>NC_053459.1:13253812-13901034 GCF_015227805.2 Hirundo rustica
CGTATTTGTTATTTTCCTTTTCATCATTGTTATTATCATTCATTAAACTATGCTTATCTTGGCCCACAAGTTTTCTTTGAGTGAGCTGCTGTGTTGTGCTTAGTTGTCAGCTGGGTTTAAACCACAGAATTTTTCTTTTTTTCATAATCTTTTGAATTAATAAGACAATAATTTAAATAAAGGTGAAAGAATAAGGAGTACTTACCACAAAATGCACAAGTATTTACAATAATATATCATTCAATCATGTAAGATAAACTTTTTGAGACACTACAGGAAATAAATCAACAGTGCAGAGTAACCAAATAATTGGGGGAAGCTTATCTACATTAATAAAAATGAACAGTATTTTTTTTAGCTTGAATATCATGGTCAGCTAGAGTTGGGAGCACTCCATAGAATTCCATTTAAACAAGGAATGCTATATTTCTATAAAGGTTGACTTTTTAGGTCAGCAAGCTGACTGACTCGTTCTGCATACAATTTATTTATTTTGTTCAAGCTCTGGGGTGTTGTTTTTGTTGTTGGGTTTTTTTTTTCCTAGATTGGAAAAAGTGGTCCAAACAAGAAGGCCATCTTTATGGATTGTGGTTTCCATGCAAGAGAGTGGATCAGCCATGCTTTCTGCCAGTGGTTTGTGAAAGAGGTCAGTAAGCTTAATGATGAAAAAATATTTTACATAATGCCACCACTATCTTTAAGAAAACCTTAAATGAGCAGCAAGAGTTCAGGCCCCTGCCTTTTCCCATCTAAATACACTTCTGCTGATGCCTTCTTCTCACCTCAGAGGCTTAAGATGTAACTACTTAAACCAGATCTTTGTGCTTGTAATCTTACAGCAGCTTAAGGCAACCTGAAACATGTCGAAGAGATACTGACAACTACAATGGTTGTTCAGTTTCTAAATTCTTTTTTGCACCTGCAGTCAGAGAAAGGTGAGAGAAAACCAAATAGCTCTAGTAACACTATAAACATAGCTGTGCTCTGTACACAGACACAAGGAATAAGAAAATTCAAGGGCACATTAGAAGGCACCGGAATGCACTCCAGAACAGCTGACTTGCTTCACTGCCAGGTGGTGGATTCCTTGCAACCAGTTTTATTCAGCGAGGATGGAAACCTACCCTCAGCTCAGCACTGAGGAAATGGACCCAGGGAAGGAGGAAGACTATAACTGAAACTCCTGCAAATACATCCCTTTGAGCTGCCCCCCTCAGGCTGTGCAGAAAGGTGATAAAACCTGAAGCCATATTCAAGGAAGAGCTGCACAGGTGAAATTAGCTTCACTTCAGTCTGGAATACTTTAGATTTTGAATTGAACAATTTTATGTCCTTTATATTTTCTTTTTCATTGTCAATATAAAGCAGGTGGGGGTTATCAAATGCTTCACAGTCAGCTTCTCAGAGACAGGTATGTTACCCCTCAGATGAGGGAGATCAGTTCAGCAGAGCAACTTATTGACTGAATCTCAAGTTTTGCAATAACTTCTGTTGGAAGATTAAAAAAAGAAAAAACACCAACAAAACCAACTAACCAACCAACCAAATAAATAAAACCACACCAGAAGCAGCAGCTGGAATTTAAAACCCAAGAAAAGGAAAACAAATACACGTGAGCCAGCCAAGCTGGCAGAGGCCTTGGTGGCAAGTATAATCTCAGTCTTATCAGACAGGCATGCGGTTTTGTGTAGAGAGCAGTGGAAATTGGAAGTGACATTTCAGTGGAGTCAATGGGAATATGATTTCATTAGTGCCTAATAAGGCTGCAGACAGTATGTGGTACCATTTTTATCTCAGCAATTCACGTCACTGCAGCTGTCATTTTCACTGTCTGGTCGCTTAATTCATGGGTGTACCTGACACCAGCAGTGCCTCTGCTCAGTGTGTCCGTAGGCAGAAGTGCTTTAAAAGCACAGACCTCTGAGCAAGGTGGATTGTTATAGGTATCTCAAAAAAGAAACCCACCCAGACAACAATAACAAAAAAAAACAAAACAAAACAAGCATAAAATAAAACCCAAGAAAAATACTTTCAAGTGATCTGAAACTGCTTTTCTAGATTTTATATCCCACCCTCTTAGTCGTTAGTTATAGGACAAAATTTTTTTCCATTGCATTGCTGCCTATGTTACCTTTTATGGCTATGTAAACAAAACAAGGGTGCAACTTAGAGCAAATTTCCATGATCATTGTATGGTCTCTCAACACTGACATGAATCTGTGAAGAAGCATAGCAAGTGCCAGACCATGAACAATCAGGATACAGAGGATATTGCAGGAGTTCCTGTTTGTTATTCAATATCGGTGTCTGGAAAAGTGCAGGGAAAAATCTGTCTCCCTAGGAATAAATGCATCCACAAAATTATGACTGGAAATGTGATAGGAAGCTACTTAGAAATATTATCCATAATTCTGGTTGTTGATGAATTCTCTGCACAACAGATACAAAAAAATGGAAATAATGATTTCTCATTCTCACATAAATTAAACATTTAAGGTGTTAGGATGTAGGAATATATATGGACAGGAATATTGTTCTGCCTGTAAACAAGAAGCTAGTAGATGGAAATCTATTTCCAGTGAGTTATTATCCTGTTTAAACTCAACATTCCTTCATCTTATAATTTATCTAGCAGTATAAGGTATTTTTCCAACAGCAGTGTGGTTTGAGCCAGTGCAAATCTAAGCACATGTAATAACACAGGGGTGCCATCTCCTGTACTGGACTGACCTTTATGACTTTTTTCTACCACGTTCATCAATTCCTGACACAGACCCAGGTCTTTATATACACACAGGAGATACACATCTGTGAAGGCATCATCAGATTTTTCTGCTTTTCTCCAAGTAGGCTGTGGAGACCTACGGGAAAGATACTGCCATGACCACACTCCTTGACAAGCTGGATTTCTATGTTCTGCCTGTTGTTAATATTGATGGTTACGTTTACACTTGGACAAATGTAAGTACATTCCTCTTTCTTGCTGTTGGAAAAGTCAACTGTCAGAACTTACTCTTTGTTTTCATCTATGCTTCTGTTACAGGACCGCATGTGGAGAAAGACACGCTCTAAAAATGCAGGGAGCACTTGCATTGGGACAGATCCCAATAGGAATATGGATGCTGGCTGGTGCAGTAAGTGTCTCCTAACAAGAGCTGCAAGGAATTACACACAAGTGCAATAGTCAATATATTTAATTATGGATTTCCCCTACCTGATGATCCAGCTTCAGCTTGAGTGAAGCATTGTGGACTAGCTTGTGTTTAATGTTTAGAGCAATTCTGGGGAAAAAGTGCCAAATTTTGGCTATTAGCATCATCAGTGTGACTATTACTATGAACATATCTGCACACACACATGCATATATATATACACATATATACTTATACACATGTATACACATACGTACAGACACACACATAGTTATGAGTTCAGAACAGAAACCAAAGGAACTTGCTTTCATGAAAAGAGGTCTCATTCAATTGGTTTCCATTTCTCTGTTCCATGGAAGTGCCTTAGAAGTGGAGAAGATATGCAAGGAGAGGACAGTTAAGTACTGAAGCAAATCAATATCCCAAAACAGTCCCTTAATATAGGGCTTTACATCCATATTCATGTTCTTCCAACTATGAACACTGTAAAGACCACATTTATTCATTGCTATGAGATGTTTCCCAGCACCTTAACTATGCTATAAAATATTCCATCCTCTGATATGGCATGTGTATTAGCAGGATTTCCAAGGCTTACCTACAAAAGTGATAACATGACTCTCCTAACAATCTACTTCTTCATTAAGTACTCATCAATTTTACCTTTCTTCTCAGCTCTTGGGGCCTCAAAATACCCCTGTGCTCCCACTTACTGTGGCTCTGCACCTGAGTCTGAAAAGGAGACCAAGGCTTTGGCTGATTTTATTCGTGAACATCTTTCTACAATCAAGGCATACTTGACAATCCACTCCTATTCCCAGCTGCTACTGTTTCCTTATTCATACACTTACAATTTGCCATCAAATTACCAGGAACTGGTAAGTCTCTTTGTCATTTTGACGTAATGAAAAGAATAAGCAAAAATCATCACTTGCTACTTAACTCCCTTTAACTTCAAGCAGCTTCTTTAACATCTGGAAAGAATCCATATGGACTGTGATTATTTTTTAAAAATATTTTAGTCTTAGCAAGAACAGGGGAAACCATGATGGCTTCAAGATAGCTCAAGCACAGGATGAACTTCAGAGCCTTATATAATTTCCACGTGCACAATGAATTTGACACAATGTCAGTTCTGTCTTCCAGTCATGCCATCCAGAAATCCACTCTGCTGTGCAGCATTGCCTCTTGCTGACTCCAGAGGCTGCTGTATGTGTACGTTTAATATTTTACATAAAAACACTATGACCTGTAAGCCAAGCAAGCAGCTTGACAGATTGTAAAAACTATGAAATAACTCAGCTGGTATAAACAGCAGGCAAGGAACTCTGTCTACCACTTTCTACTGAACCTTAGTCCTCGTGAAGTAAAATGATGAAACTCCCATCGATACAGGGTCAAGACAATGAGGCAGTTCTTGACAAAAGTATAATTGAAAACAGATATAAAAGATGCAAAAATTTTCAGTTTTGAGGCCTTTTCCAAGACGCCTGTATTTAAACACAAACATTTTGTTTAGGAGAGGATGAATGTGGTATTTTAAAGGACATTTCCTCTTTTATAAGTTCTAGAGAAAAGCCACACTCTAATGCCATTTAAGAAAGACTTTTTATCAATCCTTAAAAATAGATAGAGTTTAGAACTATTAAATGTGTATAAAAGCTGTAAACATTTCATAGTCCAAAAATCAACCATCATGAATAATAAAATGACTTCAGTTCTTTGGCATATTAGCAATTAGAATCTGTTGGCAGGGAAAACAACACAGCAAGACAAAACAAACACATTTTGATTCCCCCTCTTTCCTCGATGCTGCCAAAAGTCCAAGGCAACAACAATGTGTGTTGCTCTGCTGTGCAGGTTTGACAGATTTATGATGCTCCCAAATACGTGTCTTGGTTCTGAACACAAATACAAACTGAGGCCAAGAGTGAAGTTTCTTGTTAGATTTTTTTACATCCTAAAAGAGAAGATTGAATTAAAATGAAGATTTTGTTTTCTTAATTTATATTCCAGGAAATTTGTAATTGAAACTATTCCAGGGAGTGGTAGTAATGTCTTGCCTTCATTTTTTACAAAACCTTCATAATTCACACATTACAGTTCAGTTTAAAGTAATAAACAGCACTAAACACTTGAATCTGCTTTGTTATCAAGATCACAAGCTCTTATTTGTCAAAAAATGAATTTAATTCTGCCTCCATTTTTTGAACAAAGAGCAAATGTGATGAAGCATAACTAAAAGTACGGTGTGTTTCTCACAGTATTAAATGCAAGAAGTACATTGACAATTCATTACTGAAACAATCCTTAGCAGTAAGAAAGAACCTATGTGCTTTGCTATGTTTTAAAATTCTTAAATTAAAATTTAACATTGTCACTGTTCTATTCTAACACACTGTAAAACTTAAACTCCCCATTCTTACCATAGAAGACAATTCTGCTATTACCACAGAGCATAAAGTCTAAATTGCTCAGGAATACAGGACACATATTCCTCTTCGGCCACTGGATTTCGCTTTGTATATTAGTCTCTCCAATATCACTTTATCCAATATTTCAAATCAGTCCCACTCATATCAGATGGAGTTCCATTATATTCTACAGAGCAACCACAAATCTCATCACCATGACAAGCTGACCTTATGAGCACTTTTCACATCTTAATTGAGGGAAATTATTTCCTCTGTTGATGACCCCAACAGAGACAGCAGGATCCTAGAGGTGTTCCACCTGTGCAGTGTCTGATTTTTACATGGGAGGACTTGTTGCCAGAAGTCCCTTTGGACAATGAGACCAGAGTATCACCCAATCAACATTACCTGTAATTGAGATAATAAAACAGAAAGGACCTTATTCACGCCAATGTCAGCAAATTGAATAGAAAAATTGACTTCCACCGGCTGTGGGTCAGGTTCACAAGTGAAGCTTTTTGGGTTAGTGCAAATAACTAGGATACATTCATTTAAGCTGTGAGTAAAGACAATCTAACATTTTTAATCTACAACTGTACTTGCTTGAGACAAGATAGATACAAAAAGAGGAATTACTTTATAGGCCAGTTGCTGTGTTTAATGTCTAAAAGTTCTGTCTGAATTTAGAATTTGGAGAAATGCTGAAGAATGAGAAGCTTAACTTTTAACAGATATTTTTTTGGCAAATAAAGGAATCATAAATCATTCTTTAAATGAAGAAACAAAATTTATAGTGCCATTATCTTATCTTAGATGTTATTTTTACCCTGACAGATCTAATAAATTAAAGGAAATATAGCTGCAATTTCTTATCTCTTTCAGTGAGCAACTGGACATGTGTTTAAACAAAACCTCGCATGTCTGCTTCTCATTAATAACATTTTGTTCCATTGTATTTAATTAAAAGTAACATAATACCATTGGGCTTATGTTGTATTCCAGTGTCCAAGATACAGAAGGGTGCAAAAATTGAGTAATCTGAGATTAAGGACACTAAGTCTGCGGAAGAGAAAGGTCCAGGGAATGCCTGTACCTTCCTTCCGTGAACATGTAGTGAACAGTGTGTCCTTGGGGCTCAAAAGACTTTTTCTGTTTACAGCCTCAAGAAATCACCAGAAAGCCTAAGACTGTTTTGGTTTCTCAGATAGCACAGGGCACTCTGAGAACCCCTTTATGTTCCACTGTATTGCTCAGAAAATCAGAACAACTCAAAGTTATTGTAACTTATTTAGAGCCAGGGATTAGAACTATCCCTCAACCAAGCCTTGTCTTGGGGTGTAAAATGTGATGAAAGTCACGTATGTCCCTTCCTTCCCACAATTTCCCACTCTTCCCCTGAGATGCAAGAGGATCTGTGAGGTTATAAATCCACAGCTCACAAGGATTTTCCCCAAATTTGTCTCCCTTTATTCAGGGTTTTTGTTTAGTCCCCACAGCCTAGGAGTTACACAAAACTTTCACTGTTATCCAAACAACAAAAAATAAAAACACCCAAGACAGGAAAATCTAGGTCAGGAATTTCTCAGAAATTACACAATATTCTTGTGATAACACCCTTAAAGAAATATGTCCTCCTTTTGGAGAATCACATTTTGTCTGTTTCACAGTCCTCTTGGCTCATTCTTTACTATACCCTGGCGTATTGCCCCGAACACAGAATACATACTTGAATCCCTCTCCTACAGGGAACAGAAGCATTAGCTTTTTACAAAAACAAAATATGCTTGGCAAGACCAGTGTCTCTCCACACCCCAAAAAGAATATTTTCATCTTTATTTTACTAATCACATTTTTGTCCTCTTGCAATAAATTATTTATTTAATCAGACTTCTCATACACAGTTCAGCCTATATTTTTTAATCACTTCATACATTTGCCTTAGCTTCCCATTTGGTCACCCTTTGCTTTTCTCATTTTCAGCAGACAAATCTAGCTTTATCAATTCTTGTTTCACAGGCTGCAGAATATAACATTCGTTTACAACCCAAGATAATTCCACTCTGTATTACTTGAATGCATACTAGCTGCATGGATTGTTGTTTCCACTCACCAAAATTAATCTTCCATATTGGGTTGGTCTAGCATTTCACTTCCTCTTGAGTGCTTCAAATAGGACATATTGGAAAATGGAGATATGCCCAGAGTCTGTGCAGCCTGCAAGAGTGAATTTCAAATATATAGCATGACTGTGAGTATCAATCTCATTCTTTAACTTAGTACCTTCACAACTTAGCTTGTGAAGTCCTGAATATGCTTAAGACATATGAAGACCTGTGAGTAAGAATTGTTGGATAGCAAAAATCCTACATCTAAGAGACTTAGAGAAGCCAATGAGGAGTTGCAATCTGCTGCTGTTGTATCTGTGCTATTCCACAGACTGTATTACTGTGATTGTATTTCTTGTTACAGCAAATGTTGTTAAAGTCAACTGGGAAGCACAACAAACAGGAAAGTAGTCAGCAAAGCAGAATTTGAAAATGGCTTCACACTCCTCCACTGAGTTTACTACAACAGAACTGCTCTGTACTGGCAGGCTTAAAATTGTGAAAAAGATGTGTTTTGTAAAAGCATCTTCCAGATGAAGTTCATGTGTGAACTGGCTGATAGACAAGAGTCTGCAACAGGTGTAGGGCCCAACTGAGTTGCAGTGGAAACCCTCTCACCAGGGACTGATTTCTTAGGCACTGTAGGCACAGTCACAGAAAAACAGGCTTGTAAAGAAAATGAATCATTCCACTGAAGTCCTTCCCTGGGGCTCTTGGAATACATGAGCAACAACAGTACAGTGAACTAAATTACACATCACCATGGACCCTAGAGGGGGGGGTCTGTTTTTACTGGCAAAACAAGAAGGCTCAGAAGTTTCAATTAACTTGGCTAAAGCTAACTTAGCAAATCCACAATTTCAGGCTTTCATTTCAAAGGAAGTTGAGGGTCCCTTCACTTAACAAGTAAAGCACGCAAGACAGATGTGAAGGGAAAGTACAGTTTGGAGCCTTGGGCAAATCAGTTTGCAATCCAGTGAGGGAAGAGAGCAAGGGGTCCAGTGAAGCAGTGAAAAGACTTCTCCAGACTGCTCTGAGATTGAGAGGACAAAGGGAGTGGTCCACAAACAGCAGGTGCATATCAACATCTGTGGAGTGTTCCTAAATGGCCACAGTTTGCTGGCAAATCCACCCCGATGATACAAGAGTAAAATGTGGGAGAACCTCCCATAAAAATTACCTATTAACACACAAGATATGCTTAGCCTGATAATTTATCTTGTTAGTTCAAACTTCCAATGTCATGAGAAAGAGACCACATCTTTCATTAAAGCTAATAATTCAAAAAACCTAGGTTTGAAAGTTGTTAATTATATAAGATAATGACAACTGAGAACACAACTCTGCTGTCTCCCTGGTTCACCCACTCTGTACACAAGATCAAGCGAAATATTGGTAATTGCAGTGTAAACACAGATGGATGATGAGCGCAGGAAATGCTGCCTTCTGCTGAAATGACCAGCTCTGAGAGCTCAGCTGGGAGTCAGAAGCTGAAAAGCCATTTCTACTCCCAGTTAAAAGGTATTACTCTGGAGTTATTTCTTTGACTGCAGAACACCACTTGTTTCTCTGTTACTATAAATCTCAGCAAAATTTTCCTTGCAAAAGAGGGATTCTTAACAGTAAAAAACCCAAACAAACAAACTCTAAACAAACCACAACAATTCAGTTAAACCCATTATGTCAAGAGACATAGAAAATCATTGAACAACAAAAAGTATCTTCAAATGTCAATAGGAAAACAATGTTTCACCTTGCAGGTGTATTCCAAATAATCTACAGTCTTGAAAATGCAAACTACTTTCCACCCTTTTGGAAAATTTTGGGCATTATATATATACCTTTGTATAGACCTCCCTATTATTTCCTTCTTATGGATTGCTTTGAGTAAATGAGCTATTTTGAAAAAAAAAAAAAAAATGCATTTTCCTCATATTTTGTATTTATACTCAAAAGCATTTACTTAATACATACTATTCCTGATGGTTTATATTATATTATTAAGAAATTACATTGGTTCCTATAAAGTTCAAATTTATTTTTCTACCTTTAGGTTTTAGATTGTAAATCTATGAGGAAAATAAATGTTAGAGAGTCACTTAAAGGAAAACAAAAGATATCAAAACTTCCGATAAAGTCATGATGAAGTCATAAATGCTTAGGCATGTTTTTCAGTTAGAGAGGGTCATTTAAAATACCACCTCTCACCAACCTGGAGAGTTTGAGGAAGCTGTTTATTTGGATTCTAGGCTCTAAACAGCTGGAAATCTCCACTGCTCTTTCCACAAATCTCTGTTTTTACAACTTCCTGGCCAACAATAAAGAAATCTCTTAGGTAAAAAGATTTCCCTACATACTTTTCCTGGTATCTGTTCTGGTATGATTTAAAGCCATCATTTGTCTGCTGGGTGGAACAAATGCCCTGGGTCAAACAGCCCCACGGAGCAGCTCTGCTGTTCTATTGTCCCTACTTTAGTTAACTAAAGAGAGTAAATAACAGTTACCAACAGGTCTGCGTATTGTATCAGACAATCTTTCCAAATTTTATTTCCACTTTGCATATATTTGAAGAGAGGAAGAACCAGTTTACATTTAAAAATTCATTTGGTATTGAGAGAAGATTTGACTCAATCTCAGCTGCTGATTAAATGTGTATATTATAAACAACAGATGGCTGAAGAAAACATGGCATTCCTAGGAGACAGCACACTCCAACCTCTACAATTCCCTCAACATGTGTAAAAAATTATTATGGATTTTATAAGAATCAATTTGTTGAGGGATTAAAAAAGAAAGGAAAAAACCCAAACCAAACGAAAAAGAAGACCATAGGAGAGAGCTCAGCTACTCCAACTGCACTGGATCCAAGATTGTGAAACAACATTCTTCCGTGCAATCGCTTGTCTTTGTGCGATAGAGAGGCCAGAAACCAAACCCCACATTCAGGCACAGTCAGCGTTATAGCTGGAAAGACAAGCTTCAAGTATACTTTGCTCTATCTTGTTTAAATATCCTTCATTTGCTAAAGGACCGCAAATTCCAAGAGCAAACTCCCATTATTCTAAAATGTTCAAACCCAAATATTTGGGAATGAGGAAACACTTGCAATTCTGCTAGAGAGTTGGCTGCCAGTGATAATGCAAACATGTTGTGATGTTGTTTTTCAGAAGTTGAGGAAGTTCTCTCAGTTAACTAAAATTTTCTAAATACATTGTCCAATATGCCTTTTTGAGTAGTTCAGAAGAACGCTTGAAACATAAGGATGAACAGAGAATATTTTACAATATATCTTCCACTGGGAAGTAAGCCAGAGTGTAACCTACAGAGAAGGAAAGGGCTTGAGGAAATTCCTGGAATAGTAAGCCATTCAGCTGCAAGCTATAAAGAAATATACGGCAACCCATTGCTTATTCTTCTACTGAACATATGCTTTCAAAAATCATTCATATTTATCATCTGTTAGTAATAGTTTTCATGTTTTATTACCAACATGTTGTATAATGAAGAATTAGAAAAGCCATACGTTCCAAAGAAAAGTCTGTAATTTTCCTTAATGCAAACATACAAAGCTTCATAGTACTATTGACGGGCCTGATCCAACCCTCACTGGATCAGTGGGAGTTGAAGGAGTCCCTCTGTGCACAGGAAATGAATTGAAATTATTGAGACTACATATGGTTTCAGGGTAATTTATGCCTTTTTTGGCTGTTAATACTTATACGACCTTAATCTGCTTCCACTTTATCAATGTTCAACTCCCCTGACTGAGCTGACTCTACTCTGAATTTATAGCTGCATGAACAGAAGGAAAGAAAGGCTATTGTATGTTTGCAATTTACTGTACCAAGTAATTACCATTCTCTAAGATTCTCTTATCTCTAAGTAAGGTTTTTTTATTTAATTTTAACCTCATACAAGCTTCTTCTAAGTGTAGAAAGTGCTGTTACCTCTTGTTCTTTTATCTGTCCAAACCCCCGTGGACCATACGCGAGGCTGCAACAGGCCATACACAGACTGGAGCACACTCCATTAAACCTTTGAGAACAAGTTCTTTGCTGACAAGCTCTTTTCACAACACCAGGACAAGCTGGGCCTGGTGTCAGGTACTGACACCTAGTTATACCGAGAGTTTGACAGCAGTTTTCAAATAAAAGCTCCTCCAGCATGGCTTTTCAGTTTATACAACAGTGTAATTGCCTAGATTCATTCAGAAAGCTTTTGAAAATCTGCATTTATCATTATTCTTTTCCTACAGAATTCCATAGCTAAAGCTGCTTCCAAAAAGCTGGCCAGTTTGCACAACACTAAATATACTTATGGTCCAGGAGCGAAAACAATCTGTAAGTATTGACCAAAATATACTAACAGTCTATATTAAGTGCTGCTAGGAGTATAAAATGCAGTTTTCTAGTGACTCTTGTTCCTCTTTCTAAGTAGTCCCCTTCTCTTTTCACATGAATATACTAAGAGGTATATATGGGACCTGTCATTTCTAAATTATAGGGTAATTTATTCCTTAGGGATCCCAGGAAGTGTGTGACCCCCTGGAAAGTCAAGTGATGTAGTAAAATGTTTATGAATTTATACGCTTAGCACAAATTCTTGAATCATACACAGCTTAGATTTAAACACAAAAACCTTGACCTGAGATTTTCTGCATTTCTAGTATCTCCAGGTCGAAGATGATGTGAATCCTCTGATTCCAATGTGTGATGTGAATCCTTCAACCACTCTAGCAACACCCATTTCTTTTACTTTGCATTACATTCTGAGAGACATACTAATTACAATTCTATTTGTACTGACCAATTATTATACCCTCCTTGGGACCTCAAATGTGGATATAGCCTTTACATGCCAAAAGCCAAGCCAAGGTTGCCAAATCTAGATTTGTAGGACTTTAATATCTCCCATATTTAAGATCTCTTAATTTACTGAACTATGAAGCTAATTTCTCTTGCCTGTTCCTCCTTCCTCAAATAGTTAACCAACCCCTCCCAAACATTTTAAAAAACAGTTTCTTCCAATTTTTACTATATTTTTGGAGATTCTTCCTTTAGAAATGTGTTGGTGATGCTTGGCAATTCTGGAGGCTCCATCCTTAGCAAAAAAGACTGCTTTTATTGTACCAGGTACTGAAAAGGGAGGGTAATACAATATGTCCAGCAGAAAAAGAAGGAGCTGAAATCCCAGATATGCAGTTCTTTCCCATCTCTGTGAACCTCAAAAGGCCACCCAATGAGAGGGTATTTGCTTCTGATACCAAGTGTTCCTAAACACCCTCATGCAACCATGCCATTCTCCTGTTTCTTGGACATTTCTCCCATGGTTTCCCCACAATAGTGACAAGGAGGAATCAGTTTAGCTTGTTTACATTTGCTTGCACAAATCAGCTGGAACAAAGCTCATAAATGACCTAAAATCACAGCAGCTTTCCCATAAGCAGGATAAATCAATCGATTCACTGAATATTTCTTTTTATCTGTCCTTTCTGCATCTCTGGCTCTGTGACTTGACTCATTTGATGTATTTCTCATTTGATGAGTAGCCACTCTTTCCCAGTTAAGCTTTATTTAATTTCTTTACCAACAGATCCTGCTGCAGGGGGCTCTGACGACTGGGCTTATGACCAAGGCATCAAGTACTCTTTCACTTTTGAGCTCCGGGACACCGGGAAATATGGTTTCCTTCTCCCTGAATCCCAGATAAAGCCAACCTGTGAAGAGACTTTACTTGCTGTTAAGTATATTGCCAACTATGTCCTTGAGCACTTGTATTAGAATGGAGTTCTAAAAGCTACTAAAGTAGACTTTAATCAAAGACGCCTTCTTTTTTTTTCTTCCCTAAAAATTACATCTTTATTTCTCTATACTTAATGTTCTTAGTCATATTCTTAGTCTATTACAGGTCACTAGATCTACAAGTTTTTCAAGAGAAATTCAAGAGAAATAAAACATTTTTATTAAGGCAACTGATATAGTTGGGGGTTGAAAAAAAAGGAGCACAAGATTAATCAACCTAAGGTATAGGTCACATTTTTGATTAAGATTATCTTTACACATAGGAGATAGGCTGAACATTAGAGTTTACACAGCCTGACTGTTAACCACAATGAAACAACCAGGTGATCCACATAGATGGATTTTCACCCAAACCTTCATGGAGAAACTCACATCACATACTTTTAAAATTATATTAGCTGCGATGTGCTCTTGTGGATTTTCTCAAAACCCATCTTGGATCTGTCCCATCACTGAAAAATAATTTGGATCTGCAGTCACTGCTAGTCCAATCTGGACTCAGTTATGAAAATTATAATTACTATTCATGGCCAAAATTCAATATAAATCATGCTGCCCTGCATGTAAGGCTCTCACGCTCACTACAGTAGCATCTCCCAAAGTCCTGGTACTTCCTGGGGCCCCACATGTTCCTACTGTCACGAGTGGAAGAATCATAAAGAGCCATAAAGACTAAGTCTGGTGATAAATTAGTAACTGTTTCTTTTATGAAAAGCTGTAGAGAATTATCCCCTCCGAATCAATTTTCTGTACAGGTAATGTGGGTCTGATTGGGTCAGAGTGAGTGAAAGTGATAAATTGCCACTCGACATCCTTCCCACAGAGCTGCAGAAAATGTGTTTGGCATCTATTAATACTGTTTGGAGCTTGGCTAATATGGGACACACTGCACAATGATAGGGAAAAACCTTATGTCAACATAGAACCTGGCTGATCTCCATGCCACTGCCGGAAGCTCTGAACAGAGACTCCCACTGTCCATTGATGGTCCTGGAATTAACCTCATTTCTGGCAGGTCCTTAGCTAATCCACTCAACACAGCCCCAGAAATGCATTTTACAGAAAATGGTTCTCCAAAGAAAACCATCAGATTCAACACCTGACAAAAACTGCATGCTCTGCTTTTTTGTCCCTTTTCAGTAGAAGAAAACAGGAAGACAGGGTCCAATTTAAAATTACACTTTCATTTGCATGTATAAGAGAAAAAAAAGCACATATCCACTAGCCCAGTCCAATTAGCCCAGCAGCACTCAGATTAAACTATTCCTCACACGTGACTGATCCATCTGGTTTTGAGCACTGGTGAAACTGAACCCATGTGTGAAAGTAACATGTACCAATAAAAAGAGGTATCATTCTGTTTTGCAAAAGAAGTGGGGGGAAGGATAATCAATGTTAGTAAAAATAGTACAGGATGTGAACAGAACATACTGGCCAGAGCCAAAGGTCACAAAAGGCTGGAAAATAAATTTCTCAGATTACAAAATATTTTGCTAATTTTAACTAAGTATTAACAACTGTCCAGGGACTATCCTGACTGTAACTATGTTATTTATATGGGAAGATGTCACAGGTTTTACACCAACTGCAATGTGAATTCTTGATACTCAGCACTTAGTACTATGACGTAGGTGACAAGTTCCATCAGTTTGATGAACTTGGAGATCTTTTTCAACCTTAATGATTCTATGATTACATTCTATGACTCTATGATCCAGTACCAGGCAGGCACTGTGTAAGGCTGCAGGCAAGCAAACACACAGCTACAAACATAGTTGAGGGCCAGGTCACAGCACCCAGCAGTTCCAACAACATTAGAGTTACCCCAGTAAACTTAAATGTGCGACTCTGAGGCAGAATATGGTACACATTTGCTGGCTCTGACATTCACAAATCAAGTCACAGCAAGGCAGTAATCTGCAGCTTTTCTGTGCCTTCTCCCCAGAAGTTCATCTTTTGGTCTTAGCTTCCCATTAGGTCACCTTATGCTTTCCTCATTTTCAGCAGATAAATCTGGCTTTATCAATTAAATTCTCCCCAGAAGGCACTCCCTAGCACTGTTGATCAAATTACACAGATGCAGAGAAGAGCAATCAAATGTGGTATTACCATCCATGCAGCTTGGAACATAAGCCAAAGAATATATGAGAGAATTTTAAGCAGGAAAAGACATTGTGCTAGCAGGCAAGCTGCTACTGCAGAAACACTGAAAGAAAACATGGAGATGAAGCAAAAGATCATCAAGAAGTCACATTGCTTCAAACCCTAGCATCACTTTCAAAAAACATGGAAATCTCACACGCAAAATTGATTGATAACCTATTCTCAAATTAAAGCACATGAAACTCCATGCGAACACAAGAAAATAAACAGAATAGGTTGTCCAGAAATGTTGTAGAGTCTCCCTCCTTGGAGATGTTGTTCAAAACTTGGCTGGACAAGGCCCTGGGCAACTGTCTTTGTGCTATCCTGATACAGGTCAACCAAGGACTGAGATGAACAACCTCAGCTTTTCCTGTTTGATTTATACTTCTCCTTTAATCAGATAAATAGAAAGGGAACATTGTGTTTTCTTGATCAAGAATCACATCAAAAAGTTGCCATCTTTCTCATATTAAGCTATTGTTTAGTCAAATGCATTCAAACAGCAAATTCATTTCAGTGTTCCCAAACTCAAAAGGGATTAAGACCTGACAAAGTGCTCTAAATACAATGTACTGGACCCTCTGCCAGGTCCCCCAGGAGTGATATTGGAGATACCAGACCACTCACAGAGGAAATGTCCCTTCAGTACAGATCACAGCTGCAAAGGCCCTTAACAAAGGCAACACTTACAAATTCTTGATTCTTTAACACATTAAAAGGTAACTCATACACAAAAACGAATGAAATGCAGTTAAGTCCCAACAGTTGTGTGAGAGTTAAACATGAGCTTCTGGGGAAGGTATTTCCAAGTTGGCTCAAAGTTTTCAAGCAACTGCTAACACATAATGGTAATTCAGAGAAGGCAACTTTTGCACTTAATGATCCAGACACAACCGCCTCAAAAACTGTGCTAGAAATTAAACCTGTGCTCATAGTGCAGCCTGCTCTGAACTCTGCTTTGCTGACATATGGCCTCAGCATGCTTCCTGTCACTTTGAATCCTTGCAAGCACAGATGCGGGCTGTGCAGTGAAGCAGGTTGTCTCTGTTCCCCGCTGCACTCAGAACAGCTGCATTACAGCTGCATACAGCATTTACTACAGGAGGAGAGGAAATAGCCAAATGCTTTTGAGAATGGGACTGGGTCCCCGTCCTTTACAGGAAGGATGCCAGGCTACTTGTGGTAAACTTTGCAACCACAGAAAACAGAAAATTTGCTAGCAGTAAGTGAATATAAGCTTAGCCAAGAAATAAGGAAATAGGGAATTCAACAGTTGGCAAGCATTAAAATCTTTTCTTTCAGCATTTAACAGAAGACCTAAGAGACTTAACTGGAATTCTTCAAGGAAAGTATGAATCACACTGCTTTAAAACAACAACAACAACAAAAATCAACTTGCTATTTCCTGGCTTCATGGGGAAAAATCAAATATTCAGGTTTCTTTTTAATCCACTGATATGTTAGGGCATAATGGGGGGGGGGGAAAGGATAACAGTTCAGGAATAACAATTGTCATTCCCACAGATCCCTGTGTTGTAGCTGCTGACATGAGAGAGTGAAGCCACCGAGTTCAGCTCCATAGCACAGTGACCCACCAGTTCATGTCCGGCAGGGATACAGCTCAGATCATCTCTGTTCCTACCAGAGTTAGCTCAGAACCTAATCAGCCTTCCATAAAAATCAAGAGATGCTAGTGAATTTTATAAATGGCAAACAGAATTCAAAAGACAAATGTGTTGCTATGCAGTGCAGCAAAGATGTCATTGCTGACATGTCATCAACATGGTTCCTTTTTCCCCATTGCAAATGTGCAGCATAGATGATGGAACGGCTAATGCAGCAGTAGATGCAAGAAGCTTTTCGCTTCTAGGTTTATGTTCCTGTTCATAGGACGTGTTTTCTTGATAAAGAAAATAATCTCACATATGTGAAGTTTCAGAAGTTCATCTGCTCAGCACACTTAGCAAAAATATTCTAATGTCACTCAAATCTGGAAACTGAGATCCTTTTCTCTTTAAAAACTGTCCCCCATATATGATAGCAAAAACTCTGTCCTCCATTCTCTTCCCTGGCCTATTAACAGTAATGCCATGAAGGCCTCTGAATTAATTCTTCATGCATCTTAAAGAAAAAAAAAGCAGTTCCTCCTTGTGGTATATTCACTAACAAGTTCAGGCCCACTGAAATCAACAGTTATTTCACTCAAAAACTAAGCTGTGAATACACTAAAAAACCATTGGAATTTCACAGAGGGGGTTTTATGTAATTTTATACATAGATTTTATTAATTCTTCAATCATTTTTAAATGTGCCCAGAAATTGAATGAATAAAGGGTTCAAAAGGACCATTCATTTTGTACAGACTTTCAGGAAACTATTCTGACATTTTTCTCAACAAATGGAAATACTATTCATGACCTGAGGGCTCTCTTTAAGGATCATAAATAGAACATTTCCTATTTGAATGGAACTAGAATTCCTAATAACGTAACGATGTTTTATACCTTCCCTCTTTCAATACCCATCTTTGAATCATGTCTGAAAAGCAACAATGTAATCCTTACAAATGCAGAACACCTTTCCTCCATTTAAAAGGAAGGATGAATAGAAATTGATGCTTTACCTCTGGCTTTTGTCACTACTATTCCTTTGCAGTTTCAGTCCCTCACATCTCTACTGTAAGTTATACTGATAGAAGTTCTGGCAACAACATATTCAGCAATAAAAAATATTTTAAAATCATGAATTATTTTAAAATGTTAACACAAAATGAATTTTTATTATATGCTTTCTAAACTAGAAAATCAATTACACCTTAGAATTTTAAAAATAAATTAAAACTTGCTTTTAAAAAAGCCTTATTACACTATACTTACACTTGACTTTGTTCAGGCATTGTGCATTTGAAAATCACAAAGAAGCTCATTTCCTAGGATTGCAGTAATATGCAGCTAAGAGAGGAAAACTTCCTTGTTAAATTGCATAGTCCAGTATAAACTCCTGGCTAATAATGAAAAAGCAATTCTTGAGAGGCAATTCTGCATTTAATGTGCACTAGCATATTCACTTAAAATCTATTAAAATGTAAAATATTGAAAACCTGAAACACAGATTCCAGTACTCTCACATTAAGTTCAATCCAGACTAAATTTCATGTGGACATATCTGTAAACCTCCAGTGCAAACCAGCTCTCACAATGCTGCCCAGCTAAATCCACTGTCAGGGCCCATCACATCCCTGGGCACCTGAAAGCTTTGGTACACGCAGCATTCAGCTTTGCATATGTTTTCTCCTCTCTCAGGACAACTCTGTGTCTGGGAATCATTAATTACCTTCAGATTTGTCTGAAGTTGGAGCTCTGGCTCATTCTTTCATTCCCAGTTCCATATTGTCACCCAGGAGGGTGTTGTGCCACTGCTCAGGGAGAGCTCCAGCCTGCCCAGCACTTGTCCCAGCCAGGAGGACAATTCACAGAGCACAAGAGCAGCACCACTCCTTCACAGACATCAAAGTGTTTTGTTTTCTAACAGGGAATGAGTCATTCTCACGCCTGTTTAAGTTCAATTAAACATCTTTAGGGGAAATGTATGATTAAACACAAAATCAACACTGTATCCAAGGACCGTTGATGGACACCACATATTTGTTCAGGCTTCCGGGCCTCTTTTAATGTTTAATTCTGCCTTGATGACCATTTTGTGTCTAGAACCTGAATTACTGACAAATTAGCTGGAATCTTCCCTCACTTTTCATATCCTTCCAGGTTTCTGCAGTCACCAGAAGCAATGTCTTCCCTGTCATACTCTGTAAACCAAGTAATATTTGCTGGCCATCATGGCCTTGGATTCTGAGAAAAATTCTGTCCTGTACATGATTATGGTCAATTATCCTGAGGAACTTTTGGAACCCCTTTCAAAATGCTCTCATTACTTTTTGTGACTCTGTTTTGCTCAGCTTCCCAAACCCACTTTGAGATACAACTTGGGAGTCAGTGCTGCTCCCAAAGGCCTTTCAAGAACTCTCCTGGCATGCCAGCATGTTACATATTTAGTTTATGACGAAATTAGTAGACATAGTTCATTAAAACACATTCAGTACTGTAGCACTATGTACACAGATCTCACTGAACTCCAGAGGAGATAAAACTAAGTTCCTGACAGAACTGCACCCTATAAAACAATTCATCAAAACATCCACCACGACTCACAGAGTGACTGTGAGAGATCTGAGTATCTTTTAAAAAATCTCTGCTGAATCTCCCCCTGGCAAGCTCAAACAACAGCACAGACCTGCTCTTGGCATTTGTGCAGGATGGAAATTTGTAAGATTGCTGCTTGAAGGCTTTTTCACATTAATATGTAGATTCCAAAGAGCAAGTTCAGCTAGGAATTTAAAGCAGAAGTAAAAGTGCAGATTTAATAGGAAGAAGTTCTTTCCAGTTCATGGAAACATATTCCTCCTCTTACTGGAGTAAATTCAGAGGGGGAAAAAAACCCTTCAAAACCCAAACCACAAGCCAGTCCTTTGCCAGCCTGGATAATCTTTCAGTTCTACAGTGCTTGGTGTTGTGAGGCGTCCTACCCATCAGCAACCTTAAGGCACTTCTAACTCCACTGTTTCAGGGCAGTTTAATCAGTCATCAAACACTTTTGTTTCAAGCAGCATTCTAAGGTGCAAGAGTTTCTTCAAGCAACAGAGATGGTGCCTTAGCTGCACAGTGAAATGCATGTTTTCAGAACACATCATTCCTTCCACAACAGCTCCTCAGCTGACTGAGAATCCTGGCAGCCCCCACTCATCCTGGAGCCAGATACGGCTTCTCACGACATCTTGTGGCAGCAGGACCAGCTGACAGGGCATTTTTTTAAAAAAAGTAATTTAGGACGTGAAACAACGGTATTGCAGAAAATCAAACACTACACAAAAAGCACCAACTTACAATCAATTAATTTGAACAGAGTAGCAACAATTTTCAAAACAGAAAATTCCCCATAAAAATAAAGACACAAAGCATAAAATAATAGGAGTATTATTTTAAAGTAATAAAGTCAGAAAATTAAATCTAATGCACTTTGAAGTGTATATGAGCTACGGATGTACAACTATAATAATACAAGTATGTATTATTAACACTTCACATATTCTTACCTATTCTAACTAGAAAATTGGAATTTTATTTGCACTTTGTTGCTTCCAGAAAGAGATTGGCAGAGAAGGGAAAAGCTTCATTGTCCAGAAACACAAGGACAAGCTGACTCAATTAGGCTAAATTATTCTAATATTTATCTTGCATGCAACTAGACAAACAGCAAAATAGCAAATCTTATTTCCCATTTGTTTTCAAATTATGTTTTGAGAAAAAAATGTCTTTTAATTATACCTGAAAAAAACCAAAAATTGTGGTTCAACACTATTCTACTGAAAATACATCAGTCCTAGAAAAATTAATAGATGGCCCACCTTGAAAAGGAAATCAGAGGTAGCTCTAATTAAAGACATTAAACACAACAAAATTATTTAATGTATAGTCTTATTTTCACAAACATCCTCAAGGCACACAAGAAGGCACACACAGTCATTAACTGAGTAAACCTTAATTCACACTCTTTTTTTATGGAAGGAATTTCACTTTCTCTCTATCCACCTTGATGCCTGAAATCCTGACAGCCCTCCATAAGGCTTCTGGAACACTGGCAGTTTTTCCTGTCAGGGCAGAAACAACTGGCTTTGCCTAGACTTAGCTGGAGGATAACAGAATAAAATACTAACAGGTTTTATGTAGTCAGAGATGAGCCCTAGAGAACAAATTCTGTGAGGAATATTCAAGCAGCACTGCAACTCTCACTGAACAGTCATGCGAAGGCTTTCAGAAGCATTTGTGGTAGCACCCTCAAAACAACAAAATCCTACACCAGGATTAACTCATATTTCTCCTTCAGATGTGAAAAAAAATAACAGTCTACATTTCACTCAGGTCATGCACACTGAGATTACTGCATCTTGTATCTTCCTCCACTTGTTTATCTTCCTCATCCTCACCTGTTACTATGTTGGGGAGCACATTAGAGTTAGCAAAGACAGCCCTGTCAGCACCAGAATTGAGGACACCAGGCACCTCATCCACCACAGGCTTGTCACACACAGCATCAGCAGCCTATGAATCAGGCTAAAAAATTCTTTTGAAAGATTAGAAGATTTTTTAAAAGGGCACTTTCCCACAGAGTTACTCAGAAGCAACAGTCATTTAAGTCTGCAAAGTCCCTGAAGGACTACTGTGACCCCGGAGAAACAAACCAGACATTTTAAGCTCTGCCTAACCTCTTGTCAAGCTGCAGACATTTACTTTGTGTGCAATACGGAACTTCAATTTATAACCTGCTAGAGACTGAAAAAGAAAATGTTGGCCCAAGATTCGCTGGTACCATTACACAAACTACAATTTACGTGAGATTGTGAAGCATGAATTGGGCATCTGAAGCATGGATGGAGTGAAGCCCTCCTCCAATACCATGGGTGTGCTTTGGCAAGATCTGAAGAGGTTGCTGGGAGCAGGGAGAGAAGTTACCACAGACACTGCATATCGCAATATCCAGTGGAAAAGGTAACTAAGCTGTGGCTAAATAAACAGCCACGGGCTACAAACCCACAAATCCTGACCTCCATTTGCCTCCACTCTGAGAAATTGTCTACAGACTTCTCTTTGATGAAAATCAAAGGTTTTTGGTCCTTTCTACAACCAAATCAAGGCAAAATCTCCGCAGCACAAGCGCAGCCCCGCGCCGCTGCCAGCAGCAGCCCCCGTGGCGGCGACAGAGTCACCACCTGAGAGCACCAGGGACACCTCACCTGTGCTGCCCCTCGGGGGCTGCACACCCAAACTTCATCCTCCTGCTGAAGGAAACATTCGCCTCACGTCTGAATTCAACAGCTGCTCCGAGCTGCAAAGAGTTTGGCTTCTTATTTGTCTTTTTTTCTTTTTTTTTATTTTGTAAAGAACCCAAATAGACACTCAAATGGCCTTCAGGTGGAAGCTAAAATAACCTTGGAGAATAATAAACATTACCTCAGTGAAGTAAAGCACATCTTTGTCTCAGAAAGCAGACAGGGCAGTGGCGGGAAGGTCATCCTCAAAAACTGTGGAAGCCTGACACAAGAACTGATCTCTCCTGCTTTCAGAAAGGAGTTTCTCAAGGTCAGCAAACTTTCTTCTCATATAACTCTGTTGTCTACCGGCAGAGGTGCAGTATACTTCCTATCTTTGTGCAGTTACACAGTCTTAATGTACAAATACTATTGTTTAATGGCTTCAAAAACACGTTTAGAAGCCCAGGACACTTCTCTTCATCATCTCCCCAATTTTCTGATACACCACCTACAGTGGGAAGGCGCTAGACTTACCTGAAAATACTTAATGCACTCAGCCAGGAGCAGGAACTCACGAGTCCCAAGAAAAATGCACACCCTAATTTGTCTTCATTTATATGCTCTGACATAAGAAACAACCTGTGCTTTAGAAACCCAAATAGACAAGAGTTTTTGAGCAGGCCAGTCCCTGTGGACTGCATTCCTTTGACTAGGATTGTCTTTCTTCTAGAGATGAAACCATGTACAAACCATGTCAATTTTAGTAGTTCTTATCAATTTTTTCCTTCATAAGAAGCTTAATCTGACAAGATGTGGAAGATGAGATGCTGGATATTAGCTTAAATAGTTGAAGTATTTTTTTTTTTGGAATTGTCTGTGTAGATAGGACCATTAACACCAACAGTTGTTGTGCCTGCACCAACCTGAGCAGGTACTTGTCTGCTGCATGAGGCAGTGAAGTAACCTAACACAGAGACCAGCTTGGAATGAGCCTGCAGGGAGACATTGCTAACAGGATTATTGTGTCAGTCATTGAAAACAAATGTCTCTAATGCTTTTACAGTCCACTGATTTTACCCTGTAATACCAAGACTCAAATGCTGTAAATACAAATCTTATTTGCAGCCATTGCTGCCTAAGACAGGCATGTAAATCACCCCAGGAGCCTGCACCAGTGTGAGGGAGAGACTGAAGCTGTCACTGCTTTAATTTCTACCAGCCTCCCTTCCATCTAGGCATATCTAAGTTTCCACTCATATTCTTACCTGCTAGTATTTTTTATGGATACAATTCTATAAAATAGCTAATTATGATGAACAAGTACTTAGAAATGCTCACAGAGCTTGAACTTCCATGAAAGTGTTTATAATTGTAATGAAGTAGCTTGTCCATCCAAGAAGCATGGGAGATTCTATCCTTCCACAACCACCTAATTACAATGAACCAGCATGTCAGAAAGTTGAAGAAGTCCCAAGAGAACTTTCAAAATCTTGACTCAGTTCCTTTCATTAAGCACTAGGTTCAGCATACCCAGATCAAATTTCAATTAGGGAAGGCAACAATCAAACGACGTTCTATTTCATCTATACGAACTTTTGAGATTCTAAGAGTTCACATGACATATCATGTGTCTTTAAATCCCATTTTGATTGGTATATCTCAAAACAGAAAATCTCACTTTAAAACATACTCTTTCCAGACCCATAAGCAGCAAAGAACAGTGATTGTTGTGACAGACAATCTTATTACCATCTCCACCTCATTTGAGAATGACTTTTTGAGAAGTACTGGCAGCACTTACAATAAAAAATTATTTTAAACCTCATTTTTATAAGGAACTTTACCTTGAAAATTACTTCTTACATACCAAAGACTTCCACATTTATTTCACTATCAATAAACAATTTCTGTCCCGTAATCCAAAGAAATTCAAACCAAAATGAAGAGCATTAACCAAACACCTTCCAGAATACAGGTAAAAACAGAACCCGACCGAAAATCCAGTCAAAGGGAAAGAATATTCATTCTTTCCATCTTAAAAGAGACTAAAACAAAGGATGTGACCAACAGTCTGAATAGTCTGAAAAGCTCCTTTGGTTCACTGTTAAAAAAAAAGTAACAAACCATTTTAATGTTGCAGCTTTATTTAAAAGTGACTTTAGAGTTTTTGGTAACATATGCTATACAAAATTGATACAATGAAAAATAAACTTCAGTAGTGTTCCAGAGCAGATTACAGGCTGTAAACTCATTATCAAATGTACTATATTGGAAAAGGTAACTTTGTTCAAAGTTTATCTGCAGACCAGCACCAAGTGATCCCAAAAGTCTAGTTTTACCCTACCAAAAAACCCCAAACTCACACTTCCTAAGTAAGGAGTTGTTCAATCTCACTTGTCTTCCAACTTACAGTAACAGTTGTGATTAACTGTATGCAAGAAACACATTAAAATCTCCTACAATACCTTCGGTGAGTAAAGATCAACTTTTGTACACCTTTGAAAGTTTATAAGGAGTCATGGACAACAAGGTATTTGTATAAAACTTTAGGAATTGCCATTTATATGGAACCCATAAGTCCATGAAAAAAATCCAAAGCCCTGTAACAGTTCTTTTTAAACTATTTTGTTTCAGCAAGTCAATTTCATTGATCTTGGGATGACATTTTTAAACCTATGTCTGCAGTATATCAGAATTCCAACACATCAACAAAGAGTATGAATAGGACCCAGCAGGGAAATAGAAAAACCGAAACACAAGAAGCTACGCAATCCTTTTAACATTCTTATCACATGCTCAGTCGAAAGCAAGGGTCCTCCCAAAACTCTTTTGTTTCTATTTTTAAGCTGTCTGAAACCAAGTTTCTCAAATAGAAAAGCTATTTTGGGAAGAAACTTTCTCATTATAAACCCAGTTCCTCAAACATCCCATTTTGGGGGTAACTTGGCTTCATGCAACCCTTACAGGCACAGGGAAGGTACTGTCCTCAAATATTAAGACTATAGAGAGCTATCAGATGGGGCAAAATACTAATACTCAAACTGTGAAATAATTGTACTCTAATTCTTGTATTTGGTCTTCTCTGTCATGCAATCACAATTATACTTTGTAGAAGACAGCAGAGGTCTGTTTCCTGCTCTCTGCTCAGCTGTTTCAGATTCCTGAACTCAGTCTGGTTTGTTTTATTATGGCTGTTCATGTAAATGTTCTAGGAACAGCACCAGTAAAAAAGGATGCTAAACCAGTAACCCCAGAATATCTGCAACTTAAAAGTCTTCCCGAGAAATTGAAAAATTTCCCTAGAAATTCCACTTTCTTTTTAGGCTCTTTATATTTTGCTTTCATCTGCGAAACATCCACCAACCATCCTTTAACACTGCTCTCCACCCTGTGATACCAATGTAAACAAAACCCAGTCAAATAATCAAGTTTTGCCAGAGAAAAAAAAAAGCACCATAATGTTACATCTTTGCTCCTTTCAGTAAGTTATAGCAGCATTTCCAGACCAAAGCCTCAGCATTCTAACACTTAGAGCCTTGCTCCCAGGTCCTCTGCAATGCTTTGGATACTGGTATTAAAACAGAGGAGGTATTGAACATAGGATGTGCTCACAGGAATCTGGATAGGACTTTCTGTGAATGGTGCGCAACAGACCTATTTTGTGCCTGGGGACATTTACAATGCAAATTTGGTTCTCTTGTGAAGCTGAGGAGTCACTGGCACTGAACAGTTTTGCCATAGCCACCTCGTCCAGCATCATAGTCCTGCCGATACTCATCTCGAACCTAATGAAGGAGAGAGAAAGGAAAGTCCAGAAAAAACCAAGGAAAAACAATTTCTCAAAAATTGTTACACCATTAGAATACAGTCACACTGACTGTTACACCATTAGGATACAGTCATACCAACATCACAACACGTAAGTGGCTACATGGAGCTGACTGACCAAACAGAAGGTGAAGTGCATCATACAGAAGCCTAGAACTGCATAAACCAACTTCCTCTTTCATCGTGTCCGGGGACTCTCAATCAACACAGCCCAGGCAAGGATGGCCAGCCTTGGACATTGACAGTATGAGCCACTACCACCTGCTCCACCTGGGGTAGGCCAACTGCTGTCCTGTGTGTTCCTGACAGCCCCCCTTACATTTTCTGGGCTTACTTAAAAGCGTTACACCCCCCAGGCAGCCAAGAGTTGTTTCTGCAAATACTTTTAGTGAAATTTATGAAAGAGTTATTTCTTCCTAGTGGATTATACTACCATTGATCAGATGTCTTCCAGTGTTATCTTAGACAATGACTCTTAAACGGCTATTTCTGAAATTGTTCTGCATTCGTTTTTCAAAAATCAAGAAGTCTGGCAAAGTCACCATTCCCTTAAAACCCCAGGCTGTACAACAACCTACCTGCCCCCCTGATCTTCCACGGCCATACTGCCTACCCTCCTTAAATCCTGCATCCCAGTCTGTCCTTATGATCCTGTCATCAAGTCTGGTCCCGTTGATGTATCGCATTGCATTTTCAGCATCTCCTCTGGCATAATACCTTAGGAATAGGTTAATGAAAAAATGGACTTCGATTTTCACTACATGGAAAAAAGAACAATATCAAATGAACTACAAAACCAAGTCTTTGGTTGAACCACTTTTATGAAGCTACACCAGCTAAGAAAAGTGCTAGTGAAAGGGACTAACATGCAGCAATTCAAGCATTAAAAATACATGTATTGGATTAAGTTTGTCAATCATGCCGACATTTTACAGAAGCTCTGTTGCTAAAGAGTAGGAAGCCCCAGGCATGCTCTGCTCATGCTGCAAACTTTCACCATTCTAGTGAGTTCACTGGAAGCAGTAACAGAATGATCCTCAGAAACATGCAAGACAACGAAGTCACAGGACAGCGATGAAAGATACCAACAGAAACTTTACACGTGTGCTTGTACGATAAGAAAAACATTTTTACCTCGGCACGGAGAATATGAATTTACTGCAGAGATCAATCACCTAAGAGATGCCTGGGTTAAAGCATCAAAGTGAAAGCAAGCTGCTAACCCCGCTCGACATGCAGTGTATGCTCGAATCACAGAATCATGGTTGGAAAAGACCTGCAAGATCATCGAGTCCAACCGTGAGCACAGCATTATTCTCTCTCGCCAGGGTCTCCCACAGTCGCTTTAGCAAACGATTAATTTTATCCCCGGAGACCTCCCCGGTGACTCAGGGTCTGCAGTGCAGAGCAGTTCACCCGCACCCGGACCGCTCCTGCCGCCCTGCACAAGGATACTCCACGAAGCAGAAGCCGCAGGCCGTTTTCTTCACTTTGTCCAGCCCCATGATGACCTTCTTAATATCGCCGCTTTTGCCGAAGAGCTCGTGGATCTGCTCCTCCGTGGTGTAGAAGGAGAGGTTCCCCACGTACAGCGTGCAGCTCTTCCTCAGGAGCCGTTCCTGGTCGTACCGCGTCCCCTGGGCCGCAAGGACACAGCATTACCGCAGGGCCCAGCCCGGCCGGACCGCGCGGAGCCCGCCCCCGGCCGCGGCTCACCCGGAAATGCTGGTCCCGGTACTGGCTGAGTTCGGCGTAGGAGTCGCTGCGTAGGATGCTCAGCGTCCCGCTGGAGCTCATGGCGGCGCTCCCCGGCCCGGCCCGGCCCGGCCCGGCCGAGGCCAACCCAACCCAGCACGGGACACACCGACACGGCCCCGGCCGCCCCTCGGCGCCTTCCCGCGCCCCGCGCACGCACCAGCGGCCGCCGGGCGCCTAGCCAATAGCGAGGCCGTGCGCGCCTCGCGCGAGCGCGGCGGGGCGGGGCGTGCGGCGCCTCTCGCGAGAGCCGCGGGGCGCTCCGCCTGTGGGGGCGCTCGGGCACCTGTTCTCGCGAGAGCGGCGGCCATGGCGCTGCTGCGGGCGCTGCTGCTGCTGCTCTCCAGCCCGCGACTCGTGCAGCGGCTCTCGGAGTCGCGGCCCATCCGCGCCGCCGCCCGGGTCACCGCCACCGCCCTCACCCGCGGCCAGCGCGACCTGGCCCCGCGCCTGCTTCGCCTGCGCGACGCCTTCCTCGCCGAGCTCAAGGACGGAGCCCGCGCACGGGGGTGGCCGTGGCCGCGCGGGCCGGGCCGCGGCGGCCGCCCCGGATCAACGCCGTGATCGCCGCTTCGAGCGGGAGGGCAGCTGCGGACGGAGCAGGGGAAGAGACGGGGACCGCCGCCGCTTCCCTGCGCCGAGCGCACAGAGCGCGTCGGAACCGGCGGGTGAAGGGCCGCGGCAGCTGCTCCGGACCCCCGGCGGTGCCTGGGCTGTGGATGGCGAACTGCGGACTGGACGGTGCGTTCCACATCGCATGGCCTGGAGCGGCTCCTCGGGAAAGCATGAACACGGGAAGCGGCGTCTCATCCGTTTCGTGGATTTCCATTTCGAAGACAGTATACACGTTCCACGGTTCTCAGGAACAGTCAGACTCACTTTATAATCACGCACAATACTGTGAAGGTTGTCATTTTAAGTGCTTGATAAGGAACTTGAAATAAAACCACGATTCTCACGGGAGTACCTGTAACAATGTAATGTCTGTGTATACAGGAGTAATACTCTATGTTTGATACAGTCTTGTTACAAAAACGGTTTTAAGTATTGATGATGATGGACATCTTACAGGAATGTAAAAGAGATTAAGTAGCTATCCTAAAAGCATACCTCAAGTCTGTTGTAGCAATAAGGGTTTAGAGGGGAAAAAGTGACCAACAGAGCCACCCTACATATAAATGGAAATACAGATACCAGGTGGAAAAGGATGCATCCATCACGTGTAATGCATTGGGCAGGTTTGCTTAAGATGCTGTATCTGATGACATCTGTGACACTAGAGCAGTCAACCTTCCTTCAGAGCATGTTTCACTGTCTGATCCAGCTGAGTAGAGGCTCAGTTAACTGGGGAGGGTCAGTTCCATTCCTTGTATGAAGAAGATGAAAAGAACTATTCCAGGTGAG
Source organism: Hirundo rustica (assembly GCF_015227805.2). Lineage (NCBI taxonomy): Eukaryota > Metazoa > Chordata > Aves > Passeriformes > Hirundinidae > Hirundo > Hirundo rustica. The sequence continues at coordinate 13,283,282 of NC_053459.1, forward strand.
AAGGACCTTGTACTTTGTCTGAGATAGTTTCCGGCATTGCTGGTAAAATTAAACCTCCAGCAACAAAGACAGGTGTGCATGGATGGAGAAACGGCATGTACAGGTCAAAGGTCTGGCTGGCAAGACAAAAGCAGTCTATTGTTAATCTCAGCTGGTATTTGTAGTCCAGGTACAGACTGTAGCTGCAGTTCAGTCACTTGCTGGCTCTCTGCAGGTTATTCGTGCAGTGGTAGACAAGCCATCATCCCATGGGAATTGTGCTCCATTACAACCCCAAGAATTTCAAGATGTACCCTTCTCAGACTGCCAGAATTCCTAAGTTCTACGATAATAATGGTCAAGATTTAAGTTGAGAGAGTTGAAAATGGGAAGCAGGACGTGGAGTACCAACTGTGGCACACAGTTGTGTCATCCCGGTGTAAGAGAGCAAAAAGAAAATTAACTTGGAAAATACATTTGCTGCCACAATGCTTTCACAACTAGTTACACAACTTTGTGAGTCAGCAGTACAAACAGACAGGTCCCTCCTCTCCCCTTGCCTTCCCCCAAACACACACCTTTAATTCACAGGCAGGCCAGCAGTGAGGAATGAAGGATGTGGGATGAACATACAGGGAACACAAGACAAAATGGTTTACAAGAGACCAAGAGCTATATTCCCTAAACATATAGGTCATACCTATAGCTTGGAAAATACAGGCAAATCATTCACACATTCCTTTTTCCTAGATTCTCCTTAGAGCCTGGCATCAACCTGTATTATTCCTGTCACTGTTGAAGACCTGGCTCTTAAGACCTTATATAAGGTTGTGTGGGTGAAGAACTGCCAGAAGTATTACCACCTTTGTGAGCAGAAATAATTCAAGTGTCAGATTTGTTTCAGAGAGGCTTGATCTACAATGCACGTGCCACATCAGTATCCAGAAGTTCCTGTAGGCAAAACCAAAGATTGTAGGTCATACTGTGCTATTGAGCATATACATCATTGTCAGCTGAAGCCCAGTCGTTGGTGTCCAGTTTAAAAAGAGACTGCTCTCCAGTGGAATGCCAGGATAGGAGCTGTCATTCCCACTGTGCTGATTTAATAGGGAGCAGTTAGTGCATGGGGAGGGGATGCAGATGATGCAGCTCCTCCCTCGAGGCTGCCTTCCCTCCACGGCAGCACAACCGGGGGATCTCTGGGCTGAGCCCCTTCAGAGGTCTTTCTCCAGTGGAACAAAGGATCAAATCCCTCCCAGTTAGCCACTTTCTGTCTGTGCAGCTCCTTGAGATGAGCAGCAGGAGCGCGCAAGGGAAGCAGTGCCTGAGCCGCGGCCGCGGAACACCGCGCACGCTTAATGCCATCACAGTGCTGCCCTCCCGATATGGGGCGGTACGTGGGAAGCACGTTCACGAGGATGGAACTGTGGCAAGGAAGGCTAAACAAGCAAAGCTTGGATTTTAGGATTTAGCACAAGTACTTAGGCTGAAGCATCCTCCATGTTCTAATCAGATTCTGCCAGATCAGTGCTGGGGATTTTTCAAGACGGACCCACCCAAGGCAGTGGTACAATACTGTGACTGCAGACTGGTCTAAGGAATTTTTAAGAAAAGATTACTGAGAGACCGGCTTTTGTTTAACCCTGTAACCTCTCTCCAGCAGCTGAATTAATGCCTATTATCAGTAAACACCCCACAGTCCCCAAACCCTGTCAGAGATTCTAAGAGCTTTCAAAAATAAATCTCACATGGAAACAGCTAAGCTTCAATCACAGCTCTCTCATCAGGAAAATTACAAAAGTTCGTATGAAACACCGCAGGGCTGAGTAAGTCAAATTTTAAGCAGGTTCTATCCAGAACTGGCCACCTTAAAAGCATGAGGAATGGGAGTAGACATGGGAGAGCTCCCAGTGCCACTGCTGGTGCTGAAATGGGGGGTGTATGAAAGAGGAAGATCTTACACCACCATCAGCACCCAAATGAAGACTAAAACATTGTTCTCCTAAAATCTAAAGGCTCTGATGATCTCTGTTTAGCTCAAGGATGTAAAGTCCTAACTGACTCCTCCAATTTCCACTGGATAGGACAGGTATTTGTGGTGGGTCTTCCATTGATAAGTGAGGAAATATCAAAGTCTCATTCTTGAATGAGACATCACATTTTGTAATTGTGGCTCTGACTGTACCAGGGATTATAATAAAGATATGAGAGTCGCTGTAGGTAAAATTGCTTGCTCTCTGCTCTACTGTCTGGCAGAGGCTTTCTTCTCCAGCCCCAGCCATGTCAATGACTTCCACGTGCATGTCTGTCTTCTTGATATTGAGCAGAGACCTCGGAGGCATGTAAGTGTGCGCAAAGAGCAGAGTGTAATGCCGTGGATGGCTTGAGGACGCTGGAGAATGGATGAGCTGCTCCAAGTGAAACAAACAGGGAATGAGCCCTCCCTGGTGCAAGCACCCAAACAGAAGTGCTCCCAGAAGGTTGAACAGAACAATGAGGAGTTTCCATTTCATAGCTCTGTTTGGTGACGCGCTGAACAGGACCAACGGCAGGATGAGAGGGATGAGAAACCGAGGCTCCTGGTGACTGAACAGGGAGAGAAATGCCAGAGGAACAAAATAAAACAGCAGCAATGTTGGACTGCCCTCGGAATGCACCAACAGCCCAGGTGGCCTATGGTAACACCATCTGACCAGCATTAACTGATGGACATATTTCTTAAGCATTTTAAAGCCAGCACTGATGGCCAGAATATGTAAGATCCCAAATAGCATTACTCCATTGACTGTAAAATGTGTAACTCGTGGGTGAGTTCCATGCAGTGCAAGATTATGAGGATTAAGATTATAGCTGAGAAAATTGAAGGGGGTTACTACCATTTTGTCATGTAGTTGAACCATTGCATCAATTAGGCTGCTCTTGTTAGTGCTGTAGAGGTTGTCTAAGATCACGGAGGTAAAATAGAAGGTGTCAGCAGTTATGAAAACAGAAGCCGTAAAACATGCACATAGGATAAACTTCAAAAAGTGGTTTATGAGAGTTTTAATGCTCTTTTGAGAGTCAACAATTAAACCGGCCCAGTAGAGCAGGGGCATTAGAGCAAATGCCAGAAAGGTTGGCCTGTTGAAAAACCCAGCAGTTGTTATGACACCTATGAGAGAACTGTTTGTAGGCTCTGTTGAGCTTCCACTGGACTTTCTTGAAGAAACCAGTACCATGAGAAGAGCAAAGAGAAGTCCTTCAAGTGTGTTGGTAAACGTTCTTGTATAAAACACCAGCGTGACATAGGATCCAGCAAGAAGTACCAGTGCTTTCCATGGATCTGCTCCCCAGAAAGGGGCCAACTGATAAACACTATAGTCGAGTATGAAAGAAAAGATTGTAAAGAGCAGGCGAGGAGATACAAGGAGAGTGTAGCTGTTGATGCAACTTGAACATATGTCCCACTGCTGCAAAGACTTGATCGCCCAGTAAGTAATTCCTGATGTCATTAATGGGAAAACAACTGTTCTGCAAGGCGAGCTGGAAAGGAACTCCCATGGATAATAGACCTGTAGGTTTAAAATATCCCCTACAAAGGAAGAGAAAAACACATACATAGACAATATATTTTATTCAGTTATTCGGCATTAGGGATACTACTTTGTATAAGAGGTATCACAATACAGAACAGCTCCTAAACTTTTGAAACTGGTGTCAACCTTGGCATTTTTAGGAGCGTATCATTCATTTTTACAAAGCATCGAGAAGCCCGTCCCAGTAATGTGGTTCGAGGCGCCACTCGCTGCGGACAGCACAGAGCGGGAACACACCCACCCTCCTCCTGCCAGCCCCGCGGATCCGCTCCTGCCCGGCTCGCGGGACTCGCCGTGTGCCACAGCGGGATCCCTGGGGAACACCCGCCCGGCCGGCGATGCGGTGCCCGCGGCGCTTCGCGTCCCCTGGAGCCCGCGCGGGGCCAGCCCGTCCCGTGCGCACGCCTTACCTGCCATCACCTCGGGTGCCTGGAAGAACTCGTCCGGGTGCAGGTACCCGCTCTGCGGCAGGAGGCACCAGCCCGCCCGCAGCGCCGCCAGCAGCGCCCACAGCGCCCGCGCCACCATGGCGGCCCCGGCCCCTCACGCCGCGCCACCAGGGGGCGCGCGGCCCTCGGACCAGCGCCGCAGCGAGAGCCCGGCGCGCATGCGCAGCACCCCCCGCCCCGGGACCTTGAGGCTGGGCTCGAGCCCGGGACCAGCGAGCCGAGGCACGGCCCAACAGCCCCGTGAGAGCCGCAGCGTGCACGGAGCGCCGCGTCCCGTCCGTGCTTAAACACCTCCAGGGACGGTGACTCCACCGCCTCCCGGGCAATCCATTCCAGTGCCTAATCACCCTTTGTGTGAATTCCTGCTGATGTCCATCCTGAACTCCCCCTGGCACAGTTTGAGAGTATGAGTTCTACGAGTATGTTCTCTCGTCCCGTCACGGCCTGGGAGAAGAGCCCGACCCCCACCAGGTTGCACCCTCCTGTCAGGGAGTTGTAGAGAGGGATAAGGTCACTCTGGAGCCTCCTCCAAGCTAAACACCCCCAGCCCCCTCAGCCGCTCCTCACGGGACTCGTGTTCCAGAGCCTTCTCCGGGTACATCCCAGCACTTTAATGTCCTTCCTGAACAGAGGGGCCCAGAAGTGGACACAGCACTCAAGGTGTGGCCTCACCAGTGCCAAGTGCAGGGGACAATCGCTGCCCTGAGCCTGCTGGCCACACTGTTCCTGATACACCTGGGCACACACCGGCTCCTGTTCAGCTGCTGTTTCATAACAGACCAAAAGCACAAGGAGAAGAAACACAGCGGGGGCTGCAGCTGGGCACAGTCATGGGTTTGAGTGCTGGGCACGGCGTCACTGCTCCCTGCACACACACACACGCACCCCACCAGGCACAGCCAGACAGCCAGGGGCTGGGATCAGTCTGAGCCCCACTCCAGCCCCAGTAACTGGGAGACATGGAACAGTGGGCAGTGAAAGGGAAATCAATGTTCATGTCCCAGAAAAGCAGGAGTTTAGGCAGTAGTTAGCAGGCTCGCTGAAGTGTGATTACTTCTCATGTTTATTTGCTATTTTCACTTATTTACATTATTATTATCTGGCTTTACCAGGTTTTTATTACACTAAATATCTGTTCATCCCAGGATCATGAGGTGGTCTCTACTAGTCAGGAGGACAGTGCCTGCCAGCAGCACAGCAACATCTGTGGTTAGTGCAGCTATGGATAAAAATAAAACCTGAATGCTACAGCCAGCAGAAATGGCTACTCAGAAGTGAAATACTTTGTTTCACCTACAGCAAATACAAGTTTCATGCACAAGGCACTCAGGATTGCCCCCTGTGGAAGGAGGACAGTCATGAGGTTCTTGATGAAGGCTGCATCAAACTAAAGATCACAGGATATCTCTGGCCAGCCATGAGAGCACTGGGTGTGGAAAGTCAATAAGCTCAGTGGATGCTCACATCTGGTTTTATTCTTTTCTCTGTCAAATGGTAGTTCCTCTTCCAGTCTTTCTGGGCTTCCTTTTCATTAGTGACGTTGGAAATTTCCCCTAATTTCTTCTGCTGGAAAGTAGAAGACTTTGTCCATGGCAGAAGCTGGACTGGTCTCTGTTCACAGCCTGTTCATTCTCTGGGCACTTACCTCTGTGGCAGCAGAGCTCAGGAGAAACAGGGTAGGATGGGAAAAGCAGGGATGTGGAGTCTGAACACAACCAGCCAGGAGGCCACGAGAGAGAGAATTCACTAGACAGGAGTTTTGATATTGCCTTCCAAGAAATTCTTCTATAGGTCAGAAACCCTGTATCCATCTAACACTTCTTGGGAATCCTGGGTGGTTCAATATCAGCAACAATGGCAGAGATGCTTCAGTTTTAGACTGATCTTGTAAACCATGTTGATACTGTAAAGCTGGTTTCTGCCCCAAATTCCACCCCATCCACACAGACAGGGGCAGCTTCCAGCCCTACCCCACTCCCTGATGAGCAGATGCTATTGGCATTTGCCCTGCAAAGAGGCAGGAAGAGGCATTCACAGGTAGCACAGCATGTTATCCAGACAGCAGCTTTTCTGAAGAGAAGGTGGCAGGGCACAGGTGGCCTGGAAGTTCCCACTTGGATTGTGCTAGTCCAAGCTTTTTATCTGACATAAAACAAGCAGGGGAATGACAGTAGCCATGAGTGAGTATTCTGTTATCTTATTACCTGCCCCAGAGCACTGGGGTGTTTGCATCCCTTCAAGGGACTCAATATATTCACTCCCCAGCCATTCTCTGTATGTTCTCCTCTCTTTTACTGGCACAATCTCAACAGCAGAATCCTTAAAAATCAAGTCTTTTCCCTGAAAAGTTGAAGAATCAAACATTTTGAATCCATTTCCATTGCTGCTGTTTCCAAAGTAGACCTGAAAATAATGAAAAATTCTCAGCATTTTGCAAGATGAAGTGCCACATTCCTATCACACAACATAAAAGATGACAGGAACCATTTTGTAGATGAAAAATTCATACACAATTGCAGAATCTCTCTTACGCATTTGCTTTTAGACGCTCCAGTAGACCAGATACAGAATTCTGCCACCGGCAATTACAAGAACAGTGTGATTTTGTGTTTTTAGTTACTATCTGGAAAAAGAGCTATAATTTTTTAAAAAATTCTCCTGCCTCAGTACTGTTATGCAATATAGGGTTTGGCTGCCCAGGAATTATGGACATGATTGCAGCCTAGCATGGAGATATTTCTCAGCCTTAATTCTGAACTAATTAACTTTAGGATGGAGAAGGAGGAACCTCGCTGTGGCAGCCAGGCACACTCTGCCTGCATGTTTACCATGTACATGGGTGCAGCATAAACAAACCCAGCAAAGTTCCATTGCATTCCCCGGAAAATGCCAGAATGGAAAAGCATTAGCACGTACTCTGTTTCTTGTACACCTCAAAGCAATGTAGAAATAGGGTAAAGCCATGGCAAAACACCTTAACCTCCAGGTAAATTACTACTGCAACCAGTGGCTGGGCAAAAAGTTGAAATCCCTTGTGCAGCAGGGTGGTTTTACTGGGTGAGTTACATGGGTTGTACCTTACCTTCTGTGCCAAAATTCCAACAGGGCTGTGGACTGTGCACATGCTGCCAGTGCCATGAGCCAGGATATGGCAGCATGGTCCTGCTGTCTTTATCCTTGGACTGTGGAAGACTCTGTATAATTCCCCCCAAAAATAAATGGATTTTTAGTACCTGGGCTCTGTCCAGTAGTCCATATAGTGCAAAAACATTGACATCTGGGTGAACCATAACAGCCTGAGCTGGCACCTGAGCCAGGTGACAATTGGCAAACTGGGTGACTTCAGCACGGGCACCATTTGGACACAGTAACTGGAAATCACTGGACTTCAACTTCTGGGCCCAACTAGCAGTGTTTTTACCTGAAAAAAGGAAACTGGTCATTGTCAAACAAGGAATGCTTTAGAGCAAGAAAAAAAGAATAGAATTATAATAAAGAGACATGTAAAACTAAGTACCATCTGTGTTCTCAAACACTGTCGAGTGCTTCACAAAAGCCACATCCCCAGAATCCTCTACCAGGCACCTAAAGTCAAAGATATAAATACTTTCAATCCAAAGCATCCTTATATGACCCACATTTTTTTAATAACTCAAAGGTTTAGAATGCAATTTTTTTACAGGAATTCCTGCAAACAAATGTACTGGACCCAAAGAGAGTAAGAAAAACTAGAGAAATTTAGCATCTTAGATGGAGAGAAAAGCCACAAAATAGATAAGAAAAATATTCTGAATTACAAATTTCAAGAGTGGAATAGAATAGAAAAAAATTATTAAAAGCTGTGTGATAAACAACAAAAAAGGCCAGTATTAGTTGAGTAAAGAAACAGAAGATCTATTATGTGATATTCAGTGCAGCATTTGCAGCCCTGGACATTGGAGATAACTCTAGTTAATCTAACTGCCATTTCTAAGGGTATTGGTCTAGAACTAAGTTCAGTTTCTTCTAATTTTCTGAGAGCAGAAGCAGCCCAACATGCCAAGAGGCCCTAAAACCACCTCCTCTCCTATGTAGCTTATTCTGTAAACGTTTTTAGGAAGCATTTCCTAAAACAAAATAATGAAACCAATGAAAGAGATGTAAAGCTGTAACCATGCATGGTTTATGCAGTACAAAATAGAAGGGAAAGTTATTACTGGTATCAGTTACCAAAAATACATATATTTCAATTGCACCTAGTTTAACATCAACAGTTCTAATCAAAGGTGGTAAGTCATGATGTGGCTGATACTATCACGCAGAGAACAAGGACTCAGTCGCCTCTTCAGTGCATTTCCCCATCAGAAAAAGCTTTCCTAGCAGATTTTTCACTACTCTGTGCAGTTCAATTTGCCCCAGGCAGTGGGATATACACAAACTGAATGGCCTCTCACACCTCTATCAAATTAGTCTGAAGACAGCCAGAGCTGAAGGAATCCAGATATCTCAATTTTAAGTCCGTCTCCATCACCTTCCGTAATTCATTCTTCTTTCAGAGGGGATCACCTAAGTGTCACAGAGAGACCCATTCCTACATTGTAGAAGACTGCTCTACTCCATTTTTTCACCCAAATTCTACCCTTTTAAATACTTAAAACATCCCACATCACTCAATGAGTTAAGCACCTTCTCTATTAAAAACAAAAAGTGATCTCCATATAAAGTTTGACTGTATGGGCATTATTATCAAATGCACAATCTTAGAATTATGAGCAAGGCTCATGCAGCCTGTCACAGCATTTGTTGCTCATTTATCTGGTGACTGGGAGCTGGCTCTCTTAACCATGAAGTACAGCAGAGGATCTGCAGTTTGCCTGCAAGGCATGTACCCAGCAGAGCAGCTGGACTCAACTAAATAGATTTGCAAAAAGTAGTTATCCAAATCTACCACCTCATTATTTACCAGGCAGCTGTTGTTGAAGTCTCCCCTGAAGGAAAAAGGCAGCTTTCTGCCAGCTCACCTTCTGAGGTGAAGGTCAGGAAAAGGAAGTGCTCGCTTTCCAGAGTCTTTGGGTATGGCCCCATCTGCACATGTACACTGTTGCTCAAAGTATTTGTTCCAGTCTATATTATTTTCCCCCTCTATTTTTAACATTGTTTTGAAGAGGATTTGGTAACTGAACATTGGCTACTGTTTGCGCTGTACAGAAATCTACCTTCAGCTACAGCCACCAATGAAGCAGAGCAGTGAAGACACACTCCAGGCTCCCCATCACGAGCCTGTCACTCCCTGCAGGGATTTACAGCAGCCAGATCCTTGCTACTGGGTGCCTGCTTCCATGCTAGAGCTCCCTGTGGATGACCTGCCCATCCAGAGTGGCAGACTCTCTGTGCCACTAGATTAAAGCAAGAATGGAGGCCAGCGACAATCTGCTTGGTCCTCACAAGGTGCTCTGTGCACAGACACGCGGGTTGGGCTGTCAGCTGTCTGCAGGGAAGCTGGCAAAGGCTGTGACATGAGCCAGGGCAATGGCTTACACCATAGCTGCCTTGGTGAGGACATCTGGAGACACACGTCCTACCTCATTTATGGCACCTGCTGCAGCAACAATAACCTCTGTCTGCTGACTGGGATGGAAAGCAGCTGCTCCTTGCATTTTGGCAGGCTGACACACTCAATCACAACAGCAGGTATCAGTTACCTGAAGGCTCCGCTGTAGCTGTAATAACGTTCTTGGCTACTTGCACTGCATTTGTTGTTTCCACTCTCATCTCCAATACAGAGCTGACAGAGCTTTGCTGGGTAATTGCCCTGCTCAGCTGAGGGCACACAGCTGGCAGAGAAAAACTCACTCACAGCTGGGGAAAGACAAAAGCAACGTAAGGACTGAAAAGTGTGGGCTCTTCACAAAACAAGGCAGATACAACTTCATGAAGTTATAACCAGTGCAGGTTTCAGTAGAACACTAGAAATACAAGTTACAGCTGCCTGGCTGAAATTCACAAACTAGAGTTTCTAAAATATTTTTAGAGCACTATTTAGCTGACTGTGTAATGAAAACAAAGAGCTTCCTGGGATAGATAAGAAGTACAATGTGAAGTTCTGTCTTCACAGATCTTTTTCTTGTTGTGCTACATTGTTTCATTACCTAATGCAGTTTGAAAATAAATGCACTAAAATCCCGGACAGGGGCACAGGGATGCATCATCAGTGCTTAGGATAATGGAGTGTGCTGGGGGAGCAGCCAAGGAAGTGAAGGTTCTCCTCTGACATCTGTGGCAAGTTCTGAGTGCTCCCAGTGTTAAAAGGACATGGACAGTCTAGAGCAAATACAGTAGAAGGACATTAGGATGCTCAAAGGGCTGAAGCACAACTTGGCTGAGAGCTGGACTTGGCCAGCCCAGAGATGAGACAACTTAATGGGGTACTGCTATTTTAATTACATAGTGGGTTTTTCAGGAAGACAGCCAGATGTTCTCAGTGATGCAGAGCAAAAAGATGAGAAACAACAGACTGAAATTATGAGAAGGAAAATCCTGATTAGATATAAGAAAAGAAATCCTTTGTACAAGGATGGCCAAGTAGTGGGACAGGGTTCAGACAGGTTGTGCGTAATCTCTGTCCAGGAGTTACTCAGAACCCACCTGGACACAGCCCTAAGCAATACAAACTACCAGACCTTTAAGCAGTTGTTTGGACCAGATGACCTCAAACTGTCCCTCCCAACATAAATTAGCCAATTATTTTGTGATAAAGGAAAGAAATACTTTCGTGGACCCTCCACTAGTCCACACTGGTGGCAAATTTAAAATTTCAAATCATTATATTAAAAACACAATACCCCTTCACAAACAGATATGATTACTATAGAGCTATGAAATATCAAAATAATTTTCCCTAATTAAAGTTTATCATTAGACTATTACTGTCTTTTTGATATGTAATACTGTTGTCTTACCTTGAGGGATATTACAGTCTCTGTTCTTAATAATCCCCCTCTTAATTAGTATACCAATGGGAATATTCCATCCAGCATTTCTCCCCAGTCCTGTGTGGCAGGACTTCTTCCCTCTCAGGTCACTGATGGTGAATGCATTGGACAGACTTCGTTTCACTAACACCACAGCATAGTATGCATTGCTGCTGTCATTGGCTTGTAAAACAAAACAAAAGAACACATTACAGCTTCCCTTATTCATTCCCAGGCTTAGTGACCATCTGTGGATCCATTACACTTATATGGTGGCAACTTCAATTGCACCAACAATCTGCTAGTCAGGCAGCATGGATGTACATGGAATTACTCTTCACTTCTGCTGCCTCACACTGCTGCATTCACCCCTGGTCTGTAAACTGGTGCTCCTACACACCTGAGCTGAATAATCTACACAAAAGATGATGAAAGTGTTCTTGTTCCCACCAGCTCTTATAAATACATCCCTCTGAAAAACGTTTGGGGCATAAATAACTCAGCAAATCTGCTTCAATAAGTTATTTTTATGTGAAAACTTCAAACCAGCACTAAGACTTCTATGAGTTTTGCAGCAAATTTAAACTCTGTCTTCGTGACACTGGACACAAGCCTTCTTTTAATCAGGGACTCTGAAGCAGCCACATTGACAGGAAGAATTTGCTTCTGACTAGAATCTACTGTGTATTTTTGCGCAGTATTTTTGCATATCTTACAAATATTTGGACTTTGTGAATACTAATTTTTTCCAGTGTGGGGGTTTTTTTGTTTTATGGGGTTTTTTTGGTGGTGGGTTTTTTTTGTTGTTGTTTTTTTTTTTTTTTTCCCAGATTTCAAAAAAACAAATGAAGAGGTACAAGACTCGAAATTGCCAAAGACTCAACCTTGTCCTGAAGCAGGACAGATGAAAGTAACCTTACTGTAGGAGCTCATCTCATATCCTCCTCTATCCATGATATGAGGGTAATAATTCTTATTTCATTTGAAAACAGCTTTCCCAGCTGGGCTGGAAACAAAGGACTGTGCTTTTAGTGCTGTTTTCAAACAACCTGGAAAAATGAAGCCAGTATTTATGTTTCTGGATCTTCTTACCAGAGTAACTTTCTCCAGCAGCTGGCACAAGGCCATATGTCTTCCCAGCTGTGTAAATATCAGCTCCACCCAGAACTACAGCATCACTTTCCTTTTTCTGAAAAATAAAATATAGGATTTCTGTGAAAAAGCCCAGCACATACTTTCCCTGCTACAATGATGACACCTTTATGGTTCACATCTGTGGCACCCTGAAGGGCAAGGCTTACAGCAGAAGAACATCACACTGCTAAAGAAAACCTCCCAAATGTGCATAAAGCATCATCAGTGAAACAGGGACAGGAGACTGCACACACACAGGCTCAGATGGGGAACAGTGCCCTCGTCACTAAGACCATCAGGGTTCAGGCTCATCCGGACCCGAGCTACAGATCATCTCCTTGAAACCCAGTGTTCCTACCTGTCACCAAAGAGAGTGCACACGTCTAACCCCACCTACCCAGCAGAGAGAACTTCTGTTCACTTGCTTTATGGCACAAGGATTGTAGCAGCCTACCTGGATCAGTTCCATGCACTCTTCCTTTGTCTTGGCTGAAATACACTGTATTGCTGGCTTCAAATTCTTTTTTCTAAAGGCAACAGCCATTTCACCACATTTCCAAATCTCCTCAGTGGATACAACACACCAGTTCAGGCTTTCTGGCATTGCTGCACAAAATTGAAAAGCAAATGCTACATCCACTTTCTTTGCAACAGACAACGAGGATTCACCCTGCCCACTGTCACATGTGTCCCACACACGTTAGTGAAATTATTTGCTTCTGTGTTGCTCCCCATCCCTTCAGCTCAGACTTACATCTGACCAGGAACCAGGGCACTCCCTGCTGAGCAGTTATGTCCACACTGCAAACCTCTCCATAGCAAAAGACAATTCCTTCCATTATTGACCATTATACCCAGCTATAATATGGAAGTTGAGTGCAGCAAAAAGCCACCCTGAACACAAGCTTCCTCACATCTGACAGTCACAGAGCAATGCCCAGAAGAGACAAATCAGGAAGGTGAGGGGCTTTGCCACAGCACAGATCACATCTGGGAGGCTCAGTTACCAGGATTTTTAAGCTTCTTAAGGCAAAGATTCTTGCAACTTGTGTTTCTGACTTTACCAGAATGCGTATCATGTAATTTCTACTTTCTTCTGATAGCAGGAAAGACCGTAAGGCTTCAATAAAGAGCAACTGAGAGGTTGCTTCAGCTTATGTAGGAAATCCTCTGCTAGGAATCCATTCATCCATTTTTATAGACTACCTGGGGATTTGTGCAGCAGCACATTATTATTTCCCCTTGTCAGCAGGTAAGAAATGAAGTACCAGGCAGCAGCAGCAGCTTACCAGATTAATGTCTCTCATACACCAAGAAAGGGGAGAAAATGCCTGCATCCTGTAACAAAGTCGGCCAATTTTCACAGGAAAATGTTCTGCAATGCAGTGCTGTTTCTAGGTCAAAAAGTGACCTTTGGCCACGCTCAAAGATCAGACTGGCATCTTGCCGTAACACTCCAAGAGTGAGAAGAAAATAAAGCAGAATCAAGATGATCTGTGTTAACAGCTATCTTCTTTCTTGGTTATAAAGAGGAATCTACAGACAACTTACTGTTGGGGTTGCAGCTCAGAGCCTGCATGGCATGAAGATACTCATCACCCAGCCATGCCTGGTAATTCTGAGCTGTGATTGCAAAAAGCTCTGTGGTGGCATCTCGGAACAGAAGATTTTGGGCACCGTAGACTGCAGAGTCAAACATCTGAAACTTGGCGCCCACCCCATTAAATCTTTGCTGTAATGTTAAAGAAGAAAGAAGCACCTGTCACACATTGCTCTATCTGGGATGTGTGACATCCCACACCCCTTCAAACCCCGCAGAGCCAAAGGTGCTCAGATATCCCATTTTCAGTTTGGTTAGACAGCTGGGAGAACCCTTCTAAAATGCAAAGGAGCAATGAAGAAATGGCCTCCTACTTGTCCCTGGTTTAGGAGCTGGAAGAGAACTGTCCCGTCTGTGTCAGGCCGCACAACCACAGCCCGAGCAGGGACTCGGGCCAGGTGGCAGCTTCTCCACTCCGTCACATCTGCTCTTCTGCCATCGCGACACAGCAGCTGGAAGTCCCGGGAGCGGAGCCGCCGGGCCCAGACAGAAAGGCTTCTCCCTGAAACCAGACAGGATGTGCTTAAGGAACAGACATCACCTGGGGCTGATGCTTCTGCTCCAAGCCTGCTCTAAGCCTCACTTGCACGTGTGGAACGGAACACACATCTGAGCGTCTCTGAACTATTCCTGACCCACAGCAAATCCTGTGCATCTTTGTGGTTCTTTAGTCCTGTAACATTTGTGAGACTGCACGGAGCTGTGCTGGGGTCTGCAGCACTATCAAGAGCATCCCTAGTTTAGGATCACGTGCAACATTTTTCTGGTTGTTTTTTCCCCCTGGGTCAGAGAGGACCATGATATTAAAGCAATGTTGCTCAAGGTAGTTTTCACATTGTAGATAGGGCAGGTTAACTCTCTCCTAGTCTCCACTGAATCCCTTGGCAGGCTGGAGCGATGTAACAGCCCAGGTCTATATAAAAAGGGTTTTCTGATGTTGAAGGTCTCTTTCCAGAAGATTCACTTTCACCTTATTCTGATGCTATCAAGCATTTAAAAAAAATCTCTATCACCTGATGCACACCTCAGAGGGTACTTCTGTTTTCACTATTACAGCATTTTTTTGCTGATTCCTCAATTCAAAATACATCAAAGATTTGATATTATACTGTCATCACAAACACTGTATTTCAGACCTTGCAGCCATTATTCAACAAGCTTCAGAATTACTCACCATCTGTATATTCAGGCACTGTGCTGTGCTTCACAAAAGCGACCTCTCCAACATTTTCAGCCAAACACCTAATAAATATAAATCCAACCACAAAGATGCATTATAAAACCCCTGTGCTCTGGCCACTGCCAGCTGACAGCCCGAGGGCTCTGCGCTCCGTTCCATCAGCCACAGACACTGACCTATTTCCTTGTGCTGAGAGTTTTGCTCAAGGCAGATACTAGTGGCTGTTAGAGCATGAAGTAAACTATCATTGTCATTTGGTGAATATGAACAACATGCTCAGTGCTGCCTGGGACAAACACCATGACCTTCTTTGTCCAGGACATTTCTGTGGATAAGGCAGTCACACAATTCTTTGGGGAGTACGCAGGGAGGAGCAAGTGTTTCTCACAAGCAAATTCTTCCCTTATTAATGCTATGACTTGGCGACTGGGAGCTGCAACACAGCACACAGATGGGAAGGAGGAAAATAAAGATCAGTGTGCAAAAATGGAGCGCAGAGCAACTCAATAATTCAGAGCAGCTGAGGTGGGATAACTGAAATAGCCAAGTAGGGCAGCAGTTCAGCTCTCGGGCTCCAAGGATCATCAGGTTTTGCTGGGAAAGCTAAGTCGGTAAAGCTTGCTGAAACACGCAGATTGTGTCAACAGCTGCTGGACAAAGCAAATAGCAGTGGGCTTCCCCTGTCCAGCACATGTGCTAAATATTCATTTGGTTTAATATTTATGTATTAATACCTGAAATAGTGGGTTAAGAATTGCTTTTCATCAGTCAGGTTAAAAGCATGGCTACCCTAACAAAACTATAGACTTCTAACAAGAGCAACAGGGAGCTCTGTAGCTTCAGTTTCCTATCATGGAACTGAAGATGATGACTATGTAGAGGGTACAGCAATAAAAAAATTGACAGACATGATTCTTACCTGAAAGCCCCACTGTAGTCATAGTATTGCTCTTGGGAATTTCTTTCACATTTGTTCTGTCCTTCTGAGTTCCCTTTGCAGAGCTCACAGAGGGATTTGGGATAGTTCATACCATTTGCTCCAGGAACACAGCTTGCATTGAAATAGTCACTTACAGCTAAATGCAAAATTAGAACGAGGCATTTTTAGCAATGAATAAACAAGATCAATTTCACTTTAACACATCCACATAGTACATCTTAAAAAGACCCAGAAGGCACAAGTTATTTTCTTCTTAAAAGACAGTTTCCAAGTTAAAAAAAACCCCAAAACCCTACAGTCTTCATCAGACCTACATTAGGATCGTATAAGGAGCATCAAAGACCAAAACAGCAGCTGAGTCACACATTTCTGCACACACACAGAGGGTCCCAAAACCATTGGGAGAACATTGCTGAAGAGATCTTTGCCCTGTAACTCTTGCCTTTTGGAAGGTCACATGCCATGGCTGCCAGGTGCCCGGTGTCAGTGAGGTAGCCCACTGGCACGTCCCAGCCTGCAGTCCTGTTGATGCCGGTGTGACAGGAGCGCACACCCTTCAAGCTGTTGATGGTGATGTTGGAGCTCCTCTTTACCACAGCCACAGCATAATAGGAAGTTCCAATCTCTGCAGCACAGGAACAAAGAGAAGCAACCTAAGTATCCCCAGAGCAGCATTACAGTGACATACGCTGATTTTTGAACTCTTGTGCCTGCCCTACCCACAAGGAAGTCACTGTGTTCCCATCCTTGCTGAGAACCTGCGGACTGCCAATCAAGGTACCCCGTAATTTTTTCAGTGTGAATTGTCAGTCCACAGGCAATCTGCTCTAACTTTGGAGGTCACTCTGCTTTGAAAGTGAGGCTCCTTTCAGGAAGAAGTTTTCTATGACTCTAAACATATTTGGATTGAATTTAAACCAATATAATTTACTTCCCAGTTGATCTTAATTTTGCCACAGCAGCATCAACTGATGTCTCTGGAGCATCACAGCTGATTTTATTCTCTTGGTTTTACAGTTTAATATAACTCAAGAGTCAAGAGCTGAGGGTTTTAAGTTATCATAAGGTCATTCAATCTGACTTTATTTAGATCAGAAATCATTAAATTTCTACCACTTTTCTCTGATTTGAGCTCATAGCCTGACTAATGGAGATAGTCATCCTCTGGATCCTGAGGCCTATTTGCTTTTGAGAAGCCAAAGTACAGGTCCTTCACCAGAGTCAGGATGTGTTTAATGGGGTGGGGGGCTGCTGCAGATGATCCAAGATCCTATGGACTGAGGATCCTATGGACTAGCTACTTCTGAGGATGCCTTTGGCCAGGTAACGCTAACATCCATCTACAAAACAAATCCAGCTCCGTCTCACAAGAGTGATGGGACAAACTGCTTCCACAGCTTTCCCTTCCCTTACATCTTCAAGTTACAGGGGGCATCATCCAGCTCTGAACTACACAAAGGTGTTGGTACTGAGCCCTTAATCAGGATAACAAGTAACCACTGAATTACTGTCTCTGCCTTGAAAGGAACTCAAAGCTTAAGGTCACCGGGACAAGAAGCAGAATCTAGTACTTCCTTTCTTCCAGCAGGTAATCACACCTTAGTAAAACCAAAACCTAATTATTCTAATGCATAGGACTGAGAGATAAACCTAGTGTTTTATGCTTAGCAATTCATTAATCTGAAAAGTATGGAATAGAGAACACAGAAAACAGAAAGACAGTAAAAAACAAACAAAAACTAACCCAACAAACTTATTACAGGAACAGCTACTCTGACCCAAATGCTTCAGGACAGACTCAACCACAGCCCTGTGTCTTCTGCTTCCCCAAACAGCCTGCTTACAGGCAGGAGCAGCCAAGAGGGAACCTGACCACTCCCACTGTTTAGAGTCTTCAAGAAGACTCCAAATAAAATGCAAACACTAAATACAAGCTTCTTCTTTTGCATTTGAAGTAATCTAAAAGGTATTTAATCAGAATATACCTTGATCATATACTTCCCCAACCACAGGTTTCAGACCATGCTCCCTTCCAGCCTGGAAAATCAAACGCCCATCCAGGGTCACTGCATCTGCCAAGTCATCCTGTGCAGACACAAGGGCAGAATACACGTTAAAGCTTAATTATCAGTAGCTATCAACACCCAGAGTACCCATGCATTTAGAAGAGGCCCTTAGTTACTATGCTTTTGTGTTTTCTTTTTCCCAGTTACTTTAAAGGCACACATATTTCTGAACAATTCTCACCAAGAGGGGTTTTAGACCTTTAAAACTGCCTTCCTGCAGAAGCAATGCAGAAACCAGCCCTGCACAATGATGGCTTCACTAGCCTTAATAGTTCAAAGGCACCTTAGAAATGGATGCTGCAGCTCTCTGCAGGCTCTTAAAGCCCAGCAATTTGAAGTTTCATTCACCTCTGTAGCTAGTGCCCCAAAGCGTGAAGATTTAAATAAAGTAGATAAATTTTTAGATCATACACAGATAGTTCAAAATAATATATTTTGAGGCTACAAAATCTGAATGCCACAAAGTGCACTCCAAAGCACCCTTAGAGCCTGCTGGCTTCCAGCTCAGCACAAGCCAGACACGCATTTTGTGACTGGGGAAGCAGGTGCCAATGGGTTCCTGAGGAGGAAAGTATCTAAAAAGTCTGTTCAAATTGGGAGAATACAAATCTGAGGCCTCTGCTTTGGGGAAGGTGTCCAACACCACCACATATTTTCTGTGGACTGTACCACCAAGCTTGCTGGGATCCTGCCACAGCTGCAGGGCTGCTCTGCATGGCACAGGATGGGGGTGCCCCCAGCAGCAAGGCAGAACTGCTCTACACACCCCTGGCAGCAGAATCAGCTCCCTCTGTGGCATTTCACACAGGGACAAGACACCGCTGAGAAAATAATCAGCAGGGTGATATTTTGCATTTCTAAGCTGATTCCAAGTTTCTTATCAGTTTGCTTGACCTCTGTTTTGGCCCTGGAGGGGGTAATTTAGTTTCTCCAACCCTTGGGAGCTTGCAAAGCACTGGCCAGGGCAGGGCTAGGACTGCCTAGCACACCACAGCAACTTCCCACAGGCTGAACCACTTAAAGAGCTTCAACATTTTTAAGGGACCATGCGAGACCACAGGTAATATGTTGATGTTGACACCTAAACCATGAAGTTGCATGTAATTTGAAATCTTTTACTTGTTTGGCTTGAAGAAGAAGAAGGATGATTTTCATTAACTAGCTGAAATGATAGATGCCCTGAGAGTTGCTTCTCATGAATGAGAGCTGAACAAATCGAAGGGAACCTGAAGCAGACTTGGGGTTGGGAGATACTTGCATCTTAAAGAACAGACACAATGAATAACTAGATGTGATATTCCACTGGTGAGGGTCAGAGCACAGGACAGTGCAGGAATCAAATACAACCGGTGGTTTAAGAGGAAGGAGACAGGAGAGGAGGTGGGAATTGGAAGGCTCTTACCCTCAGGGAGGAAAAAAGGAACTTCTAGAACTGGTGGTGAACCAAAAGTAGAGCATATAAAATGGAAAGGCCTGGCCACAGAAACCATGAGGTATGCTATATGGCCATATTTTCATAGGAAATAGCACTTTTCTGACTGAAAAGATGAACCTTTAAGCTCTGTTTAGACACACAGACTCTGATAAATAGCTTTTGTAAAAATAGCGCAACAAGTCAAAAATGGTCTATTGTTGAATTTAACATGAATTGGTTTTCGGGCTACAGATCTCTCCTTTAAATAACACACAATTATTGCTGAGGTGATATATCAACAGCGATGTGGGCTTTTTTCTTTTTTCAGCAAGCATTTGCCAATAAATTCAGCAAAAGCATGGGACTCGCCTACAATTTTTTAGTAAGTATAATTGTGATGGTAATACTCTCTTCATTATTTTCAAAGGAAGTTTATTTCTGTGTTTCACAACATTTGAGAATTACCTACATAAGTGTTTTAAAGACCTGCTGAAAAATCAGCTCTGGCCATATTAAATATTGTCAGGTTCCCTAGTTAAATATTTAGGTATTTCTTAATTTTTACACACCTTCAATCAAAAAGGTATTTTCCTTTATCCATGTGCTAACACATTCACAGGTCTAAGTCCAAGTTATGCAGTGTCACAGAGCAGCATCTGCCTCCTCAGCCACTGTGTCATGCTCCCTTCTTGGCCTCACAGATCAGAGTTCAGTGCAGATGCCAACTCAGGGATTCTACACAGTCCTATGCAGAGTAGGCCAGCTTGAAAATTTAGTAGATTATTAGCACAAGGGGGAAAAAACAAAAAGGAGATCTAAAGGACAGAGCTTTGTCTGAAGCCTTACGGTGAAAATTCACATACTCATGCTGTCTGCCTGCCTGCTGTTTCCAATGGCTTGCAAATGCAGTTCTGTGAGCTCTGTATTTCAGAAGCAGACACTCATCAGCCCTTTATATAATCTGCTTTGCAGAGTTTAACAGTCCCTCTGTGCAATGCAGCCATCAACCAAGTGGTTTGGGGAAGATCTGGCATTAGAATGCCCTGTCTAATCCCAAGGTACGATCCACATCTCTACTGGTATCTGCTGTCAGCATTCTTCATTACAGTCCTGATCCTTGCTCAAGAACAGTATTTATCAAGAGGCAATGAGGTAGTCTTAGGAGTCAGACAATCATTCTGCTTTATTGACAAAAATTACAAGATACCAGTTTTTGAAATCTGTTCCTTTTTTCTAGCCACACAATTGTCTGCCTCATCTCCCTTCAAACTATTCTTTCAGATCTCTACTCCTTGCTCTGAACCTCTTGTCTCTGACAGGCTCCATCTCCACAAAAACCTGGTTCTGGGGCATATCTACAAGGAACATTATTTATTAACACAGCCAGCCAGCCTTCCCTTCCCCCACACTCTGCCAGTGATGACAACCATGATCACCTGCCTCCACACTTCTTCCAACATCCACTTTTTACCTCCTACCCCCTCCAAAGGAGGGAATTATTTTGCATACATCATTTTGCAATTCACATGTTCAAAGTCTTTAAAGTCTTCCCCAGAAGCATGCTCCCTTTGGAAGCTGAGCACACTCTGGGCAGCTGAATTAATACAGTTTAATACAGAGGTTTGCCCTTTGCTCACCCCACTTGCTGCTTTGCCTCTCTCTTGTACTCAGTATTGGGAGATTTGATTTGATTACAATCAGCTCATCTGTTTATTTCTATAACAGGACCCTAAAATGTGAGTTTGATCCAGAGTTTATCAAAATACAATCTGCTTAGAGGCTAAGCAGCACAGCTTTAACTACTGTCTGCATCTTGTAGCTCCATCCCTACTGAAATATCTGCTAAATAAATCTGACACAATTCTCAAACCAAAGATTACTAGTTGGGAGGAAATATTTAAGACCTTAGCTGTGTTCCTAACAACTGGCCATATGTGAGCAGGCAAACAGATGACATGGGGCCATTCTGACATTCAAGCTCACGTGTATACTTCTGGGCCTTTTTAAAAAGAGATATGCCTTGATTTGTCAGAGCCACGAATGCCAGGAAACAGAGGGTCAGCTGCCTGGATGGCCACACACTCACCACAGAAACGGGCACCTTGCCAGGGGATTATTATTAGTCACATGGAGAAATTAAGCTAATGACACTGGTGTCACTCACAGCTCACCTTGATCATGTGGGTACAGTTAGCAGCTGACCCCCCTGCTGTACACTCCAGAGGGGGAAGGATGCCAGCCTCACTAAAGGCTTTGCTCATGTCATTGCACTTGGAAAGTTCCTGCTGAGACACTGTGCACCACCGGATACGCTCCAGGCCGAGAGCTGCAAACACAACGCCAAGAGAAGATATCACAGAACACATCAGAGCTTTTGTATCAGAGCTTTTCATTCAGAGACAAGCTTTCGTTCTGCTTCTCCCTTCAAACAGAAAAAAAACAGGGCTCACTTTACCACCGGTGAGTCCTTAGAGATGATTCCCACTTTCATTCCAATTCACATGAATGCTGAAGTTTTTTTGGACTGACCACAAGATCAGACTCAGATACTGAAATCCAATGGCATTTATTTCTGATATAAGAAATATGGGTACCATGGAATAGGACAGGGTATCCAGACCGTTCTAAATACCTTGCAGAATACACCATCTTAATCAAGTTAAAAGCATGGGAAACTGTTATTTAAAATGATGTACTACAAAACCAGAGACTGTCCACAGACAACTCGTCTCGAGTGTTGCTAGTTAGTATCTGGAATCCTGCACCAGCCCTTATTGGTCTGAATTAAAAAAGCAACCTTAGGTGCTCAAAAGCCTTGCCACTAGGCTTATTATGAAAACTAGAAAAGTAAACTTGGCCCTTCAAAACAGTCTTTCATAAGAGATCATAACCACAGTCAGGAAAAGGGGTGGGCAGAGCCATGAATGAAAAGACTCAAGTTGAGCAGTGGAGATTTCCATTAATTAGCAAAGAAAGGTGCCTTTCAGCAGCCCCAAACGTCACCCTCCTAAGTGCCAAAGCTACAAGCACTTGTTTGCTTTGTAGGGAAATGTCATCGTGCACAGACAGCGCGGTGAAATGGAAACGCAAGCGTGGGTTACCCTGATAAACAGGCACCGTCATTTTCGTAAGCAGGGACACAACATTCCACTGCTTGTCTACAATTTCCATTTTTAAGCCGGAGTCTGCTGTAAACCATTTATCATGTGGTTTCCTAATACCTCTAACTGGCCCTCTGCTTCCCCCCCAGAGCCACGCAGCTGCGACGCCCCATCCGACCGCGCGAGTTCAAAATGACTCCGCTGGCGCCCGACAGCGCTCCCTGCGCATCTTCTCACTGAGTGGCTGCAGGCCAAACAAGACTGTTGATGCCAAAAGATCCCAGACTGAAACAGTGGGTTTGGCTTGCTCTTCCTCTGCGACATAGAGCCAACTCTACTGCTGTCAACAAATATTAAGTCAGACTTGGAAAGCTTACAGGAAGCTTTCATGGCAACATACGCCAGTAGAGCGAGAAACAACTGCCCACCTCTGAGTTGCAGGAATTCTGAGAATCAAGAGGGTTGGGAGAAAGGCACAACAGGTCATGGTAAAAATACACCTCACAGAAACTTAATGTTTGTACTATCTCATCTGTCCGGGTGAAATTCTCACTATTCGTTCCTTGGGACTGGAAGAAAAACCCTGGTTTTCGTTTTGGAGTTTTCTTTTTATAAACATAAGCAAATAGGAGTTAAACTGGGCAGCCAGCATCTCAGTGTGTATGTATGCTAAGTACCATTTTTCAGCCTCAGCATTTTGATTTTAGATATAGACACACAGGGGGTAAAGCATGAACTGTATGAAAAAAAATCATTAACCATATACTTGAAACATAAAGTTCATTTAGCTTTATATTTCAGCCAAAGTAGTGAAACAGCATGTATCTGTTAATTTTTTCCTCACTCATCAAAACCAAGTCTTTACTGGACTCTGCAAATTGCTAAATTTTGTTTTTAGAGGGAAGTCAGATCTGGGCAATATCCTGGCTCCTTCCTTACAAGTTAGACCATCTGAAATGGGCTTGAGCACAGAGAGGCCTGCAGTTAGCCTCTCTTCCTACTGCCAAGGACAACCAACTTAAAACATCAGGTCAGTGTCTGAACCCAAGTTTATTCTCAATTTTGGCCCTTCTGTATATCAGCACATATATATAAAGCTTGAAATGGCAGAAACTGGCAACTTCCATTTGAAATATGCTCAGAGTCCTAACACACCCCTAACTACCACTGACAAACATCCCAGTAAATCTTCAAAGTGATGGTACTACATTGTGTAACATCTTATCAAAGACATCAAAGATATCAAAAAAATGGCTATTTCTACAGCTACTACCACAGTATCAAGGGCTTTCAGCAGAAAAAAAAAAAAATAACTAGGACCATTTCTTTTCTGAAGCACTGAAGAGCGCTTCAGAAACAGCACCTACACCTCTGGTGAAATTAAAAGCAGTCACCAATACAATTTGGGAGTGACAGGAGAAAGCCAACATGTTGCACAGAGCAATTATTTCTATTTTTACAAAGTAAGTATCATAGAACTGCTCATTGTTGTGAAAACAGACACCACTGAACCAGAAATTGATTCAGTACTGAGGAAATTCAACATTTGACACCAATGAGTCAAGATATATACATGGTGTTCAATACAGCCTTTTCTACTGCTTTTCTATCGCTGCCTTCTGTTTCCTTTCCTGGCCATATGAGATTGGCTCTGAAGTGGTTCTAGTTTCCTTCTGCTCTCTCACATCACACAGAGTTCCCATGCCACAGCAAAAGCTTTTGTAGGACACTTACCAGCATGAAAGAAGAGAAGATAGAAAACACTTCTAAAGCTCTTCATGGTGAAAATTTTCGATCTGTGATTTTTCTTTCAGCCTTCAGAACTCCCAGAGATCAAGGCTCCTGCAGGAGTGCTCTCTCCAGCCTGGTCTTAGGTGAAAATCAGTCTCATTCAATTGCCGCTGCACTTTGCTCAATGATATACCCTGCTTACCTCGGCACACGTCACCTCGTAATGGCTCCTGGAAAAGAAAGCATGCCTCCCTTCACACTGCCTCTACACTTGGAAAAAAACACCAGACCTGGAAATTGCAAAATATCTGAGGCACCAATGAGGTCGCTACTGCCTTGGCCCCACCCACAGACTTCATTCAATGCTGCACACGGGCACACAGGGCTGGGGCCCGGCTGCGGAACCACATCCTCCTCTGAGGTCTCTGCATTCCCTCGATGTGGAGCTCAAGAAGTAGAAGGAGATTCAAGGAGTTTATCTGGCAGAGTAGACAATCATGTGGTGCCACATCCTCAGCATTGTCACAAATTGCATAAAGCCACCATCAGAAGCCCGGGCTCTTACAACAGCAAAGCCTGTACAGTCTACAGGTGGTACAGCATGTGCTAAGTGCACATGTCCTGAAATTTTACAGCAGTTGCTATAAAATAGCTGAATTATTCTGACTTATTCTAAGGTTTAAGAGAAGGCCTAGGAAGGATTCTCTCCCAGAAAGAATCAAAACAGTTGACAGTAGCTCTGTTAAAAACCGCTGTGAATTTTAGTGTAACTTTCACAGAGCAACCCTCATTTGTGCTGCCCTTTTATTCATCTCTTATTAGTCAATGAACTGCAGCTGCCTATAACACTTTGTTTCGCTAAAAGCCATCGAGTGCTGCTCAGAAACAGAAGGGCTGTGTGGTGTGAGTCCTCACACCCAGGGAGGGCTTGGGCCACACAGCTTTGTGCATCCCCCAACAGCCTGCAGAGCCCGGAGTGTGGCAGGATACCCACTCTAACCCTGACTAGCACCTTTAAGACAACACCTGAGTCAATTAATTGCTATTTCAAGTTTAGCATTTCAAAAATTGGAGAATGATCCCTCCAGACTTTCTTCCCAAAAGAAAATCTTATGGCTGAACTCTGACCCTAGGCTCCCTAGACCATCTGGAATTAATTGTCCCTTTGTTGTCTTAAGTGTTAAAGAATAACCCAGTGCCACTGGAGTATTTCCAAATGTTTTCAAGGACCCATTGCTCAGATCCTTCCTGTGCCCTTCCTACTGGCCAGATTAACATCTGAAGCCCCCTCCCCCTGATGTTTGCAGAAGGGCCTACATTCATTCATATACAGATGACAAGACCAACAGTCCTAGCACCAGTTGCTTAAGACTGCAAGGTCAGGATTAGCAAGACATGAATCTGGTACCAGGGCTCTCATGTGGTTCTTCTGATCCTCTATGGGAATGGTTCAGAAGGCAGAGGAGCAGCCAGCAGCCTTTTTGTACAGGAGGTCTACTCCAAACACAACCCCCTCTAAACAATCACGTAAGCACAGTTTGTCAGAATTTAGATAATTTTCCTATTTCATCCTTAACTCTGTGAGTATCTGTGCTTTAAAGGAGATACTAAATTTCTTAGTTTTCAGCACCATTTAGCAAAAATGCCAACAAGGAAATAATGTAACTTACAATAATAATAGAGCTAACAAATACTTTATCAAGCATGTGCCTGTATAGCAATTACAAGTAGTTGGGTTATCAGACAAGAAGAAAGCCCATGATGCCTTCACTAGGCCAGCAAGAGTAGCAATGCATCAGTATGATGCCATTTGGATTTCCTAATTACTCTAGTTGTTAAATTAGAAGCTTTTAGTAAAGTACATGTAAAACATAACTCTAAAATACAGAAAAGTGTACCCAAGAATCAAAGGTATGTCAGCACCTGATGCTGGGAAAATGAGACCCAGAGGAACACTAAGTAATGCAAAACCATGACAATTACACAGGGTAAGACAACAAGGAGCATCGAAGCTCTCAGAATCAACTTTCCTGCCAGTGCTCAAAGGTAACACGGGAAATAAACAAAACTAAAAATGCAAAGCAAATATCCAGAGTCCTTTGGGGTTTCTTGATCCAAGACTTGTTTTCACTCCCTCATGACAACTGTGCAAGGTAACTGCTGTGGACTTCAGTCTGAGTGGAGTGTCTGGTGATACCTGGCTAATACATGACAAGTGCCTGGGGGCAAAGTTCAGTGACAGCTACTCAGACACTCCAACATATGAAAGAGCAATTCCTCACAGACCTACTCAGCTAAACAGGGCTCTTTCTGATGGGTTAAAAGAGAGGTAAAAAGAAGTGCATACAATACAGAGATCTCAGATGTGTTTGCAGATTTGACGGAGATTCACATCCAGGTTTTTTTAGAGTTGCTCTTTTAAGTTTTCTCACAAGACACCTCAATCAGTCACTTACAAAGAGGGAGAAAACAGTACACTTCCAGCTGCCTTAAAAATTTATGACATTATTTATCAAAAGCTGCATCAATCCAGTACACCATGTGCTTTCATGGGCAGGAATTCTCAGAAAGGCAGCATGCCTGATTTCCCAGATCCTGAAAACCAGAAACTCTTTTGGGGCATGCACCAGTAGCTTTAACTTCCTGTAAGCCAAATTGGCACCTCACATAGCATCAGCAATAATTGTATCACAAGTTTAAACCCGCTTTTAATGCAGTAACTTCAGTAGCCCCAATGTGGCCACCAGTGTTTCTCTAATACCTGATTTTCACTCTCTCAGACAATTATTCCAAAGCACTACAACACCTGTATTTATCATAATTAAAAACACGCTTGACAAATATATTGTACAATAAAGTTTATTAGCTGTTCTCCTCTTTCTAACAAATGGAATGGATAGTGTTGGTAATTCGTTACAAACCAAAGCTGATTTGGTTGTGTGACTGCCCCATGACTGCCATAAGTACATCCCTCTCAAAAACAATCAGTTGCAAACAAGCAATGGCAGGTACCAAATAATACGGGAATTAGAGAATTTCATTACTGAAGGTTCTGGTACAACGCATTCATAACATTCAGCACAGAAGTTTGTGCATTGCAAGTGGAAGATCTTGTGCCTGTGCAATCCGAGATGAACACGTACAGAAAAAAAAAATATATTGTTGATTTTGAATTCTCCCTTTGGTTAAGACATGCATATAACAAAGGGGACAGGGGAAGACAAACACCCGGAATTGCGTAGAAAAGAGGAGAACTTGCATGTGTTTTTTTTCTTGTACTAATATTCCCTGGACTTCATGCCCAGCCATCACAGCCCATTTGATTTTTCCGTGATTAAGGAAGGTAAATTCTAATTTGATTTTTTATTTTTATTCAAAACAAAAAGCTAGGAGTAGGTGGTAAAAGAAAAATATATATTTTATATATATATATTTATACGTGTGCGCAACTATGTAAAGAAAATAATTCCCATAGTTACAGAGTTTAGTTAAAGAAAGTTTAATATATATATATTTATTATAACAAAATAGGCAGTTATTGTGGGTAAAATATTCATTAAAATCTGACCCCTAAGAACACACACATTTTTAGGCTATGAATCATTCTCTCATTGCCCTAATGACCATCTCTGCAGCTCTTTTCTGAATTACTGCCAATGTAAATTTGGCATTCCTCTGAAAAACACAAGGTTTCCTAGCACCTAAACATATTTTTAGGCTCAAAAAGTGTGATGACCATTATCTATAAAGAATTTCTGTAACACACTATAAATAGTGTTTCATGAGGAAGATTAAAAACATTACACATCTTTGTCCCTAGCAATTTTATTGGCAAAAAATGAAAAAATAGATTATAAGAATATCCATATGAAATTATGAAAATGAATATCCCTTTAGGAATAGTAATGGGACTTAATGAAAATGCTAACTCAAAATTTCAATGTTTCTTTCTAACTGCCTGGAAAGAAAAAAAGATACCATGACAATAGGAATTGAACTCAGAAAATAAAACCTGAAATTGATTGCCCTGACCGAACCATGCTATTAAATTAAGCGTGCAAAGTTACTCATAATTTACAACTTCCTTGAATACAACTTTTCTTTCAATTGTTATGAAATTTTAAAAGAATGTCTATAAAGCTTCTTTGAAAAATCTTTGAAAGTTACTTTCCCTTAAACATTAAGGAATTTTACCAAGCAATTCCCTCCCACCCCCACCCTAAACTAATAGCTGGTCAGGCCATTCCACTGTCATGTTTGAAAAATGGCAAACCAACAACACACAATAATACAAATTATTTAAACTAAGAGAGACACCAAATGTAAAGCATTATGGGAACTGCAGAATGTGATGGTTAGGGTATGAACCACGCTGGAAAGAACTAGAGGCAGGCTCCACTGGAAGGGCTTAAGAGTCGTCAGATGTAGTAGGTGATGCCAGTTAGAAAATGAGAAATAAAAATCTGTTTTCATAATTTTTCCTTTGCTGGAACCCAGATGTAAGGACCAGACTGTTCCTCTATGATCTGTTTCACTTGGTTGTAGATTTCTTCCAGAGTGTCTCCCTGGACAATAGCTGCAAAACATAATGTGGCAATCAGCAATCATCTCTCCTTGTTCCATGCAGAAACCAGGCTGCTCCACACCAAGCTGCTCCTTCCCCTCGGTGGCAGGAGGATTTGTGACTGCTGAAGGAACAGACACCTGTGGACACCCCTGGTTTCTGTGCTGGAGTGAAGCACAGAATGGTACTGCAGGATACACAAAGCCCTTCCTCAGGGGCTTCCACTGTCCTGCCAAGTATATACATATAACTGGTGAGTTTTTTAACCTTTTCCTAGCCACATGTTCCAATTTGCCTGAGTCAATTCACATCCTCCAGTATTCTTCCTGGCCAACTTTCATTTGTGTTTCCAGCACAAAGCAAGACAGTGCAGGGCTGTGTCCTCACAGGCTGGTGAACTCCTCAGCTTGATCCTGAAGCTGCACAGCAAGGCTGGATGACCTTGAGATGTCTACCTAGCTCTACCTTTGCTTTTGGCTAAAAAGAGGAGGAACTCATGGAGTTTGTTGTCTAGACAACAGATTCAAGTTTTATAGACAAGAGGCTTCCTCATACAGTTAAAAGTGCAATCTATACTCATTCCTATCTTGTTAGTTGATGTATTTTTGCCAGGGCTAGAAATTAATTAGAAATGAGCCAATATGGATGCATTCTGACATATCAGAATAAAGTATGGTCTAGTGAAAATGAGAGCTGTTCTTACCAACACTTCAGCCTGGAAAAGCAATCACTCTGAGATAGCAACTTCTTTTTAATTAGTCTCACAATCTCAGTGTCAATAATCCAAGAGGTAAAGTTTAGCATGAAATAACTGTTTTGGAGGCAGGTCAGACTCACTCTTCTGTGCAGTAATAGAGTACTTCTGAGCTTTGCTTTCATGCAAATTAGTTCAATTTTATTCCTACCATTCCATCCTTATCTCTTAAAAACCTTCTCCACATCTCAGCCTATTGCTGTACTGCCTGTGGGAGGAGGCTGCTCCATTTTTAGAGGCCAAGGATAATGTTCACAGCACAACAGTGCATTAGAAAGAATTAGAAATGTCTTTGCAAGGCAAATAGGCTTCAGCATCTTCTCTCCAGCTAAGTTGAACCACACCTCTTCCAAACCTCAGTAACCTCAAAGCTGAGGATGGATGTGTTTTTCATGTGCTTCAGTTTAAGTCTATGGAAACAGAAGCTGCTGATGAAGTTGGTTTTAGTTACCAAACATGATGTGGTATTTTCCAACAGATTAGGGAACACTCACACTTTCTGTTTTACCACCTGACAAACTGGGATCTGTAATGGCTTCAAGTATCTCAAACAGATTCAGAAAAAAATTTCTGGCTTGAATCAAGGAGAGAAGTCTGATCATCTTCCTTTGTCAACAATGTTTGTCAACAAGCCTTATACTCTGGAAAAAAATCATGGGCCTAAACACTTGAGCACTCAGAAAGTCTTTTAGGTTTTTGAAACATCAAAATTTATGTCCCTTAATTTCTTGAAGAAGTGTCCTATATAATGCCCTGAGACAGCCTGGGGTAATATCAGCTACTAACTAATAATTGATAATGATTAAAATAAACTCATTCATTTTCTGAACAACAAACTGGACACATTTGCAAGCCATTTGGTAAGGGACTCTATAATAGGAGGAATTGTCAAGCTATGTTGAGAGTCCCATGACCTTCTGGGTGCAGACAGATAGAGAGCTATGGGAAGAGCAAGGTACAGCCTCGGGATAAACTGACAACTGTGTAGCACAAAATGCAGAGAACGAGGCAGCAGGAAGACTGGGCAGGGAATTTACTGCTTCCTCTGATTTCCTCCTCTGTGAAGGCACCACCCCATCCTGTGTCTCTGCCCAGCTGGAGCAGACTGCTGCATCCACATAAGATGTGGGAGAGGAACTGGGCAAAAGTCAGGTCACAGAAAATAAATGAATGGGGCAGCAAACACAAAAACACTGCAAAAGAGAACATAAGAGAAAGGAAAGGAGCAATTGTCTGTCAGAGTAGGAATAGGGAGGGTGCATTTCTGGGCTCCTGAAGGTCATGACTTGACCAACCTCCCATGTCAGAAGCCACAATGCAAAGAATAAGCCCAGTTTGAGTGACTGCAGCCTATCCCTTACTGTTATAGTGAGGCCCATGGCATGCTCAGATTTGATTCCTTAAGTACCATAATGCTGCAGTGTTCAATTTTCATTATGCTTGATCATCTTCCCAATTAAAAAAAAAAAAAAAAAAAAAAAAGGTATTTAATAATTTCCTACAAGCAGCTTGCTGAGCAATTTCAGATCAGCACATAAAAGATTTAAGTGTACAAGACACCAACAAAGCAAGCATCTGCATTTCAATAGTACAAAATCTTAAGAGTTTTTAAAACCTAAACTAAGCTCCCAGTAAATTTTTGTATATTTTTAATGTTAAATTAATTGATCAAAGTGAAATCAGTGTAGAGATACTAAGATGGCTCTGTACCTCAAAGTAATCACAGATCATCTGAAAAACAAAGCTCACTATCTCAGTGGTTTAGGCAAGTAATAGTTTTACAGCAAGCAATAAAATTTCAACCCTGCCAAGTGAGCAGTCACAAGCAAAACACACCTGTGAAGTGTTCAGTAAATTCTTGCTCCAGTTTCATGGCTCTCTCAAATGTCTTCCTGGCTTGCTCTTCTGTTAAGCGTTTATTCATTTCCCTGAAAGTGAAAACATTATACCTTTTTTAAACCACTATCAAATACTTGGAGTCTTTTAAGTTTTAAACTGCTGTTTGAGTATTAATCCTAATAAAAGAATTAAACCCTAAAGTCGCCAAGCAAAGGCTGTAGTAGAAATGAGCTGCTCTGGCATTATGCTGCATGGAATTTAACACAATGACATTTGTTTTCAAGCACTTGAATTTGGATTAGAAGTCCCATCTTAAAGTCCCTAAAAATTACATAGGGAATTAAGTATTACTTGAAATGCAAACATTACAATTGTCTGCACATAACTTGCAGCTGGCTTTTCAAATACAACAGTCTCAAACAATTTAGCCTGAGGTACTTTACTTTTACTCACATGATATTTTCCACTGTTTTGGGTTTAATAAAAATGGAGATTGGGTACAGCTGGGCAATCTGCAACCTTTTGATCGCGTTACCAGAAACATCAAGAATGCAATGTTTACCCTAGGAAGTGAGAGAGAAGAAAAATGGCACTAAGCAAAGTTTAAGTCACAAGTAGCATAGCATAATAATTTAGAAGAGAAAACATGTCTCCACTGAAACCAACAAAATTAAAGTATTTGCATCAATGATATTGTGATTTCACCACTTTGGCACAAGGTCCCCCAGTCTCCTCTGCTGGATCACACATCATCTGAGATGTTCCTGATCCTTCTTTCTTCATCACAGGTTGCAGCTCAATCAGCAATGCAGAATCTTATAGTGGAACAGCTGGACTTCAACCACACGACCAAATTTTTTTTTCTTTGTTTTATTTTGCTTTGTTTTGGTACTAATTTGAAGATGCTTTAGGGGGACGGCCATGTCACAGATGCATCTTAGAGAGGAGTCAGATGACTTAACTGGCATACCTGAGGGAATGCCCACCCCTGCTGGCAGGGAAATATGCCACCAATATTCAGGTGGAACTGCACACAAGCCCTCTCCTCCCCCAAGTACCAGCCAGTAGAAATACCACATTGGAGATGGTAAATGTAATTTATTTGTGCTGATTTATCAGTCATCTCTTGAGAAACAAAAATAACTTCACTGTTCCTTGGGCAACTGGAAGACAGTGTGGTAAGGCTGCTTTCCTCCCCCTCTCTGTTCTCCAACTATAAAGAATTTTCCAGCTTCATCTCAAAGGCTCCTCCTGGTCTCAGCTCCTTTCATCTTGGATTTGCTCATTTCCATCTCCCATGTTCTTCTTTCTTTCCTTTCTGAGTAGCATAGGATTAATTTTGCATACCGCCATTTTAGAAGGGTATGGGGGAAGAGCAACAGAAAACCACTCTTGGGTAACTACATTAAGAAAAGCTTTTTCTTTTTCTCTTTAGCAGGAAACCAGTGTGAATTGAAGAAATCCGTGAGCCAGGATACAAACCCACAAGTACCATATAACTAAAAGTTACTCATCATACAACACCATTCCTGAACTCCTGGGGAGGAATGTCTGAAATTACTGACATGCTTCTGCTTCCTGGCAGAAGAAATAACTAGGGTCATTTACATTTGATCTCCTTCTCAACCAAATCTGAATTTTATTTCAGGAATTTTTAAAGAGAAGTGTTCTTCCCACATAAACAATATGTATGTCTGTTTGCCTTCAGCTGATGATAGCTTTTCCCCAGATCCAGTCCATGGGTCTGGATGCCAATTGGTAACATTTAAAAAAGGTGTCTGTATGTCTTAGCAGAGTATTTTACATGTGCTGATCTGTCCACGTCTTTAAATGTGGCATATGCTCTGAGAACTGAGAATTAAGAGTATTACTTGGTGCTTTTTTCTTTTTCAAATAAAACACTCTTTGCTGTGTTTGGCCCAACAACTTATGCCAGGAGCCAAGGGGTGGAGGGCTAGAGAGCCAGCACAGTATCTGTGTTGGACCTTATGGGATATAACCCTGACAGTTCATTCCAAATCACCAATGAATGTGCATTAACTATGGCCTTGAGACACAGAGATTTGCAAACTGCTGATGATTCCAAAGGAAAGAGAATATGAAAATACTTTCCAAGTGAAGATTTGAAAGACAAGGAACAGAAACACAAGTACATTGTGATACAATCATGTTTTCATCCTGGGAAGCTATTGTGCTCTTTGCACAGTGCATTTAGAATAAAACTTTATATATTTTAGTTCCTTACTTGCACTGCATCTGATTGAGAAGCACAGCACAGCAGCCAGTGCCTTCTACAACTGAACAACAACATCAGAAAGCATCTTTAGCTGTGTCCATTGTGGGTAAGGAAATGAGAGAGACAGGGATCAGCTGGAAGCATGGGAAAATGAACACAACTGAAGGCTATTTTAAGAATATTGTTTCTGGGTCTTTTGGGGTAATAGCAGTCACTTCTGTCTTCTCCTAAACTGATTGTAGAAAACTTGAAAATCATCTTTTGTATCCCAGCAATAAAACCCACTGAAAAGACTCATCTTTTCAGCAAGATGGAAAAGAATACAAGGATTAATCAGTTTGTAGCCCTGTCATGATTTTGAAGTAAAGGTCTGAAGGATAGGCCATTGTTTCCCAGGAAAATAATATTAGCTGCAACTGAGAAATTGCTGCATCTACCCAAAGTCCCATGGTGCCTGTGCAAGAGATTTAACTGCATGGAGACATCTGGTAATACTTTGCTCTTCATGCCCATTTATGAAAGATTCATAGCAATTTTGTACCTTACTAATCCCAGCAGATGGACAAAAGAAAGCCAGTTTCAGGTCCAGGATGGAACCAAAGAATTGTATTTGTACTACCAAGTAAAGCAACTGCCGACAGATTTATAATGTTTAAGCTGTTCAATAACTTTGTCGTTTAACCACGTATGATAGTTTCACAGCTTTGTTCAGCCTCCCATACAAAGTACTGTTCATTTACTTGAACAATTCTGTAATTAATGTTCTTTTCTTTCCTTTTTCTCACTATATCCCAAAGGGCCAGGTTCCATTCCAGATGGTGACAAAGACAGGAGAAGTAAACATCACTTGACCCACAGAATCTCACCGTGTTTGCCCTGGTTTTGCTTCCAGTAAATTCAGTTGCCAGAAATAGCAATACTCACCCATTTGGTCAGAATGGTCTACAAAGTATTCCAGAGGCCTAAACTACAGCCCTATGGCACATGGCTTACAGATCAAGTCAATTCCAGTAAGACTTTAGAAATAATTAGAAATTGCAAGAAATAGTTCATTCAAATCACTGCAGGATAGAAAGAAGACAATCTTCAAACTACAGGGTCAGTTATGGAAAATGTATTTTTAAAATTGAATTCTTTATATTTACTCTCTTCCCTTTGTTAGCTAAAACCATGAGGAGCACAAAGAGTAACATTTTTGCAAATTTTCTTCTGTAAAGGTCTATGTCAAAAGGATCATCATATTAATTAACTCCACCACCACTGCTCTTAATTAGTTAATGATCTGTGTTTGTGAGCTAGACTAATTAGCCTATAATTCCACTTATTTCTTCTGTATTCTGTTTAAATGAGAGGGCATTTAAATGGGAGGGCTGCTCTTTTCCCACAGTTTAATCATAATGCTTTCATTATTCCAAGGCTTCATTATTTCCCTAAATGCACCTGTGACACTTTGTTTCTGGTTTTTTACAAATTCCTTTCAAAGTCAGAATGTTCCTAATGGCTTCTTGCCATTTTTCTCTTTTTCCCTGTCAGCACAGGCATATAATCACCTCAATAAATGAAAGTAAGTGGCACTGATTTACCTTTTCTGCTACTTCTCGCACTGATTGGACACTTGTTCCATAAAGATGATTATTGTACTGGCCAGCTTCAATGAATTTGTGATCCTGAATATCCTTCTCCATTTGCTCTCGAGAAGTGACAAAATGGTAATCACGTCCATCCACTTCATAATCTCGTTTTGGTCTAGTAGTATCTTTAAATATAAACCAGTAGTTTTTAAAGTAAAACAAAAGACAGTGACTTTTTTCCCTACAATATCCAGAAAGTTTCCCATTTATACTGCAAAGTTGTCACAAATAGACTGACAACATTAAGACAGGTCTACAAAGTTTAAACATTTTATGAAACTTTTTTATGACCCAACATACAGCGGATGCCTATAAAAAATTAAGAGAACAATATCATCTATAATTGCTTTAGTATTTGCTGACACTTACGTGGAACACATGAGCCAAATTTGTCAGGAAATTCTGAGATCAGGTCATCATTTATTCTGTCTTTCATGGGTCCCAAAACAATCACGGGTCGAGTGTAACTGACTGATAACCATAAAGGAATAATGTCAGTTATATTTCATATGATTGCTAACTTTTAAGAGTTCATCAAAATAAACTGTCTCGCATAGCAATGATTTTAATACTTAAAAGAATATGTACTTCTAAAGAGAATAAAAACATGTTGAAGAACATCAATCAGTCAATACCGTAGTCATAGTAAGATGTCAGACCTTCACTCTCAAATCACCGTTCTCAGTGATTGAAAATGAGTCTTAAATTATGAAGCCTTTGGGGAAAAAAACCACCTTTTCACAAACTAACATCCTAAATTCTAATGGAGAAAGGAAAGAGGGGAGGTTTGAAAGCAGCAGCACAGTTCATAAAATTCTGTGTCTGTGTTGAGCGCAGCTCCTTTTCCTCTAAGACCACAATTAAGTACTCACATACAAAACAACTCAAATATAAATAGTTTCTGTAACTATTAACACCCTTACAAAATTAAGTGGAGTACCTTTTAAAAGTAGTTTAATTATTTCCAATAAAGGGCTTTTGGTTGAACATTAAGTTTAAGCAGATTATGTGTAATCACAGCGTAAGAACCATTAAGACAATAATGCCTAAGTAGGTTGTCATGATGATGTAATTTCAGCAGTACAAATTTTAATTTTAGGTTCAATCTGCACAAATAAGTACCAATTAATTAAAGTCTGGTCTATTAAATATATTTTAATTTGACACAGAGTTATTTCCTTTCCACTGTATTACTATATGCATAAGAGTAATGTCTTGAATCCAGTATCTATTAACATATTAATTAAGTAACAAACATCTTTGCTGTTTCTCCCTTTCTGAGCCACTCTGGTGAGGGGGCACACACAGATCAGCAGCTGCTCCTGTGAGGGTGACAAAACTCTAGTTTCCTACTTTAGACATAACTTACTTCACATCAAAGAGGGCTTCCAATTCCCAATTTCTAGTAGGGTCCTAATTCAGGAATTTCTCATCCATAATTTTATTTGGCATCTTACAATATTTCAAATTCTATTTTATAAATAATGCAGTCTCTGTTAGCCTTGTATAACAATTTTTACTACTTCTGGAAGATTCCTGATAAACTGGGGCCTTTGTGCCACGATTATCAAGTCAGACTGGAAAGTCTACAGAGGTGAATGTGCCACAGTGCTATTAAAAACAACCTGGCCACAGCACTCACTGCAGGAAACCAGACATGAAATCTTGGCACTCAAAATTCCTGTTAATACATGATGTATATTTCCTTTGACTGCCACCTTATTTGATAGATAACAGGTAAGTATTCCCAAAGAACATTCCTTTCATCAGAATAATTTACAAGAATGTGAGCTATGTATCAAATAATGTGAATCAACTGTTAGCACCGCTGCTAGTGATTTGGAACACTAAAAATTCTGTGTCTATATTCACACAGTGAATCACAATTAGGACCAAGGTGAAAAGACACAAAACCATTCCAATGGAAATCAGTAAAAAGCAATTTTTAAAATGCAAGTGTGGGAAAATATTTTCTCCTATTGATTTCCATTTCATTAAATTTTACTTCTTTTATGGAAAAAGAATCCCCTGGCTATTATTAACCTAATTAGACACATAAGAAAACCATACAGAAATGGGAGACTGCTCAGAGACATTTCAATTGAAGTTGGTAAATAGACAAATGGTCTATTCACACACTTTTTGCTGTGACAGAAACAGTGAGAATGCTAAAGCAATACGAAACAGAAGAAAACTATAATTTATGAGGTTCTTACTGCCAAAACTGTTAAGTATACTGTATTTTTCTTCCACAATATAAACCACAAGGAATTTTTGAAGTAGCACACCTTTGGATTCTGCACTAAATAATTTAGAGATTTTATTTAATAATTTATGCCTTAATGATTTATTCATTTGAATAACAGTAAGTTACAAATTAAAAAGGGTGAAGAAGTTTATCATGGTGCTTAGTACATAAGGGCACGTGAAGCATTCTAACGATTCAGATTATTTTATAGTGAACGAGATCTACAAACCTTCTTGTTGATTGACCGGTTCATATGACAACACATATTCCTCCTGGCCACCTGAAACGTAAAGGCAAAGACGCGTCAATGTATTTTCTTCCTAAAGGAACATCTTTCAACGGAGTCATTCCATGGACTATGATGATACAGACACTGCTCAGCAATATGCATTGCAATGGTACTGATGGGGGGACATCTTTCGAGAGCGATGAATTATAAAACTCACAAAGCTAAGCCAAACACCGAGCTTTAAAGCATAAGACACATACAGTAGAAATAAGTTCCTGGTGTACGCTGGCATGTCAAGCTGCCATCAAGCACAAGCCTTTTCAAGCGTTGCTGAGGTGCTGTTCCCCACGTGTCCTGGATGCAATGCATGCATGCTGTCATTCACTGCTAGAGCAATGCCACCCGCATCGGGAACGCTCTCCCTACTCTGAAGCCAGCATTTACAATAACATTTTTCCATATTTATACGTGGCTGGCAACCTCGTATGTCAAGGCGTACAGATCTTCCATTAACTTTATCGCGAATTGGCGTTCATATAAACATTTTCAGCCATTCTAGTTCTATCAAAAAAGCTACGACTGTATACACTAAATAACTACTGTCTCATCAATTAATTTTTAAAGACAAAGTTGAAAGCAAAGAAGGCTTTGAATTGTTCTCAGCTTCAGGAAGCACATTAGCAGTGAATGAAACTAAAATAACTGAATCTTGAACTTTGACAGCTGTAGGCTTTTTAAATGTTAGTGAAAGCATTTGAAATATACCTCAGTTGCCATCTCGCTAAAAGATTATTTCTAGTCTAACATGTATCTCTGAGTAAAATTTCTTTCAATGAAATAACTAATAATTAACTGTGATAGCAGAGAATTTGTAATTCTGAAAACACAAGCTCAAATTACATGACATTGCTTTGAACTGAGGAAAATACAGTCCTCCAATATTTCACTTGTCTAATTTTGGAACATTCTTTGATGTCCATAAGCCATACCTAAAACAGACAAAGGAACATACCAAGGCTACACCACAGTTTATTTAGAAACAGAAGGCAGATGAAGGCTTTCATAAATGTATATAGTGCTTCTATATCTCTGTTCTCTATTTCAAAGCAAATGCCACTGATATTTTAAATCTAAATATTACCATTTCATTAACAGAAATATTTCTCATATTTTACAATAAATTTGCATTCAAACTGTCCTACAGCAATACATGAAGACTTTCCTAAATTGTTGCAAGTGAGGAATACCTTAAGACAGACACAAAACCATGCAACCTGTACATTTTAATACCTCAAAAAGTTACTCATGCAAATGGATTTTAGAAGGACAGTATATACTTTCAGAACCCTTTTTAGGCTAGGGAGAGGAATAGGGAATCTCCAACTATCAACTCATCTATGAAATATCCAGCTCACATAGAATTAGATACTTCGTTGGAGAAGTCACATTGCTATAAGGTCAAAGTATAATTATGCAATCTACCAAAGAGATAAGAACCAGTAAAAAGCATCCCCTGATAGAGGGCAAAAAGTATATATTGTCACTGCTTTTCAATAATTTGGAAAAATTAGTATTAATAGAATGAACCTTTTGAACAACCGTACTCATCTGTAATCAAGATAACTTTCATATTAGACAGCAGTAAGAAGAAATTGAAATAATATTTTAATAAAAAGTGCTCAGAATTACACATTGAGATAAACAAATCCATGACGTTCATAATAAAATCATGGCTTCTCAAGTAACAATAAAGTAAAAACCTAACGGGTAGTACCAATAATGAGCTTTAAATGTAAATAAAGCAAGCTCTCAGAAGAACCTTGGAAGTGAGGGAAGAGAGGAAAGCCGCAAATTTATGAAGAAACAGACACGGTTAGATTGTTTTAATGGTGTGTCATTAAAAACAATTAAAATTTCTGTTTGTCAAAGGCAACATTTGCTCAATTCTGTGGTGTTCTCAGGGAACACAGATGCCTCCCTCAATTGATTTCCTTTCAATTACAGTCTGCAACACCACCAGCACTTTGCATACATGGATATACATTCTCTCCTTCAGTGTCATCATCTGGAAGAAAATATGTGGCTCATCACCTCTGAAAATATCTACGGCCAAACAAATATATCTGTTAATGAACCACCTTCCTTATTATCCTGACATAAGTTACGTATTTCTGCAGTGCCCATTACACAGCAGGCAGCCAGGAGCTGAGTAGTGAACCACTGCATGACTTTCACTTCTTTTCACGTTTGTTTCTCTTCAAATCCTCCACTTTCTTATAGTCCTGCTCTGGTCTCTTGTGGCTTCCAGGTCTAGATTGCCACCTCACTGGGAAGCTGTTCACTGGAAATGAGTGGTGGGATTCAAGTTCTTGCTCTGGTTTAAGACATGTCAAAGCACAGCAGAGCAGCACCATGCAGCCTATTACCCACCATGAGCACGGAGTGCTGCTGCAGCTTGGGTAATAGCAAACACTACTGGAGCTTATGCTAGTAGTAAAAGCAAACTGAGTGTGGTATTTAGAAGACTTTGTCTTCAGAGAGAGAGAACTAGCATGCTGATTTATTAAAACTGACTCCAGCACTGAATGTGTGTCGTATGCTTTGAAGACAGTTCATACTAAGCACCCACACTTGACAAAATAAATGAGCTGAAAGCAAGGGTAAATACATGTTTGCTTATCTGTGCTTTCATTGAAGTATACACATATTAAATCTGAGTATCAGTTGTGAAAACTTTAGATAGTTACAGCATTATTTAACAGATTGGTTACACTTCCAGTATTGAGGCTCAGCTACATATAATTAAATTTGTCAGCATTAAATTTACATTTAAATTTAACAGGTCTAGCTAGTTCGCATAATTAAAAGAAAAAAAAAAAAATAGGAGTAGATTCAAATTAAGCTGAATTAAGAAAATCACAGACAACAATAAAAATATCCATAAAGGAGGTCTGCAGTTGTTCCAGGGAGTTTTTAAAAAACAAAGACATGGACAATTTGCCGTACTCCACCAAATACACAAATACATATTTCACCTGAAGCTGACTGGGAAGTTCTGTTTAACATGT
This sequence comes from Hirundo rustica, assembly GCF_015227805.2. Lineage (NCBI taxonomy): Eukaryota > Metazoa > Chordata > Aves > Passeriformes > Hirundinidae > Hirundo > Hirundo rustica. The sequence continues at coordinate 13,323,970 of NC_053459.1, forward strand.
AAATACCCAGAAAAGACAGACAAACAAAACCAAAGAAAGAGCTAAAAAACAAAGGTTCTGAATAAACAAAGAACTTAAAAACACTTACGGTAACTACTTTCACTATCGCTGGCATTAGAGGTTACATGCTCTGAAATTGCAACACAATGGGAAAAAATAAGGAACATACAACGATGGCATGAATCAAACAGAAAGAAAATTGACAAAAAATAATCCAGATGAAAGACAATACTCATATCAAAGTGCTGAAATCAATACATACTGCATATAAAAGTTTTAACGTACTTCTCATAGCTCTCAGGATCAAGCTTAATTTCATATGAAAGGAATTGATGTTAATAAAAAGAAAAACATTAAATAGCACATAAAATAAGATTACAAAAAGTACACTAATTCATAATTCACATGTAACCCTGCAATTTTTAAATTTTCACTTCAGGATGAATTTTTTGTGTATAAAAATCTTGGGATTAGGCATTTCAACTTTTATGCAGGCCATTTATTGATTACATTTAGTCTATTGTAGAGAAAATACTGGATTATGTTAGAGGAAATACAGTGTAGCATGTAACACAATTTGCATTAGGTGTGGTAAGGTGATTTTAAAAAAGTCTGCTGAAAAACAGACAAGAAACCAAATGTTTATAGAACAGAATCATCTAGAGATCTTTCTGGACCATGTTATGTACTTTAAACTGGGTATTATCATAAGGCCATAAAGGCTGCTTATGATCTTATGTTCTAAACCGTAAGGTCATAAAGGTTGCTAAAATCTTCTGGTCGAGACCAAGAATTCCTTTGAAAGTAGCCATTTCAGAATTGAGAAATGAATGTTCATTCATGATTGAGGCCAGGTACAGAAGTACACTGGCCCTAGCAAGTAATTTTGCAAACACTGTGCCTCACAGTTATGCCTTGGGAAGAAATGCTACCCTTACTGACCCTTAGCCACATCCCTTTAGAGATTCCTTTTCCTATTGCATAAGTGCCTAACAATGTATTTAATATCGGTGATGAAAGCAAGGTCTTGACTTTTTGTATTTGTCATTTTAATACACTTAGTGGTGGGGTCTCTACACACAAATGGATCTGCTAAGAGTACACAGCAACTTTTGAATCATACTGGATTCAAACAGAAATACAAGAAATGCTTTAAGTTACCCCTATGAGCCCTCCACCTGGCCTAAAAGCATCGTTAAGTGTTCAAGACAGACAGAAAAACTCTTATGACATTTGTTAAGGAAAAGTTTTGTTTGCTTTAAGTTGCTGTAAACATCAGTCGCCTGAAGAGAGGAGTGAAGACTGTTACTAGTTAAAGCGGCACGGCAATGGTTGTACTATTACTGTAAAAAGCCATAAGGTTATTTTTAAATAAATAAAAAATACAAGGACAAGATATAAGTAACATTAAAAAATAATCACCAAATTAAAAACACAGTACTGTTGAGGACAAACAAGAAAGCACTGGTAAGCTTCTGAAAACAAACAAAAAAACCTCTAACGTGACAGTCACATAAACTTTACATGTTCCTGAAAACAAAAACTCCAAAAGATTACAAACTAGGAAAACTAGGAAGAGCTTATGAACCAGTTTTAGTGAACCTCCTTATGCCAGCGGGCACCAATCTCAAAGACATCTGTCAAAAAAAAAAGTAGTAATTTCTCAGATGGAGGTTAAAATAACTTGGGAGTATTTTGATCACTTACTCAGGCCTTTTGATCCCATGTCGTCAGGGACCTCCTGCAGAGTAGTCCCCAGAGGGCAAGCAATAAAAAGACAATCACAAAGAAAATAATTGTCAGTGATATATAAAATTGGCGCTACGACAGGAGACAGTTCCTAGAACATCACAGGGAAAAATAAGTCTATAGAATTTGACTTGACTAGCACATGAAGTGCAATCAGCAATGCAAATGGCAGAGAACACTGTTTGTTTTGAACCTGGTCTAATTAGCAAATTTATGCAACTACTTTTTGAGAATACACCTTTTCTTAGTGCTGGCAGGAGCAATGAAAACCTCAGAGTAACCTCTCTTCAGTAGGAAAATCAAATTAGAATGAAGGACTTTGAAAAACCAGTCTAAAGGGACTGCCTTGATGAACTGGTAAGCCCCGTTATACTTCCATGAATACTCTGCCTTCTCCTCCAATTCAGGAGCAGGGAAGCATCACTGACAGCACTGGAGGGCACTTATCTCCACCAGTTAGTCACCAGCATTGCCCAGTTTAATGGAAACCGGCATACTCTTGTGTTAACGTTTATTTTAACGGCAAACAAAGGTTTGCACTGGTTTTGTAGACCGGATTGCCACCGGCACCACGAGCTCCTCGGCCTGTTGCAGCTCCTGAAACTGTCTCCATGGTAACACCCTAGTGCAGTCTAGCAGGCCCTTCTACAGTGCTTCGCTCTCCATCGAATGCCACATACTTACGGTCAATATCACTGGTTTCCTGCTCACTCTGGTCCTTGTTCTTGTAGAAGGGAAATTTTCGGGAAAAGAGGTTCTTTTTACGCTTGTCATTGAATGACTGCTGAAGAAGAGAAGGAGGGGCAAAACAAAGGATGTCTAATGTCTGTGTGAACAAAGGCCCAGAGCAGCAGCTTTGTGGAAGCTGACTCTACAACCACATTATGCAGTGCATATCTCAGGTTAACACTCATCTTCTCAGCGCATTAGAAATAGAGACTGGGATCATGACTTTGATCATATCCTCCATGTTTCACATGCTTAATATTGAGAAAACGGGTTCATCCTACACAGCCTACCCGTATTTCACAAATTTAGGCTTGCTGTGAGTGTTAAAAAAAAAGGGGAAAACTAGGCTGCTGTGAGATTGCCAAACCATAATGACTCAAAGTCAATTAAATCACTGATACTATATGATTTAGGGGTTACAGTATTGAAAAAACAAAAATACAAGTTGAGGCTTTTGCAAACAGCTGATACTATAACAGGACATCAGAAGTGCTGGGCCGTGTCACCAACCAACAAAAAAAACAACTCCAAAACTTGTATCAGTGTTTTACTATAGAAATTCATCGCAAGTTCACTGAAAGGAATTACTCTGTTCTATGTAAGTCTGCATCCTAATATGAAGATTAACTTTCAAAAGTTAATTTCACAAACTAATTTAATTAGTTTATTGTGGCAATTATACTTTTCAGGAGTGCACTTATAATTACCACATGAAAAACCCTGTATATCAAGGATCATGTTCAGCAACTTTTGACATTAAATGCTTGTGTTGCTGAAGAATTTCTGCATCTCAATTGCTACAAACATTTCTAGAGTTACTTACATAGACATTTACATCCATGTGAATATAAACTATTATTGTGCTCCTTGTCCAAGTGATGGAGAGCATCAATGCATTTTCACTCCTATATAAGTATGTCTATAGGCACCTTTAATTTGATGTTGCAAGTCAATAAAAAACCTTAATGTACAAATAAATTACTAATGTTTTAACTGCAATTATGCCCAGAACTAGAGCTAATACAGCTAACAAAGTCAGCAGGCATCTTCCATCTTTAGGCACGAGTGACTCATCTGACCAGTTTTGCAAAGACATAAAATTTACCATATTTTTGTCATTTGGTTTGCAGAAAATCTACAATAGAAAGGATGGCAAAATAGGAAAACACCCAACTTGGTCTTAAGACCCTGTGGTGCTGTAGGGGACTATTTATTTCTAAGCTAAGCAGAGCCTATGTGCAAAAGGAAGTAAGAAAAGCACCACAGAAACATCTTTTAAAAGGTATTGTGGTATTGTAAAAAAAAAAAAAAAAAAAATTAAAATCATGCATTCAAGACTAATAACAACTGTTTCTAAAATTTGGAGCATGTTAGCTTTCATGTAATTGTTTGTCTTTCTTCAGCCAATGTAAGGTCACACATCTCTATTATATGCAATACAGTTGAAAGAAGGGATATTATCCTTCCTACCAGCATTAAGTATGGAATGAATTACAGTAACAACTAGGGGTCAAACAGGACAAAGTTTTTTAAATGATGGGCCACATTTTTTGGTACAATTGAAAACTAGCACTTGGCCTTCCTAAAGAGAATGTCTGTAGTTGTGCCCCCTTCCTAAAGTGCAACACAAAAGCTGCATCCTGCTACAGGACTAACAATCCTTCTGGCCATCTGTTTTAATACAGGTGTGATTGGCAATAGCAGCCAGTGATACTTTCATAACCAATGCTTTTTTTAAGAATTACTTAAAATTACAAGGTGTTAAAGCGGCACATGGTACCATGGGAGCACAATCAGTGACATTGAGCTCTGGAAATAGCAATACTGTGCTAAGGAGGAAATCCATAAAACCTTTAATTGCCTTGCATCTGTGTTCGATTCAACTGTTGTTCCACTGTAAAAATTGGTAAATTACCAGCCTGACACACGGACAAAAGATCAAGTTTCAAGCCAATCATATGCCCGCAGGAACCATACTTGGCACAGGCAAATTTTTATGTTAGGGTCTTCTTGACCTTCTCTAACAGAAGTCAAATCATTGCAAAGGATTTCTCACAACTAGGAAGGGTAATGTAAACTAGACAATAAGTACAACAAAGAAATATGTCCAAAGGAGATCCTTGCTGAGTATACTGAAAAATACGGTAACAAAAATTCGAAAAGTAGAAGACTCACACCTCTAATTGTTTAATTTGGGTAAGTCCATCAGTTTGGTAAAAGGAGGCAAAAGTAATAAAGCTAAGATGGTTCAGTTTAGCTGAGGTGGTGAGAATGTGCAATTTGTACAGTTAAAAGGAGAAGCTGATTTACTGTACTTCATAAAACATAATCAAGTTCTTTGTTATAGTTTTGAAAATATTTCATCATAATTATTTTAAATTTCTGTACAGCAAGTCTTCCTGAGCTAATACAAAACTTTATATACTGCATGTATAATGGTCAGAGTCAGTTCCATTGCCAAAAAAAAAAAAGAAAATAAAAGTAATATTATACTGATTTTTGCATAAAAGATTAGCCAAAAGATTACTTTTAAAAGATACCATGATAATAAAAAGCTGGAAGGGTTCGCTTATTAGTTGAAAATGCATAGTAATTGCATTAAATTTTTCATAAGCCCACTGGCAATCATTCACAGGCATCATAAACAGGAAAAGATTAAATCAGAAGCAGCACAGAAAATGAGATAAATGTGTGTATGAAAGGGACAAACAAGAATAAAATGCAACCATTTTTGCTCCAGATTTTTTAGCTCTCCTTACAATGAAAGGAACATGGATTTTAATGTTAGCGATCACTAGGGTTATTCTTCAAGGTCTTAATGTAGAAATTTTCAAAAACTGCATAAAATTGGTATTTTCATCCTGTTTATGGAGTATTAGCACACACAGACACAGGAAAGCACATGGTCCATGAGGACATGTATGGTGCAGTCAAATTACTGGGAAAAGTATCATCATGAAAAATACAGGAGGAATACTTTAAGGAGAAACTCTGAAGTTAAAACATTTACAGCTGAAGCAAAAGACTGTGATCAGTAAGTGTTCACAAAATGAAATGTTACTAAAGAAAGAGAACTGCAGTTCTACATCAATGGCAAGCGTAGTTGCTTTTCCACTCAGTATTCCATGCATTTCTTTGGTGCTCTTTTAGTACACAGGGCTGTGCACCAACTCTGCTTTTGTCAAAATGCTACTTCGAACACATCAGTAATTGACTGTTTGCAGTTTATTGGTAGACACACTCTAAATCCATGCAATTATCTTTTGAAGAACATGGTAACATTTGAAACGTTACTTAATGTAATGAAAAGAATCTGAAGTATTTAAACCTCTCTTTATATGACTTCTAAAAAGCAAACTCAAATTACCATGTCAGTTGATAACATTTTATTCCAATACCAAACTACGAATGCACCAAAACAGAAAAATACTGCAAATAGTCCAGTGAATCTCCAGGGCAGTACCATAATTGTGAATCAGAAAGTAGTTAGAGATATCGATCTCCTTTTATGCAAATACTTACAGGGGAAAACCATGACATTTCATTAACAACTGAAACCACTGCCATGCAGCAGAGGGATGTATACATGAATTTTAGAGTCTTTTTACTTTGCATTTGCTTTACTGAAGCTTTAATATTTTTCATATGTGATTTCTGAAGTTATGTAAACATTGTAACTGAAATAAATTACTAAAAAGCACTTGTGGGATTTACAATAATGACTAACCAATGCTACAGCATTAGAGCAATTAAAAATATAATCACTATTTAAGAAAGAGCTTCCTCAGCAGCTTAAAGCACGCTTCAGACTTTTTAAAATGACAATATATTATTATTTTAGAAGACTCTTACATGTAAAATGCATGTGCCTAAGTCTTGAAATTACCAGCCACATATTACTGGTAGAAATGGTATGGTTGTGGAATTGTTTCTCAAATTTCAGAACAGCCGAAACATTGCAAAAAAGCCCCACCCTCAAAACCAGAAAAAAAAAATTGTTTGCTGTGCCATTATGAAATTGCTATAATTTTGGCTACAAACATTCCTAGTACTACTTAAGCAGCCTCACTGCTTTCTCACCACTCATTCTCATCCATGTACTGTGATGGGAATCTCGTATGGTGCAGAGCTGTTAGAAATGGCACTATTCAACATTTGGTTAGCAAATACAGCTCCTACTATATTACAGTATTAAGAAGCATATATATTTCTGTACTAATTCTTTAAACAATTTGCAGTGTTTTGGCAATTAAAGTCTGCTTTGGTGCTCAGAATTATTTCATTTCTATTTGATAGAATTTAGTCTTTTCACTCAAATCTGAAAGTAATTCTCCACACACAAAACCACTGAAAAATGTTACCATTCACAAGGGCAGGTGTAATTAGCACTTCATTAACTCACCCCTTTATCTCCTCTTGTTTTGGAATTGAATTTCACTGTCTTCAAACGGGCTCGTTCTTTTTTCTCAACTCTACCAAAAAAAACCACACACAAAAATGTCTGAATCAACCAAACTCCAGAACTTCAAGTTACCACTTGTTACAACAGAAGCTTATTGGTGTACCTTTTTTACTATACATTTTATTGCTTATGACACACTCAGTAAATGGAAGCCTGTTATTTCTCAGGCTGATGAGCTGTGAGAGTATTGGGAGTATTTTGTGGCCATACATGCTCAATAAATCCAGACTGCAAAGAGGAAACACAATGCAGTAAGTGAACAGCCACAATTATCAGTCAATAGCAGATATTAAGATTCAGAGCACCTAAACTCTTATTTGAGTCTCCAGTATGCCAACAAAAACCCCATCTCCATTGGCTCTGGCTACCAAAGAATGATTTTCCAGTTTTCCAGGTCCTGGGTAGAAAGAATTCATGATAGTGTCATGACTTGAATAAAGTTCATTCACACTTTGCACCTTTTCATACATAAAAGGTTATTAAAGTGATATAAAACCCATTATTTCCAGTGAGAACAGAGAATGTGGATGTTGACCACCTTTATTAACTTCAGTACACAACTCCTAAGGCTAAATAGGGTTTTAATATTCTTCTTCTTGAGTAAATAAGAATCCCACTACAGATTACTTAAGGGGAAAAAAAAAAAAAAAAGAATCAAACAAGTGGCTGATGAGGTACAGAACTATCAACAAAAAGAAAACCATATCCATGTATTAATCAGATCAGATGGTTAATAGCAAACATCTCCAAGTCAATAAAGTATGACATACCTCCGTTTGCTTGGGATAACTCCAATTTCATCACTTTCTCCATCTGGAGTTACCTGCCGTGCTTGCCACCATTCATCATCAGAAGCATTAATGACATGGAGAATATCGCCAAATTTGAAGTTCAATCCTTGACTTGGAAGGCCACTATCTTTAGTCTTGTCATAATCAAAAAGAGCTCTACATTGAAAAGAAAAAAATTAAACATAGAGAAAAGCAAGAAAAAACCAGGAGAGAATGAATAGCACAAAATATGAAGTAAGCTGCCTGTGATATTCATAAATGATTGCATCATTCTGACAGGTACTTACAAGAAGGCTGAATACACTTTCTCATACACACACAATGTGTAGCACAGTACCCCCACACACTTCTGAGCTTTAATGAATGAGAAAAAAACTTCATCCAGAGCAAACCTCTAGTGCTTTACAAAAGCTCTACAGAAGACACCTCCTACAATTCAATAAGTAATTTGCACAGAGCAAGATAAATGTCAGCCTAGGATAAAAAAGACAAGCATTTAAAGCATGCAGCACTGTCAGAAGGTCTGTAAAGAACATTGTTTCATATTAAGTTATAAATTGAAATTGTTTAGTCCTGTCGTCAATATAAAAGTCAGTATCCTGCTCACAGGAAAAAAAAACCAACCAACCAACCAGTTTAGGAATATGATCTGGTCACCACTTTGCTACAATAGTACCCAAAGGCAGAGAACCTTATGCACATTCTTTTAGGAAATTCCTGACCATTTCAAGAGAATCTCATCCTTCTTCCTAAGGTAAGCCTGTTTTCAAATAACAGGCACTCACAGTACCTGAACAGCAGCTGCGTGACTCCAGTTTTATTAACATTCCCTCTGGCAGCAAGATTGGTTTATGCAACTGACTCCTCTTCCCCTTTTTGCTTAAGAAAGCACAGTTGTCTGGAAAGGCACATGGTCCACCACACTCTGGAAATGATCCGGTTCACAAGTCATATCTGTTCTGCCTTTTAGGTCATTTTATACCTGGACAAGTTCCCTGAGGAAATGAAGATATCTGCAGTATGCTTCTCCCTGGCACAGCTGAGGGTTTGATGAGGATGTGGAAATGAATGATGACAGAAGTCTCTTAGCAAATGGTGCGACACCACTAAGGTTCTGCCTTTTAAAGGACTCTTCTTTTACATTTGAAAATAGTTCATGAGCCTCACCTATGTGAAATAAGTGCTTGTATGACACAGTCCAAAAAAAATCCTCAACATTATTTAATCTGCCAGCTCATATGTTGTTGGTGCTGCACTTTCTGAACAATACCCGAATTCAACTTACTCAATACCAAGCCAAAGTAGTACCAACAGATTACAGTGTGATGATTTAAAAGGCTGTCATTTTCCTTGTCCAAATTCAGCTTGTTTCTTCATCCCAAACACTGCTCTTGCATACATTTTCCTGCTAGATTGTTAATATCACAGAAATTTTTAATCCATGTAAATCAAAACCTATTTGCTCCAAAATGTACTTCAGCTTTGTGAATTTTGCCTTTCTGAAGCACCGAGGTAACTGTATTTGTTCATAACCAGTAACAAATTGTTTATAGGGAAAAAAAATTCAAAATACTCCATCAGACCAATTCACCTTCAGCATCTATTGCAAAACCAGAGTTTTTGAGACACCACGCCTTTCCTGGGCTATAAAATACATATAAAAAAATAAAAATCCTAAAGGATTAAACGTTTTAATAAAGATTTTTAGAAGGTCTAAAAAATTACAGAAATTTTAAAATGGCTTCAAAATATTTGCTCTCCCGATACAAAGAGCCTTATACTTAAATCTGCAATGGCTTTAATTTAAGTTTATAACCAAATTTAGACATTCAATTTTGAAATAGCTTGGAGGTTGAAATACCACCTTCCTCAGCATTGCAACCTTCATAAGAAGATCGTTTGGGTTAATTTCACAGATTACTTCAGATATCCTGATTTATTTAAAAAAAAAAAAATAAATAAAATCAGAACTATTTTTTCCTTTGAAATAGCCAAAATATTGCAGGTAAGAAAATTATACAGATAGAAAGGAGTTGTTCCTCCACATTTATTCTGCACGTTGGTTCAAGAAACACTCTGGACAAATATCATTTCATATCTCAAAATAAACTGCACATAATCCAGTATGTACTTTCAATGTAGATTCAAGTTGTATACATTTTCACTGAATTAATTACATGCATCGTGAAATTTATTTCCTGAGATTTCTTCTTAGCATTCACGCAATGATTTCTACCGCCTCTACTTTTAGGTTCTATTTTTGAGTTTGCATATAAATTTATAAAAGCTGTGAGCTTGGCCTAACAGCATTAACATATATGTTGACTGCTTGAGAAAAAATGCTCAGGAGTGAAATAGAAGTAGAAATGGATAAAGTCATTATTTCCAACTAGATAAATGGTTCCACAAAGCACATTTTGCACAATGAAAGGCAGTTTCATCACAGGTATTTCTTCTGGTGAGGTCACTTCAAGAAAAATAATTTTATTGGGCAAAAAATTCAAAGCTGATGAAGATTTATAAAAAGATCATATAGGGCATCACACCACAGTGACAAAACTATGCAGCTAACATTTACAGGAATATCAGGAATTGCTAATGAACCTATAAAATATCTCAAAAGCAAACAGAATTTACAAAAATTTCTTTTGATTCCAAGTGATTAACATGGCTTTTCCTGTATGCCTAGCACGTCATCTACCAAGAACTCATTTCACAGCCCAGATGATGCATTTATCTACAAGCTGGAATTGCTTCTATTAACTTCCTGCATGGAGACCTTTATTACAGATTAAAAATGCCATGTATATATCTACTTATTTTAAGTTATAAACACAAATTAACTTAAAAATAAATATCATAATCCTGATCAACTACTGCATTAAATGCAGACCTATGATATTTACTGTAAAGTTCTATTTCAATTTAAATGAGAAGTCCTAAAAATTCTTTTCTAGAGCAAGCACCAAGTCCTCCCTTTTATTTCACTTTGTATTACTCAGGAACTAAAGAGCACTAAAAGGTAACTCAGCTCCTTCATCTGCAAGTCTAGAGAAACTGAAATTAGGTTGAATATTTCGTGAGTGTTTGTGCTTCAGGAAAAAAATGTAATAGCTGTGTAACAGTGCCAGATTTTCCACAGTATCTTTTTACCTGCCACACTCATTACTTTGAGTATCACAGGCCATTGACCGAGTTTTACTGAAGCATTTCTTCAACAAACAAAGCAACCAGGAATTCCTGCAGCAAAATCATCTCTACGTTTCATTTCATGAAATATAAATTAATTTTACCACTTCACAATAGATGAAGGTCAGCTTGTAAAGGAGGTTCTCTTTTTCAGAGTTATTGGGAAAGTTGTGTGAAACTTAATGTTCAAACTCTGAGAATAACATAGAGATGGCCCAATTAAACTGCAGGCATGTACACTTAGCCTGCTGCTAATAGCAGATCTTATTTTTCCAAAGGATTTAGTTAAAATTTCCTAGTCATTTTAAAACTGTTACGTTTCCTCAACCTGGGAGACAGAACCATTTTTCACTCTGATTCAAGCACAAATCAGCACCATTGTTTGAAATTGGAATGTATTGTGCTGGTCAGAAAAATGCAGAAAGGTAAAAGCAACTTTTGATTTTGAATGCTACACACATTGCAGACTGAGACTTGCCACAGAAGATGAGATTAAATATGGAACAGATTTACTCTCTCTCCATGAATTATTACAGAAACTTGATACCATGAAGGTATCTCATATGTGCTTTTGAATCTCCAGATGAGCATACATATCTATAGATATAGATCAGATATGAACCCAGAAACATTATTATGAGAGAATCTGTCTCAGAACAAAGACCAGAAGAAATATAAAGCAAAATAAAAGAAGACACATCAGTACATCTGAATTAGCTGGGGACAGTAGGATGTGCAAATGGGGAGTCAGCTGCTGCTGAATTGCAGTATTTGTTTTACCCTCCAAGGGCTGTTTCCTAAATTGCTGTGCATCATTTTTTCATATACATACAATTACAAAGAAAAATCTGCCACTTTACTCCAAATTGGATTTTCAGGCAAACACAATTGCCTTTTCCGTAATATTACATAATACCAAGAAATGCTGTCTACAGGCAGAATAGTCTTAAAGGTATGTTTATAGGGATACAATGATGCATTTATTTCCTAATTTGTTACCATGATTTTGAGAAAGCAGCAGAGATGATTTTCAGGGTATTTTTATTTAATAGCTTTTTTGCAATTGTGATTGAATGCCTATAAACATTTTACTGTTGGATTTACCACTCAATTCAGCATTTTGTTACATAACTGGCATCCTTTAAGGCATAGCCAAAACCCAGAGCTACTGAAAAAAGAAAAGTTGAACTGAAAAGTTTTTAAAGTTGGCTTTGAATTGGTACAGTTAAAAGTACAGTATGACTATAACAGAGTGACTTATTCTAAGGAATAAAGTGGGTAACTAACATGTTGTGTCAGTATCTAGCAATATGTGAAAATATTCATAAAAGATACTTCAGTGGAGGCAAAATTACATCAGAAACCAGACAGAACAGATGTGAACCCTTTCTGTGAGTACAAATTTGCTTTCCAGTCCTTGGCAACTTTTGGTGTGAGGACACAAGCAGATCCCAAAAGCCCTAGCAGCACCCTCTGCAAAAAAGATGTGGGTAGAAAAGTACTTTTGCTGCAAAATTTTTGCATTTTAGATATTTGTACTGACTTATACCAACACTGATTATCAAGCCTCAAAAACCCTCAACGAAACCAGTCCTCACAAGGCTTCTGCCAACAGCCTGAAGAAGGCTGCAAGTTCTGCAGAAGCTGGCAAAGTCAAAAGCTTAACAACTTCCATCAGTAGAATAAAAGCTACATAAAGATAAAATGCTTGTCATTGGGTCAAAATATCAGATCTGTGAACATGAGCATAAGCGGTTTAGAACCTAATCAGGCTGTTGCTAACCAAGCAAAATAGAAGCATTTAGAATTATTTAGGCTTAGTTATATGATGACAGTTAAAGCAATAAATCTTGGGATTATGGAAATGAAGATCTTGGCAAGATATCCATATGTACACCTACCTACAGTGGAAATTCAAAGGTATCAATAACTGTGGCATTAAGCACTTACCCTGAGTATTTAAGGCTTTTATTTTTAGAGATTTAAATTTTGACTCCCAAAATATGTAAGGCAAACAGAAGTAGAAAAAAAAGTAGGCTCAGAGCTGAGAAAACAGAATCCAGCTACTGAAACAATAGGACAAGAGTCAAGCCAAACAGAAGCCTTATGAGTACTTAGCTACACTTGTGTCAAGCATTCAGAAATAGTTACAAAGGACCATGACTTCCTCAGCATGGATGCAATTTCTCAGGGAACTGCTTTGTGTATGACTTGCTTCCTTTCCCTCAGCTCAGTAGACAGAACACACCATGACCCACACTACCTGCTTTGGATGGCAAAAGTCAACAGCACCTGAGCCTGCTCACTTTTAGGAGGTAAACCAGTGAGGTCCTACAACATTTTAAATGATGTTTAACCCAAACACCAGTACTACTTGAAGGCTCACCTACCTTATTGGAACATTCTCCCCCCTACCAAGAGGCTACTGCTGGCCCTGATTCAATCCAGAGATGAGCTGATGTGGCGAATTCAAAAACCAATTTATTTTTCAAAATGCCATCCTTTTACCCATGTTCCATACTTGAAATGTTGTGCTTTATCAGTACATGATAACCCATGTAGGAGTTGAGGGACACATGAATAAACTGCACTCTGCCATAATTTCCCTGTGAAACCAACTATTTTCTCATCTGCTTCATGCTCTTATGTTTCCACTTCCTTTCAGGCTCCTTTATGTTGAACTTGATGTGAATAAATTAATGAGGTATACTCAGTTCATTTGCTTTGCATTTTCTCTCTGGGTTACCATGGAAAAATATTCCATAACAAAATTCTATTGGATAGAGAAATAAAGTTCCTTAATAAAGCCGAGAAAACAACTAAAGTAAGCTGAAGGAAATAAGATTAAAATCTGTCAAACTTTATGAAAGAGAAGACTATAAATTTGAATTCAAATACTGAACAAAGGAGAATATCAAGACTGTCACAAAAACACAAACTGAATTAAGCAAGTTCTTAAGACTTCACATCCATTGACTTAAAGAAGAAATGCATTTTTTTGCTGAAGGATTATCATCTCTCAAATCAAAGGGCAAAAAGCAGATGATAACATCACTTTTCAAAGTTCATATAGGGTTCTCAGGGATATTACTACATTTTCATCTATATTACATTAATCAGTCTAAATAAAGCTTTATTTTTATTATATTTGCATATAAGTATCCCTTTATTAACTCCTAGTAAATAACGGTATGAAAACGCAAATACCAAAATACTAAGTGTACAGGAAAGCAAAAAAGCACAGTAGCAATGCCATGAAAAAGATAATTACCTGACATAGAGGGATCTCTTCTGGCTGGTTCGCAAAGATCCTGAGCCTGAACTAATGCTACTGTTCATCATCTGCTCCCGTAAATCATGGATTTTAGCTTCAAAACGACTGTATTCTGTAACAGACACAGGCACGGCAATTAATTTCCTGCCAAACTTCAGCAATTAAACTGAAAGAGAATCTGAAATAATTTTGATTAGACAAAGAAAATACTCAACATTGTACTTCAAAATTCAGTAATTGTATTCTATAGTTCATAGTAACTATTTTTTTCAAATTAAGACCAACTACTAAAAATTATCAATTTCATAGTAATAAAAAGATAGCTAAAGATAAATTATAACCCATGACAGAAAGGAAACTTCAGAACATACATGTGAAATACATGTTTATAATCAAGAACTACAGGTTTTAAATTTAAAATGTTAAGAAATGGGAATGAAAATGTCTGTACATCAAAATGACTGGATTTGATTGAGGTAGAGAATTTAACACGACATGGTGGGAAATATGCAAAACATCTTCTGAAATAAGACCATGTTCCTCTGGGAGCTCAGGAAAGGAAAAAAAAAATCCAGAATTCTCGCATGAATTTCAATCCACTTGTAAACGGCATTAGAGATTCAAATTGCCCCCACAGAATTATGTACAATGTTAATCCAGGAAAAACGGATTGTGTCCTTAAGCAGCACCATGTACTAGTACAACTATGCTAAAGGTATTTGATTTTAGCTACAAAAGCAGGCAGGAAAATAATAATTGCTTCTTCAGGACAAACATCTCCTGAAGTGAGATACTTACATGTCGTCAGCATAAAATATGAACTCAGAGCAAGTAAGTTTTTCCTTCAGCTGAATAGTTTGGACTTCAGGATCAACAGATCCACTCGTAAACCCTCCCTAGTCAAAGGAAATGTTGTGCAGCCACCACCTTCCCCAGGAGAGCACGTGATGCCAGATTAGAACAAATCAACACTGGGAGAGCCAGGGCGTGTGTGCTGCGAGCAGCTGCGGACCGGGCAAGGAGCTGCGCCCCCGCTCCCTGCGGGCACCACGCTTACTCAGGAAGTGCAAGACTGAGAAAGGGCTCTGAAATAAAAAAGCTTGAGAAAAATCTCTAAACTAAGGTTCCTTTAACAGCCATCTAAAAACTGTGAATGTTTTATCATATTATGTTCTGTAGCCCTTTCTCCCCACGCACTCATCATACGGTGAGCACCAACAGCATCTATAATTGACCCTAACCAGATTATGACAATATGAACAGTCTCTTCAATAACCCTAACTTTTGTCCTTTATAAGCAAAAGCTAGTAGCTTTTAAGATATCTTAATTTTTAAAGTAGAACCAAGTGCCTTCTTACTAATAAAGTTCAGACCACTGAACTTTACTGGCATTAAATCAAACTGATGAGGTGGTTTTACAAGAGAAATCAAACCCATTATTTCCACCACTACCGATGCCATCACTAATATCAAAAGAATGTAAGATAACAGGACAGCAACCAAAGAGGAATGTGAGAAAACGACATTTTTTAGAAAGCAACATTCCTTAGGGGAAGGGCTCAGATGCAGTGAGGGAACAGCCCACCCCTGCTGTGTTACTGATTGGGTAAGTCACCTCATTCTACTCATTTATACTCATGAAACGATAAACCTAAAAGATTTCTGTATGCCCCTGCGTGAAAGGAAAGTAAGCATGGAAAAGATCAGACAATCCTAGCGTTTTCTTATGCTACAGCCTGTTCAGTACTAAATATATCTGCAGCTCTTTGCAATAGCTACTGGAGAAAATACAAATTTCTGTATCATGTGTCATTTTACTGAAGAATCAGACTTCCTCCTATGCAGCACATAGCTGTAAGAGAGCTACCAGGGAGGCTATTTCCCAGTATTGCTTAACTCTATCCTATATTTCATCCTCAGATTGCTGGTCTTGCAACTTCCTGAACTAATTTAATTTTTCTCATCAGAACTCCAGGGAAGTGAGCGCTGAATGAGTGACAGGGACATCTGTAGGAGTAAGGAGGAGAATAATTTCACCACAGAGGCTCCTGCCATATGAATAAAGCAAAAAAAGGAAACTAATGGGCTGGGACTGAGAAGGCTTTATGTATAAAAAGAAGGAGTGCCAAGAAATTTTGCATTTATGAGAAGCTTAAGCACTGTGCATCAGAATCTGGTGAGCTCCTTAGATGTAGAGCTAGCTAAAACTTGAGTTATATTCCTCTTAACAGAAGGTCTTAGGAGGAACAGGATGGATAGAATTCTCACCATCACTGGGTTTGCAGCTGAAAAGTACACAGGATTTTTGGGTTTTAAAAAAGAAACCTTAGTATTAGGTATACTGGTACTGAAACTGATGCTGGAGACAGAAAAGATAACAGCAGCAGGACTCTTGATAGCATCAGAAAAGCAGTTAGTCTGATTCCCAAAGGATCTGCACCTGTGCCCTGCTGACAAAGTAGGGTTGGTTCAACATCAGCTTTATGAAGCAAGGTGTGACCTCTGCTAATTTATCTAGAAGAGGTTGTAATTTGTCTAGGACAGGTTATATTTCTGTCTCTGTGATTAAGAGTTGAATATCAATTGTCTTCTGCATCTTCAATCTCTTACTTTCTTTCAGGTTATCATCCCTAGTTTCTCACAAATGCTAGAGAACTAATTTCTTTACAATTCCTTTCTTTCTTATGTTATGCATAATAGCCACAGATAGTGCATGACAAATTTGATATTTGTTCCCCTAAATCACAGCAGACAGAACAAACTTCCACTTGGCTGTGACAAATCATACAATGCACATATAAATATCTAACTTTTAAAAAAAGTTTTGTCATGTCAACATTCCAGAAATTTGGAGCTAGTACAGGCACAGTGAACAAGATGAAAAGGACACTCTGCTTTCCTGGTCAACAGGAAATGAAGAGCTTGGCAGGGAAGGAATGCATTTGATTTCTGTTGTAGTATTATCAGGGTAACCAAACAGAAAGAGCATAAGCTATTTAAACAAAAAAGTAAAAGTGATTTTAACCCAAAGGAAGCAGGCTGGCCATTGGAACTCCATCTACAAATATCCTTTCAAGTTCCACAGCCATCTGTGGAATCTATTTTAGAATACACTGAGATGCTGAAATACTGTTTTAATAAGAACGATGCTTCAAGAAACACAGACACCCACCCAAAAAGAAATTCAAAACCACAAGAAAACCACACAATCCAACCTCTCAATCCTTTCAGTAAGAATTTGGTCAGGCTCCAAAAACAGATGGATATGCAACAGCAGTGAATGCAACTTCACTCAGAATCAACTTTTAAGGTCTGAATTTTAGGAAAGCTGCTGCTGATGTACATCAGCAGCTGGACAACAGGCAGCAAAACTACCATGAAACACAATAAAATAAGGGCATCTTTTCTTGACTAGAATTTCCTCAGAGTTTCCAAGAAGTTTAGAGACAGGGAGGGAATAGTATCTACTGTCATAACAGTGAGATCAAGGAAGCACAAGCATCTCCTGCTTCAACTCATGGCATTTATCCAAAAGAACCCCACCATCACTAAAGAAAAAACCCCAAAGCCTACTCAGGCTTACACATAATCAGATGTTAAGAATAGAGGATGAATACATCTGGGTTCAAGTCTAAAGTTTAAAATTATACTGGATAAGCAGATGGTGCAAAACTAGACTGAAAATCTGCTCTATTTCACATCTGCATGTATTCCACAGCAAGAAACAAAAAGGAGGGAAGTTTAGCAAATCCTGGAAAATTACGCTGATTCCTAGCTGCTAAAGTGATTTTACCTAGAAGTCTGTAATGTTTTCAATGTTAACATTTACTTGAACAGAAAATCAGAACTCCAGAAAGGATCTGATCACTGAAATTCTCCTGGACTGCCCATCTGGTGGGCAACAAAACACAGACACAGAGAAAAGTGAATGGCCTGTGCAGGCAGGGGGAGAGGAAAACGAGGCTGCAATGAACATGCATCTGGTGTGGAACACACATTCCAGCAAATGGGGCAGGAGAGCAGAAGGCTACACAAGGGATGGGAAATTCAGCAACCAGCACAGAAGGAACAGTGACTCAAGGAAGCCGGGATGTGCGTACAGGGAACAGATGGCAGCACAGCTCTGAGAAGCAGAGATCCTTACTTATATTGAACCCACGTAGAGCTGAAAAAGTTCACTTTAATTTAAAAAGTATGCCCCTTGCTTCCCTCTTCCCATCTGTCTATAGAAAGCCCTCTTTAGCAGGACCCATTGGATCTGTCTAAGCAGGACTCTAGTGCTGACAATTTTATATAACTACTGATTTATATTCTTTTCTCAACTTGCAGAGTATTCAATTTTCCTTTTCATGGTGCCTTCAAAGAGAGAAATGGAGTCTGGTAGTTAGGATGGCTACCATCACACTGATCCAGTATTGATCTTCCATTTTTCTTTTAAAATGCATGGACCACAAAACAAACATCATAGATCATTTTTGAGGAGATATTATTTTGTTATTTCATATTAACATTGCCTGGGACAGACCACAATGAATGCCACATGCTGCTGGTGACTTTCACGCACTCTAATGTTTAATGAGCTTGTATCTCATTAATCCCTTGAAAGACTGTGCCTAGGAATTTCAAGAGATTAGAAAAACTGCATTTGTATTTAGTTAAGAACACCTCCCACAGACCCTGGAAAAGTCAGAAAGAGACTAGGTCCAGTCACTGCTGAGGTGAATCCACTAAAAATGTTGCTGAAGGCTTAGCAAGCATTCACAAGCAATTTTATTCAGTATATTAAAGAGTAGGAGTGAGGTTTTAAAGGATTAAAACATGTGTAAGCCGCCTTATAGTGTCTATCAGGGCTATATATAGCAAAACCCTTTTTCTAATCTTAATGAGTACAGTTTTGAAGATACTCTAATTGACTAATCTAGATTACTTGCAAATGAGTAGAACCAGGTACAAAACAAGCAAGAACAGAAGCCTGGAAAACCAGGGACCACATATCCAAAAACAGGGCAAACATTTTTGAAGTATTTTTTTGATTGAATTTTTCATTTTATTAAATCAGGAAGCACTGATGTTTTGAACCATCTTTGTTTAAGGAAATACATGTCTTCATCTAGAAAGCAAGAGAAGTTCAGTCATGATAAAAAATAGTTACTGAAAACTGAGTTTTGTACAAGCATTATTGGCTTCATGCTACCTCAGCCGGACTTTTGCAGACAGAAGATTTACAATACATATGAAAATGGCACCATTTCCCAGAGCTCAGTTATTCTCTTTTGAATTCCACTAGAAAACAGTACATAGATTCAGCATTGTAAATGGAAAGATCAGCCACACACTGGCCATCGAGCAGAGAGCTCTAACAAAACTTTTGTGTTTCCTCCATTATTTATCTTTTAAGTTATTTGCTTTAAAGACAAGAGAGAATTAAAAATGTAGAGTTTCCAATTAATAAAACTAAAAGAATGTGTGTTAACTACCTATAAGAACAATGCAGATTCAGAAGCAGATACTTTACAAAAATACTTTGAAATCTTCTCTTGATGTTTTGGTTCCACCTTCTCCTAATCTTACACTGATCCATCAGATCACCTAAGAACATGAAGCTAATCTGATCACTTAAACATCTTACCACTCTTTCAGAAAAGAAATTACAAATTTATTTTTGGTATGTCAGGTGAATCCTTGGGAAACAGAAAGGGCTGGCATCCTTTTTTCTCAAGAGAAAGGCTTATCTGAATTTTGCCCTGCTTTAGGGAAAGATGAGGTGACCAGTGAATGACTGCTGATGCCAATAGACTTGGCCTGCTGCCTTCTTCAAGGCCTCCAAGAGCAGGCTTCACAGTTTATGTAACTGCAGTTAACGTTATCCACATCCTTAATACAGCTCAGTTCTGATCTAGCAGAGCATAACTACAATAGAAAGCTTAACCCACTAAATTATTTTCTATCCAATTTCAATCAAATATATTTTCATATTTTTTATATATTTGTTTGGCTATTCTATTATTTTTAAACATTTAAATGCACTCAAACTATAATAAAGTTTTAGCAGCCCACTGGCACCTCATACCCTTTTGGAAAGGCAAAATCTAACCTTCCAGAAATTCTGAATTTTAAGGCAACATTATTATTACATTCCAGATGACCTTTTAATTTGAATGAATGTAACCATGGAGGTCAATGTGAAACACAGAGCCCTCCAAGAACTGTCAGCCTCTGCAGTCCTATACTTCCCCCTTGCTGCTCCTCTCCTCACTACATTCCCTTCAAGCACTCAAGTTCCTGTACCCCTGCTAAGCAGCATGATCATAACTCTGACCATTCTGAATCCCCACTCCCAGGAGATACATATCTATCTAAATTGCTTAGTGCTTCCTCTCATCCCTCTGCACCAACATTACAATTCTTCCTTCCCATCCTACCTCTGCAGGAAACCCAGAGACACAGCAGTGTGGCACCGAGGTGTCTGCAGAGCCAGGGAGCAACACGAAAATTAAATGGATCAGAGGCCACTACAAATCCAAATGGCTTATCAAAACACTTATGTGGACTGAAGCAACATCTCCTGCTTTGAAATTGCTCCAGGTCACAGTATTGCTTTTCCAGTTGAATTCACAGTAAAGCAAAAGCTCTTTTTATTCATGAGTGATGTCATGAAAGGAAGTAGAAATTTGTAGTACAAGCAAGGGAGGAAGAAAAAGCTTCCAAATAAAGATGCAAATGAGAACAACAGCCTGACTTCTCAACCACATTTCTAGAGGATAATTCCTGTTTCACAAACTCTTGCTCATCTCCTGCTATAGATCCCTCTGCAGCATCCAGCCCCAACAGGTCCAAAGCCACTGATCTGTGCAACAAGGGAGCCTCTGTCACACATACTCCCACGGCATGTACGTACCACAGAAGGATGTGCCACTACAACCCAACACAAGACCAGCTTCCAACATCAGCTCCTGGCAAGTTGCAAGATAAAGCCTGGAGTCTACAAGGTGAAAGCCTTAGGTCAGCTGAGCACAGTTGTGGTGGTGCCTGATGCATGACCACTTCTGTAATCACCAAAAAACACTCACATTCCATGTTAGGCTTTTATCTGTCCCAAAGAGTGCTGGCAAGTTGCTGAAATTTAATTCAGTGGAGTAGAAAAACTTTGTAAGGCATCCCTCAAATTTACTAAGCGCTCCTGGAAACTAAAAGAATGCCCAGAAGGATATTTTAAAGAATGCAATTACATCTGTTTTCACCCAATTCCAAAACCAAGGACCACTGTGGAGATTTAAGGGAAAGAAAAGTCAGCGGTTACATAATTGTTACAAATTCAATAAAATCAATTTCATTCAGCCATAATAGCCTACCCCAAACGCAGTAATTAGAATTTAGTTACCATGGATTTGAAGAGAGAGATATGGAAAATTCAAGCTTTTGCATGAGAAGAGTTTTCCAATGATTCATTTTTCTATAGCCTAACTCAGGCTTTCCCATGAGAGAACTGCTTGCAAAAATCCTCTTTTCACAAAAATAGGAGGAGAAAGACAAATGGGAAATTTATGATGTGAAAATAGGAAATATGATAGGGTGTAAAAACATAAATTAGCATTCCCCACCACATCTATGAACATACAAAATGTCATATACAATTACAGGGAGTGAAGTGAGCCAGTCCCAAGTGCCTTCCAAATGCTCCTATCATACTGAATCTCTTTACTCAGTTATAATGAACCATGATGGATGTCTAGAATCTCCTTGATCTGTCCTAGCTGTCAGCATCTTTTACAAAATCCTGCTGGATTCATAAATACAAATAAAATACATGTGCAATACAAGCAGCTATAACTGATGCTCTCCATCTTCATGAAGATATTTGAGAAACACCAATAATGAACAACTTTATGAATATTTTAATACTTGTTAACCTGTTTCAAACTGACAGAAACAAAAAATGACGATAATTATAAAAAAACCACACATGTATATATACACACACATAAAAAGTTTACCATTTAAATGAATCTAGTGAGGATAAAAGATTACTGTGTGAAGCTATCATTTAGGAAATATGAAGATGACCAAAAAGCAGACACATTTTTATCACGTGCACTCAATCACACGGATGGTATTTTCTATTTGGAAAGTCAAATTGCAAACAGACTGCTTTCCTATGCTAACAAAGGGTAACCTTTAAGAAAATATTCTCTTTCCTAATCTCTAAGATATAAACAATGAGTATCTGATTCAATTTACCTCCCACACCCGATGAAGCTGGACTTCCATTCAAATTACTTTATAGGAGTAAGGATAAGGCAGAGATGTCAGGCACCGGTGACCACAGCTCTCTGAGGTAGGTTGGCCATGAGTCAATTCATACTTTGCCTCCAAAGCACAGTGGATCTCCATTTTCTAGTTACACTTTTCCTTCAAGGCATACCTCAAAAGGGTAGAGTGAGCCCTATTGTGATTCTAACATCTTCACTCCAAAAGGAGATTTTAAGCACTGTTTCAGAGGGAAAGATGTTCAAATGCAGACCAAGCATCTTGAGGGGAAGGGAGGAATCCGTCCTTTCTTTGTGTAATTTGTCAGATTCCTGCCCATAATCTCGGGTAATTTGAGTAACTTCACCCACATGCATCCTCTGAAATGGGCCATATAACTCTTTGAGAACTGAACTCTCAATACAGCTCAGCTGCACAGTCTTGTCCAGAATGCTTCAGTAGCCATGAAGGAATAAGTACAGCTCTAGCCTTGAAAAAGTGGTCAGGTGCTCAAAAGGACAACTCAGAGATAAATAAAAGCATACATTTTATTTCTTAGTAAGGTGAGGGGCCCCTACCCAAGAAGCAAGAAGGTGCAACAATTTGAATCACCTACTACAACACTGAAGAGCCAAGCAGAGGATAGACCAAATGTGTATCAACAGAAATATTTGACAATTCTGACACAAAGCCAAAGCAAATATTTCAGAACCAATGCTGACCTTACTATTCATTTTAAAAGGCAGCCTCAGAGTGAGCACACTTAGAAAATGAATCCTGGAACACAGCAATGTACAGATGGAACATGTGACCAAGATACAGCCTCCTGAGACAATACAGGCATTGCTGGCTGCAGGGATTTGACCAGGAGGCATACAAACCAATCATTCAGTGTTATTATGAACAGAGTTCCTGGGTCAGGGGACAGATGTGATGTTGATGCAGGTGATGGGGAATGTGAAATGCTTCAAACATTTGAGGAGGCATAGAAGATACCTCTTCTATAGAAGAAACATTACAGAAAAGAAGAAATAAAGAATGACTAGAAGTGTGCTGCTATCAGCACCTAAAAGATGAAGGCAGCAGTCTTGCTCCACATCCAGTCCTGATGGCCACCTACACTTAACCCTTGACAGTACTGCTAAAGGAAAGTTTCAAACAAAAAAGTCTCTGCAATAAGGATTCAGTGCTGGGCCAACCAGTTTAGCAAAATCGGAGAAATCTGCTGATCATCACAGTTCATAAATCAACAAAAATGTCTTAGTATAAATAACACAAGTAACAGATGAGTTTACAGACTCAAGATAAGCATTTCATTTTAGACTAATTATTAAGTTTAAGTCTCAAATAGACAAAGGCATTTGAAATGTACTGCAGAAATACAAGAGGACAAGTATGTGTATTGATGATGTAGTGTTCTGCAGAACACAAAAGAATGGCTGATCAGCATCAGCTGTAGCCTAATCTGGACCAGATGAAGTTACAGCTCAGTGTGAAACCAAGGAATAAAAACCTGATGGCCTCCTTAGGTCATCTGAATCAACACAATAAAGAAGGAATTAGTCTTCTATCTTTCTACTATTAAAGCATACAAACCCACCATATTTAAGAATGAAGACAAGTGGATATAAAAAGAACAACAGGGTATTTCTATTAAGTTCTGGATTTACTAGACTAATTTTCATGTTATGACAGCAGCAACATTTACTGAGGAAACTAAAATTCTGAAATGGTGAGAGCAAGAAATGTAGCAAGCCATGGCAGCAACGCTTGCAGATATTCCAATCTGGTCACTTGCAAATGTGCTGTGATGTGACAACATCCATTACATTATTTGTTTCAGAAGAGGGCTTTGGTGGAAGAACACTGTAGATTATCTTTCTCTGAGTTCCAGATTGTACAAGAGAACTTGAATGTATAAAGCAACCCTTACCTTCTGGACGGTACTGAGCTACAATAGTCACTGCTTGGCCTGCGTTCTTCAGGGCTGCTGCTGCCTGCTCATGGGTTGCTGCCTTTAGATCTACTCCATTTACCTACAAGCAATATAAAATTAATGCTTGTATTTATCACCACAGAACACACACTTGTGGAAAAAAAATTAACTGGATACAAACTATTTTCCATTCCATGTGTATTTCCCCTGTTCCAAACATTGTTCCTGAAATAAAAAGTCAATAAAATCCTCTCTCACATATGCATCTCTTAAGAATTACTGAGACTATCATAGTATATCACTCAGGGAATGGTCAATTTTCTTCCTGTTTAAGAGTATTTTCTTTCTTTTTAAGGAGAAATAGAGAATGTTACTTTTTGTGATGGTTCAGGGATCTTCTTGGGCCAATAATGCCTACTGACCATGCTGTCACCACACCCAGTGACACACACCCTCTGTGAATCTAGCATTGTTTTCAGTGCAGCAGATTTTAAAACAGCATCACAAAAAAACTGAATGTGTTCCACATTTCAGACCAAAAGCAGTTTTCATCGTTCAAACTAAAATAAAGATGTGCTTTAATATCAGTTTTAGTAACAGCTGTTAAAAGGACATAATTAGTCTTATATAACCTCCAAAATACAATGTGATGATTCTCCATAAATTAAGTAATTTCACCAAGAAACACACAAAATATTTATGACCTTCAATACTAATATAGAAGTCCTTAGAGAGGTATGAGATGGATCTTTTTAAGATCCATTTAATAGGAGGTTCAGCAGCTGCTTCAGGAAGTAAAGATCCAGTTTTAGACACTGCTGCCAAGGGTCTCCATCTGATTAGAAGGGTTATTTCTGAAACCTGTATTCTTTCAATTTAGACACACACAGCCCTCAGCTATGAGACTAAGATAAATTACTGGCTTCACTGAATGTCTCAGAGAGAGAAGTGCTATTTTAATCAGGTTATAGATGAGAAACTGAGGCAGACTAAAGTCCTCGAAGATACTTTGGAAGTATTTGGAATCGGTTCCATTATCTCAAACTTAGCTCAGCCAATAACATTTTTTGTATATCGTTAATTGGCATTAATATGCAGGGAGGGGGAAAGTTTTGTTGCTGTTTAAATAAAAGAAACAAAGAATCCTACAGAAATTATACGATCTCCTTTCCTAAGCTCTCCACTCAGGTCAGCTGGCCCTCCTGCAAGGATGAAAGAGATGAAAATTCCTTCTCCATCTTCTCCTCCAACAATGTTGAAACCAAGACCTGTTGATCCTCGATGTAGGACGACCTTTCTAGGCTCCCTGAAGGAAAAGAAAGGAATATGAAATCTTGGTCACTAGATATGAGTAAAAGTAAAATTAACATTTAGAAAAGCTTCTAGATGCAAAATAAAATCCCCTCCCTGTTAGATGAACTGAACAAATCTGTAAAGTATGTATGTATAAATAAATTCCTATTATGCAACCCTATTCAGCACTGTCATTACTTAATATTTTCCATATTGTTCAAGAACATCAGAGTAGGTTGTGATGTTCTCAAATACATTTTCAATTTCAGCAAAGCAACTGCAATTGAAGAAGTTAAACTAAACCAAGTTGTTGCACTCTTTTTCACAGGATCCCCTCCTAACTTGAATGAGGGGATGAAAGAAGAAATATTGATAAGGCCAGACAAATTCTAATGCAGAAGGACTCCTTCCAAAAATCTCTTATCTGTTATTTGATTTAATACAAGTAAAGCATAAGTGATCTCAGAAAAAGACATTTCTAATAAAGCAGAAAAACTGTGCACTGCATTTCAAAAATCACTAGAGAGCACTAAAGAACAATTAATGGACACTAAGTATTTGGAGGCATTAATTATTAATTTACAGGATAAAGTAAGAAGCTGGGGGTTTTTTCCGAAACAAAAAGTATCATCTAGTCCAATCTTTAAAAATCACTCAATTTTTGCACTAGCTATGAAATCAGGTCAAATTATTAAGGTCAAATTCTTAAATTTCACCTCCATCAACTGTTCTATTCATTTTTTCAGAGTACTATTCTATTACAAATAAGTGACACT
Organism: Hirundo rustica; assembly: GCF_015227805.2. NCBI lineage: Eukaryota > Metazoa > Chordata > Aves > Passeriformes > Hirundinidae > Hirundo > Hirundo rustica. Next base: position 13,350,416 of record NC_053459.1, read on the forward strand.
GTGAAAAATCTCTATACATATTGCTCTAGATACACAATACATTAACAAAAACAGAAGAGAAGAGAGAAGAGAAAGATGTAGTAACTTTTAAAATAAAACTCAAAATTTATAAATCTCTTCTTGGGATGGAGAGAGTGTAATATGAGAAGGTAACTTAAAGAAAATCTAAATGTTTTCTGAATAGCCCTTGCATTTCAGAAGAAATCTAAAACCAGCCTTTTATAGTATTTTTAAAGGAAAGCAATAAAACCATAATGTGTCAATAGGACAGAATCATTCTGGCTTATACGTCTACCTAACCCTATGTTAAAAATCAGTACAAAAACATATCCTACCTTCCACTACACTAAAATCAATTCTCCAATTTATTATGCCACATAGGTTTCAATCCTGGGTGGACCCTGCCTCGGAATCTGACTGACATTATCCATATCAGATGATGGTGTGACAGAATTCAGCAACAGCATACTGAAAGTGCAGTATAACATCCCTATACTTGCAGAACAGAAGGGCAACAAAATTACAAGAGCTTCCCTCTATCAGCAATGATGAACAAAAGATTAATGCAATCTACTGAATCAGCAAAGGAATGAAAGGTCTGTTAATGAGAAAGGATTAAGAGCTGTCCAGCCTTTCTGGATTTAGAATCCATCAAAACAAGCCCTTGTCTGTGGCTGCAGGGAGGACCCAAACACTGCTTGCCTTAAAATAAAATCTCTGGTCTGCTCATACTACCATTCTAAAAATCTGTCAATGCATGCACCAGGGCTATCTGTTTTTAATGCTATTCCTGGACTGACAAAGCGTGTGTGTGTATATACATATAAATATATCTATTTTTATCCTTACAATAATGTTTACAAAAGCTAAAAAACGAACATCTATTTTTTGAAATAAAATATAGCATTCACTAGTATTTTGCCCATTAACACATCTTGGAGCTTCCCTAGTTAAGCAATTTGACTCTTAGCTTTGATTATTCCTTACCTGGTAATCTCATCATCTCCAAGCATTCCCTTGGGAACTGGTGAGTAGCGCCCTGGTGATGCTGGGGGCAGGGACTGGCCCAGGTAGGCAGATGGAGCGATATGGTTATCCACTGGCTGAGAATAAGCTTCACAGGGGGGGAAGGAAAACAACAAAGGACATTAGGATAATACAAAGAATGAGCTGGAGGAACTGAAACAAAGAAGTGACCTCTTTTAAAAGCAAAGTAAAGCAGATTAAATGATATATTATAAATACAATAGTTCTAAAATAGTGTGTTAAATCTGTTCATTCCCAGTCTCCTCACTAAGTTAGTAAGCAAATTTTTCAGCGGTTTCATTGTGTCTCAAATAAAACTTCTTTAGAAACAGTTACTGTGGACAGTTGAAGCCCATGGGAACAGACTGGAGATTTATCTGTTTTAAAGTTGTTTTTAACTTGACTAAAGCAAAGTTTTAACTGAACCACAACACACATACCAGAAGAAATTTAGCATCTTAATGATTACAATTGATGGAAAATATTCTACACCACCAAGAGAATTGTTCCAATAAATAATTAAGAAGGTGCATGATATTTCCAAGTTAGGCACATCAATTTTAAGTGCTCATTAAGGCACAGTCATATCCACTGTTTGCCATTAGAAAGCATGTTCTACAATAGAAAAACATTCTACAAAACGTTGTTGGTTTGGTTTGGTTTTTTTTTTCCTGGCGTATGTGCTCCAAAATTTGAGGCTTAAACATGAAGGGTGGGGACTATTCACAGATTCAGTGTTATTAAAGTTGCCAGACTCTTTGCCCTTACTTGCCATATTTGATGGGGTAGCTGACCTTTGAGGATTTACACTAAACCCAAAGCTCTTTAACTGAACATACATGACACAGATTGCTGAAGCAATCTGCATATTCTCCTTCTGTTTTTTCCTCTTTAAACCCTTATCAAAAAGTTTGGATCTTACGCGAACTTATCAAGAGTATTCTTGATACATACACATACATGATATATTTGCTAAATAGCAAATCTGGGCTGGATTGTGCCTGTATTGTTCTAGATTCCTGTGTGCAGCAAATTCTTCACACGGCATATGCATCAGGTCAACACTGTCAACATTTCAGCAGGCATTCAAACCCACTATGAACAGCTTCGGCAGTTTAAAAGCACTGGCTGATAGAGGAATTGTGCTATTCAGACACAAGCCCTCGCTTAGATGCACGAGACTGTGCAGAACTTCTGGAAATCATTATTCTGGATGCACAAGAGGTTTCAGCAAAATTCAGTACTGAAGTGCAAGAGGTACCTGGTGCCCTTCAATAACAAAGACAGAAGGAAGTTCCCTCACATTGCTTGGCTACATGAGGTCTAAAGCAAAGACAATGCTGCTTTTGCTAAATCCTAATGATCGACATAAGCATTCACATTAGAGAATTCCCTAAAAATTAGGAGCTGTTCAACATATGCAGTTCCTAATCCAGTTTTTTTTGGAACAGCAGTAATATACATATTGCACCTTCGTCCTTGCACTCCCTGCAAGGATTTTACAGATCACACTTCCTTCTGTCTGTCTCAGTACAATACATAGTTTCTGTGCACTGGTAAGAGATTTGGACTAATTATCAATTTCAAAACATGGAGGTTTTTTATCACACTGGAATTTTAGCAACACTTTCACAAATGATTACTAAAGCAATATTGCATTATTTCCTTTTCAGTTAAATATTAAAAAATGGTTTTTAATACATCATTATTGCCATGTCATTGTACACACTTTTTGCTTAAAACAAAAGCACACATAAATACAGTTGTTTTGCTTTTTCTCAGAAAATTTTAAAGTCAAACCACAAAAAATTAAATGCAAGACATTATGAGCCCTTTTCCAATTAATCAAAAAACCTTAACAACTGTTGCACAGTATAGCAGCTCTGTACATTCTGTTCCTGCACTAAATTATCTCATTCCACAAAATGAATTTGAAATTGCTTTTCACAAGCCAATGCTAGCCATAATGATGCATATTTTATAGGAAGTAATTAGATACAAATTCTATATTCATTGACTTACAGCACACTCCTCATTTGTTTTTCGGGTTTCTGCAGCTTTTAACTGCACTGTGTTCAGAAACATACATACCACCTATTACATGACCTTATTTTTAAAAAATTTTATCCTTCACCATGTGACTAAAAGTCAGCTATCAATCAATATAACAAGTTTATTATTTCAGACCTGTGACCATTCCACAACAGCACTGGCTGCATCCTTTTTAAAGCTGGATGGAACAGTTTGGTCCTTTCTCAAGGCTGGAGTTCTCAGTGCTATGAAAGCAAACTTGCACAAAGAGGCTGCTCTCTGTGGAGATCCTGCACAAAACCATGCCTGCATCTTTCCTGAAACTGTTTTAGATGACAATTACAGCTGAAGCATATTCATGAGGAACATGACAGAACTAAAAGGAAAGCCATCACTTTTTGAATCCTAAAGGAGGTCTTAACTTCTATTTCCAGGTAAATATTATTACTGATGGAACTGATAAAGGAACTATCTTTTGGATGAACAGAAAATTGCATGCAGAAAATCAACTTGCTTTGACAGGAAAAGTCAGACTCTTAAGAAGAAATTCCATTTCCAAATCCACCCTCTCCTTTACATTAGACAGTTCTAGACAAAAAGAAAAAAATTGAATATTTTGTATTATTTTCTTGTAATCTGTAAACTGAGGACACCAATCACAAGTATAATCTCTAAAACGGGCAATAAAATTAAAACTTTATTGTCTTTTACTGTTATTACATATTCTTCTCTTCCTGTACTTAGGCCATTTAAGAAATTATAAGGCATTCATATCTAGTGAAGAAACTGATTATTCCCTACCTTCCAGTATTTTATTTCTCAATGCAGGGTGGAAATACTGTACCAATGCACAAAAACATAAAGGAAAAAATATTTTGAAATTAACTAGGAGTCAAAAATGCATCACTGATAATGTCTTCAAAGGTGGCCTGTGTATTGGAAGCAAGTCCTCTCTCTCAAAAACCATTTAGTCACTTTTCTGACTCTGATATTCTACTACGTGCACTTCACAGGTAATGTCAGTGTTTAAACCTTCTTAGTAATACTTCAACTGAACAACTTTAAAAGCATTTGTATGAACAAGTTACTGGATATTTGTTCCAGGAACCATTTAATGACCACCATTTACGTATAGATGGGGGAGGCAGTTTCCACTCCTACTGATCCACGACCTCTCCAGCGGGCTGAGAGCCCTGGTTCTCACACACACATCAGCTCAGTGCTCCGGCCACAGGACCATCCCACCCACGCTGCTGCTGCTCCTCTGCACACAACAAAGCATGGTCAGGGGACTTCTGTTGCATTTCCATTTTTCTTATACTGGAAGTTCTCATTTTTCAGCCTGACAGAGAGTGGAGAACAGCACTCAGAGGGCAATGTGCTCAGAAAGAACAATCTTTCCTAATTGCATTCTTCTTGAGTCAGAAAATGCAGAGCACTGTAAAATAACTGTTTAGCCTGGCAATCCACACCTCAAAAGCTAAATCTCACAGAAGCAATAGAAATAGAAATAATCAACTATTGCAGGTCTATGGCCAAGCTTTCATTATCCATACATATGTCAGTCTCTAGAGCAAGAGCACACAACCATAAGCCTTTTCTTTCCATTCATTCCCTGCTGAATCTCTGGTCTCCAACAGCCCCCAACTCTTCTCTGCCAAGATTTTCAACAGTAACTTCCCCACAGGCAGCTGGAAGCCATTCACTCACTCTGATAAATATCAAATGACAGAGGTCAATTCTCAGCCCCAAGTGCACAATGTTGGCCCATCTGTACTCTTCCCAATAAATACTGCCATAAATCAGAATCTCAGAAACCTCTTGATCAAACATCTCTTGATTCTAAGGCACTAAGCCCAAGGAAATACCAAATGATTTAATTATCTATATGGTTACTAACTTAATTGATCCTTTCATTTGAGCCATCAGACCACCTGACAGGGCCACACTACTGCATAGCTAATACTCTTACTACTAGAGTTCTAAAAGAAATCACATTTTGCACAAAACCTAGACACTAAAATTTGTTCTCTAACAGTTCCTCAGTATCCTTAGCTCTGCATTTTAAATCCTGATCACCAGGGCAAGTGAGGCAGCCCTATCACTAAACAAATTCCAGAGGGAAAATCTTAAAGAGAAATCAAATTCTGAATTTGGACTTTTGAATTAATTACCACGTCCACACAAGTTAGCACAGTGAGCAATCTACTGCATGTTCTGCACAGTACCAAGTACTGTGCACTATGCTTTTAGACATTTCTGATAAAATGAGAAGTAAAAACAAACAACCTCACACAAACAGAAATAAAATAAGCAACCCACCCCCCCCCACCCCCAACCCTCCCAAGGGGGTTCTGTAAGTGAACAATTCACATATATACTCAAGTAGTAGAGCTTCTACCTTAACATCATTTGTAATAGACATATTCACAGGAAGCCTCTGTGCATGTCTTACTTCTCCTTCATGGTAGGACTGATCTGCTAAGAACGTGGCTAAAAGGACTGTCATGGACAGAAATAGGAAGGAGGATTGCAAATCCATGTCTCTGAACAGCTGCAGATGAGTAGGTGAAGAAAGAAGCCTGGTAACTGTTTCAACACTGACTCTCAATCCAGGTGATCCTAGAAAATACCTCTTTAATACCTGCCATCTGCTAAAAGCACTTCAGAATCCCCAATCTAAGGCTCTAGAGCCCTGTACTGCTCTGCTAAATGCAGTATAAAATATAAATACAGCTGCCACCATTTTTTTGGTAAGACTTCTATCTAACTGAGCAACTTCTTGCAGAAAGCAGAGGCTTTCTGGTTGCAAAGTTATCATATCATTTATAAAGTAGAATCAGCCTTTGAAAAGATTGATGTCTCCCTTTGAGATTTCCATTGTAAAGGTGCAAATGCTGAGGTACTGGAAAAGCTTTTGTTCTGCCCTGTATAAGAAAAATAGCATTTAGCAGCTCAGATACATGCAGTTGGTCTTCATAAGTGAAAGACTGAGGTAAAAACTAAACTGATTTCCTGGAATTAAATCATTAAACACCTCAGCAAGACCTTTAGGTCTGCTTTGAGTTCAAAATTCCGGCAGTAGGTTCAGTCTCTGCACCAGCTGCAGTAACAGCCAGCTGCACTTTGATCAACAGAGACACAAGCTCATGGAGCCTTGGGTAGAAAAGGCTTTCCTGCTGTAAGGAAAAGAAACAGACTGAAGTTTCATCAAAGAACACAGCACCTTGCAGAGGAATGTTCTTTGGTCTACCAGAAACAGTGAAAAACAGAGTATCTTCAGACAGAACTCAAGGGAACTGTAGCTAAATGAAATAAAAGTCAGAAAATCTACGCAAAAGTACAGACAGCCCACAAACCTTGTAAAGGCTCACTAAAGGACAAAGACAGACAGACAAGGTGCCTGGAATCTGAGAAAAACTTCCATGACTTTTTCAGAACACTTGAGGAGGGGGAGAGAGGTTCCCAGAAACAGCTGCTGGAGCTTGAGGTACATGACAAGGTCAGGAGTGGCTTTTCACTTCTCAGTAAAAGGATAGAAGTGACACTTCCCACAAAGGATGGGATACTGGGCTGCATAGAATGCCACCATCTCCCAAATCACCCTTAGAGGGAGAGCAAACAGAGAGAAACTCTGGAGGGAGGATGGCAACGGGACAAAAGGAGCCTACATGTGTGACCAGGCCATTTACCTCTGCTAATGGATGTGACACTAAGTCTTGCTTACTGAGAAACTAAGGACTCTTGGTAAGGTGGCAGAGGACATCCTCATGGCAGTTAGGTGGGATTACCCTTGACAGAACTTTCCTGATCTGTCCAGCCAATGGACATGGTGAGAAGGTATTCTTGAAGATGTCATTGTCTCTCTTATGGCTCCATGTTATGATGCAATTACCTGCAATGAACTGAGTCTCCAGTTCATCCACCATGTGAGAGAAATTACTATCTCTGCATGACAAGAGGTCCAACAACCAACAGCCACCTTTGCCACTATCATTTATTTATTAGCAATGGGCAAATTACCAGGAATCAGCTCCTTCTCTACCTTCCTCCCCTCAGACTTCCTAAGGTTTTGCCTTTGTCTCCACAAAAGATTAACAAAGTAAATAATCCAATGATTGAGTCAAGGTGCAGTAGTAAGAGATGAGATACTTCAATGTTTGTCACATCGTAACCCACAGCAGTGTAACTGCATTACTGCAACGTTACCAGGAACGCTAATGTAAAAATCACATTTCTCTGTTCCAGAAAAATATGAATTCCAAGTGAAATATATGAAAAGACCAGTTATATGGAAAGAGAACAGGAAGTCTACTTTCCAAGGAAACAGTGGGAAAGGTTATTGAACAAACTAGATACAGTAAGGGAAAATGGCTGTTCTGTAATATATATGAGTAGAAAATTGGGGAAGAATCAGTGGAGGCTGAAAATTAGATATGTCAAAGAATGGAGCCTTCAAGAACATCCTGCTAATAAGCCAGTGGAAATAAAACCTAATTAGCTCCAAATTGTAATTCAATAAGCTTACAAATAGATCTTAAGATACTGTAGTTATTGCCAATGAATGATGGGCTTATAAGGTACTTCAGTCTTTGTTGTGCTGCACTTCTGTTTGTTGTTCTTTACATACTGTTTTCAATTACATCATTCAGTCCCAATCTGTTCCTTTTTTTCATTTGAAGTAGTAACCAAAACAAATCAGTGTTTAGGTACTACATAACAATTGCACATATCTAATGGCAGGAAACAAAGCAATGCCTAAAATAACTCTTCCCTAGAAAAATTTCATGTGACAACATGAGTAAAACTGGTCATCCAGAAAAGTCAGTCTATTCAGTCTTAGAGTGATACATTGTTATATCATTGTCTTTTCCTTTCTACAACCACTAAATGAAATGTACTCAACTCAAATATTTCTTTACACTGTAGTTCAACCCTGAACTTTCTGGATTTGTACATTTGACTTTGAAAATACTCTTGTCAGTAATACCCTTATGTCAACAAGAAATTCTTGTAACTACTTTTTAAACCAGAGTTCACTGGTTTTCCATTTGAATTGTCAGTAAGTGTGTCAGAACTGAAATCAGACTTCAAATAAGTTAACACAGAATTTTTTTAACACATTCACAGGCAGGCACCAGAGTAAGAACTTCTCATCCTCCCAGTTCAGTTTATTCAAGTATGAGCAAGTTCATGAAAAACCAGGAAAGCAGGACAAACATCAGAGTATCACCCACCTCTTTAGTTTACAGGACACTAAACACCCTCACAGTGAATTGATTTCTACTCTTCACACCCCCAAGAGCATGAGGCACCTGTTCTCTCCCCTCGTACCCATCAGCAAGTGATGAGTGACACTGAGTCTCTAGGACTGGGCCATGACAGCCACAAAAACACCCACTGCTGCTGTCTTTTCAGTATACAAGCTATAGGATGTTGTTCTGTATAGTATATAAATGTTCCTCATGAATCAACTTATATCAGATTTTTGCCTCATATCATTTTTAAAAGCTTGCAACAGTTAAAATACTAAAAATGAAATATGTGAAAGCCTTAAAGGGAAAACTAATTAAATCAGAAAGATAGTATGAACTCACAGTTTGTGATGTCAGGAGGGGCATAACTGTCATTCATGAACATGCTGGTGGGTTTTGCAACCTTCAGATAAACAAAGTCAGATGTGTTTTTTAAGGCAGTCACTGCTTCTTCATGAGTAACTTCTTCTAAGCAAACACTGTTGACCTGAAGGGAAAAACAAACATTCTCAACCCCAAAAAAATGTACTGTTTTCATAGAATACACACTGAAGGCTGTTGGAACACTGGTATTGAGAGTCTTTATTAGGATGCAAATGCCACAGACATAACTGGTTACATAAAATTTAATAAGAGATGCTTGTTAAGTATGAGAAAGACAAGTATTCCTACACAACATTCTAAAAAACTTGTATTGACCACAAGACTGTAAAGAAGGCACACATGACTTGAGGGAGTTAATGGGACAAATAGGACACTCAAAATGTTGTAAGTGTGCACATTTACACTGTGTTATTGCAAGCATTACATAGAGAAAAGTTTCTTCTAGTAAGAATAAACACCACATCAACTTGTCATGACATAATTATGTAACACCAAGACCTCGTTCCTAATACTTAAAAAAACCCAGGATTCTTCACATAAAGGGATAATTCCAGTATTCTTTAAGTACCTTCACATTCCCCAGCTCTGTTTTAAGTGACAGAAGTATCCAAAAAGTCTTTTTACAGATGGCAAACTCTGCACTGACATTTGGGGTTAGTTTTTAGTGTTTGAAGAGCAGTAGAACACATGCTCTGCTGTTCTGTTCCGTGAGTACAGATGTACCCAGAGCTCTTACAGAGGCAAATACTGCTAGAGGAAAGAGTTTAGAGCAATTAATCTTACAAGAGTTCACAATTCAGAACTACAGAAGTTTCTGTCTGTGGCTCTCATTTTCCTATCTGGACAAAAAAAATTGTGGATTGACTTTAAGGAAGTCAAAAGTTAGTTTTACCTTGTGCATAGAAAAATTCAACTTTGAAGCTATTTTCAGCTTTTATAAAAATAAGAACGCCATTCAGCAGCATTACAAACACTGAAATGCAATATAAGAAGCAGCCTCACTACAGGCTGGCTAAAGGCTGGCCAGCCACCAGTACAAGGAGTTCCATTCCATTCTTCTCTTTTGAGAGGAGAAACAATCCCATTGTATGTGTGTTTACAATTCTGTCACTCAGATCTCAGAAAAATAATAGCAGGCATCAGAAATAAACATGCTGATTTATACAGGTTTTGCATGGAACACTTGGCTGAGGAATAGATTTCAGATTTCCTGATGAGATGGTGTTGAATGATGCAGATTTAATTTTATCACTGATTTCCAAGCAGCTTAACCACAAATTGAATCATGCCCCTATTGAGCCTAAAAGTGAATGACCATTAAAAAATGCAGCTCTTACTTACAGCTAAAAGTTTGTCTCCAATCTGAAGTTTGCCATCTTTATGTGCTGCCCCACCTTCGATGATTTTGGTTACATAAATGCTGTTGTCCCCAGGTATGTGCTGATTTCCTACACCGCCAGCAATACTGAAGCCAAGACCTGCTTGAAAATAAAGGCATTACTCGAGAAACCATTTTTGCATTCATTGGATTTAAATTCTTACATAAGTAATAACACTCTTTATATGACACAAATATATATAATATCAGGGTCTGGCTGAAGTAATTCTGATGCCGTTTCAAGTGAGCTCCATAATTTTCTAGAAAATAAAGCTCTAGAAAAGACATAACACATACCCAAGTTCTGAAAACCAAAAACTAGATCATTTACTTCATGGTATGGGCACAGCAGAACTATAAGCATCACCATGCTTAATATATATGCTATATTCCTATATAGATGCTATAGCAGCTATATAGTTATAGACATACTGCCCAGTAATTACTTTCCCTAAATTATTTTTAATCTCTCAAACATCCTTACTTGGTAATCCAATTAAGTATTTTACTCCAATTGTAATGTACTTTAAAATTACAAGAGACAATCAGAAACATTTTTATCATTTAAAAGAAAACTCTGCATTCTACAAGAACAGTTTCAATTCTATCCTTCTTACGAAGGAGAAACTTTGTATTTCCAACATACCTTTGGGGCCTTTCACAAGTTTGATTTCCACTATTTTTTCTGTGACTGGTTTTCTTCTTTTGACGTACAACCGCACGATTGATCCCGCTTCTTTCAGCGCTTCCACGGCTTTGCTGTGTGTCACATCCCGAACATCCACCTCGTTTACTCGTAGGATACAATCGTTAACCCTGGAGACAGCGACAGTCACGTTCAGCTGCTGTGTCACAGCAGAGCACACACACTGGGAGCCTAATATTTTATCCATAATACACTAACATCCATGTCAACACGTTAAAATACAGAGATTTAGCTCCAAAATTCTACTCAGTCGAGACAATGTTCTAAAATTAATTATTCATGCTTAAAAATAAATCAAACATCACTAGAAAACATTTAAGAGGAATATTCAATTCACGACTGAAGAGGGCACCTTATTATATGTGCCTCATTTTGAGAGTGTTTTGAACAGATGTTTGTAAAAATTACCTTTTGTTTACAGCTATAAAACAGAATTTTAAAAAATCAAAACCTAAAAGGCACACAATGAAAACACACTAGTTTTAAGCCATGATATGACCAAGTCAATCTTGCTTTTCACAAGCAGTTTAAGCGCTGGCCTTCCAGTCCATTTAACATCTTGCTGCAGTAACACTGAGCCCTCATTACACTAAGGGCAATGCCAGGCCCACCTGTCACCGTGTCCTGCCAGATGCACCTCTGACAACCGCCAACAAGCTAAAATGAAGCCTTGAAATAAGCTCATTAGGACTAAAACCCATAATACATCAGGTATTTGCACATGAAATTATGGGGCAAGTTCTTGGTGACGGCAGAGAAAAGAAGTAGTCCTACAATCAATGTGGATGGGTATCTTTGAAAAATTAAGACACTGAATTATTACCAAGCATAAAAAAAGGGTTGTTAATAAACTCAACTACCTTGTGGATCAGAAAATACACACGTGCATAATCAAGAGTTACCTATCCTACCTAAGTTTTTTCTTCAATTAAGAACTATGAAACATACGGCATAATAAATTCATACCTCAGAATAGAAAAAGTTCACTTAATTTTCCTAAACTGCAGATATTATTAGTCTGGAAGACACATATTGATCCACTCAAATATTCTTCATTATTTTTAAAACACTTCTGCAAGGAAAACCTATTTAACATTTAATGCTGGAGGATAAAACTACTAAAAGTAACAGATAATTTTCTCTCTGCATTTTAAAATACAATAACAGCACAGAAATTCACCCTACCGTAATCTTCCATCCTGTGCAGCCGCACCCCCGGCTATAATTTTTGTAATGAAAATACTTGCATCATCCCCAATATGTGGGTTGTCTGTACCACCTGCAATGCTAAAGCCAAGTCCTGAATTTCCCTAAAGATAGAGGGGGAAAAAAATTTACACATTTATTTTTTGGGGAGAAGGCATTCTGGTGTATTTCATACTCTATAGAACCAAATCTACATAATTTTCACCGATAACAAAAATATTTAAAGACAGTTTAAGCAGTATGCTACATATAAAACTTACTTCTATGAAAATAAGTATAAGTACATCTTACATACATGTAAGGAGAATATGAATCATTGTATAACTGTAGGACCTATTTCCTCCTCATTAAATTATTAGTGACACATTATTTTTCCCAGAGAAAAGCCTTTATATATCTTGTGTCCCACCTCTAATATATTCCCACAGATGCAGAGATTCAGAGTGACATTTTTCTCTTCAAGGATTGCTTGCCCTTACCATCAACTGCAAGACCTCTTCACCCTCTCAGTAACCACCAGAACTGCACAGGTATTAGTTACAATAATTTCTTTCTGTCTTTTTGTTAACAGTGCACCTCAAGTGAACTGAGCTAGATCTCAACATAGAAAACCTAACAAAGAATTGCATGTGACAAGGTGTCATTTGTAATCTCAATATAAAACTGGCATATGGCCAGTTAATGGCATATAAGTAAAAGCTTATGAAAAAATAGCAATACAGGAGATTAAATCAGAATCTGGGTTGTTAGTCTCTACCTGTCTAGGTAGCAACATTAAATGCAGGATGTCATAGAGAAGATTATTCCCCCATTTTACTCTCAACATTCAAGGATATTAATAAAGCTTTCAATTCCTGCTTAGCAACTGATTGTACTGTTTTTTCACTAAGTTAAATAATCTATCTAAAATTTAAAAAAAAAAATTAAAAAATTTTAAAAAAATGGTTTGGATTGCAATTTTTCATACTAAAGTATCATAAATCCCATTTCAAACAAAGTACAGAGGACATTTAGCATGTTACCCTTTCAAGTGTAATTTCTTCATACTCGTAATCTGCATCCGTGCCATTGACCTATTAAAAGAAGAGAAGCGAGACTTACAGAGAATCCTGCACTTTACACAACCCAGTTTGCTTGGCTGGCAGCTCACTCCCACCAAATCTCAGCTGATTCACAATGACCACTGCCCTCAGAGGGGACATGTGATTGTCACACCACTCCGAATTTACAAATCAGAATCTTTTTGTACAAGCTTAAAAGTTGCCTGTTCAGGGAGCAGACCCAACTACTATAGGCCACAGACCCTCTGCTTCTGATTGCCAGGAAAAAAATGTTCTTGAGATCCCCAGATGCTCCTCAGGCTATAAAGCAACTTGAAACTGAGGAAAAAGAAAGAGGATGTGGGGTAGAGAAGAATTGTAAGGAAGAACAGAGCAGCATTTTCCTATTGTTGTTCCACAGTGAGCAGAGAAAAACCAAAGACTGATGCTTTATACCACCTTCTCATGAGAAATGGCTAAGACCCTTCTAAAGTAACATTTAACAACTGTTTCTACTACTATTTATCATGTTACATACATACTTAAGTTCAGCAATTTAAAATATGAAGAAAAAGAGAAGAACAGTTTAAAAGAATACTTTATAAAGCTTGATGAAAAACTGAAATACTAGAAAGAAGCCTTGTCATCCTCTGCTTAGTAAGGATACCCACTTTTTTGCTACCTACAGAACAAGGAAAGAATCAAGTACCAGAAGCAAAGAAATAGCAAAACTAAGCAAAATCATTTCAATAACAAATTCTCATTTATATTTAATATTCAAGAGTAAGTTTTTTTCCAAGATATCGTGGAAGTAAAATGCATTCCTCCACAGTTACCTACAGCAGCTACAGAAAACTCCCTATTCCTAGCCTTTTAGGATGAAATATTTAACAAGGTAAGAAATAACATTTATACTATTATTTTACAAAGGACCTTGTCTATCCTTAAGATACAGAATATCTGATAAGACTTCTGTAGTCTTAACAAATACAGATAAAAAACACGTAAAGGAAAAAGCATTTTAAAATCTGTTTTCTAGTAGAGAATTTAAAAAGGGGCTTTAATCCATCCAAATAAGATCAAGCAACTTCCTTCCTCCTGTGTTTATTTAACATATTTAAATGTTAAAGCTGGCAATGCCATGACTTTTACAGGCTAATATCAAGCTCTTTCATCCCTCACTCTCTAATTATACCTCCCCTTAATACAATAGAAGCCATATCCATTCCACGTATAACAGATTATCATCTTTGCAAAGTACCTCAAAAATGATTATGTCCTTAGCAGTTTGCTCACTGAAAAAGATACGGTGGTTTTACCATATGATATTTCTCTATTAAAAAGGGACGAGGTCCTGACCTTCTGAATACACGAAACTCGATCTATTGCTGCACCAACACAAAAGAAGCCACTGTGATCAAGAAGTTTTTGTGGTAGCTCAGTCCTTGAGCTATTATCTACAGGAATGACAACATGTGCTAACTGAAGCAGTCATCCAGCATTACAGTACCTACAAAAGGTTCATGATGACTGATCAGTGTGCAGCGCTCTTTTCTTTTCTTTTTTATTACATAAATAACAAGGATGATTAATCATTTCTCTATTCATTGCCATTAAACAAAACAAAGCTGATCCTAACATATTTAAGCAGTCTCTTATTTCCATGTACAAAGCTCTGTAATCCAATTTAAAATATCATCTAGATAAACAGGAGCAAACAAAAACCGCCACCGTTTTTATCTTCTCCTTTAGCTCAGTTCTATACTCTCTCTCTTTTTTGGAATAATTACCTTTGAATTTATTCATCTAACAAATCAAACCTTAACAGAGACAGGAGCAAGGATATATTGCACGATAAAAATCACTGACCTAGTCTATCTTTTCGAAACTTTAAAGAGATCTCAGACTAACTAAGCTAAGCTTTATTTGCAGGACCTTCCTCTGGATAAAGGACTTTCTATGTAAATATTGTAATTATGCCTGACAAATGAAAATCTCAGCCTCCACATAACTACACATATTACCTTAATGTTTCAAGCAGAACCAACTCACTTTTATGAATATTTAGAGCACTAAAACTTTAAGTTTAGCTACTGCATGAAGAAATGTTTTTATGAGAAGTGTAACAGAAATGGCACATAAAATATTAATGCATCTGCCTGCACAGCTAAAGAAACAGATTGTTCTGTGAACACTGAACCTCTGGAACCTCAGTTGTGTTTTGCACTGTCACATGTCAGTACACAGAAAAATTCCAACCTGCAGCATTTATTTTCCCATGAAACAGCTAGTTAAGGAGTTTAAATAATCATCATGAGAAGTGACAAAATCAAGCACCATCAGAGAGATAAAACAGGTCCTCTTAAACAGCAACAACAGGCATACACAACTATATCCATAAAACATGATTTAAAACTATAATTGAAAGCTAGTGTAGACTTACATATGTTGAAGTCTCCAAAGAATCTGTATTCACCAGCACTGGAGGGGGATTTGCCTTTAAAAATTAAAAAAAAAATCATAAAAAAAAATTATACAGCATAAGAAGATGCACTATTAATGATAATTTTACAGTGTTTAACTTGCTGGCTTTCTCAAAGTTCTGTTAAAAGGTAGCCTGACCTTGAGAATCTCAAAGCTGACCTTCTGAAACACTTGTTACTATCCTGGACAAATTGCTTCCCTGACATAAAACTACACTGTTAGGGACGTCTGAGATCATATTTAATATCTTAGGTCTGACATTTATTACCTTGTTTTTCAAAAGGAAACCTGAGTCATGCTACCATTTGACATGATGCCAATTACCCAGTACTTGAGGTATGACATACAGAGGTTGTTTTACCACTCAGTATCTCAAAACCAATTTTCGGTGGATTTGATTTCCCCTTCTTCCCATCAGGAGCAGTCACCACTCCCTCCACAAACTGCAAAATGGGAACCTGCAGAAACTCTACGTAAGCAGGAAAGAACCTACAAAACTCACTTGCAAAAGCAAACCCACAGCAAACATTCATTTTCCACACAGCAGCACGTGCTTCCACCAGAAAATTGTTAAGGATTAACAAGCCGTAAGCAGTCAGAGATTATTGCCACAGAAAGCTGAAATAATATTAGCATTTTTACAAGCCAGGAACCAGCAGAGTAAGTCTACACTTTTAGTCTCATTCCACTGAGAAATTTTGCGGTGAAAAATGTGGTTCTACTGAAAGAAAATCCATAAGAACTGAAGGCATTTCTCTGAAATATTTCCAAATAAACAGATTTCCATCAACTATTTGCCTTTAAAATAGGCAGCATCTAGCCTGCTCTAGGAACATAAGCAAAACAAAGTGTCCAGATATATTCCAGACTCTAAACACTACAAATTATTAAGTTCAGTGGCACTAAACAAAGTTAATCTCCTTATAGCTTTAATGAATCTGAGGAGGTTTTTAATAAGTATAAAAAATACATTAACTTTAAAATTAAGACATTCCTTTTTTTAATCCCCTAGGTGTGTGTGTGTGTGTGGAAATAATTTTAGGGATAGTTTAATAGGCTGCAAAAGAAGTCAGTATTAAACTCATGCAAAGATAAAGTTAAGACCTGAAAAAACAGGACAATTGCATTAACCTAAACATATCCTGCATTTTTGTTTCATTACTATGACAGCAACATGTTTCTGAAGAATTTATGATTTTTCAAAAGCTCCCAAACCTAGGAAGTGGTGACTCAGAAGTGCCTTTCAAAAGGCTGAGATGAATAATCTCCCATCATTAGACAGAAGCCATCAATCTGCTAGCAAGTGTTAGAAATTAAGCCTGTGTCATTTAATAAGCACTAAAATCAGGAAGGGACCCACACACGTTAACAGAGCACACAATTAAAAGGTAAGAGGAAACAAAAAGGATGACACATATGACTGTCAAAATGCCATCAAAAGCCTTTCTCACCCCGCAATTCTCTCAATAGAAATATAGGCTCACTTCATGCAGCAAAGACATTAAGCACTAGTTATTAATGTCACAATAAAAATCTCTGTCAAAACAACACTATCCCTCACAACCATTTTCTGCCACCAAGTTAAATTCCTTTTCTGCTTCTTATTCAAGTGCAGGTTCTATTAAAATAAGAGTAAACTAAAAATAAGATCCCATACTAAAAACCCAATCTCTTATTCATCACCATAATTTTTTGTTATGGATACAATAAATATAGTTAAACTGTATTTTTTTATGGTTTTGCTCAGAAGAAAACAAGGTTTAGTTTCTCAGTCATGTTCTTTTAATTCCATTTTGGAATGTATTTTTATTTAATATTAGGATTCTGCAACATCCAATTTTATTCTACACATATAGTGCCAGCGACAGCTGGCTCCCCGTGATTTTTATTTTTGAGGCAGACAAGAGTTCTTCTTTTCATGGTTTTTGTTTTTTTTGTTTTTTTAAAAAGACAACTAAAAGCAAAAAAGCTGTTAGTAGGTGAGGTCTGGTGAACAGTATGTTCAAGATACATATCAGCCAACCAATACAAAATTCTTTCTGTAAGTTAAATGGTTATTCCAAACACTCCTACATTTATCCAAACTGTTCATTAAGAAGCAGCAATTTACCATCTTTTTCAAGATGAATGAGAAAAGCTGTGCCAGGCATTCCTATCTGGATATGGCTGCACTGGCCTGTCCACCTCAAATCTTGATGTGGGCAGAATCCCCCTATCAGAAGGGAGTATTCCTAAAACTAATCAAATCTCTGGTCTTCCTGATGGAAAAAGTACAGGTGACAGATTCAAATAAACACACATCTACTGGAAATTGCACTATAAAACAGTGAACTGCAAAATTTTTGCTAATTATGGACGATGCAAAAATTAAAAACACAGCAAAGATTACCACCTGTTATAAGTTTAGTCAAGAAGCCTGAAAGAAAAAAAAATTACGAAAAAAAATACTAACATCCATACTACAAAAATCTTCAAGTAATATTCTGGGTAGCTTAACTTTCTTTTAAAGTTAATAAGTATCTGCCACCAAATGATTCCAAAAATTGACCCATCTTTTCAGAAGGTGTGTACTCATCATTTCAGATTTCTGTACTGCAAGTTACAGTAAAGTTGCAAAAATCTAAAAGCAGAATGACAATCTATTTGCAAAAATGGAACTGCTGTCTATTCTAGATTGTTCCACAGCTTGCCATGCTGCGGTCACATATTCCAAATTACATGGCAGATACTAACATTAACTCATATTACTGCCTTCCCTTGTCTTGACAGGGTTTGGGTTTTGTTTTGGGGAGGACCTAAAGTATGAAGGCTCAGAAGGAAAAGACATTTTATGAGTCAAATATGTCAGGAATGGAGAGGTAAAAAGATCTCTTGTATTCTAAATGCCCTCCCAAAACAGCAATGCCAACAAATAGGTGGAGAACGTAAGAAACACCACAAGTGCAACTGAAGAAAGACATATATTAAGTATTTATAGGAGATGAGAAAACATTTTCTTTATAAGTAAGTTAAGCAATAACATTTTAGTAAGGGTGAAATGGCTCTCAAGTTATTATACGAAAACAAAATATCCTATTGGTTCTTTCCATTCTTTTGGTTATTTTTCTTTAGTTCTTTCACAAGTTACTTGTCACTCCCATTTGAAAATATATGTATTTAAATGCACTAAAAGCTGTCATAAAATGAACAAAAGTTACAGTGAAATTCTAGTGGTTTTAACAGTTCACCTCAAACTTGAGCGTGGAGTAGTAAAAAGCGTATTTCAACAAAGCAACAAAATAAATTAAAGAAATAAAAGTTGAACAAGTTTAATAAAACAAAACAAAACAGAATAAAAACCTGTGGTATGGTGGATGGGATGGTCTCAGCAGGGACTGGTGGGACAGGGATCACAGGGACAATGGGAGAAGAGGAAGGAACAGCTTCTGTGGGCTAAAAATCACCAACAAAATGTCAAAAAATAAGAAAAACTAGAAAAACAGTTTAAAACAAACAAGACTCAAATTTAACAGCTCAAACAACTACGAACTAGCACACAGATCTGGAGACTCCAGCTAGAACACAGACAGTCCCCCTGACCCACACTGCTCATGGCAGCACATTCCCAGCACTGCACTGGCTGCACGGAACCCAAAGAAGCTGGACGTGCCCAGGTGGGTTATTGACACCAGGGCACGCCCCTTGCAGCACTCAGACTTTGGGGTGCAACAAAAAACCTGCTCAGGTCACTGAACAGACTCGGGATTTTTGTAGGCTGGTTTCACAACAGAATCCTTTCACCAATATACAACAGAGTTCAAAAGCAGGGAAACAGGCTGAAGTTACCAGCATTCAACAAAGCTAATATTCCTCTTTGATAAACAGGAAAAATCAGAAGTACCTTATGGTTTCTAAACTTAGCAAAAATCAAAGAAAACCTTTTCAAATGGGTGGAAGGTCCTAAAACAGATGCAATTTACCACTCAAAGATCTTCACACAGGTTTATCAAACATCTGCAGACTAGTAGAATTTTAGTCTCAAGAATCTTCATTAAAATAAAAACCAGGAAACCTACTGACACTTAAACTGCAAGGCAATAAGATTCCAAACAGCATTTTGAGCAAAAACGTTGACTCAAATATTTTTGAGATGTTCACATATTGGTTGTCAACAAGCTGTCAGCAACACAAACTGCTGGCAACTATCATCAACATTACAAGCTGAATAGCAGATCAAAGCTCTTGCAATTTAGTTGTTCCAAGACATTCTTGTGATCTTTAAAAATAATGAAGCATAATGACAAAAAAATACCAGATCCCGAAAGTGAACAAAAACCCCAGAACATAACAGTATTAAATGTTAAAAAGTTTGAGATATCTTAAAATACAAAACAGCACACATCAACAGCAGCCACCAAATTAAAGAGTAATAGCAAATAATGCTATTTGCATTAACAGTCCAAGTACAGCAACACATATTAAATGTACATATGTTATTTCTACAGCATTCTTTCAGCTCCAAGTCAATCCACCCAAAATGAAAGCCGGTGAAAAACATTGCAATCAC
The DNA here is from genome assembly GCF_015227805.2 of Hirundo rustica. Classification (NCBI taxonomy): domain Eukaryota; kingdom Metazoa; phylum Chordata; class Aves; order Passeriformes; family Hirundinidae; genus Hirundo; species Hirundo rustica. The sequence goes on from NC_053459.1 coordinate 13,370,472, forward strand.
TGAAAGATGCAAGAACAAAATATATTTGCTATCTTGAGAGGTAATCCTAATGCCATGAAAGCATTCTTACACCTATGGACTAAAGCACAATATTTCAAATGTTTAAAAAGAGGAAGATAGGGGAGAATCTAAATAGGTCTAGAAAAATATTAATATGTCTTTTGCAAAGGATGCAGGAAATGCTCAGTGCAATAAACCTGTGGCTACTGAAAGAACAACACAGCCTTTAGATGACAGATGAAAGTAAACAGCTCAAGTAACCACTCAGCCCTACACATGCAAAAAATGAGCCACCCTTTAAGTCTGCCTTGTTCCAAAGTAAGTGGTTTTCCATGTAAGTACACACCAAAAATCCTATTAACCAAAATTTCAGATAAACTATATACCAAAATACAACACAACACTAAGGCTGAGCACCTAAGCATTAGCTTTACAGTTACACACCTGCAGTAAGAGGTGAAAGTCGAACTGAAGTTGTTCTAAAATCCTGACCATTCACTTCCCTGACCTTCCCCCTGGCAAAAAAAATGACCATTGTTGCAATGGATTTCCTCATGGGCCAAACAACCTGCACCCCTCTTCTTTGCACCACATGTCAGCTTTATTTTCCTGCTTCCTTTCTTTCCCCAATTTCTAACTCCCTCCTCTCTATTGGTTTCTCATTGCCAAGTGCTTCAAAAACCCTCTCCAACCAGTTCCAAATTTTACCCTTATTATTTTAAAGATGTCTTTGTTCATGGTCCTTTAATTCTTCCAGGGTCCAGTCTCATAAGTTATTCATACTGTCATTGTATTTTCCCTTTGTGCTGTTGGTTTAAGATCCACTGAAAAGCTCCCCACTCCTCCAAGGATCCTGGCAGTGCTCCTATAGAGCCTCCTCCACTACTGTACAGATGAGAAAAGAGGCAGCAACACTGGCAACCACTTTCAAAGCATGTGCAAATCCAAATGAGGACAAGACTGTCTTCACTTGAATGTTTCATAGAGTACATTGAATTGATGGGCAGTCATCAATTCTCCATCTCCATCAAGGAAGGAGAATGCAAGAAATTAAAAGATTTTCAAGTATTAGATAAACAGGACCTAGAACTTCCTTATAACAGAAGAACAATGGTTTCATTTTACTAAGATACACACTCAGTCTGCAAATTATTATATGATACAGGTACCTGTGACAGCACCTGAATAAGATCCCAGAGTATCATCTCAACACTCTACTTTCCAGGAATATTCAAGAAACATTTGTAATTTTAGGAATTCTCCAAACATGCACCAAAGTATTCTGACAAAACCTTATTCTCAAGATAACTTTCAATAATGATGTCTGACTAAAGCGTTTAATGATTCTGGTTTGAACAGATACAAACCAATATAAAATAGAAAGAAAGCACCAGGCCAATTAAAAGCCATCTTTTGAATACATATGAATTACAGCACAGAATTATGATACATTATTATATGTAGGAATGCATAACTTGAACTATAGCTTGAACTATAACTCACTTCAATCTGCCAGCCTAAATAAATGTGCTAACACCTACAATGAAAAGTCATTCTGCTACAACAGTATAAAAAAATTACTTGATATTTATCCAAGTATAACAATGGACATTAAGATTTATATTTAAAAAAACCATTTAAGTGGTATGTTTACAAAAGCTAAGATAACAATGCCTTTAAGCGATCAACTGAATGCCTCCAAATCTAAGACTACATCCAGATGTTGTGAAAAGTAAGCACACATATGTGTTTTTGTGTTTAACCCACACACAGTAAGTCCTTCAGTGATGAAATTCCAACTAATATGTAGGTAAATCAGAGCACCATGTACATCCTCAAGAAGACAACGAAATCAGGAAAGTCTGTAACACTGTTCTTAGTAAACAAGATAAAGATACACTTTGGAGAACAAAAATCAAGCGAACTAAAATTTCCTCGCTTACAAGAAATTACTGTAAACCCCCATCATATTATAAAAAGTGCAGCAACCTTCACTGGAAATATGAGAACAAGTATTCCTTTGCCAATCTGATTTCAGTAATTGCTACTTTGATTTCTAGCAATAAAATACAAAAGAAAATTAAGTAAGGCAGTCATTAGAAACAGCAGGGATAAAACTACACAAAGAAAAAAAACGCAACACACTTTCTACGGTTTGCACAGGAACGCACCACTCCAAACACGCAGTGAACACCTACCTTTGCTAAAGAGCAATGAGAGCAGGAGCCATCAGACACCCAACCACTCGCAGCTTTTACTTTCGCTGTGCTTTTTGTAGGGCTCTTTTTTACACTGTCCCGTAGGTTTACAAATTTCCCTCTGTGTTTGGCAGACACTGGCAGCGTGGAGGAACAGAAAGGTGCCCGAGTGCTCGGTGCCCACTGCGGGTGCCGGAGCAGCTGCTTTGGCTGCACATGAGGATTTTGATATATTTCCATTCTTGGGCTCCTCAGTAAATCAGAGCGCTTGAGCGTTCCCATCTCACCACCACGAGCGGTCATCAAGGTCACAACACTAAGAGTCCTTTTTGCAAATTAAAAAAAAAAAAAAAAAAACACCAACCAAAAAAGCCCAAACACCCAACCAAAAACACTCAACCAAATTGTGGAGAGAAAAGAAATGAAAATATTTCTTCCTGAGGAGGTTAAAAATATGTTTTCTAGATTATGGTCATAGGAAGAAACCCTGCATGTTCTGCATCAGCTAGGTCTGCATGTTATGTGCTCTCTCACTCTATTTAAAGAGCACCATTGAACCACCACACAACAGTCAACTTGCTGGGCATAAATAATCAATGCAATGCACAAATTATTGAATAGAGGGCAAAAGTCATCTGACTGTTATAAAGAAGCTACAAAAGGTTATTTCTCCCATTAGTTCCTACAAACCCTTATTTTTCCTCTATTGCACCACCTCAAAACTTCTCCAAGGCTTACATCTAGAATTTTTTTTAATTCTTCTGCTTTTCTGAATGCTTCATGGGGGCAGAAAATGAATGAATTTACAAGAAGTTTATGATGGAAAGTATATGAATTGTGAATGGGCAGATACATTGTAAAAGATTTGAACACTAGAATGTCAAAGAAAATAAATTTGATAATACCATTATAATACCAAGAATTACTCTGTGTTAATAATTCTAAGAGTTATATTTCGCTGAAATGCAGCAGCACCACGATACCACAACTTTCAGGCACTGTTTAAAATACACACTCTTTAAAATAATTTTTTTAAAATCTAAGATATTTAAATGAACATGAGTTTTTTTATTATTCATTCAATTTTTAATGCTAAGAATGCATGATCTCTATATACATTTTATTCCAATATTCAAAGTAAAATTAGCTGACAGCTAAATACACCTATATTCCCAGCTTTACAGAAGAAAGCAGTGGGCTCAAATCAGTGGCCACAGAGTTTTCTCAGCAGGGACACAGCGTGCACCACCTGCCTCTTGCCCAGTGAGTCGGTTCTAGGAATATCCTGTGAATCTGAATTTCTGGTGCTGGGTATGGTGAGAACGAAGGACACCAGCCCATAGGAAACACAACTTGATTAGGCCAGCTGTACTGTATTTAGATAACATGGAGAGATTTCATCAGTTCACAGCATTAAAACATGGTTATTCCCCTTCACACATTACACCTCCAATATTTAAATTACAAGTCAGCAGAAAAAAGGAATGGACATACCGACCTAAGTAGAAACATTCCCAGTTATTTATAGCATGAATATTAAGAGATAAATAGGTACTGACAGATGCTCCTCTAATCACCAAGAGCTGCCATGTCTCATCTTCTGTCCAGAAGGGATGTAATCAAGAGCTGCAGAACATACCATTAATGCAATATTCATAACACAGAGACAGAAATGTTTCTGGCCAGTGACAGGAAACAAGAGATGTGTTGGCTGTATGAACATTCTCAGACTCGTGCAGGCACATGGCAGGGATGCCTCCGGCCTGTGAAGCATTCGGGAGCTGGTGGACTGGGTCCCCCTAATATACGTGGGCAGGTGAACCCGGGTTGTTCTGTTCCACAGAGCCCAGGAACCTCCACATTTTGATACTGAAGGGAAAAGGCAGAGATGAAGATAAACATGTTGTGAATGTGCATGAATGTAAATAAGTTCAAAACCAGCACATCATGACATTTTCTCCTTTGAGAAATGTCCACAGATGCATTAATACTGAGCAGCTCTGAAGCACATTCTCCAGCCTGCAGGGATTACTTGGATGGAGCTGTCTTGTCCCTGTATCAGTATCCTCTTTGGCAACAGCATGCTAAATGGCAGCTTTTGTAGACCACAAACATTTCTTTTCCAGAGACATTCATGACTGCTTGAGGTTTAGCAGGATACGTTCATACCATCCATTTTGCTTCCATATCAGTACCCAGCATGACATTGTCTAATTACTAAAATGTAGAAAAGAAGCAGAAGAGGGGCTTGGGGTATAAGGCTTTTCTCTTGCATACATAATAAATCCCAAAATACATGATGTTCCAGATTCTAAAGGAACATTTGATTCCTGGAGGCATCAACTTTGTTGAAAACACATAGACCAAGCAGTGTGTTGAATAAAGCAAAAATAAATTAGCTTTTAAGAGCGATAAGTTAGAAAATTGAGGGCAAGGTGAAGAGATGCTGGATACCACATTCTTGGATGCTCAGATGTCTGGCTTCCTATATTTTCCTCCAAACAGAAAAGGGGAAGACACCACAATGCAAAAGATGAGGCAAAAGAATTCACATATCTGCAATGTGCTTTCAGACCTTTTGACTTCAGTGGCAAAAGAATGCACATGATGCAGCAGAAAACTGCTAAGGGCATGACTTTTTTCTGGCACTCATCACGCCTTTGGTCCCTGAGGTGATATCAATAAGGTATCAACAATTAACAGAAAACAAAAATTTGAAGGCAATTTTAGTTCCAAAAGCAACAGTGCAAGAACCAAAGCACAGTCAAGCAACAAAAGGTGCAGACAAAATACCCAATCCATGCAGGGCTGCTTAGTGTGCCTTGAGACTCTCCCATGAAAAAGCTGAGGCTGCATTGGAATTTCAGTGCTATGCCAGTATAGAAAGAGACTACAGCATAATCAAAGGGTAGTAACACTTATATAGAACCATGGTGTAAACAAAATGAAAATGTAACAGCAACAACAAAAACCTACAATAAAAGGAAGAGAAGACAAGAATGTCATTAAAAGAGATTAATCAGATATTTGAGAGGCATGGGGATTAGTCTGCCCCGTTATATTCACATGTGAGGTAAGGCAGAGTCTGCCTTGGAGCCACACTGGTAGAATACAACAACTCTTGCAAAGCAGTGGGGCACTTGCACAACCCAAAGGTAGAAAATGCAGTTGTGTAACTGAAGCTGCACAGGTTTGGCAGCTCATCTTTTGACTGCGGAAAGCAAGTGCTCTCCGCAGACTGCTTTAATTACTAGCATGAGCTGCTCTACTCTAATATCAAGTGCTAAGTGATTTTTCATAACCAGAGGGGGTTCAGGATCAGGTTGTGCTTTCATATTAAATATCAACTCTGAACAGTTTGTTGCTAACACAAAGCTGAATCATCAATATTTTATTCTTTAAATTACTGCATCAAATACACAGTGCACACTTTGCAGCAATCTGTTAAAGTACCAGCAATCTTCTGTAAGTAGTTTTTCTTCAAGAATCATTTTCTTTCCACATTCTCTACCACCCACTCAACAGCTGAATAACAACAGTACTCGTAGAAAGGGAAAGTAGTACTAATATTTCACCAGCAATGTCTTCTGCAAAGGGCTTTTTTAAAGCTTTGATGACCAACTTTCATGACTTCAAAAAGCAATTCTAATAGCCAGAAGAATTCTCTAAAAATAATTTTGTATTTCACCCTTTCCACTGCCTTCAAGCAGATACTGCAAAATCAGCAACTTCTGTTAATACGACTTGACTGATGAAAACAAGTCCATACTCATCACCTCTTCTTTAAAGTAGGAAATAAAATATCTTCCAAACTGCACAAAAGTTGAAAAGCGGTAAAAAACAATTTTGATCCAATACGCACTGACGAAGCTGAATTTGAAAAGCATAGATTCTTTATAGAGATACATAGTTTAAGGTCTGGCAGTGTAGTTCTGTATCTTTTCTCTGAACTACATCCTAGAATGCCACAGGACATGTCACTAGTAAAGTGTGCTATTTTAAGAACTTTGCATCCATCTTCCTCAAAATCACAAAAGTCAATAGTCATCTAAAAATACCTTCAGGGATTTATAGATTGTTTCATGGAGTTTGACAGTGACAAGAATAAAGCACAACTGCCATTCATCCTCATTCCCAATCCATGCCATCCAAGTGTGCTGCCCAGAGGATCTAGCTGAACACACAGCTAGCAATAAACTCACGCATTCCTAAGTCAGAGCCAGCCTATGGCCTTGGCAGGTCCTTAGTACCACGATGTCAGTGACTTGTGCTATTAAACCATAAATTTAAAGACAGGAATATTTTTCTTGAGTGCATTTCTGCACTGCTTTAAACAAAATGTAGCTTTGAGAACATTTGAAAATAAAACATAATGCAAGTACTTTCCTACAATCCCAACTTTGGAGTTCCAAAGAAATCAAATCAACAATTACCAAGTTTCACAAGAACTAAAACCATGCAGAACTATCTGAACATAAGCAATGATATTTCAAGTCAAGTATCGAGGAATGGATCTGAATTTTGAGAACTGCACAAACACAAGCCCTAATTCAGGCCAGGCAGCAGTCCTGCCATTGTTGATATGCCAGTCTAGAGAGCGAAATACACTGAATACGCAGAACGGGAAGCAGAACTGCCAAACAAGACAATACCACTAACAGAAGAACAATTCACTGTTACCTGACTTGGGGAAATTATAAGCTTAATCAGGATGGCCTCAACCCATGAGTAGTCAGGATTAAGCCTTACTAACATTCTGTACTGATGGAAAGATAACTTTGTGTTTCCGGCTCCTACCCTTTCAAGGGCTCTTGTACCTTGCCGTGATAGAGCAAAGACTGATTACCATGGTGTTCCAGTCATGAAGGAATAAAACCCCCTAGATCACCACCTGGATGACATCCAGCTATCTCCAAAGAGAGTTAGGACAGAAAGCACAGCCACATAAAAGCTGAGTCTGAAGCCTTGTCAGGGTCTGCCTACATAAGGAAGGGTAACCATTGTTACACAATGGTTTAACAATGAGATTTTGAGGACAGGCAAGCTCATCTTGGAGCTGAAACATCAGTTCAGGTAAGTACTGTAACAAAGGTAGCAAAGTTTTTTCCTGAACAGACCTTGTGGATTAAAAGAACTAGTCTGAATGCATGTGGCTTTACATTAGCTCTCACCTTTTTTAGAGTGAACCACAGCTCTTGAAAATCTTACCTATGTGAGCAGACTATTTTAAAGACACACCATTAGCATGCTAGATATTCTAAACTGTAAGGATTTTCTGGTTGCTTGATTTTGTGTTGTTGATTTTTTTTAACTCAGTCAAACAATTGATTCTCTAACCTAGTTTCCTCCCCAAACCCCACAGCATTTTACAATGAACTCAAATGAACTTAAAACTCTGAAGTTAAAATAGAAATAAATAGCTTTGAAAGGGGAAAACAAAGACAGCAGAATATCAGTAAAATCACAGATGGTGAGGATGACCTGAACTGATTTGAAGACACACTGTGTGTTTACTCCTTTTCGTCATTGCAATCTTTATCTACAAAAACAGTCTCGTAAGGCACAATTTGCACCACAGTTACCCCAGCCAAAGTCAAGCAATGAAGGCAGTGACAGACACTTGCTGAGGTAGACTGTAGCAAAACTAGAGTTTTGTGTAAAAGACAAATGAGCAACCATAAGGCAGAAATTGGCAATCTGGATCTACAATACTATCACCAATGCTACCACACAGTATCTTCTGGTTCTTCAATGAGAAAATTTTTCAGGTGCTTAGAATCTCATGCAAATACAAGCAACAGTCTTAACAGAACAAAAGTTTCAGCAACCAACCTGTTCTCTCCCAGTTAAGATCGCAAACTGGACTCTTGAAGACTTGTCTTACTGTCCACTTTTTATGTGAGGTATTCAGAAAGATTTTGCTCAAATTAATTTGTCCTGTCACATCTCTCAGGGACTGAGTTTAATCTCAGTCATATTCCAGATAAAAATAAAAAATGTACACAAAGTATTACTTTTAATAAAACTTTTAATGAAACTAACTTATGGCTTTTGTTTTTCTAATACTAAGCAGAAGTCCAATACTGAACCCTTTGCAGCAGGTCAATCATTTGTATTCACCAAGCAACTCGACACTCTAAGCTCAAAGCAGAATTACAAGGCTCCTCATCAAGTTCATAAGTGCTATTGAGAATGAATTTAATGCATTTAATTTGCAACTTAAACCATGGCCTAGAAAGCTCCTTTTAAATAACATCAGCCTTAAGAATAATAGCTTTCATTATAATGCTAATGCATCCACAAAAAAGCCCAAGCAGGATTTTAGCATCAGAAAGAGCCAAGACAAAGAAAAAACATATTCTAAGACTTTATTTCAGAAAAATAATGGCAGCTCTCAGGTGTCAATATTTTAGTTTTTGATATTCACAGTAGAAAGGGTATGCTGTGCTAAGAAACTGAGATGTTCACTCCTAGGAACATTATTAAATCAAAATAAAATGTTAAATGTTGGGTACTGTTTATATGTTTCCCAGAACACATAATTTGCAATCGTTTTTCAATTATTCAGGAAATAAGTAAACCTAGACAGAATGGCCATTCTGTTATTTATAGTTCATTTAAATATCAAAGAAGTCCTATACCTATCTAGCACTGATACTGAAAAGTGATCTTGCTCAATACTAGAAACGTGTCAGTTAATTGTCTAAACTATCTCACTACTCTTCTCCAAAAGTTTGTTTTGTTTTGTTTTTTAATCTTCAAGAACCATTATTCATAACATATGAAAACTGCACGTGAATGTCATCATATTTAAGAAACATTCCAGTTCACTTACTTGTAGCACCCCACTGCCCTCGAAGTACTTAAAGGACAGTCTTAAAAGAAGGAGTTGTGAAGTGATCTGCAGCAGGTCAGTCAATCGGAGCTAGAGTTTCTCATTTTCAGATAAGTATTTGTTATTTTATTGAAAACTGTATTAATTTATGAACAATCCATTATCTACAAATATTTTTATGAAATAAATTAATTTGCCTTAGAACACTAAGCATGAGCAGAACATCATTTACCTCACATTAATGAAGAGCAAACAGAAAACTACACCAGGAAAGTCATCTATAACAACCCATTAATTGAAATCCATTAGCTTTCAGGACATAAAGGTCAGGGAAAAAAAGAAAATTAATTACTTGATTTACACTTAAACTGGCTTTATACCAAAGCCACCCCTTCATTTACAAAAGGTTTTGCACATATCAGTAGCATTTTATCTTGACACATGCTGAATTCTTCACAAACACTGCTACTTTCACTACAGTCCTGACTTCTCTTTGCTACCCACAACTGCCAGCTCGGTACCTCAGCTGATCTCATCCATTCTTACACCGTGGAGACCCTGCAAGCTGGGATGACAAACTCTGTATTTTGTGCTCATAAACTGACCAAAACACCCATTTTGTTTGGCACCTCCTTGACTTATTTACTCTGGATAAAAGGAATATTAACTATACTGACCTAAATAGAAGTGGGTAACAATAAATATTACAAGTAGCAACTTATGTTTCTCAGACTGTTATAAAATACGTGAAACAATGCAAGTTCTTCTTGAGTGATGACTTCACTTCCACTAAGTTTTGGTCTAATTCTGACAGGATACTAACTTACACAATCATTTCAATTACCTTTCCTACATCCTCAGAACAAGAAGATGCCAACCTTTAGCCACACTGTTATAACACTGGTGAGGCCATGAGTGGAGTTCTGAGTTTCAGGCTGACCTTGCCAAGTGAGGTTCCAAAGTTTCCACTCTCAGGCCACTGTCCAAGCTGCTCCTTGCCCTGCTCTAACCTGGCCTAGTCCCTGTCTGCCTCGGTGGAGTAATGAACTAAAATAAAACAGAGTCAACAAGAGAACAGAAAAGACTCACTCTTCAATCCACTCTTCAATCCACTCTTCAATCCAAGGGAAGGCTATTTCCTCAAAAAATACACTGAATTCTCTTTCCAGCACTGTCTTGCATTTAAAAAACCACTTTGAACAAAATGCAGAAGAACAGGTCCCATAACCCCAACTCTCCTCCCCTTCGTTAGGCTACCAACAAGCAGAAGCTGCTCTTTGCCTGTCGAATCCTTGCCACTAAAAGAATGCTGTCCAAGTTCATGAAAATTCATGGATTCAGCATTATTAAACACACAAGTCATCTCCAGCTCTTGGAATCCCTGCACTGGAACAGGCAGAACCCTCTGAAAGCCTTCAGAGAAAATACCACAGCTCTCCGGCCTGGGTTTATGCTCTTCTCTACCCCTCTGCTCTGGGTGCTGCTGAAACCAGGGCACGAGCCTGACAGACACACCAGTGGTCTTCTGCAGTTTTTCTTTTCCAATGAGCAAAAAAGCTAGCAGAAAACTGTATTTTACAGTACATTCTATTTCATCTGATTATGGTTGCTGAAGTTGAAGGACAAAAATTAATAGAAACTGAGCACTGCAACAAAGGTAAAAATGAGCAGGTGAAAAAATAGGGTGAAAAAAGAGAAAAATTAACACTGAAAACTATGAAATAAGAAAGTGGACTAACAGGTATGCAGCAAAAACAATTTAAGTGGTCATGCTATAGACATATAACTACTTACTTGCTTTAAATTTTAAGAATCAGAAAACAAAAAGTATATTTTTGTGCCTGCTTCTGAGGCTCTAAGCCAAATTAGCAATTGTTAATTATGTTTTTCAAGACCTGCATTACTTGAATTTAAGTGACAGCAGTAATGTATGGTAGAAAAATTAACACAAAGACAAAACCCAACCTGCCAGCACTCCTGCCATTTCCCAACTGCACCAGAACACAAGATGAACTATCTGTGGTTCCAAGATGGGCAGCATTGTATCTATTGGACTTAGGAGATGGTACAGCTGGAAAAAAAACAAGAATATTTCTAATTCAGAAATGCCTTAGGGCAGCAGCTGGGAATTCACCTGTTACTTGTATCATTAATCACATTCTCTGAGACTATTAATTTAACCATGAGTCCTTTCCAGATACATTTCAAGATGAATTCCTGCCACTCTGATCATCTCATGACTGACGCATCACTCAGGGGATGAATCTATCAGATTGCATTTCCTTATGAGACTTGGAGATTGCTAGGTCAGGTGATCATGATTGCTGAGTGACATGGAAAAGCCAGAAACTGAGATTCTGTTCTCTGCATTTAACTCACACTCTTGCCAGGCTTCCAAACATCCTCTAGACATTTATTCTTGTTCCTTTTTTTTTTTTTTTCCCCCTAGTGTAATTTATTCAAAAAAATCAAATAACACAGTGCACTACAGAGAGAGATAAATTATTCTGATAGTTCATGTCCCTCTCCTCTGGAAGAACCAGCACTCCACACAACCAGCAAAAGTTGCTACACTGAATGAGAGCAAAGGCAAACTGGTCAAGAGTCTTACCAGCAGCAAAAGCTGACAGATGGGCAAGTAGGAATTAGACATATGCCCAGTAATTTTCCCAGAAAACCATCTCAGAACCTGACAGTCAAGGTCTTCCTGAACCACTCTCTGTAACTGATTCGTGCCACCTGTGCTTTGCAAATCCATTTAACTCCACTTTTAAGTAATTTTCTTTTTGAGCCTTCAAAAAGAGCATTTTGTCCACAGTGTTTTGTGTCAGCGCCTTTCATAACTGTAGAAGAAATTTTACAGGATAGATTTGGAATTAGGTATCTATTGCAGGATTTCTAGTTGAGAGACCTCTTAACGTCATTTTCATTTTATGTCTTTATCATATTTTCCCTCAGGATTTTTTTCTGGTTTATTTTTATCTATCCTTGGAGATAACTAGATTGTTCCTCTTGATATTCTGTTACCCTTTTCCTTTTTCCTTATGCTATATCCTTTCTAAGATAATGAAAATACAACACTCCCCCAAATTAGAATTTTTCACAAGAGATATACTGAGATCATGTTCTGTGTTGTTTGCTACTTTCTTTAATAACACACAACATTTCATTTACCCTTTCCATTACTGCATGGTACTGAGGTGACATTTTCATACAATCGTCAGTGACAACTCCAAAGTCTATTTCTGGAATTGAAGTATTTCATTTGTAGCCTGTCATATCCCTTTTCTCTCATGGCACTATTAATTTTAACAGACTTTGATGCAAGAGCCATAGTTTCCAAAAACTGTAATTACAACAACATTCTGATGACCACATGTTCCCATGAAGATTTTGATTTACATGGTCTCTGTTTTCAAAGATGTCTAGATGATCTGCAAGTCTTTATTTTCCCATTATAAAAAGAAACTGACTTGTCTTAAGAATACCTGTTTATACCTCTACCTGTTAATTCTTTCGTAATAATAAAGAATTTCCCAAAGTTCATACAATAAGGAAGTCAGACCTGCTTAGGTGCAGTCTCAAAGTACAGCTTTGCTGCTTTTTAAAAAGGCATCATATGTGCCTCTTCAAAATTTTTGTTCTAGGAATACCAAGACAGTTTAACAGAAGGATCACATACAATATAACTGATCATACAGTTCAGCCATATTAAATGCAGGTTTCATAAGAAATCCTGAATAAATGTCATTTCCTATTGTTCATGTGTGCCTCTTAAAACATTAATCTAAATTCTACTGGCACCTGAACCTTATTATTTTTCACACAGTAAAATGAGTAGTAGGAAATACTCTGAGCTCAAAGCTGGGACCGCCCTAGCTAGTTTTCTGCTTGGAGATAGGCATCTACTTTGGTATTCCACACCTGCCTGCAAATGTAGTTTTAGGTCTGTACTATCACCACCTCCATCAGCAGTATTTCATGGTCACTTTGCATAGCACTTGACTTAGCATCTAACTACTCAAGTGCTGCTCTGTAATGAGGCTTAATGTGCTCAAAGTCTAAAAAGCTGTACACAGAATTTCCCCTGCATACATCTTCTTAAATCACAGAGTTAAAAGGGAAATTAAAAGCAGTAGCAAAGAAGCGCAGTAAAAAGGGGGATTTTTTAAAAAATATAAATTGCTTTCCAGCAGTTTACAGCTTTCAAAGAGCAGTTAAAGCCATTAAATGATGGATCAGAGATTGTGATACATTTTGACATTCTCAAGTAGAAACTTTATTTGTCATTATACTTCTTACATAGGAAATACTAATTTATTACCCTGATTTGGCAACTACACCACGTCCCACTAAGCTTCCAAAATGCTTATTATATTAGTATCAATCTTTCAAATTAAGTTTCCTGACTTGGAATACAGATCCCTTTTTCTACTAAATAAACAAGCTTACTAGTTTCTCAAATCTATCCCTACATATTTATAGTCTGTGATCATATCATCTCCTGACTTTCCTTCAGATGAACTAAGCAGAGGTTCTTAAGTTTTCATAATAAAGCAGGTGTTCCTGAATATCACCTACAGTCAGAGAACGCTTTTCTGAGCACTCCAATCACTTACCATGATTTCAGACTGATTACCCTGCATGCTGCAGAGAAAATCCAGAGTTCCTTCTCTCTCCAATGGGAAAGCTGACTCCCTTCTCACCTGTACATCACACTGAGTATTCAGATACAGTCAGTTATCTAAGAAAAACAAGTACAACTTACTTAGTAAATTAAATTTGCTTTGAACTAGAACTGCAGCCCAGAAGCACAAGCAATCTTTACTCCCCTCCCTACTTTGTTATGAAAGGCAAACACTGCTACCTGGGAGCAATGGAACACAGGTTCAACTGACTTCTGCAGGCATCAGTCTTAGAAAAACAATTTCAAATAAGCAAATACACACACTGTGAGGCAGCACTGATAAGAGAATAAAAGACAAGAAACCAGAAGACTCATACACAACATTCCCACGGTACAGCAGTTTCCAGGAAGTACCACACAAAGCAGTAGGAAGAAAGTGAAGATTCCATCATCAATGAAAAATCCTGTATTATACCTGCATCCCCAAAAATGTCTGAAGTCCTAATTAGGAGACTGACACAGCGGCATAGATACTATTCTCCAACAACAACAATAATATTAACTTCCATACAGCTTAAAAAATTTTGGCAACTTACAAAACAACCCAAAACTTAAGCTGATTACAAGGATGCAAAAAAAATTAATAAGCAATTCTATTTTACCAGTGTTCTGGTATACCTTAAACGATTTTGTTCTGACTTTTTGTTTTCCTATGAAAAGTATGTATAAGGTGACCTGATTTTATGAAAATCATTGCTTAAATGTATCATTTCCAAAAAGACTGTTGCAAGGGACAAGAATATTCAAAGGAAACATTGTAACAGAGCAATAGACTGAAAAGTCATACATGCCAAGATCAGCTTACAACAGACAAAATGAGTCATAAATGTCTTATCTATCTGGAGAACACGTCAGCTCAGCTACAACCTAATGTGCAGTTCAAGTCCAACAAAAAGAGAAAAGCAGCAAATGCACAACAGAAACAAGCTGTACAGCAAGGCTGATATATTAGACAAGTGGGTTATAGGCAACGAGATGAAATTCAATACTGACAACAAGTCACATGGAAGAGCAATGAACAGCACAGAGGCACCCTGAGGAATACCAAACTGGAAAACAAGTCCAAAAGTGCTTTGGTTGGTGGCAAAAGTTTTTTTTTTTTTTCAATTATACAAGATAGACAGAAGGGAATCCTTGCTCTATTTTCAGAGGATTCTTTCAGTCCTTCCAAGAGCGCTCTTCTGATACTGAACCTTGTGTGTGCAGCCACAAAAACCTGGTACATGGAAGGGGGCCTTAAGTCCTTCAAAAAGCAAGTGACAGAACTGCACCAGTTTGGGCATTATTGACACTTACTTAGGGAATGAACTATCATGTGCTCAGATGGCCATGTTGGTCAAGTGGGGGTTAGAACTTTAACAACTTAAGCACCTGCTGTATCAGCAGTTTCCAGTAGGTAATGTTGGCAAACCTTAATAAGGAGTAAGAAAACTTCTGTGGCTCAGTAGAGTGAGGAAGCACTATTGGTTTGTCTTGGAGTCCAAGCAGCTCCTGGAAGAAACTCAAATAGTAGCAACAGGTGACCACTTAAGAGGTCAGTGGATGATCCCAAGTAAACAAAGGTATAGTTTAAAAGGTATTTCAGCTGACTATATCAAAGATAAGGCAACATTTTTTTCCTCTTTTTGTCATGACAAATTACTTTCAGGGAGAACATTGATGTAATTGATCTTGACCTGTATAGAATTGATGGTTGCTAATGCTATTTTGGGAGAGACCAGAAAAAGCAGATCCTCAAAAGGATTCAGAGACTACTTGCTGGATGGTGTGGTATTAATAAGCTGTCAAGTCTCAGTACTAAATTTGGCCTCTGTATTACATTTTCTGAGCTTCCACAACAGATGGCACAAGGTTATCAGCCTTTGTTGTGAAACAGGAATGCTCCTATGCATTCTGTAAGGAATAATATGGAGTAACAGTGCCAACTGATGACAAGGATTTCTCCTAAATTCCAACTGGAGAAACATAGAGCATTCTTGAAATCATCTATAGAACTATGCAATCTTCACTTGAATTATATTTGGAAAGACATATTAGGACCAGCTTTAAAGGAGGCATCCTTCCTCAGGGGAGGAATGCATCCACTGGGACCCCGCTGCTACAGAGCCATTACATGATAAGCAAAATGTGAATTATGTGGTTATGCCAATAAACAAGAACAAGGCACTTCATTTCAATTGCACATGAGAAACATAACATGAGGATGTTTTCTTTGCATTGTCGTCTTTTGTGGATCTGTCGCAGTAATTCAAAATTGAACTGTACTGGAAATGCTTCACGGTACGATTATGCTGGAAGTTTAGCAAGCAGTAGCATGTTGAAATTAGTTTGAATTCTATCCCAGGGAGAGGAGTGACGGACTTATTCTTCCGGAATTATAGACCCTATAGAGCCTAAATACTTCACTGAAAAATTTTAAAAGCAATTGTTATTAATCAGGAGAAATTTAAGTTCCTTCTTTGATTTGGAATGCAGAAAAAAGCAGTGGCCCCAGCAGAGGTTCTAGGAAAAAGAAACATCCTTTTCAAAGGATACTGCAGAGCTGGTGTGCATATAAAGATTTCAATTTCTCTTGTTTAATAAAACAATGTCTCTCCTTGAAGTTACTATAAATCTCAGAAAGGCTGTGGACACAAAGTTTACCAGGACTCTGAGCTGGATCTAAACTAGAACTCTTAAACTGCACAACAGAATACCATGTCAGCTCCCAAACAGGGATGCACAGATCATCCTAAAACACAAGGTCATGTTTTCTAAAACCATCTAAGAAGCTTCTGTTGAGCTCAAGTCTTCAAAGTAAAGGAAATATCCTGCCCATTCTTTATCATAATTGAGAGTGCTCTTGATGTTGTGGACCAAAATAGAAGAACAGGAAGAAGACGATTTTCACTTTACATTCAGTGGTTCTATCAGACAGTAATTTAGTTAATAATTGTATTAGATGAAGCATGTACAGCAGCTTTGGCAGCAAAACAGAAATGCTATACTACAGGAGCCATGCTAGAGCTGTTCAGTAAGCTGACAGCTGGTGAAAGACAGACTGGCCTGTATTTGACTTTCAAAACACTTTGTCAATCAATACAAGCTTCAACTGTATTGTGATATAGGGCAACTATCACAATATAAAAGAAATAATAAAGCTATATAAGAGCCCTAAAGAGTCCTACCTTTTTCACAGGCTTCCATGCACTGGGCTTCATACAGCAAGACCTTGTTAGTCCACCTGAATTTTTACTTGAAGACAATGCCTTAAGAGGGGATCCAATGTCTGCCTTGCCTGAAGATTTAGATTCTTGGGCACAGTGCAGACAGAAAGCCCCAGTAGCAGCACCAGCAGAACTCCAAAAGCAAAAAATTCTGTGTCTCCTTCCTTCTTTACCAGATTTCTGACTCATTCTGGAAAAAGTAATTTTCTTGAGATACAACACAACAGAAATATGAAGAAATTATGTCACCGACTCAGAGCCAGACAGGGCTGGGAGACCAGGAAAGAGAAAGTGGAGCCTAAATGCCTGTGGCAGGAAGCGGTGCCTGCAGGTAGCTGGAGCACAAGTTCAGCTCTTACCAGCACTCCCTCAGTCCTTAGCAGCAGCGCCGTGCTGCAGGTGATTAGCTGAGGAAAGGACCTGCACATGCCAGCACTGCAGTCACACACAGGGCACAGCCCAGGGCTGCACCTCAGCACAGGGGCACCAGCAGGACGCTGACAAACCCTACACGGCGTCACACGAGTCAGGCCAGATATTCCTAAAAGGTATTGATACTGTTAGGGTTTTTAAATTGCCTATCTCTAAAACGTCAAGCAAATTTCACAGTCTTAAGAAGTTTCCATCTCTACCGTACGCAGAAGATGTTTACAAAATGAACCAAAGGTTCCAGAGAAAGTCCTATAATGCTTTGGTTAAACTACCAAGAATTTCTTGCTATTTTGCCTATTGACTGGAACACTTATTAATGCATTCCTCTTACAGAGTAAAGTCATACCATTTTTATCACTGCTACAATGCCATCTTACAGAAAACGCAAACAGTGGCAGAACTAATTTGCAAAATAAACTCATGCTTTTACAAATGTGTGATTTTACATGCCTAAAAATCAAAAATAAGAAGGAAACTAAGTACAATAAAACTCACATTTCCATTTCAGAAGGTGCATTGTTATAGACAAAATCATTCAAAGTATATATTATTTATTTCAAGCTGCTTTCTCCTGCATTCATCACAACATTAGCAATAACAATATATAAATACTTCAATATATATCAAAATACAGGAAGGATAAAACTATTGCCCTAGGAAATCAGTTTTTCAAGAAGTACAATAAAAGAGGGATTAGGGTAGAGACCTGACTTTTTTTAATCATTATTTTTTTAACACGCCTTACAACACCTCTGTGTTGTTGTGTGATTAGACGTAGTATTTTACACGTGCTAGAAGTACGTCCATAATACTCCAATGACTCTGAGAGCAATAGTCTAGGACTAATGATGCAGTAAAACTTTTATCAAGATCTTAAAAGGACAATACACAAAGTCGAGAAATGACTGAGCTCAAACAACTCACAAAAGCAGTTGATAAGCTCTGAAATTTAAAATTAAGATTTTGAAATGGTTAAGCAGATTTAGGATGATTTTTCTGCCCTGATCCTTTTCATCTTTCCTAAAACATGTCTTAGAAAATAGAAGTTAAAATGAGCACAGGATATTCGAGGAGCTAAACAATTTTTCAGCATCAAATGCTACAAATGTATGCTCAGTTACATGCTAGGAACAGCCTCAGTGCAGTGCTGTTAGAACCAGTTTAATGACATGTGGGATACAGACAAATTAGTTTCTTCATTTGTAGCCCACCGTGGGCCAAATACCAACAGTTAAAATGATTTCTGAGACATGAAATATGGAATGACTGGCAAGAATAGGGGCTTCTCAGAGCTCTGGAAAGACTTCAGGCAAAAGCAGAGCTCTTGATACAGCTATCACCCTCGATGCACTGTGCATATCTCTTGTTAGGACAGCACTTTACCCAGGATTTGTCATTTGCATAATGATGCATTTACTGAGCTCATCGCACAGTTATTCACCCTTGCAACAGTATAAATTTGTTGTATGCTTGGTATTATCACTACCTTCCATTTTATACCACAGATTTGGCTTTAATTAAAGAAATTTAAAAATTTGCTGACATAAAAATTGATATATCAGCTCCTAATCAAATTCTTTTATTCTCCTATTCGAGTGACTAACAACCACATCACAGAGAATGAGAAGGAAGAAACAATAAAGGCCTCAAATTCCTGAGCATGTTAAATCTGCTTCCAGGACTCAGAAAGAAGTCTGGTGTGGTCAGCTGGGCACCATGCACTTGGGCCTGCGTGCATTCTTTTGGGCATAAACCCAAAAGAATTGGGATAACTATAGCAAAAAGCAGCGCTACCATATCTATCATCAACTTCAGCCTTGCTTCTTTAAGATACAAGACCCTACTCAAAAAAAACCCTACCTCAAAATCCAAAGTACTCTTACCACCTTGCTGGGGTGAGGGTGACCCAAGCAGGTCCCAGAGGAGGACAGGCATGGGCTACCCCATCCCCAGGAGCCATTTCCCTTTCACTGGAGGTGGAGGGAATGAAGCAAGCATGACCATTTCATGCCATCCAAGAAAGCCGAGCAAATGAAGGGACGGCTAAAACTGGGGGTTTGTAGCAGGTGCATACAGGAAGCAGGAGACAACCACTTTAAAAACCATCAAATGATTTTGTGGCTGTTAAAAATGATGTCACAACAGTACGACTTGATAAAACCCACAGTCACATGTAGAATTTCTATAGGCCAGGTTAGAGAACACATCACATCTAATTACTTATTTGGACTCTACAAATGTGATTACATTCAAATGATGGGGATGTATCTCGAATGAATAAAAGGCATGCATCAAGAATGTCCAGAATACTACACCACAGAACACAAACTGAAGAGAACTAAAAAAACAAAATTGCACCATAATGAACAACCTCCAAATGCCTTTTTCTCTCCTGAGGCTAGAACAGCTGCAATGGGTGGATAAGGTGCAAGCACTGTACAGCATCCTTCCAGAGGAAGTGGCTTCAACAAGCTCTTATGTTTTTAGTGCATGACTTCTGAATATGCTCATTAAGGTTTTTTTAACAACCACTTAAAAATATTTTATTTTTTCTCCTCCTTCTGGCCATGAACATGTATAAGTAGTTCTTTCTAATTAAGAACTGTCAGAGCTATGAAATAATTTGGCAGGCTTTCCCAGAGGTAAGCAATCTTTTTCATAGCAGAAAAACAGAACAAACACTGGGATAATCACAGAATCATGGTTTGGTTTGAAGAGATCTCAGGAATTTTACCTGATCCAACCCTGACTCAAAGCAGAGGGTATTCCATATTTTATTTATGAGCAGATTTCTAGGCCTGACTAGTCAGTCCAATTTCAAGCTTCACACGTTCCAACATTACTTCTTCAAGATTTAAACAAATGAGAGCAACTATATTTTTTATTCAAAAGCTTAATACTGTATATATTTACTTAAAAAAATACCCCAACAGTATTTCAAAGCTATTATGTCTACATAATGCATCACTTGAAGTTGTGCAATGACCCATTAGAGAAACTACAGGATACATCTTCTACATCATGCACAAGATGCAACGAGAAAGTCAAAATTCCCCTCTAAGCTCACCTATTCATTGTTTACTCCAAATTCATAAGCAACAAAACAGGTAGCAACAAGCGGACTTCAAAGGAAGTGCCAGTTTACCATCTCTAAATCTACTGCTAACAGAAATTATAGGACTAAAATTACAGTGTCTGAGGGTAACAATTTTTTCCTTTTTTTATAAGTTTTTGCAGTATTTCAGGTTAAATCATTCAAGACATCTTGACTAATGACTAATTTCACTTGACAGTAGCAAAACAAACCTAATCTCCCATGTTTAAATAATTCTGACATTTGAGCATTGTTCCATAGGTCTTAGTCATATTTTCCTAAGAGATACTAATTTTCTAATGCCAGTAAGTTTAAACTTCTCTCAGTGTCAACCTTAACAAGTCATTCAAAAGCCACACAATTAATATTAGCTTGCTTGCTTATACCTGACTTTGAATGATGATTAACACAAAAATCACATAGAGCAGATGGACAGTGAAGTTGAAAAATGTCATGCTTTTCTTACAGGCTGCACTATTGAATGTACACCCTGTATGTAAGGGAGGGAATCCTTCATCTGTGTAGTATTAGTAGTCAAAAAAACCTAGAAAGCTGTTACAGAATTTAATTTGTTTTACCTAGAGTTAAGCTTTTAAATTATTTAATTCTTTACATAAAATTCCTTAACCATTAAATACGTAAACTCTTTGATTTGACTTCTTACTAGAGCTAAGGAATTGATATTTCTTAACCACGTTATTGCCCTCCAGAGTTAGGCAGTACAAATGCAAACTACATTTTCAATATTTTACTGTTTCATTAGGAGATCTCATATTTAAAATTGCTGGAGGCTCATCACTTGCAAAATAAATAAAAATCAGCCCTCATTTAGTGTTTCCATTTTCACGCTTTAATGCTTGAAATTATACAGAGCCCTTTAAAATATGAAAATGAAAGCAGACAGAAAACGTCATTCATAAATAAGAGATTATATGAAATCACGCATATATAAATAATTGCCCTTTCTGACTAGCAAAGGAAGCGGAAAACATGCAGACACAAACACTTTAACGTGTGGCATATTACCTGGGTGGAGCTGGCAGCGACAGAAATGCAGTCAATGAAGCCATGTCTCCGAGTGAAAAATGCCACTATCTGCTGCCACCGGGACGGCTCAGCCCGTAACGGCTCAGCCCGTAACTCATCTGCTGAGCCTCTCTTTGCCCACTGCTTCTGTTTGGGGCCTACAGAGCTGTGGCTGGAGCCAGCGTTGCCTCGACTGGCGCGAGAATAGAGGAGTGTGTTATTTCCGAAAATGTAATTCATCTCTGCAGCCCTGCAGGTGGTTGCCAGGCAGTCTTAATTCCCTACCAGCTGCTGAGTGGTGAATGAGCAGGAGGAAAAAAAAAAAAAAAAAAAAAAGGCAGATAGAATTACAGCAGCATCGTTTACAAACCAGGAAAACAAAATTCTTGTTAGTTGACGCTGGTTTTCTTCCAAGGTTTTCCAGCTCTTACATTCCCTCTCTACCTGTGGTTACAATGATGATTATAATCTTGAGCAATTAAAAAAAAAAAAAAAAAAAAAAAAAAAAAAAGGCAGCAAGCAAAGGTTTTCCTTGTTTTTCCTTTTCAGAATGCACAGGATGATTGCCTTCTCTTCCTAGCTGCCAACAGATATTTAAGGGAAGCTGGGTAGCAGGTACAGTACAACGTTACAAATTCACAGCTACGAGGATGGTGGTGGATGATAACAGCTACTGGGTGGAGAAAGCACAGATCAAAAATAACCAAGTTTCAATCACTGCCTGTAGAAATATCCAATAGCATCTTTTCGCTTCCTTGCTTGCATAAATTATGAACCTGAAGCAAACAAAACAGGGAATATAGAGCAGAGCTGCATTTTTCACTGATTCTGTCTTTATGAAAACCTTCCACACAGCAAAATGACTTTAACACCATGGTCAAACCAAATATTTAAGAAACAACCGTTTGCTGGCTTCTTCTCGTCTTTCCCTGTTCTTTTGTGCATAAAACAACTATAGTGGGAGTGAATCACATTGCCACAAAACAATCATTTTGTGTAGTGCATCAGAAGATGCCTAGTGAAGTTGTTCTACTGTGGTTTGGGGTTTTTTTAACCCTCAAGACAATCAGAGACAAATTAAACGTGACAAGTCCACACTGCTGTTCCTACTCTGTCAATAACATGTCACGTTTACAACACCTATGCCCAAATTCCTGTGACTATTGTAAGCATATTATGAAAACAATAAATATATGTATCTTTCTGACTCAAAAATACTTCTCAAAAGTCCAAGAATAATTCAAAACCAAGAAATTCTTACTATTCACTAATGACTTTTCAGTAAGATTATTTTGATCTCTTGTGCACATGACAAGTATTACTGTTACAGGTTTTCTCTGCTCTCTTCATAGCAAAAAAGAATCTGCAAGATTATACGGAATTCAAGTTACCTTAGAGAACTCACTATTCAAATTTTTATAGCCAACTATTTTTAAAAAAACCCTCCAGCTCACATCAGAGGGATTATTTTGGAAATCAGTTAAATGTCAAATTTTCAATACCAGCTCATCTCTGGAAAGCCAAGAGTTACCAAAACCATTTGTGGTATATTTCCACAGTCATGATCACAGCACCAGGGCAAACATTCTAAAAAAGCAGAGAACTCTCCATGTGATAAACAAAAGTATAAAAAAATCCTTACAACACAGCCACAACTTATAGCCCCATAATTCTAAAAATCCACTGATTCATGATGTGCATTTTAGCGGAGTTACTGAATTCCCTCACGTACTTTTTCAGGTGCAACATAATCTGCTGTTTAACAAATTCTTACTGACAGCTATCCTATTCTGAGCAACAGTTTTTTCCCTGCCAGCTTCTATTACAAGCAGAAATAAGAAGTACATTAATTGAAATCTGTTGTAGCGAGATCAATGCACCATTTACTTCTGGCCACCAGTACAGCTCAATAACACGCCACATGCCAATATTCTGAGCACACCTTTCAGACAGACTTTATTAATATTTATACAACACAATGGCTTATCACTGTAAGTCATATGAAACTGGGTCTGACTTGTGCAGTGTCCTTAAAGCTATGAGCATAAGATAGATAATGGAGGTTGAGAAATGCCTCAGACACAGTACATACAACGACCCTTCCAAATGGACAAGCTTTTCATAATGGCGATTTTTTCATAGGAAGACTGCAGCACTTCCTGAGCCCTATTCTTTTGCAGACACACAAAAACCTAACCTAGCCTGAAAAATGCTATGAATTTATTACCAGAGAAATTGATTAATCCCCGTCTATGACTGAAGGTGTTTGGAACAAGGTACAAATAACATGCTTTGAGTTCTAAGTCTTTTTATAAAGAGTTACGGTAAAAATATTTTTAATCTTTTTCTACATATGGGCCTTGAATGTCAACACTGCTATACTGTTTATTAAATATCTTAGAGCACGAGAATTTGTCTACCATTCAAAAGAACTTCTTCAAGAATTAATTTTTCTCTCTGTTTCTCCCCATAGGCCCCAAACAAAGTCACATGGAAGAATATTGTGCAAAATTCTGAAAGAAAACACCACAATACATGGACAAGAAATAGGGTATTTTATTTTATTTAGGAAATTTTATTACTATTATATCAATCTGAAGATAAGAAATGTTTGCTGTGTTTTAGGGCAGTTTCTTTCAAGGATGATTCCCATACATCCAACAATCCACTACGGCATCAATTACAAAGTGATTTTAGAAATCAGCACTTCAGGAAAGCATCGCATGGACAAAAAGCTTCCTGAAAGTGAAGCACTGATGATTTAATTTCAATTGAGAGAGAAATCCAGAAAAGTACTTAAGGAAGAGGTTATGCAATCCTGCTGGTGATGCAAGGCAGCAATCTGTGTCACCTACACTCCATATGGGTGCAATGATATCGAGCAAGATTTGCTGACGCCTAAGCAGATACCGCTGCAGTTATTTGTAGAAGGAGCTGGTACTGTGGTGATGAGACAAACCCTGATTTTTACATGCTACAAAGCAACTTGAAGATAAAGGCAAAGCATAGCTCTGGCACAAAATCAGGATAGCACAAAGGAGTCCAGATTAGAAGAATGGTCACTTGTAGAGTTGAAAAAACAGTGGGAGGTTGTAAAAACAAGGGCTCGTTTGAGTCAAAGAGCATTTCAACAGAGGGTAAAACACCTACAAGTAGAAACTGGAAAAAGTTCTATTTGCACAGAAAAGGCAATATCCAGAGAAAGGAAAATCATCAACACAGATGTCGCAGCTGGAACTGCATCTGTGAATGATTGCCTCCAGAGTCAGGAGGTAGAACAGGGAGGCTCATCAGGAAACTGCAGGAAGTCCTAAAAGGAGTAGAGAGCTTCCATCACCCCTTTTTCAAATTCTGATATTGAACTGATGGGGCTAAAATTAAAAAGAAAGCAAACAAAAAACACTACACACTAAAACAAAACAAAACCCACTATTTACTGTTAGCAAGAATTGAGAATTTGCAGATTTGAAAAGATTCCCACCCCAAAACAAAACAGCACATAATTAAGATTTCTATATCACTACACATACCTCTACAGGGTAAGAAATTTTCTGGAAGATTTGTCTGCATCTATAGAGGCTGCAGAGTAACATTACTTGTTCTGTGGCCAATTAGCAAGATACAGTGATCACAGTAGTCACTAATTGTAAAAATAAACATCAAATACTTAGACTAGAATTCCTTTCACTTTATATCCAAGAAAATTGGTATTATCAGCTGAGACAAGTCAAAATATGACATAATGCTGTATTTTAATCTCTCAGATAAAGGTTTCCTAGGTATAACTTTACAAGCAGAATGCACACCTAAAATTAAACAGACACAGCAACAAAAATTGTTTGTGAACAGAAACAGCAATTATATCTCATTACTCTTTCTAAATAAGAACCAACAGTCCCCCTGAAGCATTTAAAAAATGTCTTATATTAATTTGACTACCATTTGGCAAAACAGAGTACTGGCTAAAGAACCACAGACCCTAAAGACCCTGATTGTCTTAACAGAGAAAATTCAAGAATCACCTAAAATGTGGCAGGGGCCTATGTTATTTTCAATATCAGTTAGGTTTTGACCAAAAACAGAGGCAAAAGAAGTGTTCAGAACTTGGATATTCAAACATAAGACTACGCAACTTAAACTCTTCAGGCATGGGAACAAAAGCAATACTGAAAATGTAGATACAAACTCATGTTTCTTTCTTACACTTTTCAAAATTCTGTATTTAACAAACTTTTACTGGCGTAAGTCTAAGTCTCATAACCAAGTACATGCTATATTCTAAGCCAAAGCCCAGGAGCTCAGGACTCAAATGTTGTGGAGAAAAAAATCGTTAACTTTTTTTGCTAAGAGATGCTAGAAAGTCTATCTTAACTTTTAGTTCAGATAGGACTGAAGGATAGTTCTTCACTAAGTATCATTTACATAATTAATAAAAAGTACACATCTTACTGCTGAAGCCAACTTAGAAGTAAACATATCCCAGCCCAATTATTCTATAATGATCTACTTCAGCATAAATATTTAATATAAAAGATCATTACCTTATTACTCACAATACACCTCAGACAACCTACCAATCTGGGCAGATTAAACTGCTTGGTCCTCCGCACCCTGCTCATGAAGCTCCTGCCCATCTTTTTGGCTCGCCAGACTGATAAAAACATCTCGTGTTTACTGCAAGTCTCCTTAGGCTTGCTTCAGTCATCAAAATGAACCCAACTGCACTGAGAGCTCAGGGAAAATCTTGGGTGAAAACAGTGCAACCCCTTTCTAGGACGACTTGATGTTGATTACTGTATCTTAGGTTGTTCTAATGTTTGGATTAATCCACAGTCCATCTGTTACAGTTTTTCTTTCTTGTCTCTGTTGACAAGAATTTATTGAGCAGATCCCTATAGAGAACTGGGCAGATTTGGTCAACTGCTTCTTATTATAAAACACAAGCTGATTCCTTTGCATGCATTTTCACATTCTTCAATTACAATTTAAACTCAGTAACCTATCAAGAACTTGGGCAATGCGTTTTAATTAAAAACTGCATAACAGCTCCTCTCAAGTGTGACCACCAAAGTACGATACTAGTCTAAAAATAAGTATGCCTGAGAGTTTCTTCAAGCTTTTCTTTATGACTTCCAGTATTCTATGTATGTTCCTAACACCAGAAGCATTGCCTTTCTGCTGAAGATGGCAAAGCTTTACAAAATTCTCAATTCAGAAAAAGTAACATATTGCAACCTTCTCGCAACCATAACCCAAACTGCAAATTACAACTCAACTGATTTTTGATTTCTAAATGGAAACAGTATCTTCATCTTCAGGTTAACCTCACCTGCCTACACAGACTGGAGTAGGACAAGAAAATCTACCGGGACAAAGAGGAAGTTAAAATTACTTTGACTGCTGGCTAACCTTGAACATGCCCGGTTCAAAACATCAAGACCATTAGACTTCCTAAGAGCAGAAAAACTCCCCCAATTAGCAGAGAAGGCTGTTTTAACAGCAGCTCCACAAGCTCTAAAAGACTTCTGGGGAAGCACTTGAGAAAACAGAGGGGATTAGAGAAAAGACACACCAGGAGATGAAAAGAAGGGAACCTATTAATATTATCAGCACAAGATTTGGGTTCACACGGAAAGCAAATTGTTAGCATTAAAGGAAGGATGTGTAAATATGCACATTTATATAACAGCTATTTCCATACAGTTTAATGGGAAGGAGTTAAATAAAGGTGCTTGATGCAGTTGAAGAAACAAGCAATGTATACTGTAATACCTTGGTTGGTATAGCCAGAAACCAAAAGATTACCAGCAGTTGAAAGATTATTTCAAAGTCAGAGGCTGACTGTAGATCACTGTGTTTACAGGCTATAAAACAACTATGACCTGCTAATCTGTAGTTCTGAATATAAATTTTAATTTCTGAAATAACCATTCCCTAGTCAATTTCATCATTTTAGAAATTCAGCTTTACTGACTGGTTTCCTTGGTACCTCCTGAGTAAACTCTTTACCAAAGAGAGGGGTCAAACTTGTTCATTCTTCATTCCACAGTATCTGCCCTCTGTCTCTGACCATTCTTGTTGTTCTTCTTTGAGTATCTAAATTTGCCTTCTTAATCAAGATAATGAAGGGAGCAGATTTCTGAAATGATAAGATAATGTAGTTTAATTCCCTTTTGCTTCGCTGATTTATTCCTTGTATTCCATTTGCCTTTTTGACTGTAAACTGAGTACTGAGATGATTATTCTATTAATCTGTTATAACCTTGAGCTCTTATTCCTCTAAGATGATGCAATGAGAACACAGGTTCTTCTGAGAGCCTTCTGGTAACCTCCATCCATGATTACCAATCTTCTTCCTTACCCTTTACTTTCCTTTTGTTGTTGGTTTTGGTGGGGTATTTTTGTTTGCTTTGGTTTTTTTAACAACTAAATCCCAAATTCTTTTTCTTCTTATCTCATGACAGCTTAAGCTTCTCCATAATCTTTTTTGAGTGCATCTATTGTGTGCATCTAAGAAAACCTAGAAACCTACATCAACAAGATGATCTTTAAGCACATGCTTTAAGGGATTTGTGCAGCAGAAATTCTCTTTGCAATGCATTCATTGCTTTCTCATCTCTCATTTCTCCACATGCTCATTGATTCTGCTCTTTAGAACAGTTTCACTGTGTTTTGCCAGTACAGAAATGAGAGCAAGTTCCAATTTCTCCTCTCCCTTCTGGAAGCTATTTTAAGAACAAGTACCACCTTGCCATATCTCATTCCTGTGATACCACAGTCAGGATAAGTGGGTTATTATACAGCAGTGCAGCACTAACAAATAAGCAGTTTCAAATCAGGGTTAATTTAAAACATTAAGCTTAAATACCATTAAGTCCTGGAAATATTTTTCCAAAGATGACTAAACATGTGAAAAAAAGCAGGCATACACTGAGTGGGAACAGGATATTTATTTCACAGATAGCGCATGCAGTCAGCAGAACTGCTGTGCTGGAATTACAGAGCCTGTCTCGGCAAAGGTTTGGTACCACTGACACACTATTTGACATTTTTTTCAAACTACATGTCCACAAAGTACAGGATATGGGGCACAAACCAACAAGCTGCTGCTTCTAAGCAAGAGAGGAAAGGGTGAAGGACACACTTCTCACCCTACAGGCACTCACAGCACTAGGTCAAATAAAATGCCCAACTAACCTACTGCCACTCTTGCCAGTGAACAGTGAAGGTGTAGAGTGATGCTTCCCTGCTCAATACACCATCACACGCTCCAACAGAGGTTCACAGAGCCAACAAAGGTAAACTCTGTCTTACTGCTTTTATTCTAATAAAAGACTACTTGCACTCTAATGCAAACTGAGCCTGAATATTTTCTCCCAGATCTGACACTGCAAGAGGTAAGCAGAGATAAAAGCACAGGGGGCACTGGCACTGGGCACAGTTACTGCTTCAAAGGTATTCCCTGGGTGCTTCACCTGGGCTAAAGGATTCTTTTGGTTAGAATTTGGGGGTAAACTTCAGTCTTTTATTCAATGGGGAACAGTATTTCACCTCAGTTTGAAGCATTTCAATGTTCAGAGAAGAAAACAGTAACTAATTTGCATTTGTCGTAATATTATGAAGTCATAGTTTTATTCATCGACATAAGTTTATGTAACCACAAAAAAGTCCTCCAATTGCTTCAAATGGACAAACAACATTATTCCACATGTTTCCTTTGTAAAGGGAAGTGGGGATTTTTACTGCATCACTTGAAGCACAAGAGTTGTAGCAGAATACAACAGCCCCAGCCAGCATGACAGGTCTGTGCAGGGGATGGAGCAGGCAGCCAGCAGTGCGAAGGCCAATCCCAGCACTGCCTGTCCAGGGATGTCCATTCCTGGGAACATGTGAGGACAGGAAAGCAGCCAACTGTGCTGCATGAAATACAGACAAGAGTCCATGACTGTAGAACTACAAGTTAAAGACCTCCCCCACCAGCCCAAACATACTTCTCATCATTCCCAGAGTGCTCTGTTCTGTTACTCCAGTGATATCTGCACAAAGCTCTTCCAGAAATACCAACTATTCAATCAGCAGGATGTCTTTAGCTCCTTATAGATACACAATTCAGTCAGTAATTAAAACTTTCATGTATACCATGAATAAGCAATTTTAGGCCCCTTACTAGACTAATAAAGCCAGTACAATTTCTGTTCAGCTGTCCATATCTGTGACACATGAAAGGCACAAACCAGGTACAGGCTTTTTCCTCACACCTTTGAACATTGGTGCTATGGTGAAAATCTCCAGAGATACATAACTGAAAAAGATTTGATTAAAGAAAGAACAGCAGAGACTTTTCTCAACCAGTAGGTCTAGCTTCCTGTTAGCACAGGTACATACAGGTACATGATAGTATCACTCATAAATTCACCAACTACTTTGATAAGTTTTTAAGAATCTGTGCAAATTTCAAACCGGAATTATGGACATAATGGAAATGCATTGAATATTGCAATATTAAGAATTTATTTCAGAGGAAGATAAAGATTTACCATGCTGGTCATGGTATATTTTTCCAATACAAGATACATCTAGTAGCTTACAAATTATTACACGTTTCCTTTAGAGTTTCTGCTTTAACGGTGAAATATTAGCCCCAAATACCAACACATAATTCACAAACATATTACAGAAATACCTGGAAGCCCCAATCAGGTTCTAGACTTAAATACTTTATTGCCATGCTATATCATATCTATATGATAAATAATCTGTCATGCCCAGATTGCTCTAAATAAAGATTGGTGTGATTTTTTTTTTTTTTTTTTTTTTTGTCTTATTGCACCATGAGCTACTATTTTATAGCCTTGTAATAATCTGTTATTCAAAGTTTTTTTCCTTGATAGAAAACTTCAGTCCACAGTTTAAAGCTTGCTTGGTACCATATCATATCTGTGACAGATTTCACTCGATTGGAGCTGTTTAATAACAGCATATTTTAACTCCAGACACGTCACTGCGAGGGGCCGGGATCTCAGCGCCCCGCAGCGCTAAATGCGGGTCACATTGAAGCAAACCCTGTTGTAGCATCGCCATCTCGCGGCCACGCTGCAGCAGAGCATGTCACAACTCGCGACCTCACCTTGGAACCACGCATTTCCAGGGGGAATTTGGAAACCCCACACCGAAGAAATTCTGGGACTACCTGCCTAGCCACCTGAAAATATTCTTCAAAACCTTTGGGACAGAATATTTGTGAAGGATTTGAAGTTTGACCATTTTCACCATTTCTTCATGATTCTCTACTATTAAATACTTATTAAAAAAACTGTTTTACAGCATTGGCATTCCATTTCCCACAGTATTAGAGAAGAGAGGACAAAATCTCCTGGGTCAAGTTTACTTCTTTGTTACTTAAGACACAGGAAATAAACATTTCTTCTTAAACTGAGAAAGTTCCACTCTAAACAAGACAAAACCTGTAAGACGTACTTAAACTTTAAATCTGTATAGCTAGTTCTCTCTTATTTTATGCATATTGCGAACATGCAATATTTTAACCCAGTCTGAATCTGAGGTAGCCCATTCCCCTATCAAGAAGATAAAACACCTTCATTTACTATAGTACTTAACATTTGATAAACAGCAATCATGTACTCATCATCTAAAAATTTGAGATATACATTTGTATTTTTGGACATCGGAAACTACTCTTTGAAATAGCATCCACCTGTCCAAGCAAGTTATAAAAGCTGTTTTAAGTCCTAGAGTATTTGAAAGCTTCTCTCAAGAAAAAAAAATGCAAACTAGTCAAAACCAGGCAACTCCCTTCCCTTCTGTTCTTCTATATTATTGCTCCATACTGCTGAGAGCTTGCTATAACAGAAGGTATTCCTCAAAATCCAATTCTACTGGCCTCTGCAGCATTGTTTAAAAAGCAACATAAAATCATAAAACAACTGACTTCTTCAAACTACTAACTCTATTTGAAATTTAAAGTGCATTTAACATTTATCTTTAAAACAAAACCCAAACCTATTATTTTATTCGTGTCATAAACACAACATTCTCTATTATGAAGAAACCTGATTAAGATCTTGTATATCAGTGAAGATCTGGTCCTTGCACAGTGCACCAAGCCAACCTACCAAATAAATCACACAAAGTACTCTTAAATCAGAGCTGTTCTTGCTAAATTGATCTTCAGCAAGAACTATGCCAAAACTATGAACCTTGCAGATCATCAGACCAAAAGCAGAGCAGACCAGCTATGCTAATAATACATCAGCAACCCTGGGTTTTTCCTCAGGAGAGAAGTCAGCAGTCAACTAGCATCAGAATTCAAAATTACACTAAATGCTGGTAAGCAACTGAAACCTGGAACACCACCCCAGATTTCAGATAAACAAAGCTTTGAACAACTTCAATTTACCATACATTGCTTTGAAATTAACAGAGAGGAGTTACCTGAAAATAATCAGATATATGCTAAAAATGGTAATACAAACTGAGTGATAATACTCCTGTGATGAACATTCTTCCCTATAACTGATGATTCCCCAGCATTTACCAATGTGAGACATAATAGCAATCCTCTTCAGAGATTTAAGACACATAGTATTTTAAAAAGGCCTCACCATATTTTGTAACCATACTTAATTCTTAATTCTGCTTAATTCTATTTCAAAAATAGATTTCTTTCTTCCAGACAGTTTTACAGTTCCCCTCTTTGCCTTTTTGATCCCTTTATGCTTTCTGAAAGGCAAGACTAACTGCTCTAGGAATTAGGAAAAGCTTGTGAATAAACAGAGTTGACCTTAAGTCCCCAATGGAAGAGGATTTTTTTTTTTTAAATTTATTTCTAATAGTTGCACATAAAAGGTGCTTCATTATTTTCTAAACATCAATAAATTCAGGGAATGAGACATGTGAAAGTGTGTTACTGAGTGTCCAACTTCATAAGCAAGAACAGTTTGAAATCCTAGCCATTCCCAAAAATGAAAGCTTTGTCACATGAGTATTTCAGAGGGCTCTTCATAGCCCACTTCTAAAATGTTATTCATTAGGGCTTAAAGAATTCAGCTTGTCCAGCTGAAGACTATGGAAAAATACTGAGAGTTCACTATGGAGCTATAAGTAAAAGTCACTGGTTCAGTATCATGATATACACTTCAAAATTTTTAGAAAAGCTGGAAAACAATTACTAAATGCACTCACACACTACAGTTGGTTCTTCTCACAAGCCAATGATAAAGACCTGATACATTCAATAAAATTTTTCATCATAATTGAAAAAATGGAACTATAACTAGGTTCAAAACCTTTTTTTTCTTAAAATATCATAGAATAGTTTGGGTTGGAAGGGGCCCTAAAGATCACCCAGATCAGACTCCCTGCCATGGGCTCAAAGACTCTGCAGTAGACCAGCTTGCTCAGAGCCCCAACCAACCTGGCCTTGAACACTTCCAGGGATGGGGCAGCCACTCCTTCCCTGGGCAGCCTGTGCCAGGGCCTCATCACAAGAGGAAAGAATTTCTTACTAATATCTAATCTAAATCTACCCTCTCTCAGCTTGAAGCCATTCCCCATCTTGTCCTACCACAACACGACCTTGCAAAAATTCCCTGTCCAGCCTTCTTGCAGCCACTTATGTACTGGAAGGGGCTCTAAGGTCTCCGTGGAACCTTCTGTTCTCCAGGATGAACATCCCCAACTCTCTCAGCCTGTCTTTACAGGAGAGGTGCTCCAGCCCCCTGATGATCTTTGTGCCCTCTTCTGGGCCTGCTCCAACAGGTCCATGTCCTTCTTTTATTGGGACCCCAGAGCTGGATGCAGCACTGCAGGTGGGGTCTCAGCAGAGCAGCACAGAGGGGCAGGATCCCCTCCACCACTGCTGCCCACTCTGCTTTGGATGCAGCCCAGAACAAGTTTGGCTTTCTAAGCTCTGAGTGCCCATTGTTGGGTCATGTTCAGCCTCTCATCCAGCAGCACCCCCAAGTCCTTCTCCCCAGAGCTGCTTTCAGTGTGACAGCATTTGTTCTCTGCAGTTACAAAGCCTACCACAATGTAAATCCATCCCATCACCACAAAGCCCAAACATTCCCCAGTATCAAATAATTTCTCTACTTTTCCCTCAAAACCAGCCATAAAGATTCAGAGATCTTATACAAAACAGCATTTAGTCTGACATACAACAACACTGTGCTATCCAGAACATGATTAAGCTACATCTATATACTAACACAGTAAATAAAACTGCCTGTTGTTAACCCCTCTCAAACCTCATACTCAGGTTGTGGTCTAAATCTTTAAACCTGTCTTCAAGTTACTGAAGAAATCTTGAAAATAATGGTGCTGCATGCTGAAAAACTCCAAAGACATACATTGCACTTGACTTATTACATATTGCACACAGATCCTCAATTAAAATATTTACTAGAAACAAACTTGGAATTGACTCTTCGTGTTTCTGACCAAAAATCCAAAATGAAACCAACAGCACAAACTACAGTGTCCCTCAAAACTACATCCAAAATCTTAAGTTACCTATAGTTGTTTTCTGGATATTTTACTACCATGCATGTCTAGAATGCGTGGAACTGAGACAGTGCTTTAACGTCTACAAAGTAAATTTCACAAATGAGCAGTTCCAGAAAAAACAGAAAGAGGTGTTTCACATGCATTTTTTTTGCCCCCCAAAATTAAATTCCTGAGCAGCATACCAAAACAATTCACTCTTTAACTTTAACAATGCCTACCTTTACTGGTGAAATATGAGAATGGGAAACAAATCCGTGGACATTCTCAATCTGTGACAGATTCTTCTCTGATACATGAACCAGCTCTGGACCCGTCACCTCATTGGCAATGTGTGGAGAGCTGTGCTCCTGCGGGGGTGTGTCTTCGTCCTGATAGCGGTATTTCTGAAAAACAAATTATAGAAAAAGATCAGGCCACCACAGAAATGAGAAAAGATTATCCAGAAAACCTAGGTGACACAGAAGTAGTTGTTCTTCTGACCTTGCTGACTTCAAGGCAATAAAATCTATAAATAAAAATTTTAATTAGCATTTTTAGTTTAAAGGC
Source organism: Hirundo rustica (assembly GCF_015227805.2). Lineage (NCBI taxonomy): Eukaryota > Metazoa > Chordata > Aves > Passeriformes > Hirundinidae > Hirundo > Hirundo rustica. Next base: position 13,405,021 of record NC_053459.1, read on the forward strand.
TCGTCCTATCCAAAAATGTTCCAGCCCTTTTAGTCCCACCTGGGATCTCTATAAAGCTACCTAAACCCCAGCAGGGTTTACTGTGTCCATAAGAAACATCCCAATATTTTTGAAGTACATTCACTTTCACACACTACTACTATACTCACAAGTATGTAAATATTTATTAATAGTTGATAGGGAAGGCATGTCACATTATTTAAGGGTACAGAAAAACCTTCTAAACATACTCATTTTAATCTTGGGAAAAGTTATTCCTGTTACTGAAGCACATTTAGGGTAGAAAATATTTCCTTAGGGTTTCTTTAAAACAGAATTCCAAGATCTACATACTACAGCTTAAGTCAAAAATAGACATTTTCCTGGTAATTCTTTTATATATCATAACCCAGTAAATAACTGCAAGTAACTCACTTGTCTGTAAGCATAGGAACACTGCACCAAGGCAGTATCTGACAAACAGTGTATAACTTCTAACCCTCTCAAGAGTTACATGCAATTTCTATTTCAGGTGACCACAAAAATCCATCCCTTTCATCAAAAACACCTACAGCATTACAAAGTTAAGATCTACAGGATAAACTTCAAAAAACTGCTTGAAATGATCTATCAGTTATCAGCTCCTGCAATGCTTAACACATTCTTAACTCAACTGTAAAGTAGAAGCAATTCAAGTGTATTTTCTCTAAAAATACACATTAGCAGAGAAGCACAAGACCTACTTCTTCCAGCATAAGAAATAACTCCTAAGGAGAAAGCAAGAGTATTACGACTTCTGCTGCTACAAGAACCCAACTCCAAACACTTCCAGACCTTCTCCTCAGCTGGATGTACCAAAGGAGAGATGGTAAAGTGACAGTTATGAAAAATTGCAGTGGTTATTCAAAATACCCTGATTTTTCAAATTTTTAGCAGAGAGGTTTCATGAGATAACAAACTTAATAGCTCACTACTACCAGAAGATAAAAGTTCCTTTTCTTTCCTTTCCCTGCAGCAGTGAGATGCTGGATTGCTCAGCCTCAGACTGCTGCCATTCACCTTTTTTCTGAGATTGACTTGTTTTTCACTTACCAGAATAAAACCCTGAAAGGAGTTGACATTAGCTCTCTAGAGCAGCCATATTAAACACTGGAAACAGAGAAGAACTGTAATTTAAACAAAGTGTTGGCCAAAAATACAAGGGTACATTACCAGAGTACAAATTAAACCACATTGGCAACTAGAGAAAATAAACACTGGAGCTCCAAGAGGCAGAGAAAACGTCTTGCAGCATCAGGGAATGTAGGAATTCTATGAGCTTAAAGCAGCCTCTTCCACTGATGAAAGCTGCATTTGGCTGTACTTGTGATCCAAAATATCCCTAGCAGATCTTAAGCTTTGATTTCATTAGGAAATACAGGAAAATTATTTGAAAGTGGATTTAGTTTCCAGATTATCTCAGACAAGATCCTGCAGGGGATAGAAGTGGATCATTCCAGTTTTACTGTAAGGGCCAGGGCACACACAACACCACCCACACACAAAATTAATCCCTGAACACACTAATTAGTCAAATAGTCAGAGGTCAATCAAAATTAATTTCCCTTACAGAACAGTTAATATCTTTAGATGAAGCAGACAATTACTTTGGTTTTTTTCCTGAAACCAGATAAATTTCTTAGAAACAAGTACTTTATTAGAAGCAGATACCTGAACATGACTGAATGCAAACAGGCTCTGGATTTCACTAATAGATACATGTTTACATTATGAAGTGCATCAGTGCTTATAATCTAATAGTGCATAACAAGTTTTAATAGACCAGTATTTCATTATTTTGATTAAAAATGAAATTATGTTGTGATAAAGAATACTCCCCTAAAATGGCAGTGACAGGGCCAACAATCTTCTCAATAAAAAAATTAAAAGTGAACTGCTAATTCAATTTTGATGTAGTATTTGAGACTGACATTACTATTTGCCATGAAGTCCTTTAAGAAAAGACTTAGTGCCATGGTGTGGTTGACAAGGTAGCGTTAGGTCATAGGCCAGACTTGAGGATCTCAAAGGTCTTTTCCAACCTTGCTTATCCTGTGAAGTGCATGAAAACCTAACATCCACACTAAGACCTAACCTGAATCAGCCCTTCAGAGAAACTACTTTTGAGCAAAGCGCTTTAATTAAATCAAAATACTGTATCTTGTAAGAGCTGATTCTCCATGGAAGTGTTTCTACTGCTTTACTACAGAGCACCAGCCCTGAATGCAGCGCCTCGTGTCTGAGGCAGCGCTGGAGTGAGCTGGCTGGTCACACAGCCACCACTCACCACTGCCCCTTCCCTTCCTCTCCCAAGAGCTGCCAGCCCCTGAACAAGAACTCTCAGCTGTTCCACTCGTGCCAAGTTCACTGTGCTGCTGCATCCAAAGTCCTGGGCAAGTTCCCTTCCACAGGAGTCTAAAGACACGATTTCACAGTACAGCCCAGCCCTCTCTGAGGGCAGCCAGGGCCTGCAGAAGCAGAACCCATTCACTTGCTCCTGGTCAAGCTGTACAGCTTCATCTCCCTTCCCCTTGCTGGGAGCACACAGCTGACTTCAGACGCTGAGCAAGCTCAGCAAACTTATCCAGCAGAATGTTTTCCCCCCTCTTGCAGCAGTAACAATTTCCTGCAGTTCCCTGCAGTGGCTCATGACAAGCTGAGGCACACAGCAGTGCTGGCACAACAGGGACAAAAGCAGGTAAAGAGTAAGGCCAACACACCTCCAGCGTCTAGGAGCAGGTCATTACTCTGCTTACAAGTAAGAGACTGCAATCCCACACCCGAATCCAGGCTCCAAGGGCACCCTAATGTACTAGAGCCAGCGGAGGGACACATCAAAGGAAAGAAAAGGGTGTGGCAAAGTGGCTCTGAACTTGCAAACAGTCTCAGCTGAAAACGTCCCAGCTCAATTAGGCAGTGGCCAAGTAGTTTAACTCCTTTTAAAGGAGTTAAACTATATGTTTAATTGCTTTACAATTTATAACATTAATTTTAAATCCAAAGCAACCAAGTGCTAAACATTTAACACATACTTCTGACACAGACACTGCCCCAAAGGATTCTGTTGCATAATACAGTTGTGTCAAAATTAATACGTTTCTTTTCTCATGCAACATAGTTAACAGGATATCTTTAGGCCAAATTATACTCTCAGTAAGTTTTGAAATGTCACCAAACTCTATGGCCACTGGTGTAAGCTACCAAAAAATCCATTTACTTTAACAAACCTGTGCTAGCTTGCATGAGAAACTTGAAAATGAACCCAATCACTACAGTAAAATAATTTTTTAGGCCCACAACATCCTTGCTTCAACTCTCAGGCCAAACAAAGTTAAACAAAAAATAAGAACGAACGAAGTGTCTGCAACAATATGCAGGACAAACAAGGATTTTCTGGACATTTTATAGCACCATTTTTTTAGAACAGAGATCACCTAATCACAGGAAGAGCACAGAAAAGTTTCCTAAAACTCATTCTAAGAGGTTCACTTTAGTCTTTCAAATCTCTTATGTGTATTTTAAAAAGAAGATATTTCAAACTCCCTTCCCTCTCCAGACTTTAGCCCTCTCCACACACCAGCCACCAAACTCCCAAGTTATGCTCACTTCCAACAACAAAAGTGACAAATCCCAGGAAAGCAGAGTCTGACTTATAGTCTGTCCCTGGGTAAAGTTTTCATTTTCACTGTACAGTTCCAACCATGGTTAGAAAGAGATTAAGAATAAAAGAAGACTTGAATAAATAAATCTAATAACTTGAATTTGAAAAACATACAGAAGCTCACAGGACCAGAAACTTTCTGCGGCAGTCTGAACAGGCAGCATGATGAAACCAAGTAGCGCTAGATTATTTGCACACAATTCCCCAAGTTTAAATAGTTATCCTTTTCAAATCATTTCTCCATTTTACCAGTTAAACTAAACCTGAAAGGACCCTTCCAAAGATCATGCCAGCAACTGACATTATTGTGAATCACTGTTTGAAATGCAACACCTCCACTCCTGCATAAAATTACCTGGATGCAATGTCAAACACAAACGGGTAGAGAAGACTAAATACAGCTCTCACGTCTCCCCAGCTTTCAAAAATCTGTCACCCTTCAGCAGAAAATAACTTCCAACAACTCTAATAACAAAAGCAACAATACAGAAAATTTTGCATACGTGGCTAAAACAAAAATAATCAAAAATGAATAAGATATTAAAGATGCTAATGCATTTTGTACAAGTCTTTCCTGGAGTCTAGTACTAAACTAGGAACTAGTGTTTAGGAAAATAATAGCGCCTTCAACACAAGGGAAAAAAAGCACACAAAATTAAAGATATACTCCACTATTGCAGAACTGAAGTCAACCAGAAAACTTATTTGTGAAAAATAAGATTACGAAAGCCAAATAAAATCTCTTTGCAGATAAACAGCAATTCATACTGATAAGTTAAAAGACTGTGAATAACAAACTTAAGTAATGTAAGAAAAGATGATAGTGGTCAGTGTCTTTTTAGAACTTCTTCACTGATCATGGAATAGGACATTCAGTATTATTTTCAACTTAGGCATCAACATATGATAAACTGAATGATTTGCAATACTGGATGAGGGTTTTTGATCTTTGGGTTTGCTTTTTCAAACATAAGTTCAGTACGTTGAGTAACTAACTGCTCCATTCTCAAATAAAAACACTCTGTTTTCTCTAATAACTAGAGCTGTGACAAAAGACATAAGGCATTTCACCCTTCTTGAACAGTTTCAGTTTGACATTGTATCTTGAATATAACTGCTTATAGCATGGTTATTTAGGTCACAGCGTTCCATCATATGTCAAAATGCACAGATAGTGTTAAACTTATTTATGTAATGCTTCACGTCATAAACACCCTCAAACAATAAAAATTTGAAGAATATACTTTTACAAAAACTCCAGAAATATTTGTAATAAAGTTCACCCATCCCAAAAGGCCAAGGAAAAGACAATAAAGAGGTAACACTCAGATTGTGAGTGTTCTTTTCATGCGGCCTAAAAAAGGAAAATTGAAAACACTATTTCATGTGATTACTTGTGTGAGATTGTTTCATTACATGAAGGACTGGTACAGGGTACCCTGTACTACTGCTTCACATTGCCATTTAAATATTTACTCAGCAGTCAAAGCCTGTATCGTCTCAGAGGACAAGAGCATTTTATTTTTAGTACTATCCAGCCCTGCAACTTTTGTTCAAAAACTGACGAGAGCCTGGTGCAAAGTCTCTGCACTGTTGAAACAGAAACGCTCCCGTTCGCCGGGGACGCAGGCAGTAGAGAGGTACAAGGTAGGCGGTACGTAGGTAGCACGGATCACCCGCTGGGGAGTAACAGCAATTGGCAGATAACCCGAGCCCGTGCACAAACAGCCCAAGGCATCCCACAGACGGCCGTGGCGAGCGATCCCCGCTCGGGAGGCCGCGGCCGCCCTGCCCGGTGCCCGGTGCCCGATGCCCAAGGACGGCAGCGGGGCGAACGCGGCGCGGGCAGCGCACCCGCAGCGCCCCCCGGCGGCCGCCCCGGGCAGCTGCGCGGCCGCGCCGCCATCGCTGAGCCCCGCCACAACATGCCCCAAGTGCAGCCTGCGCGGGGGCTGGGCATTCTTAGTTCGCTCTTAAAGTGAACGGCAGCCCTGCTCTGCAGCTCAACGGGCAAAATCTAGCCCGAGAGTATATTCATCACACGGCTTTCTTCACAAATTCCTTGTTTAAATACGAGCGTCTTATAAATAAGGAGCGTGCAGTTCCGCCAAAAAAGAAAAAAGAAAGAAAAGAAATCTTAAGTGTTATATCAATTAGTCTCCATCAATAAATAGGTACATATTTCCAACTGAAAAATGTTTTGGACGCAGGAAGGATAAGCGGACTCAAAACAAGGCAAAGTCTTCCTCCTGGAAATAAAGCGTTCAACTTTAAGTTTTCTAATATTTACACTATCAGAAGAGCCATAAAAATTTAGATTCCACCCTCCCAACATAGGTGACATTTATTCATCATCAAGATCTTGTGACACATACATGTTTATATACATGTATATATAAATTCATCACACATAAATGTATGTGAGTATATATATGTATAAACACAACTGACCATGCTTTATAAAATTAAATCTAGTTGAATTTTTTTTTTTTGTTAAAAATAACAAACATGACTTGGAAACCCTGAACATATAAAGAAAGTTTTAGAGAGAAAGATTTACTAATTTCTGCCACAAAAATAACTTCATACACATGTTCCTTTAATTTTGAAGTGGCTTTCCAGTACTTAACATTCTCCTCATATCCTTGACATTGAGTGTTAATTTTACTAAAAAGAAAGAAAGAAAAAAACATTTTTGACACAACACTGAATATATTGTTTATCATTCTGATTATTACCAAATTATATATGTTTTATTCCTCTGAAACCTAAACAGTTGATGTAGTCCTAAAATGACTAAATGCCCGAGGGCACTGTTAAACCCAAACCTGCCACTAACAATTGCTTCCATCAAAATGATGTCAGGAGGCATTTCCAGCCCTGTATCTCAGTGCAAGTCTCTTGTGTATTTAATTCTCTACAGCTGAAGAAAATGAAAGCCAAGTGCAATAAACTGATTACATGATGATTAATGCCGATTAATGAAGAATGATGACATTCTACATGCGGCATTCAGTAAATTCAAAATGTTTTTCAAAGGGATCTTTAAACAGTAGGCATGATAATTCATTACTTCTGTCACCATCCTAAGAGCTCGGATAATTGAATAAGGCACGGAACACAACATACACTTATTTAAGCAGAAATTTAAGGTACAGTTACATTAGACACAAAGGCAATCATTCATTAAATGCAGCTTACATTTCCAGGAAAGTCCTTTTATAGACCCACCTTACATCCAAACATTAAAGATATTGTGTTGTTGGTACATGCTACTTTACAGTGGCATAGCATCGGAGAAAAACAATCCAAGTTTTTTATGCTAGGAGACATTTTTTCAGACCCTGTGCACTTCAATCGATCCGTGACTGAGATTCCAGAAAAATGCTTCTGTAAGCGCTGCTTGCTGCCTGTCTTTGACATTTAATCTAGTCCATAGTGTTCAAAAATCAGCCTTTATATATAAATAGGTTGAATCCTTCAGGAAAAATGTTGCTTCACGTTAGAAACCAGATCTTATTAAAAAAGCAAAGAAAAAATCCTGTGTCCATTTTTAAAATTTCTGAGTCAGCTTTACATTTAATTACGTTAGCGCCAGCTTGAAGTGACAACTGTCTCACGGCCCAAAGTAATACTCAGATTCTCTCAGCCAGAAGCCCGCGTTCGATCCAAGGCAGCTCCACCTGCTGCAGTGCAAGGACCGCTATCTCCTCCATGAAAACAGAAGCAACTCCAGCAGAGCCACTGCTCGGTGTGCGCCGCTTGCTTAGGGGAGGGGCGAGATGTTGCAGCAAGGGACTCGTTTCACGGCCCGATAGAGATAAACCCAACGCTTCCTGCGAGGTGCTTTCGCACTGCACCAATGAGCATGTGAAAACCCATTTTAAAAATCAGCTGTGTGTAATTATAAAACCAGGGACGTTGTAAGCCTAACAGCAGGGAATTTGCTGATCTGCAATTTACACTAGCTTTTTCAAAGAAGTGTCAGCAGACCACAAAATGAATGGCTCCGGGATATTTAATCCTCATTTTCAAACATTAAAAATTCAAGGTTATTTGACACGTCAAAAAAATGGTCTTTAATTGCTGAGTAAAATTCCTAATGGTCTACCAAAAGGAATAAAGAAATAGTACAGAAATACATGAATACTCTCCGACTTCAACACAAAATCAGAAACTGCTATTTTTCCCCGTTAGCATTTTGAAATCATGCACAGTCTGAAGTGTGCATTGATTTGATTATGAAGAGCTCTTGGTAAAGGATTTCAAACAACTGTACATGTGAACACTTAAAAGAGTTCAAGGAAAAAAAGCTTTTTTTCTTTAGAACCGAGGTAAATACTGTCATAGTCTCCTTAGAATTTTCTTCTTTGCTATGTGCTAACAAATCTAAAATGCAAAATTTTTAAATGGTTTGTTTTTAATCAAGTCCTATAAGATTCAAACTTTATTTCCCTTTTTGCAAGTGCAGGGGTCTCTGCAGGATTTCAATCAATTCATGTGGTTTAATAAATTGCGTTATAGAAATTGATGAAAATGATCCAAAACATGGCCTCTGCAATTACTCTGCTCTTGTACCATAAGCTAACTTGTCTTTGCAAAAAAACTTCAATAAAATAACATCAGCCATCATTTCTATTTTTTATAGCATTAAGCGGTATTGTAAAGAACTCTCTTTAGCACATAACTGTTCATCAAGTTTACATCTGTAGCAGCCTTTTATCATCTCCCTTTTACTTTGTTTGGTTTACCTGATAAGCACCCCCGAGGTAGCAAGTTTAGTGTAGTGTAAAATTACATTGACACTTCCAGCTCAGAAACGAGTAACTTCATGAATTACACTGAGACAGTCATCTTTATATAAATGTGCAGATTGATGAAACCAAAACTAAGGCAAGATGTCTGGAGAAAAAATGTGTAACTCAGCCCACAGTAAACCTCAAAATAAAGTTCATTTGCATGAGGTCCTCGTTCTTGGTAGACTCTCCAAGGATCACCAATGACAGTATTTCCATATTAATAAGCATAGTTGTCTTTCCACCATGTGCTGTGACCTACTGTTTTTCACCAAATAGCCTTAGATATGAATTCCCACAGTAGATCATCTGCATGTGAGTGCAGGAATATGGGCAGGACCAAAGGAAAAAATTTAACCCTGAATTTAATTGTCACAAAAAAGAAACAAAGACTGTAAAGAAACCAAAAATGTACCTTCTTCGTCTAGCTAAGTTAGATTATGTTTTTCTTGCAAGAATATCCAAGGGTAACCCTAAGTAGAAAGTCTGACAGAGGAACCTACAACCCCCTTTAATGTTCCTTCTGCTGGCTGGAGGTCCCAGTAAAAGGACTTGTGACTGAAGAGTCAGAGCAGAGCACAACCGAGCACATACTCAAACACCACACGTGGAACATTGCACAAGGGCAAGAACACAGGCAGAGAGCGTAGTCTCTTGCCAAACATAACAACGGTACCATCCCACAAAACAACCTTTTCTATGCACTATGGATCAACAATCCATCTTACTTCCACACCTCTAATCGCATTGTAATAACGTAATTTCTCACTGAAATAACACTCAGTCAAATGCATGGCAATTCCATGACAACAAATAAAGTCAAAGAGCCAAAAGCAGTTCGTGAATATTGCAGAAATAGCTTTTTGTGATGCAGAAAATATAAGCTCTAATCTGCCATGGGCATAGAAGAATCAATAAGAGGAAGATAAAGTCTACACGTCCACAAAAGATTCCATCAGTAAGATACAATAAGGAAGAGAAGGCTTAAGTAACTTCAGGCAATTACATCTACACTGTTGATGAAGACCTCATAAAACATCTGATTCTTTCAGCCATATATTTGCAGCTGTAGATAAATAAATTGGTTACACTACAAAATCATCTTGACCTTCATACAAAGATGAAACATTTTACACATTTGCCTGCCCACAAGCTTAAAAATACAGTGATTAAACTTATAAAATTAAAATATATTCTTACATATTTTGCTGACCAAATCCTGAGATTTAACTGTAATGGTTTCACTTGCTCAAAACAATTATTTGTGCTCAAAAGCTTAAAAAAACCCCCAAAAACTGTTAACATAAATCTTTCTGAAATATAAACATATAGTATGTTCTCATATAGAGAAACATATGAAATAGAAGATTTCCAAGTCCACTTCTGAGCTCTGCAGAAACATATCCACACTTAATTATTGCTCTGATTCAAACTGAGGGTTGAATTAACATTTCAAAACACAAAAAATAATGTATCAACACAATGACTAAGTCATTAATTAGAAGAATATGGCCTTAACTACCTATCACTTCTCATTGCCAATTTATTAGTCTGTATTTTGTATTATCACATAAAAGCTCCTACAGTCAGAGCTCACCATCTCCATGTTTCCTCAAAAGTGTTCTGAGTGAAAATAACTGGTTTCATCCTTACAAAAATACTACCTGTAATGAATTGTCTTTATTTCACCTTTTGTTTGAATGTTTACTCGGCAGTAACCCATCTTTATGCTCCCACATGCACAATAAAAATGCCCACATCATTATGATCTTCAATTAGTGAGCAAGACTAATTCTGTTGTCTTAAAATAAGAAAGCTCCTACTTCAAAGTCTCCCTGAGCACTAAGAATATTGGATAGAGAGAAACAAGAGCTATAATAGCATCAAAAAAAAACACACTATGAGACTTTCATAGAAACTTAATGCTTCAGTTCAGCACTTGCCAGCTATTCTTGATGGAACACAAGTAGTACCAATTTCATCGATCCATGTGTTCCACCTGTATCCTCAATACAACACAGGCTAGGAAACAGCAATCTCATAAGCAGCAAGACCTGGAGCTTTTAATGAAATGGGTAGTGAAGGTCTAACTTGACCAATGTACCAACTGTTCAGACTGCCAAACCAAAGGGGAAAAGGCGCCATATTTCTTCAAGACAGGGCATGTCCCTTAAGTACCACTGCAGGCACCTGTCAAGCTGGTGGGACTCAAGCTTAGGTGCCCCTTCACCAGAAGCCTGAGCTGGTACACTTCTGGGATATGAAATACAATTCATTTTTTATTATTTTTAATACACTTTTTATTATTGCAAGTACTTAAAACTAATAAATCTGCCTAATCGTAGTCTGTAAGGTCTTCAAAGTGTACACAGAAATGAAAAAGCTCTGCAAAACAGCTTGGATGCTGGTTTAAGATTACCCCATACTAGCAGAGAGCTGTAATGTAATGTCTATAACAGTTTCTTACTCAAGGAGTAGTAATTTTATAAGCAATTTCTATAACGCAAATGAAATTTGAACACTAGCTTGGGAACTACTGATGTCTGGTGCAAACTGCATCCATCAGCACCCAGGAAGCTCTTTGGCTCTGCAGTTCTTGCTCTCTGAAGTATCAGATGACCATCTAAGCCAATTTTGAGAGAGCAGCCAAAAAATGTACTGCTTGTTCCTGCATGCTCCTGAACTGCCAAAAAATCTTTTGCACCATTCTTTCGGGCAAAAAGGTTCATAAATTCAAAACACTGTGAGCTGAAATCCCCCTTCTAAAGGACATCTTTAGCAGGTCTCCATAGTTTAGAAACATGGTTTTGTGAGCTTGGCAGGTAAACATGTTTGCAGCAGTTAAACCAGCAGCCACTGCTACACATCCCGCTCAGAACGCTGATGTGCATATGTCCTTTTAAAAAAGCTTAATACTCTCATATAAAAATGTGCAGAATACTGCTGTCTGTGTCTTAAGTTTCCAAAACCCTGAAGAATACCACAGCCTCATTAACTTCAGAAGGAATGTGAAATGTTGCTTTGGAAAGAGGAAGCTGATTAATAGTTGCCTTCTTGTTTTTTAAACTTGCCCTGCAATGGCATTTAAGCCCAGAACAAGTCCTATGAATAGAAACTTTTCAGTGGGTGTTTGTGATTTTTCTCCCAGTTTATTCCAAGTTTTAAATTGTTACATATAAGACAGATCTGGGACATGACTCCAATGAGGTCCTTCATAAGCCTTGGTAAGTCAAGACAAAAAACAGTCAAGAGTATCTCCCTTCCCAACTGAGTGACCATCACTATGGGCATTTGTATGCTTACTTTAGGAGTATTTCAGCCCAAAACAGAGGAGGAAAATATACTATATTGGAGAAAGAACCCAGAGGTGTCTGCATTATCATGTCCTCCATTATATGCAAAAATAATCAGGCTTCAAAATATGTGGTGACAGACTGAAGAGCGTTCAGAAGCAAAACTTCATGAAAAACAGACTTTCCTGACAATCACCACTGAATAGAGGTCCTACGTATTCCAAGTGTGATTTCAAAGATATTTAATCATATCATTCATCTGTCAGTTCCTGCCTCTCAGTAATTCTAACGCTGCAGTTTAACTTCAGCCAAACTGACTGGAGGAATAGAGGTCTCTGAGGATATCAATCATGTGCAAGTTTCCCAGAAGAAGGTAGCAAGCCTAGAATAAATACCAAAATTCCCCACCACAGGAAGGGGAATCAAGTGAGAGGGTAAGGCTACCTAAGCAACAAGAAGCAGAATTTATATAATGAGAATATCAGAGAATGAGAATCAAGAATATCAAAGGGGGGAAAGTCTAGCAAAATGCTATATAGGAGCTTATATTAAAACAGTAGCATGCCTTGCCAAAAAGTTACAGATAGTCATGTTCTCTAAGGCAGGCATGAAGCCATTGAATATTTTGGAATTAAAGTGTCCTGAGTGGAATATCTTCCTTTTCTTATGATGTTTTGAAAGTATTTTAGCCCTACTGGAGTATGCTTTACATGTTTAGTTCTCACACAAGAAGTTCCTGAGAATGAGAGAGGTCACAGAATTGGCTAGTATGACGACTATGAAAGCCAAAACTCAGCATTACTTTTTCCTAGCTGGAAGCCACCAGTCAGGAGGACATCTTCAATACAGACCAGGAAATGACCAAAAAAAAAAAAAAAAAAAAAAGTTCTTCTTGCAATACTTGAAGTTTGAACCAATAAAGACATTGTACATGCATCAGATAGGTGTCTATCTGACCTGTTAAATTCACCACAGAAAATTATTTCATTATATTAGCAACATTTCAATGAGGAAAAAAAAATTACTGTATTTTGAATAGACTGTACTGTGATTAGAATAGAACTCAACCAGAAGATTCCTAAAATCAGAATGTACTACATTGCTTCAAACATATTTAACAGGTCCAGAAACAGTCCATGGTAGGTTGAGCCTGGATGACAGGTAAGCATCTAACCAACCACTCCCTCCCTCCCTCCCTCCCTCCCAGAGGGATGAGGGAGAGAATCAGAAAGGCAAAATCAACAGGAGAAACCTCACAGGTCAAGATAAATAAGTGAAAGGGAAAAAAAGAAAAAAAGAAAAAAAAAAAAAAAAATAAATCCACACATACAAGTAAGGCAAGCCAAATCACTAACCACCAGCAGATCAATGGCCAACCTCAGCAACAGCCACTTCCTCCTAAATTATTGTTGAGCAAGATAGTAAAATACATGGAGTATCTTTTCAGTCAGTTTGGGTCAGAGGCTCCAGCTGTATCCCCTCACAACCTCTAGCCTGCCCCCAGCCTACTTGCCAGGGCAGCAGAGTGAGAATGTAAAAGGCCCTGACACGGTGTGAGTGCTATTCAGCAATAGCTAAAACACTGGCATGTTCATCAACAGTTTGTCACACTCCAAAACACAGCACCATATGGACTGCTGAGAGGAAAATTAACTCCATCCCAGCCAAATCTGCTACCAGGCTGACCTGAAAAGTCCTTTAGTATTAAAAACTATGAGATCTTTGCGATCAAAAAACATTACTGAAATTCTTCAGAGTAAAAGTATGTGATTAATCTACAGCTGCCTTTGATCTGTTGGTTCCATTTGTCCACAGAGGAGAAAAAACAGTATTCATACATAGCCTTAAATAGGTTCCATGGAACTCTCAAAAAGACTTGTAGTGAACAACAGACACTGAATCACAACGTTAAAACTGCTGAAGTATAAAAGCCCTCATGAAAGATCCAAAAGCTCAAGAGTCTTGTCTCATCCTTTCCCCACACCTTCAATGAAGATTTCACCCAGTCTGTATTTGATGTGGATGGACCCTAATCTCAAGTGGTAATTGTCAGCCAAGCAAAGTTATATTCTCAAGGCTCTACTCAGTGGTAAATCCAGCAGGGTGTGACTAGCTGGAACTCCTCTCCACAGTGTCAAGGCCAGGCTGGAGCGAGGATGTAATTTCACTCTGGATTGTTCCCTGTAGGACCCAGGCTGACTAGGCTAAGCATATCCCCCAGAACATGGTTTTCCTTATGCACCTAGTGGGCTTTAACAGAAGGCTAGTTTGATTAAGACTGTCATACAGGAGCTGTTGGAGGGGGAGTGTGATGGGAGGAAAGCAGGAAAACCTTTGAGGTTTATTTCAGTATGGATAACCTATGAAGATCCTTCAGTTATTGTAGAATGGCTCAGAATCTGATTCATCCCATCCCACCTTTTTGAAAGAGCCCCTTCAGGAGGAGCTTTCAGTAGTGGAACACCTTCTAAATGGTCCATGCAAAGTAGCCACAAAAATTAGATCTATTGCTGTTGAAAAATTCACAAAGAATTAATAAAGCATCTGTGCCTCCCCTGAAAATATAAGGGCAGACTGGTAAAAAAACAAGTGAAAATGAGTGAGAAAAAATATATTAATAATACACATCTTTTATCTGGTAAAGCCTCAAACTACTCCAGATTCATCTCAGTTGCTGTTCATGCTTGCTTAACACCACATCAAGAAGAGACTGCAATTTGACATATTTGGTGCTACATCAAAGCAGCCAAGCAGAAAAGAGATGAGGCGAACAACCTCACGTAGCCAGGAGATGAAGTGCTTGCACAATACTAATGACAGTGGGGGGTTTTCCCCGCCTGCAGACAGTGAGGAGGTTGTTCCCGGAGATAAACAACTCAGTCCTTCAGTCCTGCTGTTTTAAAAACAGTGAAAACTGATCACATCACAATTATAAAATAATCTGCTGATGGAGATCAGGATGGAACCTCAGCAGTGCTGTTCTGTGGATGCTCAAATACTTGCCATACATTTCTGAATACACAGAGGACTTCATTAGGTTCTATAACAATTGTTTTCAAAAAGACTTTGTCATACAACAAAGTTGGTACAATGCTAAAAGCAGAAATGCCAATAGTTTATTTCTTACATCATTCTAATGAATCTAAACATTTCAGAATGAGAGATGATACCTTCCTCTAAATGGGAAAACATTCATAATGCTACTTTTTGACTCGAATGGATAAAAGCATTTGCTAGCCTACACTTTAATTCACTGCAACTCCACCACTTTCCCCATGTTAAAATGTAAACCCTCTTAGGGGAAGGGCTACAATTGCCATCTCTGTGCAATCCAGGTGGTAAGGGTGCTGGTGATCTACACTTCGTTATTAACTGAGAACAGGTAAGGAAGGCTGTTATTGCCTGCAGGTCATTGACTCTTCTGCCACCTCCTGGGAAACTAATCGGTAAAGGGGAGAGCTGAGAGGAAGCCACAAGCAGTTCAGGTACCGCTGACACTGCTAATAAGTTAGTATCACTTCTCCCCAGTTTTTAAAAAGTATTTTTCAAAATATTTTTGCTGCTTTTAGCAGATTCATTCTCCTGCGCAGTGATCACTAATATGGTCTCCAGTGCAGTTACAGCTTCTGAACTTGCAAATAAGGAGAAAATACCTTAATTAACAAGCTGAAAAGTAGAGTTGGGGGGATGAAGGTTATAGCTTTAAAAACTGAAACCACAAATTACAACTGAATCACCATGACAGAACAGCCTAAGCAAGAAGTGTGGAGACTGTTACTTGATCTGAACTTGAGCTCCACAAAGGAATCTCAAATCCCATTTTCTTATAGCAGGTTGAATTACCTAAATGCTCATTAACATAAAATACATATCCTTGCAGTGAAAATTACTGTAAAATTAGAGCCAAGCTTTGCTAAGAATTAAAGCAATGATGCATTAAATACTTTATTATTACCAAGTGTCATTTCCCTGAAAACAAGCAAACTTTCAAAATATTGATCCTGGACTCAATGCTACTTATTGACCCCAGAGCTTCTGCATATTAATACAGGTTTCTAAACTACAGCATTTCAGCAGGAATCTAGGGCAGGAGTCCTGGCAGGCACCAGTCCTTAAAGAATACCAGCAGCTGTTGGCAAACTAATTGCACAACTGTTCAAAACAGAGTATTCCTTCTTAGTATGTTTTAGCAAGATGCTATAGATAATAACAACCTACTTCAGCTTTGAAATGACTTCAGTTAGGACCCAAATACCTGAGTGAATGTGACAGCATGTTATAGCTAATGTAGGTCATTCTCCACTTCTTCCACCTCTCTGTTACCTTAAAAGCACCTAGAAAATAGAACCTCAACTAAAATCATAGGTCAGTTTTAAACCAAGGTGAACAAAACTCCTAGCTCAGAAAAACAAAACAAAACAAACAAACAAACAAACCCCAGAAAGTATTACTTTGCTGTATAATTTTGAGAGAATCATAAATCTTGCCTATTGGAAACACTTCTGATCATCTCATCTGATAAAAGCCACAAAAATTAAAAAAAAATACAGGGAATAGCATCAAGGATAAAGATGTCTTCTATTTGAGAAGCTTAACTGACAAAGCTCTTCATCTTATAAAAAGCAAGCAGCTGAGTTGGGAATATGACACTCAATCTTTGAAAAGATGAATGGCATAGAAAAGGCATATAAAAAGCAACTACTAACTATTTAGGACAACACAGGCATTAGCAGACAATTAAATTACCCAGCAGATGTTTGAAAGCAAAGAAAAGAAAGTACTGCAGAACTCATTCCCAAAAAAATCAAAAAGGAACAGAGCAAATCAAACCAGGGTCTAATAAAAACGTGTAATCACCATCTCAGGATTGGGACAGCAACTGAGGTGGGCCCTTGTCCTTCATTTACAATCATCAAATAGAATCACTAGAGCTGCAAAAGACCTCAAAGTTCATCAGGTCCAACCATTAGCCAGGCTCTACCATGTTCACCACTAAACCATATCCCCAAGTGCAACATCCATGAGCCTTTTGAGTGCTTCTAGGGATGGGGATTTCACCACTTCCCTGGGCTTTCTATTCCAATGCCCAACTGTCCTTTCAGTGAAGAATTTTTTCCTAATATCTAACCTAAGCCTCATCTTAAGATGAATTGCCAGTCACAGTCAGAAAGGATCCACAAAGCTTACCCAAAAGCCCAACTCCATTTTTAAGGAGTACCTATACTCTGAAGAATTCAATTTGCATCACCTACTACCAGAGCATCGGAGATTCAGATCAACTCAAGGCTTCCCCTGGGCTTAACTACTGGTTAAAAAAAGGCTGATAGAAAAGCACACAGAAAGGGGAAAGGCAAAGGGAATGAAAGTTACAAAAAGCTTAATGCACTTGCACACTGCAGTGCTGGATAGCATCCAACAAAGCCATACAACACAGAACGTGGGCAAGAAAGTTTTCACATTCCTTGTAAGTTTATTTGATGCTTCAAGGGGAGTCATCACAGAGAGCTGAAGTCACTTTCATTGCACTTGGATTGCTGAGGACACAAAAGTTTAAAGTAAGAAAGGAAGAGATACAAACAATACTTGCCAGAGTTTCAAAAGCCCTTTAAGACATTTCATTAAAAGAAAGCAGAGATCACCAAAATAAAAATGATTTACTGTCACCCATTCTCATATTACAGAAAATCATTAACTAGGCTAATGAAGGCTGGGATTATCCAGTTTTAATGAAAATTACTACATGCATGTATTTGTATGAGGGATGTGGATGAATATTTATTATATAAAGGGATTTCCAAAATAATATAGGAATACAGAAAAAATATGTAGTAACAACAAGCTTTTACAGCCTCATGACCAGCAACTCAACAAATTAACATCAGCTCTGTAACTTGTTGTTAACCCTTCATTTCTTTCTACCACTTGAAAGAATGTCCTCACATATTTCAAATGTCAGGAGGGTAAAGAAGCTCTGCAGATTTGGGGAAGCAGATCCCACATTGTCCCGGTCCGTTAACCTGAGCAAAGCACACTGAACACAGCAGAGGGCAGCAGTTCCCCACTGCCAGGAGACAGCATTTCCCTGCCGGCAACCGCTAAAGATGAGAGTATATTCCTGCTTCAAAAGTCCTCCTTTTACAGAAGAACACTTCACTCTCTACAAAGAAAAGAAAAAAAAGAAAAAAAAGGAAAAAAAAAATCAAAACCAGGGAAGAAGAAACAAGTTGATTCTATCAGAAGGGTTTTCATTTCCTTCGTTACACTCAAAACCTGGTGCCCAAGTTGTTTCAATGTGCTGTTTATAAATTGCAGAACACCAGTGAGCCGATGCACAGAACCTAAATTTTATTTGAGTCCCTGAATGAACAGATGAAGAAACATTTTAATTAGTGGTAGAAAAAGTAAAGGTTTTCAGATTGCCAGTTAGCAGTCACAGAGTTGAAACAATCCTATTTTGAAATCAACTTTCCTGTTTAGAGTTATCATACTTTTACAATCCCTGTGACAGCAGAGATACATTAGAATATGCTACAAATGGTGCTTAAAGGATTTGAGATGACTAAAAATCCTTATTTTTGGATCTGACCCAATCTGATGCTTTTCGTTCAAAATGCAAAGTGAAACAGATTTTTCTGCTAGGGCTCTCACACAACCTAAACACATAATAAACAACTTAATATGATCTTTAATATCATCTAGCTACAGCATAATGAGCTTGTGTTATCTACATTATTGTTATAAATGTCTTTTATTAGCTAATTACTTTAGCAGCAAGGATCCTTTTGATTTCCAGTTTTAATTTATTTTGGCTTAATTCTTATTGTTCCCATTTCAGCATCATCTCATTTGAAAAGTCACTACCATCTTTTGAGTTTGGGAACATATTCCCTAAGCCATCAAGACAAACTCTTACAGCTTTTTTTTCCCTGCCCTTCCTTCCCAAACACCACTTCCCTCACTGCTCTAATAGTACCTCCAGCTCTGTATGTGCAATTTGCAGTGGCCCTTATATAACACACTGTAAAACAGAACTTTTCCATCTCCTCAGAATACCCTGATGGCCTCCATAGAGTATTTCAATCAATCAAAATAAGATCAGGAACAGATCTTATGGGCATGAGCTGCAGATATGGGCAGCTTCTAGCCCAACTACAAACTTCTTTCCAGTCACCTGAATTATAGTTCCTGGCCTAAAACCAGCTGTGTACATCAGATCCTGTAACCAGCCTATCAGGAAGTTAGGAAATAAAGAAATGGATCCATTTCTCATCATACAAGTGACATTTATTTCCAGGAATTTTTCTACTAACAGCTTTTAAGATGCATTTATTAATGATAGCTCACTAAGTTAAATAGTTAAATAGTTGACTACTTAGTCAGATCACCAAATTAACTAAGTATTCTCTTGCCATTTCCTTAGCCTGAAGGAGGATGAATTCCAGCAGGTAAGAAAGATTTAATAAATAAAATACTCCTCCTTTTGCCTTCTTGAGTAACTGTTATTATAGAATTTAATTACAAAGAGCAGCAGAAAGGTGATTTAGTTGGGGATTCTTTATAAAATGAACTGCAACAGCAGCCTCACTTCAAACTGCAGAATTATGGCAGAAATTTTTTCTTCATTTTGAGTCTAGAATTCTTTAGAGGAGAACTGTACCTGAATTAACTAAACTAACGCTAAAGCAACCAAAGCAGTAGATTTTTCAGACTCAGTCACGCGATAAATACTTGCATTTTACGACCTATGAATGGCTTGACTTTTGGGGTTTTTTGTTTTCCTAATAGAAAAACAGCAAGAATGAAGAATCAGAAAGACGTCTCCTTCTGGGTAAAACATTTACAAAAACATACAGGAATATACTACAAGTCAAATGTGTACACTTTTGAATTACTACTTATTTTCAAAGAAATAATGAGCATACATAAGTGAAAGGCCATCTTTTAATTACAGAAGAAAAACAGACCAAGATCATCATTGTAACACTCTATCTACAGAGTGTTAGCTATTCTACACATAGATTAAAGTCCAAGAATCTTGCAAGAATGCAAGAAGTGACTGTTCCATTCTGGATTCAGTGCTACCAGTTTTGGCCAACCCACCACCCCGGCAGCTGGAAAGCTCAGTCAGAAAAGCCTTTGGAGTGTGCTTTAGAGAAGAGCTCTGGAGCTTGAGATACAAGATGTGCAAGTGGTGTGTCACCCGCACAACGTGCAAACAAAGCACTCCTCAGCAGTGGTGTCTTCACCAGGTAATACAGGGATGCCAAAGGCAGGTGGCTAAATGCAACTATCACACAATTTTTCCAACAGGCAAGAAAGAACAGCCAGAGGAATTAGAATTCTCTGCAGTGGCTCTCCATCTTAATGGCACATTTGAGAGAACTGTGAATGAAGGATGGCACATGCAGCTCTGCCAAGACAAGAGCAATAATGTCCTCAACAAATCTTATTTGTGGCACAAGTAAACTCACTGTTAGAGCACAAAGACTGAAAGAAGGAAGTAATTATTGTTCTAATGTTTTCACAGCACGGAGCGTAGGGAATCATTCTTCCAGGCAATATGGGTTTGTCACTAAAATGCCCTAAGGCCTGTTCATTCTTTGTTGGGCATTTAGATGAATTCAGAAAATGCTGATGATTCCTGCCCACACTGACCTTTAAGACAGCAGCTCTCAGTTATACTTTAAGTATGCATTAGAATTTCATTAAAGAATGTCCTTCCCTGCTCCAAACCAAGATATGGCAGTGTATGGTCTTCAGAGAAACATCTTACAAACAAGGGTCAAATATCCCTTAAATAGTGATGGTCTCCACCTGAATATGTTTTCAAAGTTTTACTTTTTTTGGTCTGGTAAACACCAGTCCTAGGAATGAGATTCAAGTAATGTTATTCCCACTTATGAAAGTATGAGTAATACCTCTGACAAAACATCAGACTATGATTAAGCCTCAAATAAAGTGTAAAAACACTCCTCATGTTAACAAAGCCCTGGAGCAATGCACTGCATTGACAAAACAAGTGATCAAGCACAGTGCTGGCTAATAAATCTGAGTAGCAGCATACCAGATAACCAGCCAGTAAGCTCAGCCATCCTGAAATCTCACTTCAAATAAGAGAGGAAGCCTTTTGGGGTTTTTGCCATCAAGAAACCTAAATAGCTGTGTCTACTGAAGGAATCGTGTTGGAGACCATATGCCCAACTATGAACAACCCTACATTTATTCACCCACTGTTTTCTCCCACAGTTTTCATTACAACAGGGAACTATGCCAAAGTTGTTCACTCAGAGGGTCCAGTTCCATGAGCCGGAGCCAAACTGAGCGAACAGTTTGATTCTGCTGCAGGGAGAAATCACTGCTCTTCTCACCTTCTCCTTTTTAATGTGTTGAGCTGTTAAATCTTACCATTTTACCTGCCTTTTCACAGGCACCTGAATCACTTTAACTGCTCAACTGTTAACAACTCTCCATCCCAGCAGCTATCTTTCAATAGGTCTAGTGCCTGTTTGACTTCTTCATGAGCTGTTTTCACTCAGTAGCCAGCAGAAAAGCAGACAGAGTTCTACCAGATTCCTAGCAGGTGAGCAGTGAACAAAAAGGGGTAGAAGCATTCTCAGCAGCAACAACTGAGTTTCACAGTCACTCTTGAAGCCATAGATTCAAGTATTTTCCCAAAGTAAACAAGGTCAGCAAAGTAAAAGTGATCAGGAATGAAAGCTTCACCACTCTGCCATCATTAATACCTGGAAAATTACTCAGGTTATGATCATCAGCTCCTCTGAAATAAATCCACACAGTTCCAGGCAGGCAAAGGGAGTTACAAAAATGCTTTGAAGGGGTCTTATTTGTAGGATTGATTTCAGAAAGCTGTTCTCCTTTTTTCCTACTGTATTCAGCATCTCCAGTCTAAACATGTTCCACTCCATGTTCTCAGTCAGTCCAACTCCCTGGTGCAATAACCAAATATAATCCATTTGTCACTTATTTCTAGTATTAATTAGCAGCTTTTTCATTTAAAGCAGGAGGAGAAATAAGTACAAACACACACAATAACACAAGAGCTTCATGTAAAATTCATCAGCTTCGTATAAACATCTCGGGTGCCTGGTATCCAGTTTCTGGGAGCACAAACTCCAATACCAACATCACTGATGCCAGCATGAATAACTACACAGTCCTATTAACTTCTGGGTTATCGACTAAACAACCCTGTATACTTGCAGCCACTTAGAGAGTGCTTTTATACCTTTGTTTTATATTCTATGTACATTTTGATGAGACTAGATAATCTACGTAAGGGAAAGCCAAAGAGTACTACAGAGCAAGCACCTCTGGCTCAGGAAGTTCTCGAGTCTTAAAATGCTGTCGGTAGGAAGAATACCAAATATGTTAACAGAGAAGAACTCTGAAATCCAGAGAACTTCCTTAGAAAGAAGGTAAAAGCAGAAAGATTATTATGTCCTTGTAATTGATACACAGTAAGAATGTAAACTTCTACTAATGATTTGACTTAAGTCTAAGTTCTCCTAAATTGTCATACAGCTTTTCAAATTTTGCATAGGTCCCTTTATCATTTCCTCCATCATCACTTTCTGACACCTGCATCACTCTTGGTGTCATCAGCAATCACTTTGAAACATATTCATCTTCAAAACTCTGAGAAACGACTTTCAGTTCCAGCCATAGAATCCAAAACATAGTATTTCTAAATTTCTTTAGCTACAGCCTCTAGAATTAACCACCAGCTACCTGATGTTGCACTGGGCGTTTTTATTTGCCCTGTGGAGACAAGAAGCATGACCCTCTGCTTAAGTTCATTCTGTATATTAAAACTTCAAACTTTTTTAAGGGCTTTTCACAACTGCAGATACAGGCAGTTGGGACCATTTCTTCTGGCATGACCACAAGGTCAGTAATCTCAGCACGTACTCCTCACTGGTTTGTCAAATACCCTTTAAATCCAATATGGCAAACATTCTTCACACATTTGGTCTCCTATTCCACATAAAAGTTGGCCAATCCTTTAGATTGCAGACAACCATCCTAGATTTTGACACTTCCCAACCATCTAGTAGGCAGCTGTTTCTTTGGCATTGCATTATGCATCAAGCTTACGTGCAAGAGCAGTATCATACCATCTGTGGATGCTGCCAACATTAGAGTTGCACCATTTTTTCACTTCCCAGAGCTTTTATGACTGATTCTGCACTCTTTTCTTCAACACTGTAACCAGATGACATAGCAAAGTCAAATGATTTACTCTTAGTATTACTCAACTGGCTCACCAGATGACTATGATTTATCCAATCAAATATGTTTGGAAAGCAATTTGCTTTTTAGTGAGGACATGGAATGTTGGCAAAATTAAGTCCTTGGCCAAAACCTGTTATGACACATCATTCACATGTGCCAACTTGGAAGAGCTGTTGAGCACTATTAAGTACTGAAAGTATTTCTTAAGCTTTCAGTGTAAAAAATTGCCCATATAACTCATTTACATCTCATCTACAATTTTAAATTCAAAATTCTGTATTTTGTTCCTCCACTTAAGAAAATAAAATCCTTTGGGCCCACCAAGTAATTTCACCATCAAGTTTAGACTTGAGCTTAGCTTTTCACTGTTTGTTTTCACACAATTGCTTCTCACATTTTCTTACCAACATTGAAACTTTCAGGTTGTATGCACACAGTACATAATACAGAAGGCTAAAACTTGCATTGCAACCTCTCGTTATGTTTCTTCAAACACTTGCTAGACCTGGAATACAGGACTAAGTACAGTGGAACACCACCAAGATGGTCACCTGGCTGAAGCACAATGAAGAAAGGTTCAGGGAACTGGGCTGGTTCACCCAGAGAAAGGCACCAGACAGGACCTGGTACCAGCCTTCTCATGTCTAAGAGGAGACACTAAGGAAACAAAACTGGGCCCTTGTGCACAGCAGGAGGAGAGACTACTTTAACTGAGACAGGATGAGGGGACTTACAAAACAAAATCAAAGCCCTAAGTGATCTGGTCTAAGTTGATGCTGCCACTTCTTTAAGCAGGTGGTCAGATAAGATCACACGCTGTGCAAATTCAATTATGCACAATTCATTTAAGCTGAAGCAAATTCCAAAAACTGACTATAACAACAACAGGGCTCTGAACTACAGTGAAGGGCACAGGCAAGTGAGGAAAGCTGCAGGAATCACAGCAACTCAGCATCACCTTCCCCACTTCAGCCACGCTGGCTGTCACTGTGCTCCTGTGGTCAGGCACCTCACAGCCACATCATGAGCTCAGAATTTATGAGGTCTCCTGGCTTAAGTTTTACAGCTTAGGAAAAAACCCTTCACCTTTCTCCCTTAGTAACAGGTTGATGCATTACACATTTCTCCTCTCCCAAAATACTGGAGTTTGGTTACTGTCAGAAACGAGGACTGCACCACACCGATACTGCTCTGGAGCAGTCCAAGCAGGATGCTTCTTAGTATTTTGAAAGAAAAATGGCACACAACAATTGTTTTTTCACACTTGTCAGGCTAGATATATTATTTGAAGCTATTCTAGATCACTGTCATTTTAAATTCAACCGCTTTACTGGAAGTATACTATGGAACAAAGTTAAGAATGACTGCTAAAAATTGTTTTTTCTAGAAAAATCAACCACTTTTCATATTCTGTATTTTTAAGTGCCATGAACTCATTTAAAACTGTGACTTAAATAAAAATCATTACTGTAAGCTCAGCCCACGTGCCTGCTCTTAATAGTATCCATGGTTGCAGTGATGCAAATTTGCCTACCTACATCAAACCAATGTGCCCACATAAGGAGGAAAAAATACTGTATTAATCAGTATTCTTTGCCTTAGATTTGGGCAAAGTAAACCAGTTAGAACCTTTGCAGACAGGACAGACATTAGTTTAAGGACCTGTTCACCTATTGTGACTAAATCTGTATTCTGAATTAAGCAAAACAGAAATATCAAAGATCAAATTACAAAGGCTTCCTAAATCGACTAGAAAATTTATCTCACTGGCCAAATTCTTCTCTTCCCTAGACAGAAATAAAGAGTAACAATGAATTCTTTCAACTATGCCTCCACTCAAGGAGGAAGCATAGAGAAAGGGGAAGCATTTAACATTTTTACTAATCCTGTCATGCATTACATTAATGCTGATTTCAAAATTGCCTTATTTACATACATTGATTTTTCTTGAGGTTTGAAATATAGGTTTATGCACAAAACCAAGGAATGTACTTTTCATTAGACTGCAACTTCTGAGTAATTAGATCCACACAGGTACACAGGGAAGCAAACAGTTTTTTTCTAAGCCCCACTTCAAATAAATAGCTTTAGTTGAAGTTACAAGGTACTACGGCAGCATTTAGTTAAATGAGTCCAAAACTACCCAAGGAGCAGGCAGGAAGGATGAGAAGTGCTGCTAACTCCAGGTGGAAATGCACCATCAGCCTAACCCCGTGCAGTTCTGTGCTGTGCAGAGATGATCTCTCCCTCTCCTGTGCAACATTTCTGTGAGTAGTCTTAATTTCTTAGCACCCACAGAGCTAGGCTAATCATACTAAAAACCCTTTTTTTTCCACAGAATGTTTTCTGTTGGCTTAACTTTCCATAGAAGTTATCTTTCTGCTCTTAGACAAGTAGATATGTGAAGGTGAACAAATGCACAAAATAAAACTAAAGTTAAGCACTTTCGTTATAAAAATGACAGCTCAGCCTCTGCCTTTTTTAAAATAAGTGCAATAATATTAAGGTACATATCAATATAACTGAAGTGAAGCAATCGAGATCCAATCCCTATCTCACTGTACAAAAGAATGTATTCGAAAATAAATAAAGCTGAAACACCACAAATTAATACCACTCAAACATGATTTAAAAGGGTATATTTAGCTTCCAAAAGAACTGTGACAGTTCAGACATCAGAAAGACTCCTTTGCTAGTGAGAGACAAGATAATTTCATTCATTCCAGTCAGCCTTTGCTTCCTTGGTCAAAAACCTGGAAAGCATCTTTTCTTTTATAAAAGCTATCATTAAATCCACTTAATATTCTCAAAGATGTTAGATTTTATTCTACTTCTTGAGAAGGAGAAGCTTATATAAACAGATTTTATGGTTTCAAATTATCCAGAAGAATGCTAGAAGTTAAATGAGTTTATCAAAAACAAATTAAACTAGCAACTGTCTATCTCAACATGCAGGGAAGGGGAGGAATACAGAACAATTTTACTACTTGAAGGAAAATAAAAAGCCTCAAAAAAAACCAAACTCACCAAGTCAATATTTCACAAGTACAGTACTAATACATTACGTTTATGCATCAGATTTTATCTTTAGCAGTTATAAGTGGACTGCATTAAAAACAAACTTACATAAAACTTTATCTTAGCACAGAAGTAATGACACTAACTTATCTGGGTATCTTCATCTCAAAGCAGCAAGATGTCAAAATAATAAAGTATCTTGAAATATATCCATCCCTAACATGACTTGCCAAATTCATCTTCTTCTCTTTGAGGATTATTTTAAACATATCCTGATAAAGATTATGTAAAATATAATCTGGAATTTCTTATTCTGGAATAAAAAGCAAATTAATATTTTAGCACGTTTAAAGAGAGTGAATTTTTACAAAAGAGTGCCTTACTGCAGAATGAGGGGAAAAAAAATCATTCTACTACACTTTTCAATATGTGCATAATTACCTCTTCAAAGCATTAACATCTATTATTGTTCTTAGCAACAAGTACAGAATTTATTTTGATGATCTGTACAGTTTAACGTTTAAAAAAGATCAACACTAGAAAACCGTCAAGACATTTTCATTACAGGTAGTAAAAACTGGAAGAAAGATTCAACAAGAACTTCCAAGATAGTAGGCATTAATCAAAAGCTTTATCGTCTTACCTTTGTTGTTACAATGCATAAGCAATCCATTGTTTCAGCATAGCAGGTATATTTCCAAACATTTAAAAGGTTTATTTTCAGTCACAGCTAAACACCATCTCAACAGAATGAGAAAAAGCACACTTATTTAATAGTCAAAACAGTTGAGTGAGTGCCAGGTTTCCCTTTGGATTCATTCAGAGGTAGAAACACCGTGGAGAAAAAAGCAGCAGGCTAAAATACAAATGCTTTAAGTTTCATGAAAAATTCTTAACCTGTTTTGGTTATCTATGTCGGAAAAACTTAAATGTATCCTTGAAAATATTCTACAAAAGATGTCAAATCCTGTTCCATACCAGTTAAGTACCTCTTCGTATTCTATTTCATATACTCCTCTGTCAGGATTATCTAACACATGAGCATCACAGGGAATCATTTGATGAAATGCAATACAAAATTATTTTACAGCAAAAAATCTCAATTCAGCTTTTCTTAGCTGGCTACAATTTCTAAAATGAAGCGTTGGTTCAAAAATAGTTTTGGTTGCAAACAAGTATTTCTCCTCTAACGTCATTTCAGCATTTGCAGACTGCAAAATAACTGATTTCCTAAGCAGTAATGAATGGAATATTCCATGTAGATCAGGGAGAGCAGAAAGTGGCAAGGAAAGAGTAATGCATATTGCAAGAGAAATGCTATTTTGAGCCTTGAATTAACCTAGAATTTCATTTCCTTTTGTAAGGCTGTAATGCAGTGACAAGGCATAGTTTGAATGCACAGGCATTGTCTCCTCAGCCTAATTAGCACGGCTGGGAAAAGTCTAACACTTGGGCACAAACAACCCCCTGTGTACTCTGAAACACTAACCTGACTTTGGTAAGAACCTTATAACGTTCATTTCCCACAAGAGGCATCGAAGGCAGCTGGCAAACTCAGTTCCCACTATCTTGTCCTATTAGGTCCCCCCCCCTACCACCCCTGATGCAAACACAATGAAGTATATTGAAAAAAATTCAATTAGTAATTTCAAACTATTAAATCTTATCTGCATCATTTTGCTGTTACCCCAAGTTGTACAACTGACTGTATTTTGCATCAAAACAACTCTAGAATATACTGTGTGTCTAGAGCACACCCTTTAAACTTTCTGCAACTTTGCTCCCAGCTCTTCCAAAAATACTGAGGGAAGTGGTGGGCTACTAGAGGGGGGGAAGGGGTGACCTGGTATATAAGGAAACTAATCTCTCCAAAATCACATATTTTATTTTGTGGGCAGGTGATATCTTTATAGGACAAACCTGAATGGAATTCTAAGATAAATCTTATACCGTTCAACCACTAAGATGATGATTTTTACCTTGTATGTCCAAATCAAGCCAGAGATATTTTTTTCATTTTTACACTGTCTGTAAAATCTGTGAAGAACTTCTGCTGTCACCACCTAGGTGAAGTTCTCACTGCTACAAAGCACCAGTGGGAAAAAATATGCATATTTCAGACTGCTGAAACTGGCTGAACCCAGACAAAAGGCTAAAAGTTCTAACTTCAAAAAAAACAAAAAAGAACAAGTTAAGCTGATGAAACATTCCTGTGTCAGAAAAAGGAGGGAGGGATTACTTTCACAGCCAAATGCACACAAGGTATCTCACAAATTCTCGCATTTCCCATGTGTTCTTTTGGGAAGACTGTACGGTTCAGAGAAATTAACTCAGTGCAAGTATCCAAAAAGTTAAGAAAAACTAAGAACGTGAATTTTTAGGTAACTTGGCTCATGTCCAGTCTGTAGGCCAGAAACATCTTCAATGACTAATGCAAGACATGCAGTCAATCCAAATGTACATTTCTTGCACAAACAGCTCTAGGAACCCCAACAGCACACGGAAACTTGGCTTGTACCTCATGCTCTGTCCACGAAGGGCAAAGAGTAACAACCCTGCTCAGCACTGAAACTTCTCTCAGCCACCTTGGTAGAAGATTAAGCTCCTGCAGATTAATCCTGGCTATAATTAGCTTATGTTGAGAATCCATCACTTTTATTCTCAATTTTTTGTTCTCTTGCCTTCTTTGGGATGCTTTTAGAACTAAGGATCATTAATATGTAATTTTTCTCCTCTCCCACTTGCCACACTTCCAACAAGACCCAAGAGCCAATAGTCCCGTCATAGCAAGCACATAACTTCCTTCAAATTGCCAATGGGACTATGAGATGTAGAAGAGACCTATCCAGAGAGGTGAGGAAAAGTCATTTCTTTGTTGAGGATTTGTGGATCAGGCTGCTCATCATGAACAAGCACCCTAAACACTTCAGAGCAGACAGGAAGTAATCTCAAAACAAGTCCCAAGGTACATTGGAGCCCTTTACCAAGCACTGCACCACTATGATGGGTTAAAGTCCTTCTGGTTACTGTACATGGTTCTCTCAAGACCCATCTTCATCTAACAATGTTCATACACAGGGGAAAAAATTCCCTACCAGTAGACCAAAAGACTGTGGCAAACACCAATACACGTTTTCATAAATATAGTGTACAGAGAAATAAGCACTCAAAGATAAGAGCACTATGCATTAAAAAAGTATTTCCTGGCCCAAAAGCAGTTTCTGCAGCCTTTTCACTGGAAACACTCTATATAGAAGAAATAAATGTTCAAAAATATTGACCATGACTCAAACATTCAGGAGGTTCAGCATTTTCATAAGAAAAAATAATACAGGTTTCTGAAAACAAGTCATAAAAACTCCTTGAATGAGCAAATATGTGTTAAATTTTGGAGATCAGAAGAAAGTTTTTTCAAAATGAGAAATAGGTAAAAAAAATCCAGAAGTAAAACTACTGTAATTAAACAATTCAATAAAATAATTAAGAACCTTCTTTCCTTTAAATTATATTGTGAGTAGGAACAGAAAGATATTAAAGAACACACTGAAACTTGAATCATAATCATGAAATTCATGAAAAGTCATCCTTTCATGCACTGAAGAGTAAGACGTTTTCACATAGTGCTGTTAGTCATTAAAATAACTATTATTCCACTGAATTTGTGAGAAACATTGTGATTTCTTCAATGTCATTCATTCTTATTAAAAATAAATCTTTCTGTCCTGTCAGCTTCAAGTGTTCTCAGTAACAACCAGTAACAACTATCCTGTATTGCTTGGCCAGAAGGAAAAAATGCATTTCCATTCATCACTATTCACGGCATTAATATTAAAAAAACAAAGGATGATTCTCATGTGAGAAACACAAAGGTAAGAAATGGGTTTTTCTTTCCTTGAATTACTAATTAATTCTTTCAGGTTGTGTTTGGCAGTCACTTTTTGTTCCTTCACAGGCTTATTCTTTTTCCAGTGTGGCAGATCCTATCTACAAAGCCACCAGATAACTAAGCAAAGGAAAATTCATGCACAGATAAACTATGCATAGAAATAAATCATGCAAATGAAAACAATGCTCTGGAAAATACTCATTTTACAGATAAATAATTTCTTTATCTATCCACAAATCTAAAAGCGCATGTGGTTATTTAAATGCTAATTTGCTCTTGGATTCTATAAGAAAAGCCACAAAACACAGAGCTGTCACAGGTGTAACCAGAGAAGCAGGCTCAGCTCAGCCTCACAAGGGAATGTGAAATGCCCAACCTCAGCATATTTGAGGAGACATATCAAAGATTCCGTGCAAGCACTATCATATCTGCAAGCATTCTCAGCTACTTTAGTAAAGACAGCACTAAAAGTGTAAGATGTCATAATTTATGTAGCTACTTTTGAATCTGGTTGCAAGATGTAATTACTACAACTTTATAAAAAACAATTAGATTTTTTTTAAAGTGAATTTGTTACCTGTCTATTTACTTCTAAAATGAGAAATTTAGAAATAGCTGAGTTTTATTGCTTATGTATACATTCTGAACTGAGCATCAGGATTTTGTTTATTTGCTTTTGAATTCACTTCGACCAGAAGCCTGCCCCTGGAAGACTTTTTCAGCTTTGGTTCAAGACTTACATTCTTTTCTTTGTACAAACAGCCTGGATTTCAAGTATTGAAGGCAAAATACATAGCAAGCCAAATACCATTTCCTCACTGTACAGATAACACAGAGAAAGCAATGAAGTTCCTGAGTAACCCAAGACTTTACTAGCTGCTGAAATAAAACAAGCACATCATGTGTGCACAGAAGGAGTTGATATAAATCACAGGCAATACACACATAGAGATACAGGCATAAAGGACCAGTACAATAACTAGGAGCACAACAACCAGACATGGCATGTCATCAAACTAACCAGTACTGAATCTTTATAAATATTAAGGCAAAGAAAGTATTTGAACATAGTACAATAGGTCAGGGATTTTCACCAGTACAACTTGATAATGCAACAGGTTAAGGATGACTTTGTAAAGTGAAGGTGAAGATATTGGAGTTAAAATTCAGAAACAGAAAAACAGAGCTGGAGCACCCTGCACTTTAATAATGCACTCTACATATGCAAGTATCTCCTCACAAGACTTCCACCAAGATCCTGATTAACTGCCTGATGTACCATTCCATTCTGAATACAAACTGCTACTGATTAAATAGATTTTTCCATTGCACTAGGAGCCAGGCATCCAAAATTATTTCCTCCAGACTACATCAGCTTATCTTATTAAGAAATTATACAAAACTGTCACAATTTTAAAAAGGTTAAGAAGACATTACTGGTTGCTCTGTAAACAAAGAAAATTCCCATATTGTATGGGAAAATGAGGTTAGTTTAACTTTATCCCTTTTCAAAATATTCACACTGACAGATACTGAGCAAAGCTAACACAAGCCTGCAGCAGGTCCTTAACAGCAAAGGAGGTGAACAGGAGCTGCAGTAATAGAAACACATCCAGGAGTAACATAAAACTATTATTCCCCTTGCCCAGAACTTCCAGTAGGGCATCTGGAACATTGCATTCCATGATGGGGCCCCAATACAAGGATTTTGATAATGTGGAGCAAGTTCTGCAGGGGGCCATCAAGATGGCGAGAGGGTTTTGAGAAGCCTTGACTCTTTAAGAGAGGATGAGGGTACAGGGCTTGTTGAAGCTGGGAGAAAGAGTTCAGAACCTAAAAGCAGCCCTCCAGTACCTACGGGGGGTTAGCCAGAAGACAAAGACAAGTACATGTTGCATGATGGAAAAACCCTAGAAACTACAAATAAACTTAAACAGAAATTTCAGTCAAAAATAGGGTGAAGCTTTTTAACCATGAGGCTAGTCAAGCATTGGAACAGATTGACCAGAAAATTTTTGCATTTCCAGTTCTTAAGATTTTCAAGACTTAGCTGGTCAAAATCCTTCACAATGTAATTGACCTCAGAGGTGATACTGAGCTATTTTGTAATTGCAAGATGTTAAGTGAGTTTCCTTTCCACTCTGCCTTGGCATCGAATTTTAGCTGAAATTGCAGGCTTATCAGTTGTTTCCTTACTTCCTCTTTTGCTTTCTTTGTATGAAAAAACAATTTGGCAAAAGGCCCTAGGAGAGAGCTGGCCAGTCTCTACATGCCAGACACTAAACACTTGGGCATGTGCAGATAGATGGGAAAACCACAGATGAGACCAAAGTCCTTCAGACACCATTATCCACTAAATACAAAGGTGTCCTCACCCAACTGTAAGAGACTCCAGATTGAGTTCCATGTCCTAAAGCAAAAAATTTCCTTTGAGACATTGTTCAGTGGGTTTTTGGTTTTTTTTCAACATCTAAAATCAAATTACTGTGGCTACTTTTAAATTCAAGCTAAACATCTTAACTTCTCTGGTTTAAAACATATTAAAACAAATCCTAAGGACTTAAAGATAAAAAAGAATGTTGCAAGACTATTTCCTTAGCAGTATATTACTTAATTAGGTCAGAGATTTCTTCCAGTGATTCGAGTTCCGCCTGGTATTTGTCAAACCCCAAGTGTCCCACCTCCAGATGGCAGCACAGATCACAGCACGGAGCTCCCGAGGCCGCTCCCTCCCTCGGCTCTCGCACAGCGCCGAGATCTTATTCCACATTTCTTCTCTTCGCCAGGCACCCTTGAGCTCAGTATTTAATGTACGTAGGGAAAGGGATGAACCATTCGTTCTTTTCGCATTGCATACATTAGGGTTTTTTTAAACTAGTTCCTAGTACTGAAAGGATTAACATTCCTTTCCTGCTTCATCACTGCCTTGAATCACTCTCTCTCTCTTTTTTTTTTTTTTCCCCCCATAATTTTGTACTGGAGATTGAAACAAATAAAACTGTTAAATAATGTTCCAGGAAATATAGAGCACGGAAAAGAAAACAGATTGCTGAGAGAAGGAAAACTTGCAGTCTGCAGCTCTGACTTTTTCTAATACACAACCTATGGGATTTCAAACTCCAGTCTTTGGATTCAGGAGCAGGAAGGAAAAAGCAGAAGTAGGTTACGTGCCATGAGAAGTCCTCAGGCAACCTAAGCTTGTATACCACTACTCTATGTATATACACAAGCACGCATTGCTAAAAAGTCATTCCCAAAGTCAGCTGTGTAGAAACTTCTTGTAATTCAATCCTTAATCTCTTTAGGGTAGCATTATATTCCCACTCTCAAACACTTCTCACATACACCATCGAAGTGTCAGCTGGAAGAATATTCATTTGGCCCACAGTAACTACAGCAAAAAAATATCAGCAAGGCAAAAGAAACAGTGTTGAAATACACTACTTCAAAGGCTAACAATATCCAAGCAAGAAAAAAAAAAAAAAAAAAAAAATCCATTCATCCACCTGTAGATTCACCAGCGTGGCAAGACACAGAATAGAGTTAAAATAATCTCAAAGTGCATACAGTGTGCCAATCTGCTTGTGTCTGGTTAATGAACTAGCACTGAACTGGACAGCAGCCTTGAAAGTCTGAAAAAGGAGAATTTATTTTTAAAAAACTAGCTATGAACAAAATCAGATACACTAAACCCAAGTCCCCCCCAGTCTCTAGTAAATTTCAGCAAGCAAAACAAGTCACTCTATGAAACACATGCT
This sequence comes from Hirundo rustica, assembly GCF_015227805.2. Lineage (NCBI taxonomy): Eukaryota > Metazoa > Chordata > Aves > Passeriformes > Hirundinidae > Hirundo > Hirundo rustica. The sequence goes on from NC_053459.1 coordinate 13,438,704, forward strand.
GTGCTGGAATTATTGTGCCCTTGGGTTTATTAAAACTAAATAGAAAATAATTTTTTAAAATATCCTAAGTAGCTAAAAAAAGCATTACTGAAACCAAAATGCATTAAGCATTAAAACGTAAGTTTTCACATACTATGCATAGCAAGTATGTGGAAAATAAACTGTGAATACATGATAATATCTCCTTGTAATTTTTATTAAATTTTAAAGTAATGAGGGAAATGTATTGCCTAGCAGTACATAAAGAAGAAAAAAAAAGTCACCAATGAAGAAAGAATTAAGGTTGATAAAAATTTTCAGTTATATTTGAAAGCTAAACTAAGACATTCAGATGCACTAGAAAAACAAAAATTAAACCAACACCAAAATACCATTTTTCAAATTTGTTCAGCTCCCAACTTAACATGGAAACAGTATTCTAACTAATGAAGTACAAGGTAACATTTACTGTAAGTGACAGAGCTGGGAGAAAAGCTTGCTTTCAGTTTCACATGAACTGGGATCAACACCAATATATGCAGCTATGTTTCTAAATACTGGAAGTAAACCTAAAACCTGACCTTCATATACTCAAGGTCAAACAACTGTGATTTTCACATGATACTCAAGACAAAAAATATGAAGGAAGACAGGCAGCTTTGCCATAAATGTTCAGATCCAGGCCACTTAGAAAACTAACAAAGTAATCCGGAGCATATCAGGTTCTGTTAGGTAACACTAGAATGGCTACCAGACTGTACTGGAGATGAGAACACTGCAGCTGAGAACAGACACATCTCTGGTGAGCTTTCCCAAATCAGGTAATTCTTCCTTTCAATGCATTAGCGACCTTGCCATGATAATGTGCCTGCTGCCATTGGTGCAGTGTCGAGGACAAGGTCTTGGATTGCTGGCCTTCAATTGCACGTGAGAAAAAAATAAAAATGCAACTTTGTAATTAAGTTGCACCTTCATCTACGACACTGAAAGATACAAGGACAACACTACACTTGTATGGGCTGGAAACAGTTTCTGCAGGGAGCTGGGAGCGCATAATCACAAAGCCTGGATTTAACATCCACACTATTCCCCGCTTCAGACATCCATTTCTCCTACAGGGGAAGCACAAAACGTCCAACAGTGGCAACATCGTAAGACAAATCTCAAGCAGCAAATATGTGCTTCAAGTCCAGGCTGCTAGAATTTGGATAATAACAAAATGGTTTGGTAGGGTCATGAATCCTCAATTTCATTACACTGTTCCTAGGTGCACTACAGAGATGAAAAAAAAAAAAAAAAAAAAAAAAAAAACCCCAAAACATTTAAGCCCTTTAAGACCATTATGCTGCCTCAAAAGACCTTCAATAAGGGAGAGTGGCCATGTACTATGCTATTCCGGTGCTAAGGAAAATACTTTAAATGTTTTGTAAGTCTGTTTCTATAGTGTAAGTCTAGCACGTCTCGTATAAGAGCAAAATATTATCTTTTTCATATTCTATAAATACAGGAAGCTTCTCTTTCCAATTAAGTGCTCAATTCTTTCAAGCAGCACCAAATCTTCCCAATCCTCACTTCTTTCCAGGCTTTAGATCCTTCATGTCTATCTCTTCTAAGCACTGAAATTAAACAACTTTTTCACCCCACAGTACTTCAAATTTGACAATATCTCCAGCAAAGCCAAGTAGAAGAGAAGAGGCTTACACCATACTTATGTGAATAACATGTTCTTCTCATCTTTAACATGTCATGGTTGACTCACCTTAAGATTCAAAAATTACCCAGGCCTTTTCTAAGAAACCGATTGTTTTGGAATCAAATGCAATGACTTCAATTTGCCTCATTAAGTTCTCTGCACATGCAAACATGAAATACATTAGTACCAGCTTATTTGAAAACACCTCAGCAGACAAAATAAGCCTTGCCTCTCCTTGCCTACCCTCCTGTCTACAGCTCCTTTTGCTCCTGCTCCTAAGAGATGCCATTCCCACCATACCTGCAGAAGGGGATGTTCTACAGCTCGAAGCTCTCGATTTAGATGGTGGCATACAGGGAAATATCACAATGGCCTTTTCCATGCTATTTCTCATATACCTTAGCATTACCCCATTTCCTCCAAACATGACAATTCATTAAGGTGAGTGTGATGACAGTAGCCTGCCCTATGCAATTTCAGATAAGAGATTCCACAGAGACATTCAATTTAAATTTTAATAATAATCTTGTGTTACCAAGATTGACAAAAAATAAAAGAAAATAATCTATTCCCACACTGCAAGTTCAACTAGAATTTTAATTCCTCAGTGTTCAATTGCTTACAAAGTGGAAAAATACAGTATTCCTAGACTGTTCAGTTTTTTCATGTAAAGATATTTTAAAAGCTGCTCTTTGCAATGTGTAACTCATGCCTCTGACTTGGCTGACCTTTTATCTACTGGCCATCTTTCCAAAAGAATACACATTTTGGATTTCATCTACAGTTTCCTTTAAAGCATTCCTGATGTATTTTATACTAGCTTCAATATGACAGATTTGAAAAAAGCTAGAACGAGCACAAGCATTTTTTTTAACTGTACAAACTCTTTAGCACATCACACAGTTATGATCTGCAGCTAAGTGAACCTTCTTACACGGTCCCAGCAGCCCCTGATAAAGGTGCACTCATTAAGGCATCCCAGCCACTTTTGCTGAGCAGCACAAGCTCCCGAGCTTCCCTACAGGCAGCAGCACCAGTCCTTCAGCTGATCTCTCCCAATGCTCCTCCTGAGCTCTACAATCGGTTCATGAAAATGGATCAGCAAAGCACACTGCCTTCGGTTACTGAGAAATTCACACACCTTTTCCAGTGCTGTCAGTTTCCAAGGCACACTTCGAACCAGCTTCACCTCTTTGGGGACAAATAATAGCTCTGATGTGAAAATACTCAAGGAATATTTTAAGTTTAAACTGAGCAGAGAGATTCTGTTTTAGGAAAAACGTACATCAGTGTGCATTTTCCTGATCAGTTTTCTCACCACTCTCTAATGACAGTTGACTGCATATAGTTTTCAAAAACAAGTCCTTCCAGAGCATAGATACAGAAGTAACAGAGAATTTCTTATGATCAGATTGAAAAGGTTACTAATCAGAAAGACATAGCCTCAGATTTCCCAAATAATTAATGAAGTAATGACTCAAGAGTCACAAGTATGGATGAGTATAAGCATACTAAAACTGTCAGCGAGGTTCCAAAAATCAAAGCATAAATCCAATTTAATGGTCACTTAATGGTACATTTGACAAACGAGTTTATAAATTTTTGACTAGGGAAAATGCATACATGTTATTAAATGTTTCAATAATTAAATCCCCTATGACTGTTGATCTTAATAATGTACATTTTCTTTGAAAATTAATATTTTATAAAATGAAGGAAACTTAGAGAACAATGTTGAACTAATAGTCTCAACAAGAAAAATAGAACAGATTTCTATATCATACCTCTACACTGGGGCTAAGGCTGCTCGGCAATGTTTCTGATGTCACTGTTGTGCTTGGAAGGCTGGAGAAGTCCCAGGTATTCACAGGCTGTATTGGTTCAGATGGCTGAGAGTGATCAATACATTTTGGATTGTCCAATAAGGTCACTTCATAAAACTCTTGAATATCTAAACATGTAAAAAAAAAAATTGCAGTTAGGCTTGATAGTTATTCTAACATTCTGATTTTAACTACATCTTTCTCCTGCAAAACAAATTTGATACAGCTTCGTCTGTCATGGGTAAATTCATAGGGATCACCACGATCACATGAACCTCCCCCACCGCACAAACAACTCGCTCTCTGTGCCCCCACTCACTCTGGGCTTCTGCCACCACCCCCAGGAGCATAAGCTGCAGCAGGAACAGCAGAAGCACGTGAAATAATTGCACATGAAATAACTGGAATAGTGGAAGGGATGGGTGTCTACGTTTCAAGTTCTGGTATACGTAATTTCAACTAATGTGGCCTTTGGCTAGCTGAAATCTACTGTTCAAGGGCAATATAAAACGTCTGTTTTGTACATGTTTCAATTAAATGACCACAGAAATAGAAGTGTACTGATGAAATCAGCAAGAGAAAGAGAGAAGCTGCAAGAAGTTAGGAAAAGGAAAGCTGATTAGGGTAGGTCATCATCTGTTTTTTCAGTCAAGTAGCAGAAATAGGACGAAACTTAACAGTAAGAATTACCAGTCATAGTTATATAGCTTTTCTATAACCCTGAAGACTCAGCTGGAAATTTCTGGGAAACAAAAATTTGGTTGTATTACATTATTTACTGACAACCTGCTCACTCCATGAAGCATCAGTAAAAATAATATAAAGAAGCCTCAAAAGTGTTCCTATGAAGTACAAGTGTATCAAACTTGCTACCACAACTGCAATCACGTTCCTAAACACACACATTTAATGAGAAAAAAAAAAAAAAAGAAATCAGAAAAGGCATAGGCTAAAGGAAGGGCAAACAAAGAAGAAGTTGACCTGTAAAGCTTTTGGTCTCTTATTCAAAGTAAAAACCTTCTAAACACATTTGCAAACTCTTGATTTTCAATCGCACCAGTTTCATAGAGGATAAACATACAAGCACGGTAAGCCCAAAGCTAATAGGACCCAGCCATTAGTAAGGAATCTAAGCTGCAGTTTTGTAGCTTTCCAGCAACAGCCCAGAGTCAGAAACAGGGGCACAATAACCAATTCCTTTATAGAGCCACCCCTCAAAAGAAATACCACACAACTGAGAGTTGCAACTACTGTTGCTGGCATTCCAGTCCTATGTGTTCTTACAGACATTGCACTTCTGCTCTCTACCAGTTCAGAAAATTGAATTCTCAAATTCAATTTGTATCTTTCCTCTGAGCAAGAGTCAAATTCCTACCAACAGCTTACATTAATTTTTAAAGTTATACTTGCTCTTAGAGCTGCTGATTGGAAGAAATAGCAGTGAGGGCTGCAGAAGACATTAAGTGACCTAGATATACAGGAGCAAAGCAGCCTAAGAGATACAAATTGCCTTTAAATCTATCCTTCACATTAGCTCCCTCAGTTGCAAATTTGTCTTGTAGCTGCATTAACATCAATACATCAATCAAGCACACCCAGTAAAGATTTTTTTTTTCCCCCGACAGAGAGTACTTTGTGTATGAAAATAGGCAGTGGTGTATGTGGATTCTATAGCTGCAATCTACAGCAACCAAGCCAGGAAGATCACTACATTATTTATGGGAAGGGGTTATTTGTGCAACTGTTTTGCAACAGAAATCTAGGACACTGATTTTCAATTCTGCTACTATTCTTTTAAGTCCCTGCCAGTGGAGGTAGCCATTTATTCCTCTTGCAGAACTCTCATTTCAAAAAGCACAGCAATCCCCATACCTCACCTCCACTTCTCCATGGAGGATACCAGAATAGACTCACTACTGAAAGATGGCAAGACATATATGAACCACTTAATGAGGGGATTAGTTTCTGTTTATCCTGGATTTGCTCCAAATCCACAAAGTTTCTAGAAACTTGGTGTCTATATGATAATATCTACCCTCTAAAAAAAAAAAAGTTTCCATTTTTACTATTCAGAATGCAAACATTAAGTATGTACAAGTATAGGCAAGCTACCTATGAACCCTGAACACATTAGGTTCACAAGAATAAGAGTTGACAATTACACTTTTATAAAGCCAGAAACCTAGACCATAATAAATTATACCTAAAATTTCCTTCTTCTTGTGTACAGCTATGTATCAGCTCACAAAAATATTTCAACACATCAACACATTTGAATATGTACTAAACACATGTTAATAATGTGAGGATGCATTAGCATAGGAGAAGTTCTAACATTTTCCTAATTATTACAGATAGCAGGTAGTAAAATACTAAGTTTTACTTATATTTATGGTCAGATTCCCTCTTTAGCTAGAATGTGGTCTTTTCATACTACAGCATTTTTCTCCCATATTAATTCCAAGAGAGATTATATCTCAAACTAAGTTACAGAAAACTGATTCAAATCAGGTATCACACAATACTAAAAGAAAACACAGATGGGGAACATTTAGAAACTAGAGGGGAACATTAAAAGAACAGCAGAAACTTGAAAAATTGGAGCACAGAGTTTTAGGAATCCAAAGTGACAAAAAGTGATGAATGATAGGCAACAGAGAAAACCATCTTGAAATTCGGTCTGCTTACAAGTAAAACCACATTAAGTAGGCAAATCAGAAAATGTTTGACAGCACAAAGAATAAAAGCCTATACCAAGCAAATGACAGACCATCAGTTCTGCAATGAAGGACTCTTATGAAAAAGAAAATTATATTTCTTAGCCTATTAGTAGTGTGAAGAGCTAAGGAATGGTGAAAAACTGAAGTTTTTTTACTCTAAAAGAAATTTGCTGGTGTATTGTTCACCCCCTTCTCACATTCCCCACTCATTTTAGTTTTGTTCTTTGAACAGGCTTGTTCACCAGTAACATGATATGCCAGAAGTTAAATCTGCTCACTTTTAAAGCAAACAAGGGTTATCTGCCAAATACAAACTGAAACCCAAATCCACTTTACAAGGGAGATCCAGCTTCACTAAAAACCACAACACAGTAATTAAAAGAACAGCAGAACTGCAGAAACAAATTCTTTTCTTTTATAAAGTATATTTGAGGGCACTTCAAGAGACTACACCAATTCTGTCTAAAGAATCTGCCTCCAGGGACAAGGATTCTAACTAGCAACATGACCACTCATTAAGCTATTTCTTCCCTGCTCCTTAGAAATAAAACATAAGGCCTCTGCTTATCATTTGTACAGGTATGTGCAGTGCCTGCTACTTTTTGCTATGTATTCAGCGGGGAATACTTGTAGTCAGGATAACTTAAGATCAGTGCATCTTCTAAAAAAATCTCATTGTGTTCACTTAAGCATGAACCTTTGGATAACTGTAACTTTGCAAGTGAAAGATGGGATACCTGTAACAGCAATTTCTTAAGGGAATGGTATAACCCTATATACAAGGTGTTGGAATTGCTGATAAAAGGCTATGGACCTTGTGTTAAGTGAATAACCAGGCCTCTGCACTTGTCCTTGCCTGCCCAGAGCTTTGTTTTAGCTTGTCCAACTCTACCACCAACTATCTAAAGACCAGCTGACTCATCTAACTTGCATGGCTTTTACTTAGCTTCAGACAACTATGTGAGCTAACACCTATTTCTACAAATATTTTTATATATAACACACATCAATAAATATTTGCTACATATATTCTATAAATATTATACATAAACATATGTGAAATCATTCAGTATTACATCACCCAGTTGTCCAAAGCTAACTAAAACCTGTACATAAATACAAGTACATGCATATGCACAGACTGAATGTACAAATTTACATTTGTGTGTGTAACAGCTAATACATACCAATAAAAAGTGGTTATTCTGTAGGGAATGGATTGCCTATGACCCTAGAACAAAAAGCTGCATAGAAGAGCAAAGGCATAGCACGACAAGAGAGGCCTTGAAAACAAATATACAGGATGGTATCAGAGGCCTTAAGTCTACAAACAACCCAGCAACAGCTGATTAGTGGTTAAAGGAAGCGAACCTTGAGAAGTGAGCAAAGAAAGTTCAGGGGTAACAGTAAAAAGAACATCCAGCATATATAAAATACACAGTATCTACAAGAAATTCAAATGCAACTGCAAAGTAGAGAAGAAAGAGTGAAGCATAGAATACGTCAACAAACAACCATAACCTCAACAAAACATAAGAGTGAGGAGAAAGAGTCAACACTGCACACCTCCAAGGGAAAGATTCCCTTTACTCAGTCTCCCACTCCCTGTTCTTTTCTGACCATCTTTTAATACATTCTGGTTTTCAAACAAGCATCAAGAAACTCCATGTAATTTTTTATATGATATTGGTTTCAGACTTCTGATACTGAACCTTTGTATCACGGTATAGAGGTAACCAATTAGATTTCATTGGCATTTACTATTTACCTGAAACAAGGCTGTGGTTGAGGTGTCTGTCTCAAAGTAAAAAGCGATAGGACAAGAGGAAATGAGCTCAAGTGGTGCCAGGGGAGGTTCACTTTGGAAATGATGAAAAATTTCTTATCCAAAAGGGGTGTCAAGCACTGGAACAAGCTGTCCAGGAGAATGGTTGGGTCCCAAGAAGTGTTTAAATGACTTGTAGCTGTGGTGCTTAGGGATATGGTTTAATGGTGGACTTGGCAGTGCCGTGTTAAAGGCTGGACTCAATGACTATGAAGGTCCTTTGCACCTTAAATGATTCCGTAGTTTATTCTTTTTTTAAATTGAAAGCATTCCTCTAATGAGCACAGTAACCCACTGGGTTTTGGCTTTGCATTTTTACACTTTAAGCATCTTGACCATTTGTGGGTTATAGATGGTTTTTCTTAAATAAATGCCAGGAAATTCCACACAAGCTTAGCATTTCAGGAACTTAAACAGTAACACATTTACTAGAACAGACTGCTTTGGATACTGTCCATGTAAACCAGTGAACTGCTGTCCTTCCATCACGCACTACACGAAGGTAGAAACTGCTACCACAATATATGTAGATTTAACAATCCCATTTGTGTATGCTGTATTAATTGTATCCCCATCTGAAGGTTTTCAGTTTTAATGTAATTAACAGCTTTACATACGAGCAAGAATGAATTTAGGAAGCTCATGTTTGTCTTCTGTTTGTTCATTTTTTAATAAAATCTAAATTCACATTTTGCATTCGAAAATGCAAAATTCTAAAATGCAAAGGGTGAGGGGGTATGGGAATTCTAATGCTGGCTGTCTAATGCAGCCCAGGAGACTATTCACCACCTTTTCCCCAAAGCTCGCGGATAGTTCATGGCCAACTTTTTGTCACCAGGACCCCCACATCCCTTCTCGCAGCACTGCTTTCCACCTGAGTGACTCACAGTATGTGTACAGTATGTACATAAGATTGTTCCTCCCCAGGTGCTGGACTCTACATTTCTACTCATTGAACTCCATGAGGTTCCTGTCAGCTTCTCAAGGTCCTTCTACACCATGGCCAGGATTTACATGCTTCAGCTACTTAGTTAATCCTGCACTTGACAGGTGTTCCTTTTCTTATAGACCTTCAACAGCAGAACAAACCAATTTCAGCCAAAGCCAGCAAGTCAGCAAAACACTAGATAACTTTATATCACCATACAGACTTTACCACACAAACCTTTTCAACATCAGCTTTCTTCAGGAGAACCTCTCAGAGCCAGCGCCTTCCCTCAGACTTGCAAGCAACCAAGGAGCTTATGAACTCCATCAGAAATTGACCTATTTCAGTTTAGTCCATGTAAGTAATTCCTTTGTCATCTCTCATTGGTCTGCCTCTTCTCAGACATTTGTTCGTCTAAACAGAGCACATGCAAATGCCTGGTTTTGTTTATGACGTTACCCATATTTGAAAAAACAGGTTTGTAAAGAATTTGACTACCTGTGTGTTATCCAGGAAAAGGTGCCATCCCATTATAAATTAAGTACTTCTCTAAATCAAGGAGGGGAGGGAAAGACAGCTTTATTTCTTAGGGCTTCCTGCCAAAGCACCCGAAGCACTTTCAAACTGAAGTCTTAAAACTACTAGAAAGAAAACAAAGGTCAACATGTTATTTCAGTTCAGAGCAATTTGAGATAAATGGTATCTGCCAAATTCTTAATAGCCCAACATAACAAATGTATAGACAAAACAGAGTAATGATCACTGTCAGAACAGGCAAAAGAGCCTGCCAACACTACAGACTTTCACTCTACAGTCATAAAGCAACTCCTACTAACTCCAAGGAAGGCTCAATCATGCATGCTTACTTCATCTGCTATGTCAAGCTAAGAATATCCACAAGTAAAGCACAACTCGAAAAGTGCATGATTAGTGATCAACAAAAAAATACAAAGACCATGAAAAGCTTCACGCCCATTTCCCAAGCCAATGACCAGAGTTAAGTAAGCATTCTCTTTGTGTATTTAATGGTTGTGTTGTCATGGCGTGTGTCTGATCAAAAATAAACGTTTGCATTTGTACTATGAGGAGTGAAAACCAGCCTCATCACAACCCCTGTAAAGCCCCTTTCAGGGTTGGCTCTTTGGGGATCTATTTCTTCTTTAAAACTGCAGCACACAATCAAGGCTTCTCTAAAAATTTAAGGAATAACTCGTGGTGCAGCTTTCTGACTACCTGTTCTGTTCTACAAGGCCCTTTGCCACAAGCTGCAGCATCCAGCTGCTGATCCCCAGCTCCTTCACCAGCTTCAGTAACTGTCTCCTACCCTTTGAACAACCTTCCTGCACACACTTCTTTGCTTAACTCACATTCCAAAGAGATGCTATTTTCCACTTTTCGCTTCCAGTTCTCATGAATTGGTGCTTAATCTAATTGTTTGCTTTTATTCCTCTAGCTGCTTTTTACACTCAGACAAAGTCAGCTCCTTACCAGCCTGACCTCTTACACTTTCCAAACTACTCATTCATATTTTCATCTTTGCTTACTAATCCCTCCTTCACCATATCTTCACAGAATTGATTGAGCTGGTAAAAAGAACTCTGAGATCAAGTCCAATCTATGACCTAACACCACCATGTCAACTGTACCACGTGTTACATTGTCTTTCCTTAAAAAGTGCTTCACATTTTCTCTATCCGATTTTCCTTCAGAAACCCAGAGGGTCTTCTATGTTCAGAATTTCATCACACAGGTGAAAATTGACACAATATTTTGCTGTCTAAACTTTCTGATTTAATATTGCCTCATGCACACTTAGTCATCAGCCTAAGCATAAAAAAAATCCCAAGAACCTCCCAACCTCCCCAAACAAACAAATATCCAAACTAAAAATGAACTCCCAGCTATCCACCCTCCCCAAATATCTCAACACAAGTTGCAAACAAGCAGCCACTACGGGATGAATTTACTACTGCCTTCAGTGGCAACAAAAACCTAACTATTAAGTTTCATTTGTAGTATGTCCCCAAGAAAATGTCAGTATACAGGACTGATTATGTTTCTCACCAGACAAATACATTCCAAAAAATCAAACTAGTTTTGGGATGAGTTAACTCAACCCTCCAAGTTGAGCTTTCATACAGGAGGCAGTTTTGCTTAGATGAGACAGCACAGGCATTGGTTTCTTCTACCTACAGGAAGCTCAGGCTCCAAGGTAATTATGTGGCAGCAGTGGGAACACAAGGCTGGGTGTGCCACAGAGTAGCATCTCCTCCAGTACTGACACTTGTGTGTCTCCTGCAGCCAAATTTTAACACAAGTTTCTGAAACTGAAGTTGCAGAGCTTTTACTATTTGCTCACACGCTCTCCTTGCTGCTCCTCTGTCTTAGGCTGACTTCTTCATTTCAAGCCAAAGTAAGTCAGCTGTTTTGGGGACACGGCTGGGAAGATACTCACACATGACAAGATTCCTGTAAAAGCTTTACCAAAGAGCTCTCGAGCCTTCCCTAACTTGGGGGAAGAACATGAAGCTAAGGAGGTTATTCTAGTGTCAGTCCTACACCTTCTGCAGTCTCTTAACAATCTTGCAAATTTGGCCTAGTTATAATTCAGGAAACCATCTGTGCCAGGAGACTCCTAGTCAGCTGCTACAGTTCACTTTCTTCCCTCAGATTCCTTCCCCCTGCACCAAAACAAGCTCCATCTCTCAAAATACAGGCAAACCAGATGCACAGGGGGCACATGGCATTCCAGCTGCAGAGCTGAACACTGTGTTCTGCCCTTGCTGCTAGGACCACCATGGAAGTAGGACTAAGATCAGGACAAATAGCCTCTCTCAAGCTTCCCCCCTTCCTCTACACCATACCCAGCACTGAAGCAAATGTTTAGGGAGATTAGGAGCAAATCCAGGAACACAGACAGAAGCATGGGAGGAGATAGGCTGCACACCTAGGGAAAAGAGGTGAAAAATCATGGGAAATAAAGCAAGGACAGGCCAGAGGGAAAACCTTCCCCAGAACCTGGAAGCTACCCCAATTATTCAAAATTTCTACTGTCTTTTCAGCCCCTGGATGAACAGCAGATTTATTGACAAGGTTTTTTTGTCAGCAGACCCTTTCAGTGGTAACCCTGGGAAGAGAATACTGCAACTGACATATTCTCCAGTGCAGCTCTACAACACTGAATGCACAGTCAGTGAAATACCACAAGGATAAACTTTTGCCACAATACTATTTATCTGCATACCAGTAGCTACTCAACTTACTACTTACTTGCTATTTTAGGCTACCAAAAGCAGCACCTAATCCCAAAAATTCAATACATTGCCCTGTCACACACACAACACAGGGTGGAAAACACTTTAAAAAGCAAGCTAACTATCAAACTGCGCTACATACAAAATAGTAAGTAATTCTTTAAAAAAAAAAAAAAAAAAAAAAAAAGAGAGAGAGAGAAAGAGAGGACCAATGAGATTATTTCACTTATTATTAGGTTCCTTGAAGAATAAGACATAAAGTTCTTCCAAAGACCAGGACATTCAGACGAACTGCACAGCAGAAACATACGAACAATGACTGAATTGACATTCCAATCATTGACACCAACTAAAATATTTATTCTCCCTCCATCTGGATGAACGTAATCAAGAGCTTAACTACCTTTGTAAACACAACCCTAAGTCAAATTTCTGTAAAACTGACCAACTTTTGTGTACTCAGAGGAGACCAAAGCAAGCATAACAATAGTATAAGCCTTAGGAAACCTGTCCAGAAGTCAGTTAACACCTCGAAGTTGCAAGCACTACACTGCATTAATGTTTCAGCCTCAAATATGAATAAAGATGTATCAATAAAGATGTGCAGTCTGGGTAAAAAGTCACAAAAATGCAGTGAAGATAAGATTTCAATGTGAAAATACCTATTTAGCACCTGCAACAATTTCAGTACTATCCAATGTTACAGAAGATCCAATTCTCCCTAAGCCTTCCTCTAATAAAAACATAACAATAATAAACCCCAGCAATAGTCACTGACTATCTAACAAGATCCTCATCTAACTGTAAAGAATTTCTGGATTCTTAATGTAAATCTTATTCCGCAGAGTCTGAAAGGCACTAAGACTTCAGGAACCTTTGTAAATGGGAAGGCCCCAACCAAACTGCAGAGTTAACTGCGTCATCACGGCACGTGCTCTATAAACTGCTGAAATAAAAGTTCAAACTGAGGTTTGCCCAAAATCAAGTACTTTTGGTTTCAGTTCAGAAGAGGAGCTTGTGTTTGATTTTCACTTAGCCAGCAAGTATAGGAAATGTTCCCAAGGTGGCTAAGTGAGAAGGAGTAAGAAGGAGCAAGAAAAGCTCCAGAGCTGCCACACTCAGCTGAGCTGAGACCACATGCCAGGCAGCAGGAATGTGCTCAGTCCACTCCAAAGTGGACCAGCTTTGAGGAGTGCTGACCCAATCCAATCTACTTCAGTCAAAAGTCTAGGGTTGTTTTCCTAATTTAGTTCAGAAAGCCAATGTGGACAGAGATGAGAAATCTGCAAACTAAGTTTTATATTCCTAGAATTTTCAGTCCAAATCACACTGCTGAGAAACCTGAACAAAGAGCTTACTTCATGCAATCATCAACTTTTTTCAAAACTTTCAGAGACAGGGCTTACTTTTCTGGGGTGTAAAAATGTATTAACAGCATTTTTAATGTTTTGTTCAATTAATAAGGCTCATCCAAACTATGGTTAAAAGCACCTTCATGTTTACTGGGAGAAGCTGTTCCTTGGTTTAGTAAGGTTTACTGAAACAACTGAAGCAACATTTTTTAATTCAAAATTTCCTAGACTGGATGTTTAGTGCTAGGAAGAGCCAGTACATAAGCACAATTTTCAAGGCAGGTCTTCAGGCAAAAGGACTCCAAGTGCAATAAATGAGACTGCTTACACAACGACATTCAACACGTTGAACCTTCCCTAGTCAGATTTGCCATTTTATACTAAAAAGCCTGTATATGCATAGCTACTAAATTAGATAGATAGATAAAAACACCCTACTTTAGGCAAGAAGCAGCCAACTGCATTGCCAGTGTATGTAGAGACTCTCCTATAATCCCCTTTTCCTGGCACCAGTGCACATGGAGTTAGTTCTTGTCAGGAAAATGAATGCTTTGAAATAGCAAACTACCTTATGTCTCTAGCTATAGCTGCAATATTTTTAATTTTAGAAGTCTGTTTTAATATGGCAAACCTCAACATGACACCCATTAAAAGCAGATCTTAATTAAACAAAAATATTATGTCTATAAACAGAAGCCTGCTTCATATGTTTTTTTCTCTCAGAAGTGTTACTTTTATATGCAAGTGTTTTCTTCCTGTATTTTCAAAGAGATAAATATACCTGTCCCTCTTCAAGAACCTGTAGCTTCTGAAAAGGTAAAAGTGTGCCTAAGCTGAGAACAGAACTCACCTGCAGAATTATTACCTCACTATTAGAGGATAAATATCAAATACCTTACCAAAGTGAAATAAGTCTGCCCCATTGTTCTATATACGGATATTTTCCTTTGGTCTCTTAATAAATTGCTCCACCAATGATCAGAATACCAGGAACAAGCCATTTTAACTGAAAACAAGAAATCAAAAACTAGAAAAAAAATACTACACATTTTTGAACCTGTACAAAAAGAAACTGACTTAAAACTGACACTGTTGTCAATTACAGGCCCTCGGTATTCATTTAAAGTTCTAGACATTACTACACGGAGCGGAGCTGGTTGAAGCAACGGGAAATACCACATTACAGAAGACAGAAAATACAAAAACGGGCTTTTTCAGAATCTCTCTTAAGGAGGTCACACGTGGTTACAACTTTTGTTACAGACTCAAAGTTCCTACAGTTACATCACTTGAAATGTAACACTTGCAATGTCAATCTGGTGACACTGGCTGTTCGCACTGAGTAGTAACTGACTAGAACTGGTCTAATTCAAACCATTAAAGCCATAATTCAAGAACAAGGTCAAGCTCGTAGACTGCTGAACTAAAATTTTATTGAGAGAATTAAAGGAGATGATAACATAAAAAAGGTTCAAACGAAAAAATATTACTTATTTTTCAGCATGCAAATGGACATTAAAAAAAAACCCTTTTAATTTCTAAAACCTCTTTAGTTTCTAAAACCTTTTCATATCAAAAAACATGAAACACTGTTAAAATCTGTAGCTTTCAGGAATATATAATTTCCTCCATTATAAACTCAAAGATGTATATCTGTGCATAATGCTATTTATTGCTTGAAAGAACAGCATTTGATTGCCAAGTCAAAAATTATACTAAAAAAGATGCATGAAGTTGACAGCAAATCCTGACTACAACCTTCACAAACCTACCTACTATGGGCAAACAGCTCTTGGATACAGAGCAGTAACTTGGCAGAAAAAGCAGAAAATAAATTATGAAGTTTCATAGGGATTTTTTTTGTATTGTTTTATTTAAAGAAAAAGAAAAATTAAAAAAAAAAAAAAAAAAAAAAAAAAAAAAAAAAAAAAAAAAAAAAAAAACACCCAAACCAGAAACTAAAAGTAGCACACTTTTTGGAAGAAGTATCTATAAGAGCAATAACTTGGTGTAGTGGAGTCTGAAACTTGCTGTCAGAACAGCACTGGCTATTTCAGTTGGGAACACATCACAACTTCTATAAAATGCAAATTCTTCTATAAAATGCAAATTTCAAATTCAGCCATAGAGCAATGACCAATGGAGAATTCCAGGGAAATCTAACCCCCAGAACAACTGAACACTTCATCCAGCCTGCTCCCAGATCTTCATGGAAATGAGAAAAGCAGGAGCCAGCTCCAGGTCTTCCCAGTAACTGCAGCCATCCTCCAGATCACATCCTTTCCAGGGAGTCTCCCCACTCTTTACCCCCACCATGCAGTAATCACACCATAAAAGAAAGTGTTTCCAGGAAAACAACAGCCAGGAACAAGAACTCCCCTGACATATTTTGACAGAAAGTAGCAGGTTAAAGGAGAAAGACCTAAGTTGACAGCATAAATTGCTTGGTAAGTACCAGCCTTCTGGTACCAGATGGTTTGGGAACACATGTATGCAATCTAATAAACAAACATACAGGGACTCAGGAAATGCAAAGTTAATGCAACTTGCCCAAGAAGCACTTGCTGTGCATGCACAGTTGAACTGAACTCAACAAGAGCTAGAGTCCTGTGGTTGCAAAGTGCAGAAAACAGGACACACAGCCCACCCAGGCAACAGCACATTCCTCCTTTTTGCTCTTGCAGAACAAAGCCAGCAGACATGAGGTTGCCTGCTCTTTCAAGTCCACTACTACTACTAGGTGTAGAGTTCTAAACAATGAAGATTCACACGTGGATATGAGAAGAAACTACATCTTGCAATTTGAATATCAAAGGTTAACAGATTGGTTTCTTTTCAATGAAGGGGAGAAAATGGAGTACTGCATGGACCTTGAAGAGTTTTAAAATAAAAAACTCTCACATATACACACACCCAGAACAAGCAAAATGACAGTCAACATTGAAATTTTCTGGGTGAAAAAAATGCTGCACATTAAGTAATTGACACAAGACTTCAGCACTGTGATCTGTCAATGAGTGAATCCGTTCACATGTGTCCCACAAAGGATTATGTTTATCTCATCATCAAGGAGTTGATTAGCATCAACTGTGTAGTGAAGAGAAATGCAGAGTTCCTATAAGGAAAAGATTCTTTTAACTGACCTATTTTTACAGCTACCCTTCATGAAGTTACATGATAAAAAAAAACAAAAAGCACAATTACTGTCTTCTGAAAATCTACACAAGATTAAATAAATGCTCCAGAAGAAAGCATTCAGCAGCAATGCATGTTTATGTTTTGCCTGTCCCTGTGCTTTCACCACAATACAGGTTTGAAGAAGCTGCAGCCCTGTGAAGGAAGATGTGCAGTAACCTAGGACAGTAACCATGTAGAAAGTCAAGTAACAAATATAGCTACAATGTTTGCCATTAGTCCAATTCAGATATTGCTACTATTAAAAGACAAGGATGCAGAGCAAATTTTATTCTTGAGGGTAAACTTACATTAGCTGTCATAAAGATAGTGACAATCCATCAAGGAGAAACCACTTCTCACTGTTTCTCTGCAGAAGTTTCCAAATAAAGACAGGATTCTGCAAGTTCTATTTATGCTCAGGGCTTTTTTTTTTTTTTTTTCTTCCCAAACAGACCGGCAGGAAATTCAAAATTACATGCAAGTGCTTCTAAAAACTTATGGGAACATATTAAGAAGTCAAGCACTATAAGGACTGTAAACTGAGAATTAACAGGGCTTTCAGTATACTTTAATATGCAACAAAGGAGAAGAGACGACTGCAGTACTCCCTGAAACATTAGGAGGTTTCTTCTCATTTACTTTAGGTTAAATTTCCACTTCAGTTATACACTTTGTGATGTTTTTAGAGACTCTTCAACAGGAATTGCCTGATTCCTTAGGCTAAAAACATTTCCATTTATTCACTAACCTGTTACATGCAGACAGAAAAAAAACCCCACCCTCCTTAGAAATTTACTAGACGAACAAAGATGCATGGAGAAGCAACCTAAAGAAATCTAGGATAACATGCCTCAGAATTAAACGCTATACCACTCTTTTAAGCTGTTTGGACCAGTTAAAACCCTCAAATAAAGAAAGTAGGTGTAACAAGTGAACTGTTGATCTGTGACAACACGTGTGTTACTATGCAAAACAAAAACACAACGACAAGAAGCACATGGCTTCTAACTTCACGGGTAAAGCACCTTTTACTCTGAACACCACAAGTGACAGCATCAGCAAGAATTCACCGGCCTGCGCACAAACTGAAGGAAGCCAACCTTTACCTATCAAAGCCTGGAAAAGGTTACTTTGGAAGATGCTGATGACCCGCTCGATGGAGTTCCGCAGCTGCCGATCCTCCGCCTGGCTCAGCTTGGAGCGGTATTCCTCCAGGAGGCGCAGGGCTCGCTGGGTATCTGCAAGCGGAGACCAGACACACGACTGACCGGGGAGCAACGGGCAGGAGCACCGGGCAGGAGCACCGGGGATGCAACAAGCCCCCGCGGCCGGGACCGCCCCGGCCCGGCGCGGCAGCTCCTTTGTTCGCGGCCGGGAGAGCGCGGGCGGGACGGTGCCCTCGGCGCGCTCGCAACGCCCGCAGCCCCGCGCCTCCCGCCGGCCGTCCCCCGTCCCCCCCGCCCGTCCCGCCGCGGCAGCGGCTGTCAGCCCGCGGCCCGGGGCGTGCGGAGCTCACCTTGCTTCCTGACGGGCATCGCGCCCCGCGCCCCCCGCCCGGGGCCGCCCCGGGGCTCCGCCGCGCCGACCGGGTGCGCGGCCCGGGGCAGCGCGGGGGGCGGCGCCCTCTGCCGGCAGGGCGCGGCGGGGCGGCGGCCGCCCCGCCTGACCGACCCCCGCCGCCCGGCGAGCGAGCGGCTCCGCGCGGGGCTCCCGCCGGCGCCGGCGCCGCCGCGGCGCCTCGGCGCGACGCGGGACGAGCCGAGCCGGGCCGGGCCGGGCCGGGCCGAGGGGGACAGCGCGGTGCAGGCGGCGGGCCGGGGCCGGGACGGGCAGGGCTGGGGCGCTCCCGCCGCCTCCCGCCCGCACTGCTCGGAAATTCCAAACTTTCCAGCCAAAATGGCGGCCCGGAGGCTGGGGGAGCGCGCCCCCCCCACGTGACCGGGCCCGGCGGGCGCCCAATCAGGGCCCGGCGCGGGGCCGGTACCTTGGCGGCGGGCGGGGGAGGAGGCAGGTGAGCGCTCCCCGCCTTAAAGGGGCCGCCCCGCCCCGCCCCGCCCCGCCCGCACGGCCCGCCCGGGCACCGGCACCGCCACCGGCACCGGGAGAGCAACGGCCACCGGCACCCGGCGGGACCCGCCCCGAGCGGCCCCGCAGCCGATCGCCGCCGCCGTGCCCGGCGTGATCTGCGAGCGGGCGGGACAGGCGCAGGTGTGCGCCGGGTACCTGCGGTAGCGCTCGTCCCTGTTTGACTGCGGGAGCTTCTGGGCAACGCGCACCGAACGGCCGTGATGGTGCTGTGGGAGTGCTGGGCACGGACCGGCTCCTGCGGTGAAGGAGCACCGGTAGAACCGTGCCTGGCTGCGGAGAGCCCCGAGCCGCGGCATGTGGCAGGAGGTCAAAGGACAGGCAGGAGCACAAAAATATCTCACAGACCTTGCCGGGCACCACAATAAGTGATACACGGAGCACTGGCATCCACCTGTTGCTGGGTTTTGTTTGTTTGGGGTTCTTTTCTTTTGATTGTTTGGGTTGTTGGGGGTTTTTTGTTTGTTTGTTTTTTTTTTTTTTTTTAGGTCAGCATAAGGATATCATGGGAGAAAACACGAAAAGCCTTGCTTCGTGGAAAGTATAAGAAATGGGCTGTATAGGCTGACATCAGGGACTGGTCAGAATCATGATAGTTGCTTTCTCAAAACTGGAGTTGGAATGCTAAGGAGTTACCTTCAAAGGCAAAACAGCTTGCTTTTTTGCAAGATGGCAAAGAGGTGACAGCATAAAAATTAAATGGGTGCTTTGGATAGAAATGTATGAGCTAAATTGTCTTTGCAGCATATTCTATATACCCATTAAAAGGAAATGTATATTAAAGCTAGTGGATGTAGGGGTATCTCTTGTTCAGAGAGGGAATGTTAACTTATCTCTCAATCAGATGGACAATCAACCAGAGTCTCTGATCTGATACACTTCAAACCCTGCATGTATACACATATGAGAGGCAGAGAGAGACTTCAAAGTTCAAGGCAAATATTGCTGATGTGATATATATATTTTTTTTTTTTTTTTTTTTTTTTTTAAATCCAAGCTCGCATTTCCATTTACATTTTTTTAGATTTAGGCACAGCTGAAAATGTTCAAGAACTTACCCAAAAAACCTAAAAAGAGCCTCCTGGGCAACTCACACAAATTTGAAGTCTAAAAATCAGAACTAGATTTCTTTTTGGCAAAGACCTAATCTTAAGGAAACTTACACTGTGACAGATCTAACCTAGATCTAGAAAAGGCCTCTCTCTCTTTTCCCTCCCCGATAGCCCTATGTTTTGTTCTTTGATTTGTGCCAGGAGTTTCTCCTCCTCCTCCCATAGCTATGTACTGTGAAACTGTTCACACATCTCACTGAAGCAAGCAGAATATACATTTAGTGTTGACACACATTGCCCATTTTCTTCCTTTCTATTTGTATCTTCATATCTTGAGATTTTGGCACCAGCTGGTACCAGTTCAGATATTTTGAAATGAAAGCAGGCTAAGAAGCAACATTGGCAGAAGCCTCCGTCATCTGGCCTCATCAGTTTTCAGTGTTTACAGCAGCAATAAATGTGCTGTAAAGGGGCAATAGCCCTCTTGATGTCAGAGGAATATATATACAGAAGGAGAGGAAGAACCATCTAAATTTAGCTAGCAGAAAGGAGACATCTGCAGCATTTAGGTTGGTTTTGCTGACTGACATAAATGTATTATATACAAAATTAAAAAAGGATTTTTTTCTTTTTACAATTAAAGGAACCACCATAAAGAAACTACTTTTTCATACACAGTATTTGATGCTTCCAAGTCTTTTTTATTTTAAATAAGAGATAATCCCATCACATATGGTCACTGTGTTTGGGATAGAGAAATAATCGCATATATAACACCCTGAGACAGCATTTCTCACTTGTTACTAATGGTCTAGGGAAAAAAAAAAAAAAATAACATCAAAGAGGGGGTCAGGATGATGGATCAGCAAGTCAGGAAGCAATTAGGTGAGCCTTATTGTACCTCAGAGAATGATGTTGGTTCCCGGCACTTTTGTTTCTGTTCTAGGAGTGTATCTGCTGATAGAAAGCAGTTGAACCAGAAAGTACAGTACTAAACTTCAGTATGAAAACTGGGCTTGAAATTCCAGCACATATAGGAAATAGCCCATGAATGGCAAATGACATTTTTACTAGCAATTCGCAGCTAGAGCCAGCGTTGCAAAACCGTCCTGGATTACACATTGCCTTTTGCAGGCTCCAGCTTTCAGGAAGTTGTGTAGTTCCCTTGGAGGAGGAGAAAACTGAGGGTGAACCAGAACAGCATTTCTGCCACAACTTAAGCAATAGCATGTACATCAAACCACTATGGGCAGCATACAGAAAAGCTTATACTTAAATTGTGACTGGTGTGGTCAGTGTAGAAGTCAGCATTATGCTGTGCTTAACATGCCCTGGCTGTGCTCCAAAATGACCCATGGCATAGGAACTCCAGAACAATTACACAAAGCAGCAGCCCATTGCCACTGTAGTCCTCAAATGCATCTGAGGATGTGACCAATGGCCTTTTCTCACTGCCCTCAGATTTGCCCTTTAAAATCCCTTCTTTTGCAGCTGCTGCCAGGAGCGAGTCTGGGATGGTCTCTGGAAGGGACAGGCAGCTTGTTACAGCACATGTACTGCTTAGGGGGATGTGTGATACAGGACCAGGCAGATTTTGGCAGCAGGAAGGCCAGCACAGGCTTTTTCCCTGGAAAACCTTCTGTAACAGCCACCTGATCCTTGCCCACGCCACCTGTACATGGGGAAAAAGCAGCCCTGTGTTAGCGCCTAATAATCCCAGTTTCATAAACTACAGTGAAACAGAGATGATGTTTTCCCACTTTAAGAAACTATGCCAGAGTTTGTTGGCAGCTGCCTGGTCTGGCAAGTGATCATAGTAGTGAGCCCTGCCACAGATTTGTACCTGATCCTACACCAGCTCCTACTCCTCAAAGCAGTCCAGCTGCCACTTTAAAAAATGGCTCTTTCTGCTTTAGAAACATCACCTGGTCAGCTGGAACCACACCACAGGGAACAAGAATGCTGTCAGGGTCCTTACCTTTTGAGGCAGTCACGCTTTGACCATAGGCAGGGCAGCAGGGCACAGAGGGGTTTGAATTCATGGCAGCTACCTGGTGAACCCCTTAAGTCCCACCAGAGCCAGCTGATAATGTAGACTTCTCAAACCGGCAGTGGCAGTGGATGTGTTGCAGCTGGCGTCCCACACAGTTACTGGAGAGGTATAATGAACTCAGAACACGAGACTTCAAAAAACATTCCCTAGATCCAGACATAATGTCAATCAACACAAGAACAACAACGACAAAAAGACTGCAAACATCATCACACGGCAAGAATTTACAAAAAAATACAATAGTTACAAGCTGAGATAAACTCCATTACAACAGAAGGTGGGATAGGTTAAATAAATACAGGTACATCTGTTCATAATTAAAGATGGACACTCCTGTGTAAGGTGGAATACTTCTAGAATAATATAGTATTAATTTTAGTAAAAAGAAATGCTGACTGTTGAAGAATAATGAGTAAAACTCAAGACTTTTTTTTGTTGGGCTTACTAATGAAAAAAACCCACAAGAACAGAAAATTGGTGCTCTCTTAATTGTCAGATTCAGTGTCCAGAGTCACCATACAGTACTAGCAGTCACCACACAAAGCAGATGATTTCCCTTATTCACTCAGAACAGGGAGCTGATGCTCATGAAAGGATCTCTGACAGCTGCAGAACAGCTTCCACTTCCCTGCAAACTCCTCAGTGCAATGCTTCACAGCTAACTGGGGAAGCAATGAAACTAATGAAGCCCCATTTCCCCTGCCTAACAAGGAATGAAGCTGGAGTGAAGTTAGCTTGTTCATTACGCCTCCACTCATCTGGATTCTCTGAAGTCTGATAAGTTTGGATTGTGTGCCACAGCCTTACCTTCCAGGAGCTGTCTTTTCAGAAGAGCACCTTTTTCGTTATCATCTGCAATTTTGTGGGTTATAAGAGATGCAAACAACTTGTAGAGGTATTCTACTTGAATCAAAACATGGAATGGTAATGTGTATTTTTTCTCCATAAAAGCTGGTATGTGTGGAAAATTTTCATGAGGGCACTAAAGACTAAAGCTACTCTTTCCAACGCAGTCTGCAGTTACTCTGTCACACAACCCAATGAGACATGTGCCTGTCATAGATACTGCTAACAGTTGAAATATCAGCTCATTTTTGTCTATCATCTTCACTCTTGCAGGTAAAATAAGTTGCTGCCTATTACATGGGGAGAGGCTGATCTTCAGCTGTTAAAATCAAAGTTTTATTTTAAAAAATCACAGTTTAGCAAATTTAATTAAGCCTACTCAATGGAATTCTTATGGGATCCTCTTACATCTCCCTGCTAATTTTTTTTTTTTTTTTAGTATAGAGAAGACAATTTCTCCAGTAATACAATCTTCATAATTTTCATTTGTGAACAGTATATCCAGTTTGTCCTCATAACTGGAACTTGTCTTAGGTTAATTTGATCCCCATCAGAATACAAGGATGTCTTTATTCTTAGCATTAGAGTCCAGCTGGGCATGGCTGGATGTAGATGAAAGTGTTCCTGTTTACAGGGAGAACTGGACTTCTTTTTGTCTAAAAGATTATTTTCTTTTCCCTATCATTGTGCAGTCTGTGTGTGCTGAAGTTGTTTTGAGCTCTCGTTCAAATAGGGATTGTATGCCATTTTTATACGAACTCATCTTTCTTTTGCTCTTGTAATAAGATTTTTCTATTGGGTATGGGACAGCTCAAAATCCTACAAAAGAGTGAGTTTTACTACTCCAGCAAACTCAGGAACTAGAGCATTGTAAGAAATATGAGACTTCTATTTCCCTATTTAGAATGATGTATTTAAATATATGTACCCAATGTATAGAAGAGTGCAATTACAATTTTTATAAACAATTAAAATTCAGTACCTGGCTGCTAATGCTCCAAGATCTTCTGGAAGGCTGCAAAACATCAAAAACAAAAGCATACAAAACAATATTAATTGTAATGGTTAACAATTACTGCCAATATGACATGCATAAACCTAGACCATCTTCCTCCACACTTTCTATAATCAGGGCTGTGTTATATAATATCAGCTTAACAGCTTCTTAGTTGACTTCCTGATGTAAAGATAAACATCATTATATAACCTGCCTATTTTAACTTTCTCAGTCAAATTAAGCAGAGAGGTTGGTGTGTTGTATGAAGTGAGTTTGTCTGTGTGAAAACCCAATGCAAGAAATAAACCTTCAAAGAACACCTTAGAGGCTCTTGAGCAGTGTTTTCCTAGAAGGAAGACAGCAGCTGCTGTGGGGTTTGCCTGACCAAATGCTAAGCAGAGTGTTTAGAGAGTAAATTCATGGATTTTTTTGTATGATCACATTACCCAATTAAAACAACAGGTACTAAAAATAAATTAAACTCTTCACATCCTATGAAAATGTAACAAATGCCCCCAAAATAGCAAGGCACTCCAATTCAGACAAAGCACGAGGTAGGGCTTTCCATTTAGTCATGGAAATAGAGTAAATAACATGGAAGTGCTTTTTCTTTATTTCTGGGGCACAGTCCCCAGCATGCCTTGAAACAGAGCTGCTATCCATGGCTCAGTTTACTCTGTGCTGGTTTTCACCACCCCTGGAGTACAGAAACTGGTGTGCCTGAACCACGCGATACAGCAGCACAGCAAAATGACATCACAGCCTAGCACATCAAGACACTTTTGTTTTCCCAACCCAAACAATGTAGTATTTGTAGCAGAAAGCATGGGATTATGCCCAGCCTTATGCCTCTTGCACAAGGGTGACAGATGCATGCTCTGCTACCACCACGCTGTCCATCATGTACACCCGAAAAGACAAAAAGTCTTTGTATTTGAGGATTACAGACACTTGTACCTAGATTAGGTGAGTGGGAAAAATAGAAAGGGAGTTTGGCAGTGATTTTTATGGGAATCAAAATCGTACTTGTCAAAAAGTACCTTGCTTCAAAGCTCAGTCACTCCCCAAATAAACTGTTTTGTTGCAACGTATTAAGACGTTCTACTTCACACCAAACACTGAGTATTTCTGAACATTGCAGAAACACTGAGTGTGTGGAGCTCTTATAGTAACCCCTCTCTCTCCTGGAATGACAGACAAATTTAAACAAGCTAAACTTGTTTAAAATTCCTTCTTCCTGTGCTAACACCTACCATTTGAGCTCCCCTGATAACTGGAGAAATACTATCTGAGGACAATTAACACGAGCACAACCAGCAGGCTGCTGGCTCACCCTTCACAAGTCGTGGCTCCATCTGTAGCATTATGCCTGGGCTATGGGTACACAAAGCCCATGCTTCCCATCTCCTGCCCTGCCATGCTCCCTGCTCCTTGAAATTGTGGAAGTTTTCTGCAGACATCACTTGAGAGGAAGATTACTGGAGTCAGCATAATTTGGCCCTCCTGGCTCACTGGTGGTGAGCAGGTAATTGAATTATCAGGCACACCTTCCCTTTAATGGGTTTATCCCCCCTCCTTGTTTGTGTAGAAGCTTTGGGAGGATAAAAGCAAGTATGTACCACAGATGTGTGAAGAAAAAGAGTGGTGTTAAAATGGAATGCAGCTGGATAATTCAAGAAAAAAATTAGTCTTGTTTAGAATTTTATGAATAATTAAAGGGAGAGGCTGCCAGTGACAGAAGCCGAGGGGTGAGTCCTTCAGTGTCCCACTGAACAACTGCAGAGATTGAAGAGTGAAGAAACTTGGGAAACTGTCCAGTTTGCAGGGATCTACAGCTAAAGAGGACCTAGGGGCTGCAGGAATTGCCCACAGTTAATGCATCCTGCCTTTTGCTCCAGGAGTGAGCATTCAGTGGTGCTGAGATCCTGCAGTGTCCACACAGCTTTTCTGTTATATTTCGATATGTGTTTACATGCAGAAAATCCTTGTAAACCTGCCCATTTTTCATGAAAGGCCTCAGCAGAGCCTTCATGTGGATTTTGTAAAAACCACTCTTTAAATCCTATGGTATTGTGCCTACTCTTACTGACTATAAAAGAAGTTGTCAGAGTCCAAAGTCCTGTTACTGACTCACAAGCAGATTCTTGTTTGTCCTTTCAGTAAATCCTCTGTTATAAATAACTCATTTAAGCTTTGTTGCTTCTGTATTACTTATCTTACCCCAATTTCTTGATCAAACATTGTTGCAAGTTGAGGTCAATGAAAATGTTAACATTATCTGATTGTAAGTTCCCAAAGAGCTTATACTAAATTCCCAGAATCAGAACTACTTCTGAATACACTGACCTAAGTGTTCTGCTGCTGTTGGCAAAGCTTTATGGACAGCTCACTTCTCCAGATGGGTCCAAGGGTCCAGCTAGATGCTCCAGAAAGCTACAGGGAAGCTGGCTGCAAAAACCAAACGCGCACACTCAGAGACAACACATACTCTAAGGCTATTTACTATTGATATTCCTGTGCTCCTGTTCCTTTTATTTGCTTTTCATCCTCAAAATACAGCTTTTCTGGAATTAATCAATCAACCTTCCTTATTTTCAGATTTTCATTACTGGGGGAAAAAATCTTCCACTTACCACAAATGAGATTTTTGCAAGGTAAGAAGTGATATCACCAGAAGCTGTACCACATTCCTTCCCAGAACTGCACTACTCCAACAGCAGAGAGCATTGAGTAACGAGTTTGTCCGATACCAAGACTGACTCATAAGGACAAGAAAAGTTGGAAGACAGGTGTGTCCTTGCAATTCTTGTCCCATTTTCCTGATAATTTGGAAATATGGCCAAATAAAACATTAACTTGGTTGTGTACAGGCCTCTGTCCTGGAATGGTTTGCATTTATGCATTTGCTTAATGCTGAAATCAGCAACATTTCTTTAAATGGATGCAGAGACTATGTGGACTAAGAGGTAGAGGCAACATATTGTACTTTTTCTTCCATCAGTAAGTATTTTATACTTCACAGAGACAAGCTTATGGAAGCATGGGGTGACATGAAAAGCTACAGCAAAAAGAAGTGTGCTGTGAAGTTGGAATAGTGTAGAGATCAAAGTTACACCAGGCAGGAGAGAGAGGGAAGAAACAAAAACAGTCAACAAAGGATGAGCCCTTACTAAGGCCATGAAAGGGGGAAATAATTGACAGGGGCCTCAGGAGTGAGATTTACAGCAGATAGGGCTGTACTAATGGTCCTGCACAAAACACTAGTGAGACCTCACCTAGAGTTTTACATAACCACGGCATCTGTGTTCAGCTCAGGTGAATTTGCACTAGAAGGTGGCAGAGCAGGAAATCTGGGATTTCCAGAGTGGGTGACCTCAGAGGGGACCTTCAGGTCAGTAAAGGCTATTGAGCAAAGAAGAACAAAGGTCCCCCAGAAAGCTTCCTGGGACAAGAGCAGTGAGGTTTGGAGCTGCTTCCAGCTAGAAAAGGGAAGACAAGTCACTGAGCTGGTTTCATGGTGGGACTTGATGCAGTCACCCACCACTATAGACTGAACACAGTAAAATGTTCCTCACTAAGCACATGCTGTCCTTTTATTTCCATCTCCTGGAGGCTTGGTGCTTTTCACCTTAGGTATTCACAGACTGGACCATGTATTTAAATAAAAAACTAAATTTCACAGCCAGATTTGGGCTGCATCTGTATTGAAATTGCTCTATATTGAAGGAAAACAGTGTACAAAGATTTAGATTTTGGGTTTGCTTCATTCCAGCACATTCTTTTTCGCAGAGTTTCTCTTGAGCCTTTATCTTTGACATTTCTGGGGTCTCCTGGTAGGTGGCTTGGACAGTGTTGTAGTGTACAGCAGCTTCAAGACAACTTGTTGGGAGTCAGGGGTCCTGAGGACTATTCTGATAGCTGAGGACATCTCTAGCACAGTAAAACACTAGATAAGCTCCTCCAAGCTGAGTGGGAGGGGACAGGATAAAGCCTGTGCTAGGTTTGGATTTGGTTTTTCACTGCTTTACATTCAGTCTTATCAAGGATGGAACAGAGGTCAGCTACTGACAAAGAATAGTATTCTGCTCACCAAAGCTGCACTGAATTTCCATTTCTGCTTTAGGATAGCTGAGAAATTCCAGGCCTGTGCACCACTTTATTCACCCACTTTATTCACTTAAGGGTAGGCTTAAGAGAAGAACTCAGTCCAACATCATTGGTCTGGATTCAAGGGGGACTTCTCAGCTTCCTAATCAGAAACAGCTCAGTGCTCTCACAGATCTCCTGGCATCATGCAGATGTAGAGCATGCCTCCTATTTCAGAAACTCACTAAGGATTTCTTCAATTATTAATTAAAATCTCATTTGGTTATGATTATTACATGCCAGAGGAAGCATCCAGTTTCATTGCAAACAGTTCATTTAAACTCTCTGAAGACATTCCATCAAGGAAAACAGAACTAGCAGTCCAAAGAAGGAAAACCTTATCATTATGTACGGCATTACATTACAATTCAGAAGGGATTATCTCTGTTTCTACTCTCTTTAACAATAAAATGAAACATGCTGGCTGTGTTAATTATTGTTTGCTAAGGCTATTTATGCAGGGTACAACTTCAGTGTAGTTCTAGCAAATTTTTATGCATCTTTGCCTCTGCAGATTTTATTTTTGTCTGCTTTGGCTAAATGTAGCTAAAAATGAAAATTTTGTGGCTAATCTCTGCAGAGCAAACCACATGCTCATATTTACATCAGAAGCAGCTGATACCTTCAAGGAATTAGCAACTGAGGTGTGCTAATTTTTATATCTGTGGCAAGAATTAACTGCTAGATACCCATTGTGTTTGTTTTATACACAGGCCCACAGAACTGAAAGCATCAAAGCAATGTTGCATGAGTCTAAAGCAACCTCAGCTCTCACTTGACTCCTTACGGGAACTTTTTGGAGTTTCTGCATTGGTCAGGAGGAGCTCAGTGCTGCTCACTGCCCTGCACTGTGCTGTCCATGCTGGGCCACGGCACGCTGCTGCCTGCAGCCACAGCGGGGAGGGAGCAGAGGAGCTCCAGCCCTCAGCCCTTACTGAGCCACAGGGATGCACAGATGTCACTGCCGAGGCAGGGGAGTGAGGAAATGGTGTGGTCTAGCCCCCAGCGAGTTCAGCTTTTCCACACTTGCTGCTTTTTTAAAATCTGCAGCAGGCTATTTCTGTCAACTCTTTGGATGGGTGGAAAGTACTTTAGAAAATGTGGAAAACATAACACTCCCCTGCAGATTTTACCATCCCACACGTGGACCAGCTCCATTTCATTGCTGGGACTGCAGGGGAAAGCAGACTTCAGGCTCAGGCAGCCAGACCCCAATGCCTCACAAAAGCATCTCTGCTAGAGCCAGGGAAATCACTCCACAACCACCACAGTCAGAGTGAAATCATCAGCCTTGGTCCATGGCAGTTTCAGCAGTGATATATATTGAGAGCAGGACCCTGGTTTTCCTTTTACAGACCCCTAAAATCTTTTTGATATCTGTGCAGACATGGGGAGTCATCTCTAGGCTCATTAAACAAAAAATTTGGTTTCTTAGTGCACTTTTAACATATAAAAATTCACAAAAGCGGCCCGTCCTTCAGAGATCCACAGACCATTTGAGGAAGAGCACTCGGCTAGAGGGAAAGATGAGGTGGCATTTGGGAAGTGCAAATGGGCTCCTGCTAGTCTGTTGATGGAGTAGCACAAGCCAGCAGGGATCCAGAGTGCCCAGCCTTATTATTTCTATCTCAAGCTCGCTGCTGCTGGCGGCCTCTTCGTCCTGGAAAACTGTAAGGAGACACCACCATTCCCTGGGAGTTACCGAGAGGCTCAGCTGGAGCCCAAGCTGCCCTAAATAGCCGAGATCAGTAAAGCTGTCTCCGGCTGAACAAGAGGCAGGTTCCGAAGTGCCCCCGAGGCATGGGAAGAGCTGGGGCAGGGCTGCAGGCGCTGTGATGTGCTGTCTTACAGAGAGCTGCCCCTGGGGCTGACCGGGCAGCATCCTGGGACACAGCATCCACCGGAGCACTCCTTTTGCTGGAAGCAGGAACAGACCCTGCCAGAAACAACCTCGAAGCTTTCTCCTTCTCGCTAAGGAGTACATTACGTGGGCTCAGATCTGCTGTACTGATCCCTCCAGCAGCACTTGCAGAGCAAACCTTCCTATAAACAACCACTCAGCTCGTTTCTCTTGCTTGTGCAAAAGCATACATTCAGATAGGAAATGTCATCTCTTCTTATTCCTCCTCTTATTAGCTAGCACGGTGCTGCCAGGATTTCAAGCAGCTGCCTCTTCGGTGGTGAGTTTCCATCTGCCGGCAGAACTGCTCCCCAGCAGTGCTGTGCCAAGGGTTCACAGCCCCAGGACCCTCTGAACTGAGGCAGCTTTCACTGAAGCCTTCTCTTGAAGCTCTCCTGTCCTCTCATGCTCCTCTAGTTCTGCTCTTCACACTCCTGGTCCATTTCTACAGAGCATACCTCATAAATTTTACATACATCACGTGTATATGTATACATGCTGCATGCACTATATATCAGTATATATACCTTGTAGCTCACTGAAATAGTGTCAAAACTCATGTTTTACCAGTCTTGTTTGACTAAACGCTATACAGCAAGTTATCGAGGTGTACTATCACATTTTGAAAATATCATGGGTGTGTTGGTTGGGGTTCTTTTGTTACTCTACAGAGTGAATTTTTTAAAATTACCAGTCAGAATGAAGGGTGGGAGGGGTATAAATTAACAATGTTCTTGTGTGCTCGTCTGCAGCTTTCCAGGTCACACACGCTTCTCAACAGTACAGAAACAGTAGGAACGTCCCTGCCTGTACTGAGCAGCATTTTGGGGTGGGTGAATAAAGCAGCACACTCTCTCACAGAGGGGGAAGTGGCCTGGTTGTTTGCTCTAACAAACATTATTGGCAATTTTACTAAGCTAAATTACAACAAGAAGTTCTCTACAAACTCACACTGCTGCTTCCAGCTGTACAAAACACTCATATGTACCTCTGACAATTTTTCTGGCTCCATAAGGCCACAGAATCACCCTTTGCTTGCAGAATGCTGATGAGGAGACATAGATATTTCTAATGCAAACAGTCAGCTCACACACTCCATGGCAGAACAGTCTATCTACACATTCCTTCCCCTTCAACTGCTTGTGAGATTATTCTGTTAAACACCCAACACTGCCTGCATTTGGGGTACAGCTGCAAAAGTAGCTGTTTCTGGCAGGCTGGTTTCTTCATTCCACGCTGCTGCAGCAAACCTTGGGGTTGCTGGTTTTAATTTGGGCTATAATGCATCTTCAGTGCTGGCCTTCATAGAAAAAAAAAAAAGAAAAAAAATCTGTCTTTTCTTTACTTTCAACAAAAGCAACAGGAAAAGATTACACATCACACCTGTGCTGTCCTGAGGCAGCAAAATTATCTTGTCATGAGATTGATAAAGGGTAGACAGACTTGTCTGAAGCTGGAGTCCCTGCAGCTAAGGAGCTGAAGGAACGTGAAGAAAGACATCTACCCTGAACCCTGCTGCCCTGGGTCAGTCCCCAGAATGCCCTGAGTGATCCAAGTGTGCTCCATCTGTGCCATTCCTCAGGGCTGCGAAGTCCTGTCAGGGGCTCCCAAAGTACTCCCATGCCACTAAAGGCAGCACGGCAGCTGCCTTTGGACACAGAAATGCACCAAGGGTCAGCAGTGATCAGGTGTGGCCCTGGCAGAGCAGAAAGAAAGGATGGAAGCCCAAATGTTGTAGACTTCCTGCTCCTAAAGCCCTTCTTTCAAAAGGGCCTCACTTTTTCAGTTTAATCCCATCCCCAGACAGCTGCAGCCAGTGCTCTGCTCTCATCAAGATTCCACTTCCTTCAAACTAAGAAGTGCCAGTGTACTACCACCCATGAAACTAAAAACAGATTAGAAAAAAAGATGCATATGTAAATCCTTATACTTAACTGTCTAAAGTTCCTAAGAGATTGCATGGAGAAGAGACATGGAAGTTTCACAGATTTTCAGATGACTCAAGGGGCATCCAAACAGTAAATGTGACTCATGGGCTGCGTAGGCACGTCCAGGTATGTGGGCAGGCTTCTGGAAGCCATATGGTTTCCTGCAGGAGCTGAAAACCAGCACAAGCAGTGCTGGGGAGAAGAAATGTGACGTTTTATCACATAACAAGCTACTTAGGCGCTGTCTGTCCAAGAATTGCTAATGCAGGGGAGCCTGGTGAGGGCTGGCTCCCACCAGCACTGCAGAATAGCATGGCTCCTTTAAAGAGTGGGATCTATTTACAGGAAACTCTTTGGAACACAATGGAATTTAAGGGGGTGAGAGGTAATTACGTTCCAAAATAATTTGATTTTGTTGAAACTGGTCTTTGAAGACCTCTCTATAGGAGGCCACAATCTGGCAGAAAGGGAACATTATATGGGATCCTGGCACTATTTAGGCTTTGTGAAAGCAGCTGGAAGCAATTTCATCTGAACTCTAATAATGTTTAAAAATGCACAGCCAAGCTTGGAACCAGAGCAAGATACATACCCCACAGAGCCAAAGGAGCTGAACCTGCTTAGCTGCATGTAAATGTGCTGTAAAATACCGCAATGAAGAATTGAGGTGAACTCCTCCAGCCCAAGAGGGGACACGCTGCAGTTGTCACCTGTGGCACTGCGCAGTACAGGGAAGGATGAAAAGCAGCCACATCACCAGGGAACTCGATACCCACCACCCCCCTCTCCCAAGAGACAGGAGAATTTACAAGGTTGTTTGCCTTCAGGGGAAAGGAAGAAAGAGGTAAAACAGAGACTTTGTGGATTTTTGTGACTTTACACAAAGAGTATTAGCCAGGCAGACCCCTGTGAACCAAAAGTGTGAATGTTTGTGTGTACGAGTGTGCCTGGGTGTGTGTGTGTGAATGTCATATTGACAGCTGCAGCCCATCATTGATGTCCAGCAAGGCAAAAGAAAATTGAAGAAAAAGAGTGGGGTGTTTTTCCCCAATATTCTTCCTATGGCAAATTCTTCCCCCACTCTGGAGCCAAAAAGAAACTGAAAAGGAGGCGTTAGGTAGCAGCTACTGTTATGACACTCAAAAGGAGATTATTTTTAGTTAGCAGTCAGTATCACTGCAGTACAGAATCTGGTGGACAGGGTGCATTTGCTCATACAGCTTCAGTCTCACCTCTGACATGAGCAGGAGAGAGGTGAGAAAGCCAGAATGAGTTCATGTTTATTTTGTCAGCCAAAGGTACCTGGGGACAAGGGGTTTGCATCCTGCTTTGGATCTAATGGTATTGAGTGCCAGGAGATGGGACATCCTCACTTATGGTCACAGCAAACCTGATCTGCTGCAGAGCTGGGTCACACCTCCTCTGCACAGCACAGGCCCTTGGGGTCCCTCTCCAAAAAAATCTCCCACAAAAAATGGGGCCTGGAAGTATGAACAGCCTGGGGAAAGCCTGTGTAGTGGGATGCAAATCGCCTTTTGAGATCTGTGCTTAAAGAGATAATCACTCTGTGGCTTTTGACCCAGGGCATGTCCATCACTGTGGCTTTCAAAGTGGAAAACCCCTTTTCACCAAAGTGGAGGAAACACGGATAGCATAAAGTTATACTCTGTTTTGGGGGGAAGAATCTTCCTGATAAACACTTGTAGAGGAGGTGATTGCTGCTTTTACATTATAGCAGTGAAATAAAAGAGACAGAGACAGATACAAGCATCTTGATCTAATAATACATGAGAAAAACTGGAATGACAAATAAAACACTGGTCTCTGGGCTGTCAGAATATCTGTGCTGATGTGAGAACAGGCAGGAAGACAGCAGAGAGAGAACAAGCTACAAAAAACAGTGATCAGCCATGAAAATCGACTTCCAAAAGCTATTTGAAAAGTACAGACACTGACTAGTGAGCCCCATATTCAGAAGCTGATTAGGATGCCTATCCACTCTATCCTGTTGGCCTCTGCAGGAACATTGCTGCTCCATCTTTTAATTAGTGGAAGTAGAGAACATGGATTAGAGTGTCTCTTCCAGCTACATGGACAACTAACCATGACACCTTAAAACCTTGACGTTTCAGGACAATTAAGGTAAAAATGGAGATATTTTCCCACATTCAAGAAATCTGCTAGGTCTGCTTGGACATGACCTGTCTCCTCTGTGGGCAGGGAAGGATGAGGGAAATACTCATTCCAGGAGCATTTCTGATGTGGGAAAGAGATACTAGGCCATGAATTACCCCTTGCCCTGTCCCAAAAGGAGCTGCCTCCTGGCTGCCCTTCTCAGGCACATCACAGATGTCCTCCACCATCCGAGCTAGTTTACATCCAGCACACTTCAGGCACACCAGCAAGACCAGAGCAGCAATGTGTGAAGTGAGTACAAACTCAGGTGATATATCCAGTTCACTTGTAGTGAATGCACTTTATGTTTCTTTCTTGACTTGACAAGATCAAGCCTTGTAGAAGCAAGTCAAGCACTACTAAATAGACAAGCCCTGAAAGTCTTATGTAGCTTTTAGATGTTAATCTCTTCCCAGAATAAGCAATTAATTAATTTTAATTTAACATAGTAAAGATGTTTGTATAAGAGCTTGAACACAACTGATCATGAAAGGAACATAATCTAATTCTATCTCACTGATACTGCAGTTATCTGCACAAGCAGCTGGCTGGTCAGCTGGATCCCTGCCTTCACTGGAAGGGCAGAGCTCTGAGCTCTGCTCCAGGGATGGCACATTCCCTAAGCAACAACCTGCATGCTCCATCATCCCAGGGGTGAGAGACCTCCTCGGTCCATTGTGGATCTACTGGAGGGGTTTCACTGCAGCAGCACAGCCCAGGAAGGGCAGAAGTGGAGGGTCAGAAGGGATGTCAGATGTTTTTAAAAGAAGATCCAACAGAAGTTTGGTAGGTCCCTGGATGGAGACTTGGGTGCAGGTGCTCCTTCCATCATGAGGAAAGTGAGAGAAATGCCAGGTTGGGGTAGAAGGGCAGTGGGCATGCTGTGATCCTTCCTGTGGGATCTGTGGGTGCTTCAGGCTGGCCTGCAGCTCACTGCTACAGGGAGAAGCCCAGCAGGTTTACATCCAGCACACTTCCTCACCTTCCAGGTGGTCAGGCTGGCACTGGGTCACATGCAAGACACAGAGGGGTGTCTGTGGGACACCAGTAACTCTGGGCCATCTTCTGCACTCCCCAGTGGTGACTTTGGCTTGGGGCACAGAGCTCTGCACACATCCCAAGCCCTGTTGCTCCACAAAAAAGAGCTCTGTGTCTGTGCAAGACATTGGTACTCTGGCTTTGAGTGCTGTGAAAAAGATCAGAGGAGCCTGGGATGTGGGCAAAAGATTTCTCTTGCAACCTCTGTGGCAAGTTAATTGCTGTTGATTACAAACCCAGTGCAATCTTGTTAATTTGCAACACAGGACAACAGCCATTTAGGAGAGCAGAGCTGCATCCAGCTCCTCAAGCACAAAATTCTCACATTGTTGAACAGCGTGGTGTGGGGCTGTTTAAGAAACAAATAGGATGCACCCCGGGGTAGGGGCCAGGAGGATTGAAGAGACAGATAACTACTTGATTAGTAACAGGAGGTGTTACCTTCCATCAGATCTCTGCAGTGGCATCTTGCTCTCACAAAGGCCAGGTCCCTGCTGCTCTGGGCAGGGCAGGCAGAAGAGCTGCTGTAGTGTGCCCTGCTCTGGGCACCTGCTGAGCAGCCCGTGGTGCAGCTGAACCCCTGGGCTGTCTCTCATCCGTACTGCAAGAGCAGCACTGGTCCTGAATGTTGGCAGGGCAAGGAGCAGGAAAGAGATGACCTGAGTGGCAAAGTGACTTGAGCAGGATCACCCAGCAGGCCAGCAGCAGAGCCACGTGAGCTCAGTTGAATTAATGACCAGGATGTGGACACGGTGCCCCCAAGGCTCCTCCAGGGCAGGGACAGTTCATTTGTATCTGGACACAAGTTTCCAGCCTTTCTGCAAAACAGCCTTTCAGGGAAGACCCCTCAAAATTCCGGCAGAGCAAGAGAAAAAGATGCAATTGCCTCACTTTGAGCCTCCAATAGCTCTGCCAGAAGGACAAAAAAAAGGGGAATGGGATAAACCTAGGCTGCACCAAAGCAGGGCAGGAGACATACATTGTCTGTGGGTTTGATACCCTGGACATATGCTCAGGCAAGCTTGGCAAGCTCTCTTTCACCTCGTCTTTGAACAAAGACATTTCCCATTGCTGGGAGAAGAACCATCACATCTGTACAGGATTGGACAGTTCTTTATTCTAACACCACAGTAAATGATTGCTGTACATAACACTCATATACTCAAAGGTGGGGTTTGTAGCAAATGGCTTTTACATTCTTTGATTCAAATGTCATAACGTCACACATGCAGCTCTGCAGCGTGCCTGCCTTCTCCCTAAGCTTACACTGTCCCTTTCCAGAGGAATGGGAGCAAGAGCAGCTCTACTGAGCTGCAGATTTCTTCTTGTCTGTCCCTGATGGATGATGGTGACATAAGCTGGCTGTCTTGGGGATTTCACGTAAGCTGAAGCTTGGAAGGCTGAGCTACACAAAGAAGCGCCAAAGCACCCAGGAGCCCAAAATAGGAAGGAGAAGGAGGCGCGTGGACTGAAGTGGCTCAGAAGCACTAGATCTGGACAGCAGATTAAATATAAATTGCTGTGAATGTGAGGTTGGGCTAAACCAGCTCCAGCAAGACAGGAATGAGGTGTCCTGCAGAACACTGCAGGCACAGAGAACAGAGTGCTCATGAATAAAAATACCTCCCCTCTTTTCCCTGCAACCAAAGCAAGAAATCCCAAATCAGCCTTGTTCAATTAAAAGCTATTGGCTCTGAAAATATTTTGGAGCAATTGGAAAAGATGAGTTTTGAAGTAAAACACAGGGAACAGTGACCAGAAAGCAAAGAAGCCAAGTGAGTAGGAAGGGTTCTGATATAGTCTGAAACCACTGGTTGCTACCTTCTACACAATCAGAGGGATCTGGAGTGACACACAGATGCAAAGAAGGCTTGCACAGCTCCTGTGGGAATTAAAGTACAGTTTCAGCCCCAGTTACAGTCATTGCTAACATTACTGCAGCTGGGAGTGAAGGTGTGCAGGGATGGATCATCAGCCTGTGAAGGCTGACATTCAGAAAAAAACCACCAGAAATATAAAAACCAGAACACCTAGATATGAAAACTCAAGGCCTGACTTGCTAATATAGTCTCACATAGTGTGGAGCTGGGGTGACAGCATGCAGGTGTGTTTTATGGATGCGTGCGAAAAGGGCAGGGATGAAGTCACTGAACTGCTGTTGCCATGTGCAAGGATGACTGGCAGAGTTCAGGAAGAGGAAGTGTTCATCATCCCTGACAAGCTGTAAGTGAACAGCAGTGAGAAATGCTGTCATTCCAATGCTAAATCCAAAACAACACATTCACCTTTAATCTACTGCATTTTAAAAAGCATTAGTCAGATCGGCACATGACGCTAGTTACCCCAGAAGGAACGGTAAGTAAAGCTTAGAGGCTTCTAAGCAGTTTATAGGCTGCACGTTATGCTCGAGTGCCTCCTCTAAGCAAAAACCCACAAATCCTTCATCTCCAACACCTTCAGGAGCAGAACTGACAAGAAGCCAGGCGAAGAGCTGATGCAAGTCACAGGATCAGCACTCAGCACAGAGGCACTGCCTGGCAGCAGAGCAGATGTCCCTGCCGGGCTGTCCCACCACCGGCACAGACACCGAGGCACTTGAACACCTTGCTCACTGACTGCTTCTGCATCAGCAGGTGACACCTCCCAGACTACACATCTATCCCTGTCCCACATACCACAGTCACTCTGGACTCCGCGGTTCACTTCCCCTGAGATCAATGGAATTCGTATCTGTGTGAGATCCTGTGTGAGGAGGTAGAAGTGCACAGTCACAAAAGCATGGTGGAGAAAATAATCCTGGTAGGAACTGGGGGGAGACTCCCAGCATGGAACCAGCTCCTGCCTGGCGCCTCTGTCGGGAATGACTGGACACAATTTCCTTTGCAGATCAGTGTTATTCATATGTAAATCAAAAGCTGGTTCAAAGACTTCTGTTGATTTCCTGATTCCCCCTGACTCTGGCTTTCACTTTTTCCTCTTTATGCTAAGAGCTTAGTCAGAAGCCTTTTAAATCACTGAAAACATCTCAATTATATTATTAACCAGAATGTGAATATCTGCAAACTGCGACAGGGGAAGGCTTTGGCTGTCCAAGTCTGAGGGTACGGAGGAAGCTCGTGTGCTATTAATTTTTAGCTAAAGCTGACAGAGAGGAGGCTAAAACCAGCCGTGATCCCCTCTGCCAGTTCCTCCAAGGACACAGCAGCCACGAAGGTTGCACTGTGTGCCCACATAATCACAGGCACCACATGGCTGTGTGGGGAGGTTTGAATTCCCTCTGTTAGGGGATGGAATTGCACAGGAGGTGGCTTTTGCATCCTTAGAAGCAACTTAGCAAGCCCCAAAACTGCTTTGTCCCCGGGCAAGGCTTTGCAGGAGTGCCCCATCACCTGATCCGCATGAATAGGCCTTTTCCTCTTTAAGCTTCTCTCCCAGCTGGTGGACCATGAACTGCTGAGCCCTGGCTGAAAGGGCAGGGCTGATAGAGGCAGGAGAGCCAAGGAGTTAAGCAGTCACCAGCCAGTGAACAGGAGAGCAGGGATTTATCTGCCTCTGAAGCAGAGACAAAGGTGAGGATGATTACAGAGCAAAGGGAGTGCATAGAGAGCAGAGAGGAGACTGCAGAGCCACGGGATACATGGAACCCTTCAGAGACACTTGGTGATGGGTGCTCCAGCACGGGCTGGCAAAGCCTGTGAAAAGGCAGTGGATAGCAATAAATTATTATTGATTGAGCACATACTAATTTGCAACAAACCTCTCAGAAACGTGATCCCAAATTCCAAAAGGCAAATGGATCATCTCTAGGAAATGAGAAATCAGCTAAGCTGAGAAATTAAAGACCAAAAGTAGAAGAAAAGCTATTTAGCTGGTGTGGTACTTTATCTCATGCAAAAGAGGGAAAAGGGTCTGCAGCAGCCAAAGGCACACTTAACCACCTTAGAAGAGTAGTTGGAGCATGCAGAAATTCACAATGGAATGGAACAGGGAACAAGAGCAAAGGCACCAACACACACAGCAGGTCAAAAGCATCTGGTTATCACCTCCGGCAATCCTCAGACCAAATGACACCTCACAGGAGGTATTAACACAAACAGACAAGTTTAGTCAGCTACATGAGAAAAAGCAGATCAAAGGAAAGAGAAGGGAGGGTCTTTCTACAGAGAAAATGGGGTAAATGCTAAGCTCAGGATGGCCTCAAGCCTAGTTAACTCTTTGTGTTACTTTTCAATATAAAACCAATAATGTTGGATGCCATGCAAGAAGCAAGATGGATAATGTGATGAACATTAATTCACCATTTCCAAGCCCATTTTCAAGGGGAAAAAACCCACAGTTTAGCATACTGAAGTGGACTGACTTAAGAGGCTGCAGAAATAGCAGGGTTTGAGCACGTTTGGGCATTAGGATGTGACTAGGAAAATGCAAAACAATATCTGTGATAAGGAAAGGTTGAGGCTTGGTGACATAACAGCGATAGAAAGCCAGATCTTAAAACAAATCTTGAAATAGTACGAGATAATGAAGAACGCAGTAACAATAAACGTGGACTTTGCAAAGAGGAATTTTGTCAGACTTTGTTCTTTCTTCCTTTGAAAGTCAAATGAAGACTTGGAGCTCATCCCTTTGGACTTCAGAAAAGCAGCTGACATGCCATCAAAGGGGGATTAACAAACTGAAGATGCTTCTGCTAAAAGAGAGGAACAAAAAGGAACTGGCTACAAGAGAGGAAACAAACAATTGTTGAGAGAGGCAGGATGAGCCTGAGGAGAAATCACTATCACCGGTCCATGAGGGTCTGCCATCAAGTCTGATATATGGTTTGTCTCTCTGGCACAAGAGAAGCTTGCTCTTGCTGCTCACATTCAGGAGAGCTGGATTAATTTCAACAGACATGAAAGAGCTCACCAGCGGGAAACCAGCCTGCTCTAGCAGGGACTAAATGGCTGGATGGTTCTGCAAAACACAACAGGGGAGACCTCATTCCTCTGTAGAGCACACCAGAAAACGGGCACAAGAGAGGGGACAGCTACTTCAGCCACCAAGAGCAGCAGCCGCCAGGCTGGCTGGGGTGCAGCAGCAGCCTGCCCACAACTGGGACAGCGGGGCAAGAAGCCAAACTCATTTCCAGATCAAAAGGGATTCACTTGTGAAGAGCAGCAGACAGGGCAGGATAATGGGTGCAGTTAGACACCCACACCAGCAATGTCCCCCATTCCCTAGAAACACCACTCCTCTCCTGCTGCCTGCTTCTCTCCATCTGTGCAGAGGAGTGTCCACTCCTCCCTTCAGACTCTGCCAAAGTGCTTGTAGGGCCACAGCACTGCCAGGAGGAGCTGAGAGCTGGTAGAGGTGCTCTGGTGATGCCAGGAACAGACCCCTCAGTGACAGCAGGTGCTCCAGGAGCAGCAGCTTACAAGTAATTCAGGAGCATTTCTAGCAGCATTAGTCACCACCCTTGTCCTGACATATTCTGGCTGTCTGGCCAAGTTAATGACACAGACATTGCTTCATGGTGGTCAAATCTCTTGGCTCATAAAACAGTGTTGGAGAGTTGGAGTTTCCTGCCTTTCATAAAAGCCAGGAGCCCTTCACTCTCCAGCTCATTCATGGAAGATAAAAATCTCTTGGCACAAACCCTTGCCTCACTTGGAGGGTAATTACATTGTTCAGGCTCTGCAGAGCGCTTAATACATCTCTGCCCTGTTAGTCTCCAGCAAAGGCTGTGACTGGCGTGGCTGAGTACCAGCCAGGCACCGCAGTGAAGGTGTAGAGGAGGCTCTTCACCCATCTCCACAGCCAGAAACACGCTGTGAGATTGCACAAACCCAGCCTCTCATTCTGCCCCTTGCACCTCCAGCCTGTGTCCTCACCACTGGAGACACGTCCAGAGTTCTGCAGCATCGAGGAAGTCCATGACTTCTTCAGCAAGGGTGGGAAAAGCACTGGGACCCAAAGGTGCCCTGGCTGGGTGCAGGAGGTGAAATGACCATGTGTCAGGGAAATGTTCCCCAAAACACCATGTGCACGGAAGCAATAAAAGTGCCTGGACCTTCTGGTTTTCCTTAGGGACTGCACACAGCAATGGTGGGAGCCAGCCAGCATCAGGAGTGTCCTTCTGTTCTGTGAGATAATGGCACCACATCACTGAAGTCAGTACAGTTCAAAGAAATTAAGCAGCACAATTTTAATTAAAATTGTAAACTAATTAACTAATGAACTAATGTTCCCAAGGGACATGCTAAAATATCTGTTGCTGAGGCTTCACAGAAAGTTAATTGCATAGCCAGAAAATTAGAAATCCTTGGTTTGAACCAGCTGTGGGAACTATGCAGAGATCTCTGCATCTCCTTCAGAGACCAGACTTCCCAACACGTTTCCTCACCTAGCCCTTTTCCCTCACAGCTTGCTGCAGATATTCACCAGCCATTTCCCCATCACTATTTAACTAATGTGGTTGTACAGAATGTCCAGCCCTCACCCTAAAGCTATATCCCCTTTGGAGCCATCACCTTGTGTCTGCACAGCTCATTTAAAGCTGCTGCTGCCTGCTAGTGGTGCAGTGCTTTGTGCCAGGCAAGCAGCAGACAAGACTTTTACCATCACAATATTTAGAAGTGTAGTCAGTCATGACTGTGCCTTTGCAATTCAGAATTACAGAACTGAGCTGAAAAGCACAGTTCTACAGAAAACAATATTCAGAAAGGGATTTGATCTGAGCAGGGCCATTCTGGGTGCCCCTACATGGTCCTACACCCATTCCAGCAGTGCCACAGTGAGAGCAGGAACACTAATCCCTTGAGTTTTTGCTCCACCAGCACTAGTCCTTCCAGAGGCTGAACACTGCAACTCACTGCTAATAATAACAATGAAAAAATCAGCACCTCTGCTCTATTAGACAGCTACAATGGCACCAAGTACTGCTCAGCCAGTGTGGTTTTTGTCAAGGTAGCAAAGAGCTCTTGCACTGCTCCTACAACGACGTGTTCTCAGTGTCTGCAGCTCAGCAAGCTTGGGTAGCAATACTGGCACCACCAGCATGCTCAGGAAGGAGAGCTGAACTTTCCCCAGCCTTCCCTCATGCTGCCCACGCCAGGTTTGTTCAGCTCTTGGTGGCACAGGACATAAATGGAGAGGGGCTGCATTCAGTTCATGAAGCTGATGAGGGATTATCCACAGGGTCTGAGCACCAGCACATTTTGCCATTGCAGTGGGGCAGCTCATCAGAGGAAGCTCTGGTCAGCACCTGTAGGATTTGTCCCTCAGTTATTCCGTTCCTTCAAGCCCTTCAGATCAAGCAACAGCCTGAGCTGTGTCCCCCAAAGCTCTCCACAACTCCAGAGCTATCCATACCCATGACACCACTCAACTTCAGCTCTCCTAGGCAAAAGAACGAAGTCACTGTGAAATCCATAAATGAATGCTGTTCACAGTCCTTAGACCCAGCAACCTGGGACAACTTTTCTACCTTCCAGAGCCTGTCTCTTGGTAGTGCCCCACTTCCTGCAGGTTAGCAGTCTCCATCCCTCATGGTCACAGTGAAACTACCAAACAGCTGGGGAAACAACAATTCTGGGAAGGTTGCAGCAGTGACCAGAAGAACCCAACAGGGACACTACAACCAGTGTTGATAAACTGGCAGCTGGACAGCCAGGAAGATATCAGAGGAGAGACACCCCTGTCCCACCCATTACTGCAGAGCAGCACCCAACCCTCAGGAGCAGTCCTTGGATTCAAAGGCAGCGGGGAGCTCAGGCATGCCAAAAGGCCTGCACAGGGAAAAAGATATACCCTGTCCTCATTTCTGTACTGCACTTGTTGCTGCCTGTCACGGATCAAGGGCTGGAGGGTCCCACCTGCTCCATCTGGACTCCCTGGGGACAGGACTGGAGCAAGGGAAGATGATCATTATTGCAGCAACAGCCAGAAACCAAAGCAACCTGGTCCCCTGCTCCCCAAACAGACCTGAATCTTTCTCACAGAAAGCCAAGGCAGGGGGAAACTGGAAATGACAATTTTGGTTCCAAATCCATGATGAGATTTCTTTTACTTAGAGTAGCAATTACATAAACACTTCTCAGAAGAGAATAATTTGCTGTTCTTTTCAGGAGCCAGTAGGGAGATGCATGTGCAGCATTTGGGGCAGAGCAAGGGTTTATCCTGGGTC
Source organism: Hirundo rustica (assembly GCF_015227805.2). Taxonomy (NCBI): domain Eukaryota; kingdom Metazoa; phylum Chordata; class Aves; order Passeriformes; family Hirundinidae; genus Hirundo; species Hirundo rustica. The sequence goes on from NC_053459.1 coordinate 13,481,842, forward strand.
ATCATCCTCCCCTGCAAGCACCACAGCATTTCTCTGTTCTGCTGCCCATTAATTCCCTGCATCACTTGCCTTGCACTCAGCAGGAATGACCTCGACTGAGACCTCTGGAAACATCTGGGTAGCAAAACGATACATGTTTGTTCTTTTTGGTAAAAGAACAATCTTGAGAAATAATAAACACTCACTTTAATGGAGAAGTTTAGTTTTGTATTCCTGTCTCCCCTAGTAATTGCGTTTGCAGAATTGCGTATTTCAAAGCATCTTTGTCCTTCTACTTCACTTCTTGTGCACTTACTTCAACAATGGTTAGAACTCACTGCAGTGCCAGCTGAATTAACATCAAAATATTTGCACAGTGTCAAAATAGCAAGCCTCCTGGAGAACCAGAAAAATATTCAAATAGGTGATTTTTTTTTTTTCAAGTGACCTATTTCTCCAGTGAGAAATTTTTGTGATGTGGAAAGCTATTAAAAACAAGTTTTCATATGTAAATTCACACTAATAACTTCAAGTTGCACCCCCAAATCTCCTTTTAATTTTTGTCTGAAGCAGCAATTCCTTGGCATAATCAGTACAACTTGATTCTGGCTTGTCATCTACATGAGAAGGGAACAGGTAGAGAAACAGCTTTGAGCTGAATTACCAAAAGCTTCCTGATTTGTCTCCTACCAGAAACACAAAGCAAAACCAAAACTCTCATGAGTACATGCAATAACTTTTCTACCAGCTGACTTTAAAAAACACAACAGGATCATACTGGTCCAGTGGGACAGATCTTAAAAGTAGTGCCTAGAAAATACCCTTTAAGTACATGCTAATAATACCTGAAACGAGAGTCAGTGTACCAAGCATTAAAAAAAACCCCAAAGCTCAAAACACAATGACCTTAAAGCCAACAGGAGCTGAGAGGTTAATCATCTCTGAAGGTGGATGCTTTTTGGGGCCACCAAAAGTGTATACAAAGCTAGCTGTAGACCCAGGTTAGGAGATGGTGCCAACTGGCAGAGTGTCCAACCAGATAAATCTGAGTCAAGACTTTGCTTCATCCCATAGTCAGCATAACCTGAGATTTTTCCATACTAAAACATTCCCCCATCCAGCCTTGGCTCTTCAGGGCCAACAGCAGCAGCAACTGGACACCTGCACTCCTTCAACAGCATCATTTGCATCTTTACTGCCCACCTCAGCCCCCTTCCCATCTGACCTCCAGATTAGAAGGGTTTCTTCCAAAAAGTCAGAGCATCTGAACAAAGGTTTCCTTTATTATAAATCCATAAGCGTCACATCTCTTTTCAAGGGACAGATCTTCCAACAAAATGTCCTGGTACAAGATCACCAGGACTCCTGTTCCTGGAATTTGGTCTCATGATTCAGTGTCTTAAAACTGTTTTCCAGATGACGTGCATTTGCTGAACTGCTTTATATTGTGGGTAAAACAGGTTTACTCAGCTGTTCTGAATACAGAAAGTAGCTGTAAAAATATCTCTTAGAAATCTCTGACATGGCTTCTTCATGGAAAATGAGTTTTTGCAATCCACAGCAAGGACTTTTTTCTGGGTTACCCAAGCCTATATAACCCCCCAGCTGAAAAAATAACATCAGCAGAAAATTCACATATACAATATTATCTTATCCAAATTGAAATTTGTTTTCTGTGTACCTGTGCATATTTATGCAGAAACCAACATGTTCCTCCAGGTACGAACACACAGAGGACCAGCTGAGGTGTTGTAAAGAATTTTCACAAAAGTAAGATTCTATTGGAGTCAGAAAGGTCTTCCAGGGTTAGGTTTGAATAGAATCCTCTGGACTGCAAGTCAGTTACTTTTATTTTTTGCCTGTCTATGGCCATAGAGCTGTGCTGCCTGCAGAGCCCTCAGCAATGCCCCAGGCACAGCAGCAATTGCTGTGCTGATGGAAGGACAGATCTGTGCTGCTCATCAGTGCCTGTGGTCATGCAGCCCGCCAGGACAGCCCCCGGATTATGGGATGCTCTCCCGATGCTCATCAGGACAGGGCTGCCTGCATCAGCTGTGGCAGGAGACTGATGTCAGTATTCTGAGCCTGGCACCATGAATGGGGGTAACAACGAGTATCATCACGCAGGAACCAGAAGAGAAGCTTTGTGTGGGTGGTGAGAGAGAAAAGAGGCTGATTAAGGAGACAAGGATCAGAATCTGCAAATCACGCAAAACCAGTTCTGTGTCAAGCAGAGAATAATTAACTTGCTCTTTTTTTTTACTCCAGACAAGCAGCACTGATGTTGATTTAGAAACTCCCTTTCCAGCTCCAGGTGAAACTGGACACCCTTCAGGATGTTTTGCTTTGAATTTGCAGTGCTCTTAATGCATAGTTTTGCCATTCACTGTACACTAATATGGCACTGTAGAGAGATGGTAGGGGCCGCCTCCATTGCAAATCCAAACATGCCGGCAAAGACGCAAGGCCTTGGAGAGGGTCAGTGCCTGGGGACGTGGTTCAAGACAGTTCTAGAGACAGACACCAGCCCTAGTGACATCCAGGCTTGTTCTGTGAGTTTAAGAATACACAGCAGTTACTCCCAAGGAAAAAAAAAAAAAAAAAAAAAAAAATCAGTATAAAGATTTAGTGGAATTCCTGCTACCTTTTTCATTCCTCAGATTTTTCCTCCACACGAGTCTTTTGAACTATTACATCTGTACAGCTTTGAGGTGGGATCCAGGAACCAGACGTGAGGGAGGGAAATAGCAGGAGCAAATACCTGCCATGGCAAAGCACAAGCTAAACCCAGCCTGTTGGCAGGTGAGCTCTCCTTTTATGGATCAATACAGATCTCTTATTTCTGCATTACTGCCTAGGGCTCTTTCTTGGTAGGATGAGGCCTTTCTGAAGCTGCAGTTACACCCCAGAAGAGCGCTGTCACTGCAGGCTGGAGTGTTGTGCAAATCACAGCTGCCCTTCAGGAGCCTGGGCCCCAGCAGGCCACGGCCAGGCCGCACCCATCGGTGCTCTGCAGGCCGCAGCACTGAGGGGAGTTAGCTCCCTTCACCAGGCTGTAAAGTAGAATCTCAGCGATAGGAAGCAGAAGTCCCAGACCTGCCCCTCGCGGTGCACATTGCCAGCAGCAGATGTGAAGACAGCTCCTGGCTGCTGGAGCAGCCCCGTCCTGCCCGGGCACTGCTCCTGTTCCATGCCACCACCATGGCAGGAGAGCAGCAGCTCTTTGCTCTTTACACCCGCAGCACGGGAACCCCAGCTTCTGCAGGGCTGCTTTTCAGGACATGAGGAAAGTAGGTAAACGTCCCAAACACAAATAGGCACAAAAAAAGGACTCAGTTATGTGATCTCTGCAGAAGTCAAAATCCAGGAGCCTTTCCACCCTAGCCCTGCATGCTAGGAGTAGAGGTGGAATGACTCTTTGCAAGTCTTCACACACCAGAGAGGACAGAATCATCCTGCATTTAGATAAGGCAAAGGCATTCAGAGCTGTTTGGAGAAAGAAACTGTTCCAACTCAGGGAAGGGAAGAAGAAAAAAAAGCCAAACCAGAAAAACCCCACAGGCAGCCATTATTCTGTCTGCACAGGACTTATTTAATAATCCAGTGTCTGCAAACCATACGTTGAAAATTTTCCCTGTCATACAGCATGCCAGACCACAGCTGCATAAAACAGAGAAAACCTGTTATAAGTGACCAGAGACATTGGAAAACTGTGGAAATATTGCCTCAGGCTGCTAGGCCCTTTCCTGTGGAAAGAATATTTTGCAATTGTCTGTTCCTTGCTGACAACTAGCACTCATACATTCCAGGTTTCATCAAAAAGGCTGTTTAAAACTCTGAATTGCAAGTAGAGAAATTTTTCTTGCTCATTATTCTGATTTATTCATCTCTCCCCCTTCTCTCCTACATCACACATCAGATACTGAAGAGAATGAAAACTCAAAAGCATGGGAAGAAAAATGAATGTGCAGGAACAGGATGCCACATGTCACAGAGGCACCATCACTGGATTCTCCACGTAATAGATTTTTGACTAGCATATGTCAGCTGATGCTAAAACAATTTTGTCACTATCACATCAATGCTTATTCTTTAAGCAAAGCAGAACTCCATATAATATTTCTTTTTGTCAACAGCTTCTAAGATATCAAGTGAACGAACACTTATCTCTGACTGAATATCAGAGCTGCAAAATCCCAAAAAAGCCTGTAAAGTTTAAGCCTCTATTCAGTGCTCCACTCAGCCCTCCCTCCTTCCCAGGCTGCTCCCTTGAGGGCTCTGACCCAGCAGCTCCTCTCCTGCCTCCCAGCCCCATCTGTGATGAGCTGCCACCCCCAGTCCCTGCTCTGGCCATCAGCTGGTGTTCGTCAGCTCCCTCAGAACGGGAAGGAGCCAAGAGCTTTGAGCTGCCAGCAAGGGCATTGAGGAGCCCCTGGGCACCCATGGCATGGGACTGCCTCACTATAAACAGCTCCCCTGCTCTTGACTGCAGTCAGAATAAAGCAGTTTTCCCCCGGGTTCCCGAGACACATCACGGAGGATGTAAGCACCTGTGGTTTCCATGAGAAGGTTTCTGGTGGCGGGTTACAGCAGAACCTGTGCATGGAATACGGAAGATTCCAGGACCAAAGAGAAAAACATGACCAAGGGCTTTAAAGGGCAGAACTATTTCCAGAGCATATCCTAGCCACTGTTTCCGTGTGCCTTGCTTGTCAGATCAGAGCAGGATTAAAGCAGCAGAGTGGGAAAATCAGCAGGGGACCAAGGCTAATGAGAGTCTGATTAACCCAGCTGGGAGGTGATGGCTAACCTGAAAGTAACAGAACATTTTGAAGGGTGAGAGCTGTAATAAAGCCAAAACAGTATCAGGACACATGGGGGTCTTTGCCAGGGCAGGAAAAAGAAAAAATCAAAAAATTGTGCAGAAGGTAACACCTGTGACACCTCATGGTAGTTGCACAACAAGCCGCCCACTGCAATATACCCTCGAGAGAGTTCTTGTGCTGCCATCAGGTACAGGTTCTCCTGCTTGCAGGACAGCATCTACAGCAATAGAGGACTGCAAGGAGAAAGAGGGAACATAACTTGACAGAAACTTATGTCAGCAAGATCTGAATAAAATCGATGTTTTCACAAGTCCATTGCTATACAGTGTAGATTTGCAGAATTCTTCAATTCGCTGTTATTTTGAATCCCAGGACTCTCCTCCCATCCTTCTTGCTGTCAGCCTGGCATGCTCCTGTGAGCCAGACTTCTGATGGAGCCACACTGGAGCCCCAGACCTGGGGCAGTGCTCCCCATCACCAACACAGAGCAGTGCTTCACACCTGAACAGCAGCAGCATTTGCAACCTCTGAAAGCTTTCAAACACTTCAGAAAAAAAACAGCCTTATACAACTCATCAGAAACTGAAACACTAATTTACAGAGTACAGAGAAACCACAAAGATCTAGAGATTTTGATTAAAAGGCTTAAAAAAGGGAACACACACTCGTGTGGGCTGCCAAAGGGGTGAACTCCAGCCCCAGTTCCCAGCTGCCAGGACCAGCAATAAGACATCCGAGCCCAGATCCCTTCCAGCAAACACCCACCCACAGAGATGCCCTTATCCAGGTAATTCACAGGTCACAGGCAGTCCATGTCCAAGCCAGCCCCAGCACAGGGCTGGGCCACCACTGTCCTGCTTCCCAGGACAAGAGGGAAGACCTTGCTTTCTCAGGCAAGGCAGGCTCCTGGCAAAGCAACAGGAGCAGGGAAAATTCAGAGTAACACGGATGTGAGGAAGCCTCTGACACAGCAGAATCGCAGGCAGCTCCAGACCACAGGGACAGTGTGCAGCACCAGCAGCAGCCAAGCAGCTCTGAACCCAAGCACAGGAAAACAGACTTGCTGGTAGCACGAGAAATTCCACGCAGCCTCTTCCAGCTCTTGGGGGAGGGAGCCCTGAGCAGAGCCCTGCCCAGCCCAGGGCCAGCAGTGGGGAGTGACAGTCAATCAGTAAATAACACCGGGAGTTTTGGCCGTGCAAATGAACCAGAGCAAGGAAAAAAGTGAGGCTGTGGCACACTGATCCTGGGGCAGAACTAGAAATCTTCCAAGTCCCCAAGAAGGAAGCATTTTAGATTACTTTTTCTCTACAACAACAGTGGAATGTGTAGGAAACAGCGCAGGCTGCTGGGAATAAGAGGTTAAGCAAGGAGATGATCACACTGGACAGAAAAGGAAAGCCCTGTAGTTCAGCTTGCTAGACCAGGGAAGGACAAACAGCAGCTGTTCTGGACAGTGAGAAGTCAGTGCATTGAAACACAAGTCAAAAAAGCAAAGAGTTCCAGCAGAAGTGTGAACTTGCATCACATCAGAGGGTGAGGAAAACATCGTTCCAGGCTAAACACAGGTAAATTCAGCTTGAAAGTCAAGATTGTGGTGGAGGAATGTCTTCCAACAAAAAGCCTGCATTATCCTGAAGTTCTCAAGGTGGCTGGGGATTAGTGCCTCTCGTGGCTGGATTGTTTTGCACCTCCCTAACCCCTCTGCTTCCCCAGCAGGACCGGAGCAGGGCTGTGACACAGGCAGCCCCCAGGACAGGGGCTGGAGGAGGCCCAGGGGAGCCACAGGGCTGAGCAGGGTAGGATGAGCCCCTGCTGGCCCAGGGAGGCACAGAAGAGGCTCAGGGAAGGGGGACAACCCTGGCACTACCACACAGCTCTGCCCAGAGCCTGCAGCTGCACGTTCCACAAAAGCACATGCACCGTGTGGGTGCTCATTCCCTGTGCTGAGCTCGCTGGGAGACAGGGGCTTCAGCAGCACTGCTGGGGGAGAGGCAGCCTTGTCCTGGAGAGGAGCCGAGCCCAGCAGCCTCACAGAGTCTTTGGGATGAACACAGGACAGGCAGAGAATCAGAGATGTACAATCTCTCAACTCATGGCTTGGTTTAGGAGACCCTGAGGAAGCAGGTAACATCACAGCACCAAACAGCCAAACCCCTCCCTGAAGATAGAGCAGGGAAGATACTTCCTAGAGAGCTTATTTCAGAGTTCTTGCAACATCAGAGGACAAACCAAAATCTGCTGAAGTTGAAAGCAAGACTGGAGTTTAATTGCCTTCTACCACTGTCCAGGACACAAGAAGAGGCAATAAATCAAATAACAAGGTCTAAAATTAATTTGCTCATGCAGGAGATCTGTATCAATACTGTTTGAAGGACAGCCTTACCTTGATTGTGGCAAAGCACTGGTTTTGGGGGCAGAAAGCTTTTGCCACATCTCCATTACACAGAGATGGGGCAGCTCCACCTCCAGCTGTTGCAGAGCCCTCTCTCCCATGGTACTTACAGCACATCACGTCAGCACACAAACAGCAAGCCAGGAGCCCAGATAAAACCCCACTACTCTCATACCCTGACTTATAAAGGAGCAGATGAGAGCAGAAGTGATTATATATTAATGGGAACCTGAGGAGCTGGGAGTGGGAACAGCTGTTTAGGCTGGTGCTGCCACAGGAACAAATTGATAACTGTTGGCCACAATTAAAGTTTGGGCTGTACTTTTGGGTACTTTTTTTCTAAAACAAGGTTTCTATCCATCAGAACCATGGGTGTCTGCAGCAGTTTCCACATAAGACTGTAGTCCCACTGGTTTTGAAGGTGATTACATCACCTCATTGCTTGAGATAATAAGCTATCAGATTTGAAGATCCATGAATTTTCTCCTGACCTATTTTCTGTGATCCAAGGAGAGGATGGTTTTGCCTTCCCTTTCAGAACTGCCTGGTTCATAGAACACCTGCAAAGAGACCAAAGCAACCTCTCCATCTGCAAAGGCACTTGTGCAGGCTCCTAGACTGGAACAAGGGTTGTGCAAAAGTGCTGCAGAGAGTCCTGAGCAGCAGCAGCCGGGTGCCAGGTACACAGGAAGGGAGAGTTCCAGCCTTCCCATGGTTTGTGCACATGGAAAGCATAAAAACCCCATGCTCAGAATGAATCGTTTATTACTGATGCTGCAAAGCCCGAGACAAAACAGATTAAATCAGCTGGCAGTGGACAAGGCAACCGAACATCTGCTTGTACCCACGTGGTATGTGGAAACAGGACTGTGTGTTCTAACCCCTTAATGGTGTGAAACTAGAGCAAAACCACATGGTGAACAGTTAAAAGGTGTTTTTTTCTTGTGGAGAAATTTAAACATATCTGTGGCTCTTGGTGTGTACAGGAGGAATCTCTAAGTCCCTATAAATTAAGGAAAACACACTTGAATTAACGAGCCATTCTGGTTTTAATTTTTAGATTGCAGGTTTAATTGAGAGACAAGTGCTGACCTTCTGTGCACTTTGCATCTCACTGTGCCTGTTGGATCTGACAATGATCTTGATGCCTTATTTCACACTCATACACAATCATGGCCAAGGCAAACTGGGGGTGCTGTTGCCACCAGGCTGGACCAGGTGATGAGGAGCAGGGAAAGGTTCCCTGGTGAGATCTCAGCACTGCCCAAAACAGTTTGCATCTTTTCCCTGCCCAGGCAGATACAGGGACTGCCTTCCTCTGGGCTGCTTTGATATGATCAGGCAATAATTATTTTTACTCCACCAAAATAAAGCCTTTTCCTTGAAGCTATTGCAAGGGTGGCTGTGATCAAAGGTGACTGGGAACGCTGCTGGTGGAGACGGCCCTCAGCAGTCTGCATGACCCAGGGGTGGTGTACACTAGGGAGAAGATGAAGGAGGACCCTAGCACCTGCTGTGGTCTATTGTTCAGGACTTCAAAGAGCCCAGAATCTGTAGCCACTGCTAATAGCTGTTATCTTCTGGCAACAGTAATTAGGAACTGAAGAGACTCTGAGAGAGTGGCTATAAAAAGCCAGTAAGGCTACACCTTTTCTGCTTCATTTACTTGATTACTCTTGTTTTCAATATATCCACCCCTCTAGGATGTGGCTTTTAATCCTCCAGCTGATCTATCTCTATGAATATTCACTGTCAATGATACACATATTGCTCCTGTCTGAATATCCTGAAGCTGCCATCAGTCATGCATTAATCTGACATGCAGCTCCTTGGGCCTCATCTAAATTGCAAGCACAAAAAGAGCAAAATGTAAATAACTGGGAGGAGAAAATGCTAAAGTCAGCAAAAGATGATTTATGGTTTTCCAGTTCAGCTTCATATTAATTTTGCCATGCTGGGTTTTGGAGCATTTGTTTAAAGTTCACATACTACTTATGCAAGAACCTATAAATTTCACACTTATGTTGAGCAAAGGGATGTGGAAACAGTGAGTCGGACTGGCAGAACCTCTCCCCAGTGTGTGCCAAGGGGAGGGTAAATGTCCGGGGGAGCTTGCAAACACGACTCTTGCATCTCCTCCCCACGTCTACTGACACTTGGTTCAAGGAATTCCTAATTGAGGAGTTGCATTTGAATTAGTGACTATCAGTTATTATCTTCTCTTAATACAATGAATCGGTTTTTGAATACTTGTAAAATTTCCGTAGCCTCTCGGCCATGCAACAGACAACAACTTCAATACAAATTTTGTAAACCAGTTTTTCCTCATTCATTGTGGTGAACACATCCCTGCTAGTTTCACCTGGTGCCCCCAAACCTCGCTGGACAAGGGGCAGGGGATAACCACTCCCTGTTGGTCACAGCAGCCAAGCTTTAGCAGACTTCACTGATTTTTTGGTCTGTAGAAGTGCCCAGATCCCAGGTCCCGCTCGCAGAGCGTGGCTGTGCCTCGCACAGTCCCCATGAAGGGGATGCTGTGTGTGTGTACAGGGTGACACACGCAGCGGCAGGGACTCGCCGATGGCTCCGCAGGAGGGGCTGGCACGGCGCTCCCAGCTCAGCTCAGCTCAGCCCAGCCCAGTTCAGCTCTCCTCGGTGTGCTCGCACGAACAGAGGCAGCCCCGTCCCTTGTGGGTGCCAGCCCAACCCAGCCCAGTTCAGCCCGGCCCGGCCCGGGTGTGCCTTGCGCCGCCCCTGGGGCTGGCACTGCACCAGCAGCGTCCCGCGGCAGGGACGGGCGGGCTGTGGGCACAGCAAGGTGCCCTGCGCGGCCGACAACCAGAGGAAACAACCCTGGAGCAGGGACATCACTCATCACCGGTTTACACATCTCTTCGCTCATATTTCTTCCTCTACAACGAGAGGGGCAAGGACACTTTTGTCATCAGCTGGTGGGGAGAAACAATAGCTGTGCTCACGCTGCCACCGCCCCGCAGGGGCTGAATCACCGTCACAAGGAGAATCAGCCTGCTCCTTCATCGCCGTGACTCACTCCGCAACACGAACGGGAGCGAAACGCGGGTGCTACAACCTCCTCCCCCCGCTCCAAACCGTGAAGCAAACAGGAATCTGGGGCTGGGATCACCTCGGGGCAGGCGAGGAGGGCCCGGGAGGCAGCGGCAGAGGCGGCGCAGTGCGCAGAGAGCAGAGATGCTGCCGCGGCCCCGGGCACGCAGATCGCCGCTGCTGCTCCTGCATCCCCTCGGGGACTGGCTTCCTCCTTGCCAGATCCATCAGCCCATACAGGGCACGAGAGCTCGTCTGTCCTTGCTCAACAAAGGTTCCCCATAAGCAGCAACATTTCTCCTGCCTTCACTCTGCGAAGGAAGAATTGTTTGGTTTCCTGTGCACGGGGCCAGCAGAGCGCCCGAGCCTGAGGGATGCTCCGCTCCGCAGCCCGCTTCCAATCGATTTAAACGCGCTGTAGGTGCCCACAAGGAGAAATGAACCGTGTCCTGGGGCGACACAGCCCTCACAGCTCCTTCTGGAGGACAGACCTGAAGGGACGCGAACTCCGTGTGTACCTCCGGGCTGTGGGCGCCCGGCTGGACCCCAAGCTCAGCCTCGCCCGTCATCCCTGGGCACATCCACCCGCCCACAGCGCCGGAGAGGCGGCATCCCACCTGCCGCGTGGTGCATTGAAAACCAGCGCTGCTGACTTCAAGCTAAGAAAGCCCCAAACAGCCTGGAAACGGGTCTCCAGGAGCAGGGTGCAGGCTCCAGGAGCTGGGCACGGGCTCCAGGAGCTGGGCATGGGCTCCAGGAGCAGGGTCCAGGCTCCAGGAGCAGGGTGCAAAGCTCCAGGAGCAGGGTCCAGGCTCCAGGAGCAGGGTGCAAAGCTCCAGGAGCAGGGTCCAGGCTCCAGGAGCAGGGTGCAAGGCTCCAGGAGCAGGGTGCAAAGCTCCAGGAGCAGGGTGCAAGGCTCCAGGAGCAGGGTGCAAGGCTCCAGGAGCAGGGTGCAAAGCTCCAGGAGCAGGGTCCAGGCTCCAGGAGCAGGGTGCAAAGCTCCAGGAGCAGGGTCCAGGCTCCAGGAGCAGGGTGCAAAGCTCCAGGAGCAGGGTCCAGGCTCCAGGAGCAGGGTGCAAAGCTCCAGGAGCAGGGTCCAGGCTCCAGGAGCAGGGTGCAAGGCTCCAGGAGCAGGGTGCAAAGCTCCAGGAGCAGGGTCCAGGCTCCAGTAGCAGGATACAGGCTCCAGGAGCAGAGCACAGGCTCCAGGAGCAGGGTGCAGGCTCCAGGAGCAGGGTCCAGGCTCCAGGAGGAGGGCACAGGCTCCAGGAGCCCTCGCTGCCGCAGTGAGGCTCTCGTTACTCACGGGTACTGAGATGCACTGCCAGGCTGGTGGTGAAGAGACGACGTGTTACCAAGATTAGACACAAAATGTATTTTACAGAAAGGCTAAAACTAGTCTGAGGGTAATGAATTTTACAGCATGCTGCCTTTTGGAACATGCTAGAGGGCAATTCCTCCTTCCTCTGGCTTTGCTGTTGCCAAGAGAGCCCCGAGTGGAGTGGCTGCAGGGATTGTGTGAGCACCTGGTCACCCCCGAGGTTCAGGTGAGCAAAAGCAGCACTTGCAACAGGGTGAGGAGGGTGCAGCCCTCTCTGCCCCGTGTTGAGGGGCAGCAGCACCTCCTCTCCCTGCCGGCCCTGATGGCACTCTGCCAGGGAACCCCTAAAACCAGCCCTTGGGCACTTTATCACTCTGCCACGCTGGCTTAACTCTTCATGTTTGTGTCTCTCCTGTATTGCTGCTGGCCCCCCCGGTCCCCACTGCCACTCCTCCCCTGGGTTTCCTCACCTCCATCAGCAGGCACAGCACAGCTCTGCAGTCCATGCCATGCCTTGTGGAGGCTCACAGGAGAGTCGGCAAATGGCCTTTCCTGAGCTACTATGGGATAGTCATTGGTTGAGGCAAGAATTATCTCACTGCTAACAAAAATGATCAGGCAATTAAGCTTTAAGACACATTGGAGATACCAGCAGTGATTATAATTGTCAGACAAATATTTTCTGGCAAAAAATAACACACAAATGCAGATTTTTTTACCACGCTTTTTAAGCTTGGGGGGGAAAAAGGGTTTTTTTTCCCTACAAGCCTCCTCTCTGCAAAGGCAGTCAGTAAATCCCATGTACGAGCACTCGGCTGGGAAGAAGAATCACTTCAGCTTGCACCCCTGTGCAGGTTCCTCTATGTATCATCCTATCTTTAATCACTTCTTTTGTGCCTGGATATCACCTACATTTTCATACAAAACATGTAATACAAGGCACGGGGATTTCAGGTGTTGCTGAGGGGCAGGGGGAGTTCTGCAGGCAACACTTCCATTCCAAACCGAGTGTTCCATGGCTCATGCCAAGCGCTGTGTGTGCCAGACCAGGCGGTGCAGGACGGTGCAGGACCTGGCTGCCGAAGCCAGGACACCCTCGGGGTGCAGGGGCAGAGAGGAACATCCCCAGAGGCCCAGCTGCTCCCCCAGCAGCGCCAGGAGCTGCACAGGGGCTGCACACACAGTGCTGCTCTGAGGGGAGGGCTCAAGGTGCTCCATCCAGGAAAGGTTACTGTGATAGCTCCCGTGGGGAACCACAGAGGGTCTAGGAGCTCCCTGAACACCTGCAGGGTGAGTGAGCATGGTGAGCTTTTCACATCCTTCTGCACAGCACAGCTGCTGCAGGAAAAGTTCAATGGCAAAGGGTCTGCCATGCAAGAAAGGATTCCCACTGCAGCATGGCAGGAATCACTGGAAAAGCCCCCAGCAGGGTCCGTGAGTTGCAGAGCAGTCCTGCACCCTCTCTGAGTATTTTCTGAGGGGAAAAAGTTTGCCCCAGAGCAGGGGGAATCACTCTATGACATTGCCAGCACTACTGCAGTGCTCCTTCAGGGAATAGCAGGTTTGTGAGGCCGCCTGCCTCCACGCCCATGGGGATTAACGGCACCCACACAGGCTGGTGAATCACTAAGCCCAGAAGAAGTGCTTCTCCTGCAGTAATTGTCCTCCCCTTGCACAGCAATGTCTGCAAATAGTACTGACAGCCTTTACCGTGGGGAGCCTCAGAGTGTCAGAGTTAGAAAATGGTGTTCGTGTTCCTCCTGACCCTGGGCAGCCTTCAATTGCTCTGGATAGCCAATTTTATACCAATAAATAATGGGCTTGATTAGAGATATTGCAGACAGACTGATAAGTGAGCACAAATGTCAGGGCTGCTATTATACCAGAGGCTTATGTGATGTTTATGAACTGATGCTGAAGCTGGGGACAGGGTGCTGGAGACGGTGAGCTCTCAGGCAGGACATTGGTGGTGCCCATTGTAAATATGCACTCTGAGATACTTCATATGGTTTTGGGATGTGTTTCAAAGCTGTTCATCGACAGATCTTCCAACCAATTTCTAGTACGAACAAAATAACATTTGTTCTACACAAAGAAGTTTAGGAACAGTCTTGGATGGTGCAGAAGCCTTGGTGAAGGTGGCAGGAGCCTGAGCAGGGAGCTCAGGAGAGCCCGAGATGCCCGAGCTGCAGCCCAGGGAGGAGGCTCACAGCAGGGTGAGGGGCAGAGGAAGGACAAGGAGGGTTACAGACCAGAGCACGAGGGATGTCTGTGGTCCTGCACAGTCACTGCAGAGCTGGAAGGTGCTGCAAACACTCTGGGGCCCAGACACAGTCCCACCTGAGCAAACTCCAGGTGAGAGCCTGTCTGGAGCAGCTATCTCTGGAAGCACCAGGATCCATCACAGCCCTGAGACACTTGGTACTCAAACAAGTGCCTGTCATGGTTTAGGAGACTGGGGAGCAGAGGACATGTCTGATGGCAGTGCCTGTTCCCAGCTGAGCTGTGGGTCCCCACCTGGTGCAGCTCTGTGCCCTCCCCACACAGCAGTCAGTACACATCACACTGATAAGAAATTCCCTCTCTGAAGTGCTCCTTGACTGCAGCCCATTCAGGCTTCCCCTCACCTTCCAGATGTTATGTGACCTCTGGAGCAACACTGTGCACCAAAAATACCGCATCCGTTCCCATCTGACAGGGAAGGGTTCTCCTATGTGTCACTTGTCCTTGTCCCTCAGCTGTAACACTCAGTTTAATTGAAAGCCCATCCCTGCAAACCAGGCACATCAGGAACTCCTGCTGGCAGAGAGGAGCAAATTGAGCAGGTCTCTGTGCTCCCAGGAAAGACAAGAAGCTCTCCTTGCCTCAGGAATGGGAAAGGGAGCATGGCAGGAACCCAGTCCAGGCCCACAGGAGCAGATTCCTCCCTACCGAGGATCTCTGGGAGGTCCAGCCTCCCCATCACCCATCTCTGGGGTCACTTTTCCCAAAAAAAGATGACAGATCTCCAGAATAACACTTGGCGCTCTTAGCTGCTCCCCCTGAGCCTGCTCAGCACTCATGCAAACCTCTCTCCACCAGTAAAGGGCTGCAGATCTGCTCCCTGGGGCCAGAGAGCTGCGAGGAGGGAAAGCCACCAAACCCTCTGTGACTCACACCAAAACCATGCTGTCTGCATTTCCAGCCAGGCCTGTAATCAGGCTGCAATAGGGCTGATCCCAAAAGGGTAGGAGGGTGACAGATCTGCCTCTCAGAGGGGTCACAGCCCCTGCTGGGGACCCACAGCTCGTTCCCGACTGTGAAGACCCCAGGCTGGGAGGAGCATCTCCAAACAGCCACGTCTGCACTTCCCTCTGGATGCTCAGGGACTGCTGTACACACTTCTGTAGGTGTTGCCACTGACTGCACTCACACTCCCTCCAAAGTTAGGGAATTCCCTTTTAAGGAATGTGATGTTTTAAAAATTCTGCTTGGGGCTGCATGTGTACCAGTACAGTTACATCTAAGACACATCTATGGCCTGGATTTACCAGCTGGCTAAAATCCAGCTCTGCCTGTCTGCTGTCAGAAATCCTCCAAAACAGTTGTGACTGAGCTAATAGCAGCATTGCCACAGCAAAGTCCCTGTCTGCCCTCTGCTCACCACTGCAGTGCCTCAGAAGCTCCCATGTGTTCCCAGCTTCTTGAGGGATCAAAGCTGCCAGCTCAGCTCAAAGCATTGCCAAGAGTGGAGCCTAAAGAATGCTTCAGCCAAGCCCTAAAAAATTTCGTCTGCTTTCATACTCACTGCAGTCTAACAGACATCCATGGGACACTGGGTAATTCCTGGTGGATTCCCCTTCTCTCTGCTGTATCAAACCACAATGAATCCCGTCAAAAAGCACATTTAAAAGATCTCAGCAATCCTGGCAGTCCCATCTCCATGGCTGGGAGCTGTGTGGCTGTGAGGGAGGAAGCGCTGCTCCCCAGGAGCAGGAGCTCGGCCTGGATATCCCCTGGATATGCCAGGCTGTATCATGTGTCCTGCCTCCTCAGAGACCTGGCTATCAGCTGGGCTGGGAATTTTTTTCATTTCTAGGATGGAGTTAGCATGCCTGGATGTACTTCCTAAAGAATTACACAAGAGAGGAAAGAGCAGTCAGAAGGTGCAGTCCTCCAGGGTCCCAACATTTCCTTGGAATGAGAAAGAAAAATGCCTGATGTTATTCTCAGACACCAGGACACTTGCCCACCCCTGCCTCTCCTGTGTGACCCCCTGTACGTGCCAGGCCACACCCCTGAGCCCAGCCTAGGGCCACCTACAGCCCCATTTACTCCTGAGGAGAAGCATTAGCAGCAAACTCTCCATTCCAGGGAGGGACAGAGCAGCAAAGAAAAGCCCCAGTGGTGCTGAGCAGAGCTGTGTGTAGGTGGGCACCCAGAGCCAGGTCAGCTCCTGGACACAGAGCTTGGGCCATGTGTGAAGCTCTGGCATTGGCCTTTGCTGGGAACAGAGCTGGTGACCCTCGGTGCCACGTGGGACATGTGGCACTCGATGGGACGAGTGTCCTGGGAGGGCATCACAGCCCAGACACTGGCACGTGAGCCCTTCTGCTTGGCACAGCTTGAGAGTGGCCACATCTAGAGGAAACCCCCAAAAATCCATGTTGCTCCTGCTTCGTGCTCCGCTTAGAGGAATTCCTGGTGGATTTTGGCCTGGGTTTCTATTGTGGTGGAAACCAGAGCACAACTGCAGCGGGTCAGAAAGTCACAAAGGCATCTGTATAGGATGCAGTCATTAGTGAGAGGCTGGGAGCGAGGACTGTGCCACAGGGTCGGGGTGCAGCAGCCAGGGCCACAAAGGGCCTTTCAGAGTGTTTCTGGGGCTCAGCCCTGTGGTGTGGTACCAGCCCGTGCCTGGCCAGCAGCACTGCTGCGGGGCTCAGCTCTGTCTGTGCTTTGTGCCAGCACTGATTGTCTCTGGCAGATGTGTTGCCTCTTGTTTTCCTCTGCCAGGGCTGAAAGGGAACTTTTCATGTTCTGGGGATTATTGTTCACCTCCACCCAGCACTCAGGACACCCAGCTGGGCCATAGCACCGATGGCAGGAGGCTGGAAGGACTCCAGGGGGTTCAATTCAGGGCTGGCACCTTGGGGATAGCCTGTCCTCCCAACCACCAACCCCCCTGGCCCTCCAGTGGCAGCCAGAGCAGGACACACACCCATCCTATGGCCGGATCCCTGTAACCGCCTCAAGATGCCACACTGTCCCCCACTGGCACCCCTGTGTGCCCATCTCCCTTGTGCCCCACAGAACACCCACCCACACCTTCCAACAGCACCAAATCTGCACAGGAAACCTGCCTGCAGAAATAACAGCAGAAAATAAAATCTACAAAACCCTTGAAAGCCCGGGAGCCTCTTGCTGCTCCTCTACCCCAACGCACCCTGCCAAGCCTCTTACTCATTAGTGCCTACAACACAGCTGGTAGTGCATGGATCTGGCTGAGAATTAGCCCAAGGGATCTCCCAGGAGCTGAGAAACAAGGAAGGAGTTCAGAAGGACTCATAGGATGAGGAGGAAGAGTTGCATCGCTAGGAATGCTGTCCAGGCAGTATCGATCCAAGCAGGGCTGGGCTGGGTTGTGAGGGTTTGGCCCTCTCTCCCGTGCAGAACTCAGCTTTCCAGGCAGGCCAGCGGTGTTCCTTGTGGGAAGTGCTGCCCCAAGCAGGTGAGCTCCTTGCTGAGGGACTCGGTGCTACAGGAAACTCCTGATAACAGCACAGGGAGGTAGGGCTGTCCCAAAACATCAGCAAAGGGAATGCAAATCCTTGTCTCCCTGGGGTGGAAGGTGATTCCCTCATCTGCAAAGGTTTCTGCCAAGCACAGCTGATCCCCACGGAGCAGGCTCAGAGAGGCAAGGAGCGGGGTGGCACCCAGAGGAGCTCAGGGAAAGCGCTGCCAGCCAGAGGAAAGCAGCTCCCTCTGCTCCAGCACCCTCTGCTGTGTGCCAGCACCCGGCCAAAGGCACATCCACCACATCCACAGGAGACAGGGGGACAGCGGGGACCTCTCCACAGGGAGAAGCAGCAGGAGGGTCAAGAAGCAGAGGCAGGACAAAGCGGGAGGTGCTGACCTCCTGGGGCCAGCGGGACCATTGCCAAGTGCAGCAGGCTGAGTGCGAGCAGTGCCAGGAGCCCATCAGAGCAGATCACCCCTTGTCCCAGCGTGCTGCCCTAGCCCTGAGCAGGATCATGGGCTCTGTCCATTGGAGAGAGGGGTCAGGCAGGCATTGCAGGGGTGAATCCAGCTCGGTGGGGTATCCTCTAGGCCGCCACAATGGAATGCACAGCTGTCAGCAGGGCTGAAATGGGATCCTGAGCCATGGTCAGCATGGGGAGCCCCAGCTGGCACTGGCAAGGTCCTGATGACCCATCAGGGAGTAAGATCTTCCTCTGGTTTTAAAATCAGTGCAGATTCAGAGGTGAGACATCAAGAATAACCGTAAGTTTTGCTTAACCAATCTATAATTTTTCCGGTCTCTCCGCCAGACCAGTCACACTTTCAGTCTTATGACAATACCCCAGTCCCACTGTGTGGTAGATTGGATCCTGGTAGAGCTTCCCACAACACCTCCAAGATTTCAGATAGGGGAAGCACCAAATACTCACCCTCTTTTCATGGATATGACAGAAAGCTGCTGCTTTCTGTACTAGTAATGCCCAGCTCTGGGTGGGCTGGCTTGGATGCTCTAGCAGCGTTAAGGCTCCTAAGGCCTGAAAAACTGGCTGGAAGTCTCTGTGGCAATGTTATCTCACAAGATTTATGGTTCCTCCTGCTCCAGGCAAAGTCAGAAATACCACCACAGCGATGGCTCCGGATATTATTGCATTTTTAGGCTACTGCTCTGACATTCACAGCAGGGGAAGAAATGAGGATGGGAACATTTACACTTTCACCCCCAGCTCCAGCAAGGAGCTTTCTGGGGGTTTTGCTGTGTGGGTATTCGGAAAGGAGGCGAGCAGGATCCGGTTGCTTCCCAACTTGCAGCTCTGGCTGGAAAATAAAGCTCAAGGATGAATGCCTGCACAAGATCAGGAGGGGGATTTTAGTTTTCTATGTCCTCCTTGGACATGAAAGACTAAACTCATGGGGCTAGATCGCTGGGAAAGACAAGCCCTCTCTTCAGTGCCCCATTTGCTGATGGAGAGGTAAGCAGTGAGGGGAGCAAACACCCCAGGGACCAGCACATTGAAACCTGTCAGACAAGAAAGAGAGGATGGCCAAAGTTCCTGGCGAGGCCTGCACCTGTCTGGGGGTGCTGCAGGGAGGCTGCAGTTCCCAGGGCACACAGATCCCAGCTGGTCTGTAGGTGGGCTGTCCTGCTTGCTGTGTGGCTGAGAAACCAGAGCAGCGCCGCTCTGGGAGAGCTCTGCTTCCCCAGGAGTTGTGTGGGTGGTGGCACAGGTCTCCCAAGCTTTTCTGCTGAAGGTGTCCCACATCACACAAATAATTGCACAACCTTGTGCTAGGGAAGGGAGGGAGAGGGTGACTGGGGGAGGCTGTAGGCAGGTACACTCCCTTTTCCAGTTCATCGTGGTGGCAGAGCCCCAGAAAGTCAGAAATACTCATTTGTGAACAGGACAGATGCTGACAAAAAAGCATCTTCAAATAACCACAAACAAAACACCATGTTAGCAAAAACTATTTTAAGGTAACAACCTACACCTTAGCCAGACTCCTCACCCCTATGCTGCCCACAGACCACAGGGAGCTGCCTGCTGGCTATGGAAGCAGAACAGCCTGATTTGTGGTTTTCAGGCAGCCCTGAGGTCCTGAGACCCTTTAGAAGGTAGAAAATGGTAGGCAACCACCTCCACTGTCCCTCATTGGCTGCAGGAGAGCTGCAGGATGGTATCTGTGCCACTGCATGTCTCTGCATGGTGGGGGTGGAGGTCCTCAGGTGACGGCTGGTGATAAGCAAAGGGTGGCCATCCATGTGATAGGTGTACAGGCTGCTCCTGGCCTTGGCATCTCCTGTTTCTTGCACTCCTGTTCAGTGAGGAAGAGCTGCTTGCTTACTGCTTTGCTGGTACCAGGCCAGCACTTCCTCTCCTACAGGGAAGTACCACTTTAAGTCCACAGCACCCTGAGGCTGTACAGCAAGTCCTACATGACTGCTGGGAAAGAGGGGAGAGAAACCAGTGCAGTAGTCTGAGCAGTACCTTCCTAGGGAAGTGTCATCAGGTGTGAGTTATGTTTATGATTCCCTTCTTGTTTTCTGGAGATATTTCCTTTTCAGAGCCACAGCTCTCGAAGTGTCAGCAGCTGCACATACATCTTAGCAAGGCCCCCTTGGCTTCAGGCCAACCTCAGAACAGACAGGGATTTGACTTTGTAGCTCAGCAACTGAGCCACTTTTATGTTTAGTTGAGGACCTATATAATTGTTATATTTAATTCAATTGGGAAAGACATCCTGAGCTCTGTTGTTTAACAATGCCTGAACATGAGTGGTCCTTTCCTCTTTTCTGTTTCCAGAGCAGTCCTGTTTCCAAAACGCCACTCTGGGATAAGTCTCAGCCAGACCCCCAGGGCTGAGTCCCAGGAGGGAACCTGGGCCAGACTTCTGCTAGGATGTGGGAGCTGCAGGTCTCCTGAAGGTGTGTGAATTTCTGACTGTGAAATGATCTCCTGTTTAACTGGGCAATCCCTGCACTTCATCCTGATAAGGTGGCAGTAAAGAGTCACTACCCTCATCACCAGGAGCAAAAAGTGGGTAGGACTTCATGATTTCCACATGAAGGCTCAGAACAAGATGTAACAGCTGTAGTTAAAATTACTCCATCTCTGCTACTTCCCACCATCCAAGGGAAAGTTATTTTTAACTCCAGGTTGCCTAAGGGATACTGCATAGTGAGATGTGTTGCATCACTGCTGAGGGTCTTCACCTAGCAAGAAATTCGGAAAGAGAGATCCCTTCCTCCAGCCAGCTGGGAGCAGACCCGAGTTCGGGTGTGTGCACCCCTAAAAACTGACCCCTCCAGGCTCCCCAGCTCCTCCTGAGGGAGCAGAAGCTGCCACTGAGGCAGCCTTGAGAGCACAGAGGACCAGATGCCTGGCCAAGTCCTCTTTTGCTCTTTTCAGTTTTCAAATAATCTTAGGCTGAAGCTATTCCAGGAGCTGCAGTGGCACCGTGCAGACAGACCTCGAGTGCTCTGAGTCAAAAGGACAGTCATGCAAACCCAGAGGGGATTAGCTTTTAATGCGCTTCTCAGGGCAAACCCTGAAATCAGGGGATTGCCAAGATCCTGACAGAAAAACTAGCCAGCCCTCCTGACCACAAATCAGCTGCCAAACTCTCCCAGTGTCAGGAAAACACACAGAAATGCTGGAACAGCTGTGGATGCACTGGAGCACCCCAGGCATTGTCTCCCCATCATATGAAACCACACAGCTCCCTGTGACTTGCACTGCAGGGCAGCGGGACTGCCACATCTCCTCCGGCCCTGGAGCGGTGGCACAGCCCCAGAGCTCCCTGGGGCCACCTCATGGGAGAGCTCAGGAGCCTCCAGGAGAAATGCCATGTAGATGTGAGTGCACTTATCCCTGCTCAGCTTTATCCTCGTGGCTGGGAATGAACACGGTGCTGCTGAACACCTGCTGTTTGCTGCCAGGGTCACTGAGCTAAACTGAGATAACCTGGCTGTGCACTCAGCTTCCTCCAGATCTAGCTCCACTGATGTTTGTATTAAACCCCAGAAGCAGCATTGAGAGTTAGCATCCCAAGTGGAATGACATTTTTTTAATGCTACTTAACATCTTAAGAGCTAAATTTTAGACTACAAGAACTTCCCTTGCAAAAGCTTTTCTCTCTCTGAGGTATCACCTGCAACAGACAGTGTTATCCAGGTGTTTTGCAATTCAGTCCTTGTGCCTTCTGGGTAGTTCATATTCATGTTTTGTCCTAGAGAAGAGTCCTTCTATTGGAAAACAAGGCAATATGCCCTGCACTCAAGAGGTAGCCACCACTGCTGGGATTCTGCAGAAACTCAGGAAGGTGTGGAAACCAGACAGTCTCTCCCTGGAATTTATTTGGGATCTGTCAGTGACCTGTTGTGTGCTACCCTGCTGAATCACTGCCACAACCCTCCCCTCTTCAGAGCTCAGTTTCCTTCCCTGAGCCCTTAGGAATAATCCACAATAATCCTTTGTAATCTGCAAGAGTCCACTACAAATGCAGGTTTAAAAGCTGTGAATACACAGAGTCTGGGGGTTAGGCATCTCTCATGAGAAGCAGGACACAGCTGGTACTCCTACAAAAGTCTTGCAGAACCCAGTACAGACATGAAAGGCTCAAGATTGCAAATGAGCCCCTCAATGATGTGTGTGTGTGTAACGGGCATGAACCTCACCACTACAGAATAGGAGCCTTCACTTTATATACTTCAAAAATAAAGAGAGGGAGCCTCTGATTTTTTTTACCATTCATGTATACATTTATTAAGCCAAAGGAGTTTGATCATGTCACAGTATGTTAATAGAGCACATGAGATCTTTTCTTTTCAACTTCACTAACAATGGTCATAAACTACTTTTTATTCTCGCCTTTTGAGCTTAAAAAAATTTACTCTTCCTGAATTCCCCATGAAAGGCTCTTCTTTTTTTTTTTTTTTTTTTTTTCTCCTTTTCTTAAAGTACAAAACAAATGTTTCTCAGATATGTAAACAACCATCATGGAAATGAGACTGCCCTAAAGTTAACTTTATTGTTATGGATGTTCTGATAGACCTGTATCATGTTGCATGTATTTCAACTCAGTGACTCCTTCAATGGAAGTTATGATCGTTACCATCACCTGTGCTGCAGTACTGGAGGCCTGGTCAGGGTTAAGGCCCTTCTGTGCAAGGTGCTGTACAAATACTTGGCTGTAACTGAGGTCCCTGGCAAGAAGGGCATTCACTGACGTGACTGTAACCTTCTCTGCGCCATCTGCTCCGCAGTGTTCCTCACAAACCGCAGGAGCTCCAGCAAAACTCCTCTCCAAGCTAATTCTGGAGTTCATCTTCAGATACTGGTGAAGAGAAGGCAAATGTCACTGCAGGCCAATCCTGACACCTGCAGTCCTGTGCGTAAAGCTGCTCACAGCCATGGGAATGCTCATGTGAGTAAGAAACTCCCACGGGGAAAGTCTGCAAGGTTGAGTCCCTGGGTCATTGAACTCCTTTGCAAGAAAGCATGCGAGAGAAGCAGACTGGTTCCTTTTCTCTAATGTTTCATCAGTATAATTCTAAGAGAGAAAGGGACGGTTGCTCAGTTTCAGCACCTTTGAGCATTTTGAGTTCTGATCCTCAAATTAAAGAAGTCTCTGCTCTGCCTTGGGTTACTGGGACCAGGCCTGGAAAAGTCAGTTGGACATTCTTTGTCATGAGGAAGCAGTGGTTTGCCATTAGAGCATGGAGGGATTCTGTTTTATGGTGTGAAGGCTGCATCCTTAGGCAGGAACTGTGAAGATTGTGTTTGGCCATCAGCAGAAATTATTCTGAGAACGCTTCAGAGCAATTGCAGTATAAATAATGATTATAGCTTCATATTTGAGGTGAAATAAGAAAGGATTGCATGAAATAAATAGCAAAAAATCATTGCCCCTGCACAAACATAACATATTCCTGCCTACGAAACATCCCTTGCAAATTACTGCCTTTTAGGTTACGTCAGACATTTAAATGAACCCTTTAGAGCTAAAATACAGTACTCCGAACGAAATGAGGTTAGAAAAATTTAAAAAGGGCTAATGGGACAAAGTGTGTACAAAGCTCTCTTTAAAACAAATTCCCCACCTGGACAGGTTATGAGCACGAGGCCTCAGTAGACGTAGAGCCGGTCCGCGATGGCAGCGGGCATGTGGGTCATGATCTGCATGCGCAGCCACCAGTAGTAATCCATGGGGTGGTAGCGGGTGTAGGGCGCCGTGGAGGTGAGCGCGTGCGCCACGCTCTCGATGACGGGCGAGGTGTCCCTCGAGCCGCTGTTGCAGTACGACTCCATCTTGCTGACCTGCTCGTCGAAGTACTTCCTGCCGTAGTCCTTGCGCACGATCTCGGGGAGCTCGTCCCACATTTTGTCGGCGATGGCTTTGATGCGCTCGGGGCTGTACAGGTTGGTGCCGGCGATGAAGTTGCCGGGCTCCACGATGCTGACCATGACGCCCTGGGGCTGCATCTCGTAGCGCAGGCAGTCGGAGAAGGCTTCCACACCGAACTTGGTGATGCAGTAGGGTGACCGGGCAGGGCTGCCCATCCGCCCCATCATGCTGCTGATGTTCACCACGCGACCTAGGGCAGAGGCCGGGCAGAGCGCAGCTAAGCGCAGCTGACCCGGAGCAGGTTCCTGGCACACGCCACCCGACGCACTCCTGAACGTGCATCCGCCCACCTGCCCGCTGAGGGCTGCCTGCAGACCTGCTCATGGCTCTGCCTGAGCACCGCTGTCCCAGGCAATGGCCTTCAAGCAGGAGGACAAACCCGCTGCTTGTGCTCCTTGGCTCATTCTGCCTCAGGGAACATGCTGACACACAAAGCTCAGTGCTCTGGGGAACACGGGAGAGACTGGACAGAGCCTGCATGGGGGGGAAACAGGATTGCTCGGAAGCAATTTGGGCTGAGCCCAGGCAAGTGAAAGCAGGAGCAAGGAAAGCCTCTGGCACCAAAGCCGAGCTCGTTTATTTGCAAATCAAAGGCCAGTGGTGGCTCAGGGTCTGCTTCTCAAAAGGGAATGGATTGTTCCTGTACATAAAATTGGCAGAGCAAATGAATTCCACTGCACTCTTCCATGTGACAACTGGGTTATGGCTCCAAGCACAGAGGCCTTTCTTCCCTGCCAGAAGCCATCAATTTGGGCTGGGGAAAATGCCGGTAAGAGGCTGTGGATGCTGTAGTCTAGGCAGAGGTTGGAGCTCTCTGCACTTTCTACCAGGGTTCATTGCTAAGTTGTGTTAGAAAGAGAAACTTTGACCTCAGAAGTGTAAAACCTTCCATGGTGGAAGGGCTGCCCAGGCCACATCCAGCCCAGGTCTGCAGCACAGGACAACATTGTTAACGCCTGTGGACACCTCAAGAGTGAGAAACACTCTCATTTAATCAGGCAGTAGGCCCTAGCACAGGAAAGTTTCTGCCCCTTTATGCTGAGACCCATGTAAGCTCCAGGTCGACATGCCTTTGCTGTACAACCCCCTCTTTTCCTACATCACAGGCTCCCAGAGTAACAGTGCAAAATGACACCTTCTCTGCAAGAAGCTTTTTACACTGCTGCTGCCCACCCTGCCACAGCTGGTTGTTATATAGCAGGGAGGGATGCTCCTGGCACTGTAATTTACTGTGAGCTGCAGTTTCTGAACAGGTAAAAGAAGGTATAATGGATTAGATCTTGTGTGGGATGTTGCAGGAGAAGGCAGCACATATGGGAAAGAAAAATAACTGCTTTTCAGGCCCGCTGCCTTGCTGTGTAATTCAGAGGTAAGGCAATCCGTGTGTCTGCTGGGGACCACATTCTTTCTCTCAAGGCAGGAGGGCTGCCAATGGTACAGAGAGAAGTGCCATAGACCTTCTGGCCTCTAACACAGCAAGCTGTGGCAGGAGGAGGGAGCTGCTACAGGGAGAGCCTGCCAGGAGGTCTGCCACTCACCCTTTGACCTCCGGATGAGCGGGAGGAAAGCCTTGGTGGTTCGCACGGTCCCCCACAGGTTCACTTCAGCTACCTCCATGTAGGTGTCCATGCTGGTGAATTCAACTTCCCCAAATGTGGAGATCCCAGCATTGTTAACCAGCCCCCAGAGCCCTACAAGACAAAATCAAGCACAATTAGTTGTGCTAATAGGTTATTGAACCACACAACAGAGCTTTTCATTATGACTTGTGATGGTGAACACCAGAGAGAAAAGAGTCCAGAGCACACTTCAGTCTCCTGAGCAAATATAACCACCATGGAGACCTGCCTGTACCACCCAACACTGCAGCCACAAAGGACTGTGAATGAGGCTCCCCAGGAAGTTCTGAGCCAGCAAACAGAGAACTTCACCCTTGCCTAAGCTGCTCTCCTTGCCGCTTGTTTTTTATCCATCATGATTTTTTAAAAGAAGCAAAATATATAATGTGAAGAATAAGAATGACCTTGTAAGAAACAAAAGAGTAATTCTTTCAAAGTAAAATCCCTTCTGTCACCATAAGAACTAGAGTGTCTGCAGAGCTGGGAAGGAGGGTGTTGGCATGGGTGAGCATGCATGCCACGGCCTCTCCCATTTTTTCTGCTGCAACCAAAATGGCAACAACTGAAGCTACCACCTCATTTGGCAATAAAAAGAAAGATAAAAAGAAATTTTGAATAAAATAAACTCATTTCATATAATGTTCTCATTGTAGAGGAAACATGCTGAGGAAAGTCTGAGAAAGGCTTCTGTCTGTCATTTAGAAAAACTCACTTTTATCTGTTGACTGACTGTCCAGATCTGTGTTATCAGAAGAAGCCCAGGAAAGGCAACTTCATCCTGGCCTGTGCTTGAGAATACAGAGCTAGAAAACTTAATTTATATAGAAGATCCATACATAAAAATTAAATACAAAGAAAATCAAAACAAATTGGTTTGCAAAATCCAAACAGAAACATTACTGGTTGTTCTGCTTTAAAACAACCTTGTATTGAATGTGGATATCCTTTAGCAGAGAAACGTACTTCAAAGGGTGGAAAGGTTTCAGAAATGTGTGAGCAAAGGCAATTTTCACAGTACTGGAGCAGAATTTGCTGTCATCACCTCAGTAGAATGAAGTAGGCAGGTTAATAAAATCAGTGCAGCTACTCCCTGAACTCTAAATGGTAGTATATACAATAGCATTAATGATACCCAGCTGGCTTCATAGGAAATTCTTTGGAAAACCTCTCCATTTCCTTTGCCATTTGAAAGAGTGGGGGAGACATTTCCATTGTTAATTCCCAATCTTTGGGCACTGCGCAGGTTTTACAACAGAAAGGGAGCCACAATAAACTTCAGTTCACAGGAACAAAGCACTAATCCCAGAGCCTTGAACACCACTCTGGTTTTTGCCAAGGTCCCTGCAGGAGTTAGTGGAGAACAAAGCAGTTTCCTTTGTAGATGCTGTGTGAAGTGGGAAGCTCCTTTCTGATATGGTACAATATTCAAACAGGCCATTTGCTCTGCCCTGCTGCTCCTCAAAGATTCGTGCCCTTCACTGACACGCTCAGCTTTAGAAATACACCCTGACAATGCTCTCAGAGCCCAGCCAAGGCAGCTCCTGCCCCCTCTGTTGCCTCAGAGCCCATTGCACACACCCACCTTTCTCTGGGTCCTCAAGGCTGTTTTGCACATGCTCCACTGCCCGGTCCATCTCTTTGCTGTCACAGACGTTCAGCTGGACAGTTCTCATTCGGTCACTCTTCATGGCATCCAGCTCCTTGGAGCCACCCTCTCCCTTGTCCTAGAGGGGAACAAAGTCCTGGTTTCAATCTGGCTAAAGAGCCTGTGCAGAGTATCAAACGCATACCAACAATCAAATCAAGCAAAAGAGTGCACAGAGCAGTCACAAAATATTCAGGACAGTCCTGCAGCCCTAGGAAGAAGGGGAGCAGACAGGACTGGTCCTGCAGAACACTGTTCCTTAAGCATCTCCATCTGACCATGAGCCCTGTACTAGTCAGCTGGTACAAACCGCTTCAACCACCAAGAAAGCAGCCAGATGATCTGCCTCAGGAAGGCACCCAACAAGTACCCCCTGCCCAGCACGAGCTGCTGAGGCCAAGCTATGTCCCACTGCTGCAGTGGTGGGAATGTGGTGCCATCCTCACTTGGCTTGACATGGGGCACAGCAACTCACTTGGGGTTTTATGGTGTAAAATGGCCAGTGAGGGGCTGCACATCTACATTGCACGGGCTTGTAGGTCACACTGCCAGCTTTGGAAGCAACAGTTCGAGAAGAGGGACTGCTGCCCACTGCTCTCTCTTTCCAGCTGATCTATATACAGGTTTCCAGGCAGTGGAAACCCTAACTACTGCCTCCAAAAGACTGCTACAGAGTCTGATCATTGAGAGCTTGGCCAGTCTCTTGGCTGGCAATTCACCCTGGCATCTTCTCCAGCGTCTTGTTCTCTTCTCTGCTTCCCCCTATCAACTTTTTCTCACTCCCATTTCCCATCTCCACTCCTTTCTTCTCAGCTCACAACAACAGTTTCCCCCAGTAGACATTCCCTCACAGCCCAGCAAATTAACTGCAGCCAACCCCTGAGATACTTCCACATGGGCCAGACATTGCTGGCAACAGGGCCGCTGTGCCCAGAGCTCATCCCTTTGCAGTGGTGAAGCCTGGCCATGGTGCTTCCAGGACACAGACAAGGATGTCAGGATGAGATTGGGACTATACCTGAATCATTCCCATGGTTATAAGCTACTGGACTGTGCCGGCCAATCCAGATAACTCTTGCAGAAGATGGTGACATCTACCTCTGAAAATGTTCTAATTTTGAGAACATTCCTGTCTTTACTAGAAGAAGCTCCTTCAGTATCATCCCTCATTAGAAGTCTGTTACTCCCAATTAACAGGCCAGACATGGAACATTTCCACAGGATCACCTGACAGCTGCTCAGCTCTTCCTCCCCTACTGTTCAACCTTCCAGGTAGCCTCGCTTACTGTCCACATCAGAAGGCAAGCATCAGAGTGCCCTTCACTCCTGATAAATAAGGGGTTTTGGCCAGAGAGCTGTTTCCCTCTGAGCTGGAACAGGCCAGTACTTCATAGCAGACCTGTTTCCTGACTGCTGGATGACATTAGATTGCTCTGGACACCTCAAGTCACGGGGCCAGTAGGTAGTCAATGAGATGGAGCTTGACTGCAGTCTGAGCTCAGGCTGCCCATCTGTCCCTCAAACCAGAGCTCCCTTCAGAGACCACACTTCGGATACTACATGAGGGTGGCTATACAACTCTGTACCGCCTGTCTTCCAAAATTCCTTTTCCAGGCTCCTCTCATTCCTGCGCTTATATACTGTGCTCAGAAACATCTCACTAACGTAACGACCTGACATCTGTCCTCTCCTCCACGCTTCCATATTCCATCACAGACTGTTAACACCAGTTAGTGCTTGGCCTTAAGAGAGGGCATCTACTGCTCTCTCTTCCTAGGGAAGCACACTGCTTACAGAAAGGAGTGGTTAGAAGTCTCATGCGCAGTTTGATGGCGGTGTTAGAGTGACTGAAAAGAGTTTGGTGCTAAGTTTGTTGCTCACTCAAAAGCACTGTGGTGCCAAAGCAGTCTATATGGCAAAGCACTGGAAAGCATACAAGTGGCAAATGTGGGAATGCCATCAGGGAATCAGCAAATGCAAACATGCAAGTCTCTTGAAAACAGCAGATATCGCTAAAGGAAAGAAGAAAAATGAGGCCTGGGTCTTTCTTTCCCCAATCTCAGTTCTATCAGCTGCTACAAAATCTCTGGGTCAAACCAGCCTTAGAGGCCTCATAGTTCTGCTGGGACCTCCACAGCATCTTGTTCCTCAACCCTGCCAGGGGTGGCTCTGCAAACCAGTTCCCTTCCTGCCCTCCCATCCACACACAGCTGGGTGCTTGGACAGGGACTCCTGGGGCTGGCATCCTCGCCAAGAATTGGACTCTGGACACATCCACAAGGCCATTCCCTTGGCTTTCAGCAAGGGCACATGGGAGATGTGGCACCCGGTGATTGTGTCTCCTGGCAGGGGATGCAGCCTGTCCCATAATCCCCAGGCGCATACACAGCAGTGAAAGGATCCTCTCATGCTACAGCAGGAGACCAGGGCATCTCTGCTGCCAGCCCCAGGGCACACTGTCCCTGTGGCAAGAGGGACCAGCTCCTGCACACTGAAAAAGCACATTGTTGCCTTGCCCTCCTCTTTCCATGGTCACTCTCTGGGGCTCCTGGGCTTCAGCTAGTATCTATAGCAGCATGTAATTGGTCTCTAACACCCTGTGGCTCTGAGCACTCCCGTGGAGCCCTGCAGTGGCCAGCCTGTGTGCCAGCTTGCTCAGAGGACCTCCGCCTTCTCATTCCCCTGGAAGCTGCAACCGGCCTGAGCACACACAGCAAAGCAAACAGGGCTTCCACCACACTCCTGACAGCACAGACAAACATCACATATGTCCAATGGTAACAGATACTGATGGAAAAATACCTTCATCTCGTGTCAGCTGGCTTCTCCATATATTAACCAAAGAGGTAAAAATAAAACAGCTGCAGCATGTGCGTTCATTGGATCCAGTCTACCACTCTCTTTTGGCAATGCAGCATCAACACAACTCTCACATGAGTATATCTGCCACTGAAAACGTTAGGAAGTAACTGTGTGTGAAACAGCACACTATTAGCACCGATCCATCCTCGGGCTCCCCTCAGTCATGACTTGACACTCCTGTCTCATGTTTCCTTTAGTAAAATTACACTCAGGTGCTCAGGATCTGGCCACTTTAGGAAATCTTTCCTAATGAAGAGTCAGCACTGCACACACTTTTAATCTGCAATAAGGACATGGCATTCCTAAGAACTGTGCATGCCCTGAGGACACAGCGGCTCCCCAAGCAGCAGTCTGCTTCTGATGTGCAGGTGTGCTGTGAAAAACAAACCGTGGAAGCGACATTAAAGTTTCAGAGCCATTTCCTCTACGTCAGGGCTAGGTCAAATATATCCAAGCCAAAGATTATGTTCCTTATTTCTACCTCCGCTTTTATCTAGCATCTAAAAACACCAAGCTTTTTTTGCTCCTAAAATCACCACCAGCAATAATTACACTCTGATCAGAATTCTGCTTATGGTTTTGCTAGAGAAACCTGTAGCACAGTGAAAAATCAGCTCAGTCTCCTGGAGCTGCTTTTGTTCCTTATACAGAAAGTATAATGGCCTGAAGACACATGGGAGGACACTCAGCTAAGTAAGGAGCTTTGTCATTTTCCAGTGTTTTCTGATGACAACTGCTGTTACCATTCTTGGCACAGCCACACAGATTTTGGAACATGGTGTGTGAGTTCAGCTAAAGAAGCAATATTTAATTACAAAGTGATACTGCAAAGCTTTCTGCTGATTTTTGTCTGAGGAAGTAAATATTGATCAAAGTCTAAAAGACCTCTGGCATGCTGCTGCATGTCAGCTTATGTTGAAATTGTTAGAGACCAAGATTTTCCATTAACATGCATTCAGTAGAATGAGTACTGAAGACAACAAAAATAGAAGGGAGGTTTCAGTAACTGTTAGATATGTCCACTGAAAAATGTGCCTTTTTAGCAGCTGAGACAGAAAAAATGAAACCCATAAGTAACTTTGCAACTCTGAAGTTTTTACCTTCTATCAACACAAAGGCAGGCTATTACTCTAAACAGTGGTTTTTTTAAATTTGCAGTTTTCTTATATTCTCTAGTGTTGATCTTCAGTTACAAAAGCTGAGTAGAAACATCTATCAAAAATGTACTCATCTACCCACTGTCTTGAGCCCTTTTGAAAGGCAGCAGTTTGTACCCAGTGTCCCGTTCTGCTGTGACGCCTGTAGAGGGAGCCCAGGTTAAGAAATAAATCTCTGAACACTGAGACACAAGACACAGGGCTATCGAGACAGACACCTCTTTTAAAAAAATGCAGCAGAAACAAACTACTAATTTTAGCCAAACTTAGTATTAAGCAAAAAAATAATAGTAGAAAGTCAGATAACATCAAAGAATACCTGGCAAGTTCTCTTTAAATAGTATCATTATTCAAAGTATGTTTATAGTGATGAGTGAGCTAAAAGATAAGATCAAACCAACTGACCCACCCCAGGATATCCTGAAGAGTTAAGTTTGTTTCTGTTAGGAAATGGCTGTGCAGCTAAGAAAGGTGCAGTACTTCATAAGGAGAGAGAGACTAAAACTCCTGCTCTCCGTGACCATCAGTGCTTTGCCACACACCAAGTTCACCTTCAGAGCGGATCAAGACTCTGTCACTAAGCAGTTTGTGGCCTGACTCTTCTCTCATTTGCACTAGTGGGACTCCATCACCTACCCAACTATTTCAGGAGACACCATGGCATGACTGTACCCATGAATGTAGAAAAATATGCTCAAAACACATGCCATAAAATTGCTGGTGGCTTGGTGTTATGTCAACGTTAATCAAAATAAGCCCTGCATAAATATATATGGTCTGTGAGCAGGGCCAAAGGTCCAGACTACAGCCTGACACCAAACTTTACATATGGTTAAGCCTATAAAATTAGATTTGGAATTCCAGTTCCTCAGACATGGAAGAGACCACAATGCTGTGATTTAAATAAGAACTTCCCAAGATACCATTCAGTCCTGGTTCTGCTCTGTGAAATTCAAGCACCTGTGTCTTTCCCTTTGGGCTACCAACCACCCTCCCTCTCCTTGGCAGAAAGCTGAGTGCAGAGTGGAGAGTGAAGACTGGAGTTGCTATGTGTCGCTGAACATGCCAGCGACATGCCAGGCGAAGAACAGTTTTTGTTTTCCCTACCTTTTGCAGGCAGCCAGCATAAATAATGAAACCTTTGTCATGCAGGTGCTTGGCCAAGGCAAATCCAAATCCTGAGTCACAGCCTGTTATAAGCACAGCTCTGCTGCCAATCTGCAAAACAAAGCAAAACAAAACACACTGGAATTGAGTATTTGAAGTTAGTGATATGCAGCACACAGAACAAGTCATGTCCTTGGCCAGGAGCAGTCTGTTCCAGGGACGTTCTCTACACTCGCTGCCAGCTCCTGCCACCCAGTGCCTCCTGAACACAAGAAATGACATTTTCATACTGACTTCACTCCAATGAGGCAGGTCACTGCCCTCTCAGCATAGAGGAGTTCAGCACCTCTGGCAACAGGCTTCCAAGGCAAACAGGCCGAGCAAACCACAATGCTCTGGCAGTTCACATCCCTCTGAAATCTGAAAATATACCAGACAGTTCCCAAGATGTATCTTCCCTTCATCAGGAACTGTTCCTATATGTTCAAAGCAGGCAGGAGTCCACTGTTGTGTGCATGCAGCCCATAGGGCATGGAGAAGACAGTTTGACCAAAGATATGGTTTAATCTTACTGGCTGCTCATTCATCTCTCTCTAGCACCTAAGCCCTCTAGAGCTGGGTTCTAAGACCTAAGAAGATTCAAGTGAGGTTAATATATGAAATTAAGTCCAGTTGGTCATCACTCTTTTTGTCTGGTTGGGCTTTTTTGGTCTTCCTATTTTTCCAACTTACAATTTAAATGGAAGTATAGCTCCTTCCCTCTCCAAATTCCTTTTTCCTAACCCAAAGACAGGCAGCAATTAAATAACAAGCTAAAAATCAGAGGGTGCATCAGACAGCCCAACAGCAAGAACTGCACATCCAAGGTGCTGCTGTGGGTGGGATTACATAATAATTGCCTGCAATTCAGTGTGATTCATCTCTTTTAATGAACTATAAATTTGGCTTTCCCCAGCATACTCAAGAACTGCTCAGGGTGGAAGCTGGGTGGAAGCAGCAGAGGCTCCTCACACTGGAAGCCCAGCAGTGATGCAAGGATCACATCTGAGTTCCTCTGAAACTCTGTTCGAGAGTTATGGAGCAAGATGTGCATGCTCTAGCACTGCTATAGTGCTGAGTTCTGTGTCACAAGATAGACAAGGTGACAAAACACTCCCCTTCCTTTTGCCTGGCACTGTTCCTAGCAAGTCAGTATCGTCAAGGAGAGGGCTGCTAAAAAGAACCACTCTCCAGATGAAGTGGTGAGGACACGCTGATTTATTTACATATCTTTAAACAACTATAACAACTCCAGAAAGAGTGCTTTATTAAGAATTTGTCATGCAGATTCCCTCCACTGTAAGGTGGAACATTTAATCTGCTGAGTGAGTTCCAAAAATAGAAAAAACCCACTCTTATGATTGTTTATTTCCATCCTTAGCAGCACATACCGTGCTACGTCAATGGAAGCTCAGTGCTAGGAAAGAATGTGGAGTATGCTCAAGAGGTCCAGCTTGGAGTCTTTCTGGCAAATTGGAAAGATGAGTTTGGTCACCAGGCCTCAGGGATTTTAGAACTCCTGCTCAGCAGAACTAGTTCCTGGAAACCACAGTCACCACTCACCTGATCGACTTCATTTGCATAAGAGCGGCTGCCACAAGGGGACAAGAGAGGGAAGGAAAATCTTTGCACGGGCCTGTTAAAAAATACCCAAAACAAGAGACAGTCAGATGTGGAACATCTTACCCTGCTGCAGCAACATACACATGAAAAGGAATGTAGTGCTGCCTACATCCATGATGTAGATTGTCATTTGGGAAGACAGAATCTAGTCTACACTTCTCCTAAGTCTGAGCCTGTGTGTTTCTTACAGTATGACACATTTATTTCTCCAAAGACCTTGATGCTATTTCCAGCTGCATAAGGCTGTCTGTGTATAACAAAGTATTCTAAAATAGCTCCTGGTCTGGAGGCACAGAGCTGCTTCCACCCACAAAACGGGCAGTGCAGTGTTTGCACTTTCAAAAGCAACAACACCCTCACTTAGGATTTGCACAAAGTTGGGGTATGGGAAGTTATTAATTTGTGTGATAAAAATATTCTGCTGTGGCTTTGGCTGAGGCTGAATTTGCTTGGATTTGTCTCTCTCCTTTTACACACAGCTCCATCTTTATCTCATCCTGGATGACACTTCTTCCCATGCAGCAGTGTCTACCCATTAGATACTCTTAGATTTTACATCCCCTTTTTGCAACTGTTTAAGCTAAGAAACACTGTCTTTGAAGAATACCTGCCATGCAGATCTGAAGCTCCTCCGCATAGTATGTCTGACTCCCAGAAGACAAAACATACTCACAAAGACAGACCAAAGCAAAGCAACAATGCCTTCCAGGGAATGAGATTCCATTGAGAAAAGTTATGTTACCCAGTAGCACCACTCTGTCTTAAGTCTTGCTATGATTCATCAAAACTGGGCCTGAACAACATATCAGAGTGACCTCAAGCTCTGTTCTTGTCAGTCACTTCTCTGGACTCTGTCAGTTTTTTCATTTTCGCTTTCAGCACTGACATCACCCTCCCGGAGCTTTCTGGCCTTCCCCTAGACTTGCTGTACTTCATCTACTCTCTGGCTCCTCCAAGCATCTATCCTTCCCAGAGCTTCTCTTGCAG
Source organism: Hirundo rustica (assembly GCF_015227805.2). NCBI lineage: Eukaryota > Metazoa > Chordata > Aves > Passeriformes > Hirundinidae > Hirundo > Hirundo rustica. Next base: position 13,516,591 of record NC_053459.1, read on the forward strand.
GCTGCTTTTATGTCTTCTAAGTAAATTTGCATAATCATTCACAATTATCTCCAGCTCAGACATCACAGGCTCTCGCAGGGTGACCTGTGCTACACTGCACAGCAGCTTGCAGACACTCTGGCCTCTGAGCCATATCTCAGGAAATCAAGGGGTCTGTGAAGGCAGAAGCTTTGAACTACATGGGAAAGGAGATGACATATTCAGGCAATGGTATTCACTCACCTTCCTGAAACAGTTTAGCTGTTTTTCTAACTTACACTGTCACAAGCCAAATCAGCTCTTGAAATAGCTATAGCCAACTTAATTGCTGCAAAGGTCAGTCCCCAGGCAAAGTGTGTGTTAACATCACTAACTGGCAACCCTGCACTGAAACTTTTAGCCTAACAGTAAGCTTCTTGGTGCACCTTAAAGTGCCCAGAAATGTTCATAACATTTCTTTTAGTTGAATGAACCTGGTTTTTATTTTTCAGTGTTATGTTTGGTCCTGTTATTTCATTGCAGAACACCGATTTGCTGCACTCAATTCACAATAATCTGTAGAGAATACCTACTTCTGCCTATCTTGACCTGAAGGCAAGGGCAAAAGAAAAACAGATGCTGGCTGCTGCTGAGCAGGAATGTCATCAGCAGAAACAACCAGGAAGTGATGTGAACCCCCACCTGGTACGCTAATGTACCATAAGCCATTTTTGTCATTCTGCAGCATTGAATTCTGGAGACCACAACAGAGACTTTTAGAATGCACAGATGGTCCTCAAATTCAATTTGTGCTTGTAATCATGCACTGGCTTTTGTTCAATTCCACCAAAAAAAGAAGTCCTCAGCTTGAAGAGTCAAGTACCTAAATGCTGCTTCAGTGCATTAAGACATTAGTGTAGCACTGCCTTTCAATGAATGAAGATGGATTTCGACTGCAGGTTTAGCAACTTGTGGGGACTTGCAAATGCAACAGATTTGCCCTGAGTACAATACACACGCAGCACAAATACACAATAAGCAAAACAGAAGACAGAAGAAAAGAAACAAGAATATGCTGAAAATTCTTTCCTCAAGTTAATAAAACCTTAATTTGTATTTTTTTAAGGCCACAGCAGATTCCTGCAGGTGAACTCTGGTGTACGTGGAGCAAACAGGAGATAAAAGACCTATGTCTGTTTGCACAGGAAATCTCTTAACAGCTTAGCTATCTGCAACACCCTGTTACCAGAGCCACTCTTGACCGTGATGATGCTGGACATCGCTATCAGCAGCAGTAGAGCAACACTGGAGGTGGTAGTTCTTGTTTAACAGGCCATGAGCCACTTTTAAATGGCTTATGTACAATTAATGGTACATGCACTGCTGTTTGGAAACCCCGCTCTAAAATAAAGCCAGGGAATGCACTCAGTTTGCTCTGGATTTGGACTAATAGGGTTCCAATCATACAGCAATTTAAATGTTGGGGTATTTTCAGAGCTAGAAATTACTATTAGATAGGCAATTTTCTGCTCATTTGCAGAAAAAAAAAACCCCAAAAACAACAGTTTACTCAGCCTACCTCCATTTCTCAGTAAAACCCTCTCTCTCAACTTTCTCATTTCATGGGATTCACTGCCTCTTTAACGAAGTCACAGAAATACATGACAATTTCTTACACTGAAGCAAGACTTACTTGCTAATATAAAAAACCAAAAAAAACCCCCAAAAAAACCTCTTGATGAATACCGAATTAATGGTCTACTTCACAACTCTTTGACTGGAGTGTAAAAAAAAAAAAAAAAACCACCAAAACCAAAAAATCATGTTGTCAACTCCTCCTTGCATACAGAGTCCATCTCTGCTGTGCTCAGCTCAGTGACTGAGCCCTAGCACAGGTTGTCCAGGCAGGTCCTAGAGTACCCATCCTTGGAGATACTCAAAAGCCACCTGGACACAGTTCTGGGCAACCAGCTCAAAGAGGCCCTGCTTTAGCAGGGTGGTTGGACCACATGACCTCCAGAAATGCCTTCCAACCTCAATCACCTTGTGATCTGTAAATAAACTGTCCCACTGAAGTCAAGTGAGTCTTTGATCAATGCTTTACTCAAGATGTCACTCTTTCTTCTTTCCCACCAAGTTACTTACCTAAAGCCATTCCCTGGATCCTTGAAATTCAGGGCTTTCACAGAGAAGTTCAAGAGAGGGCGGGACAGCTTGGTGGCCAACATGTTCTCAACTAACACACTCTACCAAAAGCAAAAATGTTCTTCCTTAGCTCTGCAACACAAGATAGCACCTGTGTTTTAGTTGCTCAATTATTTTGTAAGACATGCTGACTCCATGTATTTCAACGGGAAAATAAAGTCCAAAGGAACTCATCTTCTCCCCTTGCAGTCCCTCACACAGAGATAAAGAGCTCAACCTTCAGCCACCCAAGCTGCTTTTAAATAAGGAAAAGCATTGTAAGTAAACTCCCGAGCAGGGAGACATTTAAAGAAAATGTCAATTTCTCCTTCTTCAATGCATCTTTAACTGATTTCTCTGAAAGAGGTAAAAATTAAGGTACTCATATGGAATATATTATTTCAAATGAGCTCTATGAAATAACTTTAAACAAAAATATAATTTCAAGTCATAGGTACTGTTATGTTACATGTTTCCAAAACAATCCTTGGCTTTACGGCTAGTACAGCCACGCAGTTAAAAATACAATTTTTTTTTTGTAATTAAGTAGCTGGTGGTGCTGGACCAGGGAACCACCAATAAATGTAATACCGAATGAAAACATTTCAAGGACAAGACTTTGGTATGGAAAGTCAACTTCAACCATATTTATCTTGGGTAAAACTAACTCAAGGCACAAAAATAATCTCCCAGCCCCCTTTATTGAAGCTGAGAAACGGTATCTAATTGTTAGGTGTGGTTTGCATCTCTGCCGAAGGCTGGGCCGCCACCGCGCCAGCTTCGGGGCCTGCTGGAAACCAGGCCTGGGGTGAAAAACAGTGAAATTACCGCAGAGAGGGCAGCGGTGGGCACCCAGAGGGGCGGGGAGGGTGCCGACAGGGCTCAGGAGGCTCGCTGGCTTGGCCAATCCTCAGAAATCCCGGTGCTCTGATCAAATTCGGGAGCACGGTTGGTGTCCCCGCAGGTTTTTGTGAGGTTCGGAGGGAGGGGGCGAGGCCCGAGGACCGCCGCAGGTCCCGCCGGCCCAGCCCCTCTCCGGGACGCGGCTGCCGCGGCCCCAAAGGCGCTCACGGCCCGGCCGAGGCACAGGGGGCGCGGCGCGGCCGCCCGCGCTTGCGGCGGCTGCGGGGGAGGCCGCGCACAGGAGCCGCCCGCGCCCGCCGCGGGCAAGGTCACCGTGCGACGCGGCTGTCAGAGCTCCGCGGGGCCGCCGCGACCCACCCCGGCCCGCCCCGCGGTCCCCCGCGCGTTACCTGGAGCCACTGGCTGCCGGGAGCTGCTGCCGTTTGAATGATGCTGGGCCGGGGCCGCGGTGCCGGGCGCGGCGGGAGGCGGGCCGGGGGCAGGGCCGGGACGGCGGCGGCGATAGGCTGCGGCCATGAGGAGCGGCGCGGGGCTGCTGGTGGCGTTGGGCGCCTCGGGGGTTCTGCTCCTCCGCCTCCTCCTCCTCCTGCTGCGGCGGGCCCGCCGCGCCCTGCCCGTGAGTACCGCGGCGAGGGGCCGGGGCTGGCCGGCAGAGCCCGCCGGAGGCGCCCCGAGGCCCAAAATGGCGCCGTGTGGCCGGGCCGGGCTGAGGCGCTGCAGGTGTCGAGGCCGGAGCGGCTCTGCCTGGGCTGGGCTGGGCTGGTGGAGCCGGACAGACGCTGTCTGGGGGGCGAAGCGCCGAGTCGGGCACGGCCCGGGGCGATGAGGCCCCTGCCGCGAGGCTCAGCCGGGCCGCGGTGCGGCGAGCCCTGCCCTCGGACCCCGCGGTGCGGCGGCTGCTCCCCGCCTCCACAGTGCTTCACTTGGAGGGGAAACACGTTAATATAATCAGAGAATGGCTTGGGTTGGAAGGGACCTTAGCGATCATCCAGTTCCAACCCCTTGCCACATTCCAACCCCAAGGGACATCTTCCACTAGACCAGGTTGCTCAGAAGCCTCAAACTCTGGCCACAAACACTTCCAGGAATGGGGCATCCACAGCTTCTCTGGGCATCCTGTGCCAGGGCCTCAGCATCCTCACAGTTAAGATTTTTTTTTTTCCCTAGTATCTCATCTAAATCTACTTTCAATTTGAACCCAATCCCCCTTGTCCTGTCACTACATGCTTTTGTAAATGGTCTCCCATCAGGTAGTAGAAGGCCACGATTAGGTCACCCCAAAGCCTTTTCTTTTCCAGGCTGAACAATCTAAATTCTCCCAGCCTTGTCTCATAGGAGAGGTGTTCCTCTGATCATCTTGGTGGCCTCTTCTGGGCTCAATCCCAACAGCTCCCTGCCATTCCTGCGCTGGGACCCCGGAGCTGGATGCAGCACTGCAGGTGGGGTATCAGCAGAGAGGAGAGAGAGAATCACCTCCTTTGACCTGCTGTCCATGCTGCTTTGGATGCCCGGGATACAACTTGTTCTCTGAGCCAATGTGTTTGCTTCAGGACCTCCAGTTCAGTCCTTCTCCCCAGAATGGCCAGATATCATCTGGATCCTGATTGTAGCCTCCCACTTCAATTTTCCATCCACTCTGCTTCTCTTACTTTCTCCATCCCTATTCCACTTGAGAAAATACCTTCCCTTTAGTGAATATTTTCAGTTCTTTTTCCTGGGATTGAAAAACTCAACTTTCCCAACCCTGGAAAAAGGAGCAAGCCATGTTTACTTTGTAGCTGCACTTATCCTAAAATCAATCTGTTTGATAACATCAGGGGATGGCCAGAGGAGGCACAAAAGGGAACAGGATCAAAAAGAACCAAGTGGCACATGAAAAAAAGATAAAGTCTATGTAAGCACGGCATATTCCCACAGAGAAACAGGCTGAAAAAGTAGCTTCAGTTTCTTCAGTCTGCTCTGCAGTAAATTTATAATTCTGATAGATCACCTGCATTAGGAAAATAAACTACTATTTAATAAACTGGTCATATCCCAATAGGAAATGCTGTGTACATCTGAGCTGACTGCAGGTTAAAATGAGTCTGCCCTGCTAGGGCTGCCTGAAGTGTGAGGAGTAGAGTTGTGGGTCACACAGCAAGCACAGACAGCATTACTGTGCCCACATGCCACAGCAGCACCTGTGGTACGAGAAGTTATTCTGTGCTCCTGGCAGATCCCAGGCGCCCTGTCAGCGCTGCAGTGCTGTCCCCATGCAGTGTTTCCAGGGAGCTGTATGACCCCAGTGAGGGAGGCACCCAAAGTTCCTCAGAATGCTCATTAAGGTCACTGTGCTGATAACTGGTCCTCTCTGCCTGTCCCAGTATTGAGTCAAATTAAGCTACAGATTGGCCTTATCAAACTTCAGGAACAGACCCATTAAGCCTTATCTCAGGACTTTCAAGAGATAAGGGTGATTGGGCTTTTCTGTGTTCAGAAGTTTTTCTGGGATAGGATCCTTTTGGCTGGGAATGGGGCTGATCCCTGCTGTCTTCCCTGGGAGCTGTCTGTCCATCAGTCATGGCACAAACAGGCACAGGTACAGATGTGAGATCCAGTACATGCCTTGGGGTTTTGCACACTCCTTGGTGCTGCTGGGGCCTCTGTTATGAGCCACGATGCTGTAGTCATGTGTTTTATTACCAGCAATTAGGGTTATAGCAAATAGCAATCACAGGATCTTTTTCATACTGTGAGTTGTCCTTCACTTTCCTTGCTATTATAGGCAGATGAGAGGATTTTTAAACCCCATTTCTGTCTACAGTTTGGTTGTTTGTTTGGGGATTTTTAAATTTTTTTTTAAAGGAGCTAATGATGGTTGAGGGTTGGGTATCTTCTTTGTTTGCCTGACCTGTGTTCTGGAAGTGATTACAGCTGCCTATTTCCTGCATACTTCCTGCTCTTTTGTGTAGTCCTCTGCCTTCAAGATTCAGAGGCAAAGGTTCTAGAGAGGTGAGAGAAAGAGAAAAAAAAAAGTCAAATCCTTTCTTTTTCCATGGGCCAGCCTGTTGAGTTGTTGCAGGAGGTGACCTTGACAACTTCTAGGATCTGGTTCATGTTTGATTTTCATCTCTCTTGGAGTTGTGTCACTCTAAATTAAATTCAGACTGAGCACTGTGTATTTAATTCTCACTTATCTTTTGTCCTTTAGCTGTAGCTATCTTTAGAGCTTTAATAGAGCTAGTCTGTACCTGGGTGCTCTTTGTCTGCATATAGGTTATAGTATAATGTTAATGTGGGTGTTTGTATTATAAATGCAGGATAGACTTTTTTGATCTGTTCTTGTTTCAGCTTCAGATCTTAACTCTCCTTTGAGAGCAGTTACTTCAACATGAGTTATAGGACAGGGTGTCACTTATTTGCTTATTGTTTTCTGCTGAGGCTCACCTTGAGTTTGTGCAGTAATGCTCTGATCAGTATCACCTTGCGATCATCCCTTATTGCTTCTTCACTACACCACATGTCAGCAAAGCAAGAGATGAGGGAGCACTGGTGATTGACCCATTTTTCTCTGCAAATGTGGCTGGACCAGCCAGTGCAATTCATACATAAGTATGTTCATATTCCAGCCGTTGTAAATACAGTAACAGGCAATATTAGTTGCTGATATCTCCAGAGGGATGGAACTGACCTCACTTCCTTATTGCATCCTCTGGATCTTTATTGCTTTATCACGTTATTTATTGCCTCATGGATATGGTTTCAGTATGGAGCGTTGTGCAGCACAGCAGCTGGCAGCCTTCTAGCTGGGTTAAGTGTTAGTCCATTGCTTCACACCTGTGGTGCGGGAATGACTTTCAAGCAAAGACAGAGGGTGAATGGGCAGTGTTTTGTTATAGGCTTCTCTTCAGGATCTGTGATTCTGCTTTCATATCTATCTCAAGCCTGTTGTGTCATACCAGGTGGAATATCAATTCTTCTTTCTCAATTTACCTGTCAGTCAAAAGATAATAATAATGTAGGAGAGAACTGTAGGACTCGATAAGTTGTTCCTCTTAAGACTGCAGAGTTTCAGAAGGAAGTTCTAACCTATAGTTGCATTCCTGCTGCTAAAATACAGCACAGAAAGTGCTGCATAGAGTGGGAGGAGGTGGGGAACAGACAGTAGTCACTTAGCAGCTGAAAGAGCTGCTCTACAGTTCAAGCCAGTCACATCCTGCCGTTTGAATGTTCTCTATGCTGCTTTTTCTTACTATGAGCTGGTAGATGATTAACTTCTTTGGAGATGTTTCTGTTCTGCTTTGGCCAGTGATAATTGAAAGAAAGAGTTACTGTTCTAGCTCAGGTATGAAAGCAACACAAATTGTTACAGACCAGCAACTGAATAAAGTTATGATTTCACAGTAGTTGGGAGCGGGTTGTGTTTGTGCACACAGGTGCCACTGTCACTTGCATCTGGAATGGTACCTGCCCTGGCTGCAGGACTGCAAGTGACTCCTGTGCTGTGCTGGTGGTGCCTGCATTGCAATGTCTGATGGTATCCTCTGACTGTCTTTCCCCACACAGGCTGAAGGAAAGGCAGTGCTAATAACAGGCTGTGACAAAGGTTTTGGACATGCCTTGGCAAAATGCCTTCATGCAAAGGGATTTACTGTTTTTGCTGGATGCTTGCTCATGGTGAGTAGTGAAATTGATCTTTTTTTTTTTCATTAGAGAAAAGTGCTTCTCAAGTTAAAGCATTTTCATGTGCAGCCTCCATTTACGCTGGTTCAAGATCTGTGAGAGGTGCAGTGGGGAGGGATCATTGCATCTTCCATTGCTTCATCTGCCTTTTGTATCTTGTACCTCATTCCTGTAATTGTGAGCTCTTTAGGGCAGGGATTGTCTGTCAACTGCATATCTGTACCATAGCTTGTAGAGTGTGGCACTATTCACTGCTGAAGCCTCTCACCACAACACCATAAATCTCATAGGCCAAGGTTGCTGTGGGACTGTGGCTTTCTGTCTTCCACAGCATCCCTGTTGCTATCTTTCACAATGTCATTTTTTGTGGACACCCTCCCCAAACTCATCTCCAGTTGCCTCTCCTGTATTATTAAGGCTCTGTTTCCAAAATGTCTTGCAACTGTGCTTCTGCAGCTTCTGTACAAGCTATTCAGTTTATGGATAGCTGAATAAACAAATTTACCATACATTTCTGGTATCTTTAGGTCTCACTTCCTGTCACATGTTTGGCAGGTGGTATCACTTGTAAGAGATAAGTTTAGACACACTAAATCCGAAGGGTTCCAGACCCCTCATCCCAGTCTCTGCTCTTGCAAAGGACTTACAACTTAGTGTTGTGAAACCCTTTTTCTAAACTGGCCTGGCTCCACGTCCATCTCAGCTGGGATTTTACCTTTACTATGCATTTTTGCTGTGTTGCTAGTCAAAACTCATGTGATTTCTGACCTCAGTTGTTCAAAATCAGTTCATGGTCACTCATTTCTCCATTTGATGATGACCACATCAGCCCAGGTGCTCAGGGCATGATGACTACATATTTTTGAGTACTGTGGAGGGTGAGAACAAACAAAGGTGGCTGAATCTGCCTGTGTGATCATGGCAGAGGTTACGTTCTTCCACTACATCAGAAGGGAAAGTTATTATTGGCTGACATATTGTGTAACTTGAGAGCAAGAGAGTTGTGTTGGATTATTGCCACTGTTTGGAAATTTCCATACGGAGCCTCTGTAATTCCTTCAGTAATCATGTCATTTGCTGCTTTGGGATGCCTGTCTCATTGCTGATGGCAAGGCACTCAGCAGAGCAGCAGATGTAGGGAATGGAAAGGAGAGGGAAAATAGTGTGGCTGAGGGGGCTGTTTGGAAGGCACGTGCTAGTGTGGAGCAGGGAGGGACAGGCTCCACTGGAAGCCCCATGAAGAAACTAAATGCTCCTGAAGTGAGGCGTTTGCTTGCTTGCTTCATTGCTTGTGAGCTGCTGTAGGTTCCCAGCAGGGTCAAAGCAAGTATGGGGGCACTTGTCATGAAGCAAATGCCAGGCTCTTAGTTCACACATAGTTAGTCCATCACCACTTACATGCTTTTATAGAATTAAAGCTGATCAGAAAGCTCTTGTATTAAATACAAGATATGAAGTGCATCAGGAGCTTCTTAATGATCAGTCAGTCAAATATAAAGTTACAGGAATAAAAAGAATATTGCACGCAGGCTGAAATAAATCTGGAAAGGATCAAATGCAAAAGGGGTTACATTAAGCAAGAGCAAGTAAGTCCACTGAGAAAGTTTCTGTTAATATATTAGTATTATGATGGAAAAACCGCACAGAAATAGATTAGTAAATAACCTTAAAAGTAGAAATTACAGGAAAAGTTGAAATAATAATTGTTTTCAAATGCCTACTGCCAGCAGTTATCATGAGGACCGTAGGCAAGAAAAGGTAAAGAACAAGGGATGTTTTTATAAATTAATGTGCTCAAATACACCAGGCCTGATGAAATATACTTAAGGGCATTTATAGGATGAGCCATTGTGATTTCTGCTCCATGGGTGATATTTTCAAGAGCACCTGGAGGCCAGGGGATTTCCAGAAGGCTGGAAGAGGGTGGATATTGTACTTCCCTTCCCAAAGGAGGTAGACCTCTGGAACTGGCAGCCAGGCAGCTTACCTTCAGTGCACTCGAAGCGATTGCCACACACTGCCCTGTCACTTTTACAAATCACTGGATCACAGTGTGATGCATGCTGCCTGTATAAGTTTACTGAGAACAAACTGTGCTGTGTCAATCTAATCTCAGTTTGGCTAAACAGCAGAGTGGTTGAAGGGGAAGAAATAAATGTATCCTGATTAAGGGTTTTGTTACAGTTTGTTACAGTCCCTCTTGGTAGTCTCATGAGCAAACTCATGCTCTAAGTGACTGCTGTTTAGTCCCAGGACCGTATTCTTGGAAGTACCCCCTGGAAGAGAGTTTGCGCTTGGAAAAAAATATGCACAGAACCCTGCAGAGAAGATTATAAGCCTTTTGGGGAACAGGGTTAAAAATGATCCTGACAGATTGGATGGAGTCTGAAATCAGTGACGTGAAATCCAGTAATGACAAGCACGAGGTGTTCCGCTCAGGAAACACAGGAAGGCAGCGTGTGGATTGGCAGCAGGGTGGGGAGGAACTGGCGCATGTGGAGTGAGCTGGCTGCATCCATGGGACTTCAGCACTGTGTTCGGGGCTTCCTGATTCTTCCTGACATCTCAGTGTGGGTGCCCAAGTGCTTGCCAGGACCTAATCCTGATCCCAGGAGCTTTCCTGGGAAAAAGCCGTGGCTGTGTCTGTAACAGGGGGGCTCTCCACTAACGTACATCTGTGTGATTTGCCTCTGCTCAGTGCCACTTGCACTGGGATCCTCCAAACCAGAACAGGGGAGAGGAGCGAGGAAGGGAGGGGAGGCAACCAAAAAGCTGGAGCAGGTTTCCTCAGCTGGGTAGAGAGGGTGTGTGGAGCTGCTGGGCTTCTCAGCCAGGAGCAGGCCCTGCTAGGCACAGGGTGGGGTGGGCAGGCAGAGCCAGCGAGGCTGCGAGGGCAGGATGACCAGGGGTTAGGAGATAGCTGGGAGGAAACCACACAGTCCCATTGAGGGCCTGTGGAGAGAATTTGGGCAGCAGGCTGGGCTGGAGCATGATAGCTTTCAACTCTTATGGAACTGGGAAGGGGAAGCTGGGAGATTCTCTGAGATGACAAAAATCAGACAGCAAAGGGAGGTGAAGAGGGGCTTTGCAGGAGCAGTTGGGCCATTGCTGCCAGCACCTCACTTGATTTGTGTTGCTGTGTGGCTCCTGCTGTTAGAGATCATGAAGATCATCCCTGGGAGAACAGTCTGGCTGCTCCCATGGGAACTGCTCCAGGTGTTAATCCAGCCAACAAATCTACCATTTAAAGATCAAAGAGGAAGTACCGTGTGGTACCTTACAAGGAATGTACTTAAAGCCCCTGAAGACCACAGAACATAAGATGATGTTTACTTGCTTCCATAAAAATCTGTAGCTGCTTCATTTGTGAAGAGATGTTCTGAACAAGAGAATGAAGCACTTTGTTTTACAGTTAAATAGTGGCTAAGGTGGTGTTTGCAACTATGAAAAGTGGTCCCAGCTGAATATCGCATGTTGCAGTCTTCCAAAATCAATATGTTTTGTCAATAATGAGTAAATTGTAGTTGGGAAGATAACTTTGCAGAAAGAGTTGCATTGGTGATAGGGGGAAATTAATTTCCTTAGGAACAAAACAATTTTTACTGGATTTTTAAGTTGCCAGCCTATGACTTTGTTTCTCAAAAAGCAGTGGGAATATTTCTTGTTTATTTTATAAGTATTATGCAAGATTAAAGAAAAAATGCAGGGAAAGGTCTTTTCAGTGCTCAAATGACAATTGGCATTTGCATGCAGATATAGTTATGGTTTTGGTTTTATATAGATACAATAAATCTCTCTCTTTACAAGCTGAACTAGCTCTACTTCATTCACTGTTAAGTAGTGGAAATTTGCTTTATATAACTTGGTGAGATGCAGGAGCATCTTCCAGAAATACGGTGAGGCATCATAGGACCCTCATTTGTTTATAGTATTTTGGTGACCATGTTGTTGGCTACTTGTAACACCACTTTGAGATTGTTTTCCTGGCTAGATAAGAGGGCCAACACAGCCTGTGACTGCGTTTGATGTGCATTAGAAAAGCTTCAAACTTTTTTTGCTGTTCTTGTTGTACTGGGAAATAAATCAGTTGTGAAATGCCATGCAGCTATGGGGCCAAGAACTCATTCCTACTATTGTCATAATACCAGTGTAACTATATATTGATTTTTAAGAGAACCACCCTGTTTTGCTCCCATTTGTGATTGACATTTCAGCTCTTTTCCTTCATTACTTGTCATTGTTCACTGAACTGAAGGTGGAGATGAGATGTTGTATATTATATGAATTAAATAGCCTGAGATATTTATAAAAAATGAAGCAGTTACATGTTTTTTAATATCTGCCTGGCTGCTGAGGCTGCTGAGCAGGTGACTGTGGGTGGGTTGCTCGCCTTGTTTGCCCTTGTGCTGTGGGCAAGTGGTATCAAGTGATAAAGGAAGAATGGCAGCCAGGCATGGTGACTCACTAATTCATAACTTCTTCCTCCCTAATGAGGCAGAGCTTGTGATTCAGGGAATAGTTTTGTGAATTAAATCTCAAGCCTGCTGTGGAACTGTGTGGCTAATCTGTGCCCTCTTCACTTTTATTTGTTATTTACCACCTGAGCAAGGCTGTAAGGCTTAGGCAGCAGTCTTGCCTGGAAGTGAGCAGGTAAAATTTGGAATTTTAATTGTGTTTACATTTGACTAAACAACAAAAAAACACCCACAGTAGTAGCAGATTCTCTAATGATAGCAGTGGGGTGGGGAGAAAAGAAAGGAAAAGGGCGGAAAGGAAAACAGAGCCACGAAGTTCTTCTTGCCCATAGTGTGGGGGGGAAAAAAAAATCTTTCTTCCTTAGCCAGAATCTCCTTTCAGGCCTCATGTCTGTAATTGTGCCATTGTGTAGCAGATCTCCACTGAGCATGTATTCCTGAACATCTGACTTCAGTTTCTGTAGAAGTTACGTTACCTGTAGAGCACAGAGACCGAGGCAGTAGCGAGTCACCCATGGTTCTCCCTGGCTGGTGCAGTATTTCAGCATGTTAGGGGTGTGAAACCCATCATGAGGAGCCAAGAGCAGGGTGGGCTTCCTGGTGCTTCAGAGCATGGGGTCACTGATGCAGTTCTGGAAGTGGTGCTGGAGGGAAGAGGAGGGTGGCACGCTGGTTTGTGCATATTTGTGCACCAAGTTTACACCTGTGTGTGCAATGTCAGTAGCTTCTATTTCGTGTCCATGTGAACATGCCTGACCCCAAGCTGCATTGCCGTTCTCGGTCCATCTTAGTGGAACACCTTTCTGTTCTGCTGAACAGGATGAGAATGGAGATGGAGCCAGGGAGCTGAGGAACATGAAGTCAGACCGGATGAAAGTGTTACAGATGGATGTGTGCAGTGACCAGGAGGTGGCTCAGGCCGTGGATTTTGTGAAGAGGACTCTGAAGGGACCAGAAGAAGGTATGTGGGGATCTTTTGCTCACAGAATCCTTTCTAAGAGCAGGCCATGCATTGACCAGGTCTTTCTCTCTGTGCACCACCAAAAGAGGGTTAACAAGCCTGAAGGCCTGTGACAGTGTGTGGCTGGCAGTCAGGCTGTGCTGTTCCCGGGTCAGTGAGGACAATTGTCTTGCTATTGATGTTGCAGCCATATGGAAGGAGACCAAGACTGGCTGGAGGATTAGGCTTTAACTTTACATCCCATAAAAAGCAATGTGTGGCAGCAAGCCCACAAGTATCTGTGTCTTTGTCCTTGAATGTCTGTGAAGGGCATAGAATGGCCAGAGCTTGATCCCTGCCTTGCACTCCTGCCACACATGCTCCTAGCTCATGCAGACCTTGCAAGTGACCCTGCTAATGAAGAGGTGATGGGTCCTGGCTGCTTACTGCTGCTGTCCCCTCTGCTGTGTGGGTACAGCTGAGTGCTGAGCTGGAGCAGATTTAGACTGACCCCAAACCTGGATTAATCTGCAGTCAGATCAATACATGTTTTCAGTTTGCCATGCAACATCCCAGAGGTGATGTCGAGTCCAGGGCAGGCTTGGCATAGATGACTTTAATCCACATGTCACCTTAAGCATGAGTCCGACTCACGGACCTCAAAAGCATGCCAAGAGAGATAAGAGTCCTATCTTTCCTTCTTGAAAGTGCTTTGGCAGTGGGATGTGAGTTTACAGTCAGAGCCTGATATCACACCACCTGACCTCTACCCACGTGATCAGGTGAGACTTCTTGCCCTGCATAGCCTGTTCTGCAGCCTCTCTGCCAGTAGCAAGCTGGCCAGCAGCTGTAGACACAGGCTGGGGATGAACTGAAGTTTCACATCTGTGGCTTCAGGACTTCAGGGTTGTGACTTGAAGGTGGTTGCTCATCTTGAAGCTTGGATGAGTCTGTCATGGCCCTGGTTTTGTTCACAGCAAGTATTAAGCTAGTAAATAACAACGGCTCTTATCTTAATGCAAATTACGTGAGCACACCTTCCCTTCTAAAACAAGCATATGAAAAGTAACTGAGTAATGTACAAGCTCTGATCCCACACATGTTCTCTCTGCATGATTTTCCTTCCTACACAATCATCCAGCCCTCATCATGCTTTTCACAGCTTCTTAAGCTTTTCCTGAAGAGCCCAGCAACAGCAGTGGTAGCACAAAGCCTTTTCCCACTGAGTGAAAGCTTGGAAGGGAGCAGCTTTATTGCTTCTATAAATGCAGCAGTGTTTGCAAAACCGTGTGTGTAGCAGGGACAGACAAGCCTTGCATCCCTGATCAGCAAGTTGGACTGGTTCCTCCTGTAGCTGTTTGCCTCAGCACGGTGTGCAAAGCAACAAAGGCTTCTTTTTAGGCCCATTGGCGTGACTGAGGTTTGAGGCTTCCCAATAAATTGTGCTCAATAAGTAGGTGCTGGAATATAAAGACTATTGAGATTGAGGTGCCTTGCACATGGGTGTGGTTGCATACTGAATGTGGCCCCCGAGGAGCTAGTGCAGAACAGTTCTCGGGCTGTACAGTTCTTTATACCTCTTCTCCCTGTGCTGACCACTTTTGATAGGATTGACTGTTTGTTTTTCATCTCGTGGAGTTCCCACTGTATTGTTGACTCTAGAGACGTAATAGTGATAAGGCTCTGTTAAATAAACACAGTGCTGTCCAGCAAACAGCCCTGTGACTGGGCTCCCCTCAGCACTTTGTTCTGTTTGTAAGGTGCCCTGATCCCTGAGCAATGGAATTCCAACAACAAACTATTGTAAATAATGATTCAGGGACGTTTGTGAGAACTAACATCACAACCCAGGAAATGGGAAATTGTTGTACAGAAATTTACAGGAATTTGTAAGGAATACTCTGCAGAGGTCAGTTTGTGACCAACAGTTTATGTCTTTGGTAAATCCCTGCCAAATTTTCTCAGCATGATTTTTGTTAGTGGTGAAATTACTCCATCACATGCCCTATTTCCATGGTCCTCTGCTAGCAGTTAGACCTTGCTTTGCAGCAGCAGAGGGACAGACCCCATTCAGGCTGATATGCTGTGCTGGACACAGATCAGACTGAATTTCAGTCATCTTGACTCACTAAAACTGGGAGCTTCAGTAGGTGAAGCAGGAACATGCTGGTGTACACAGCTGGTCAACAGCCTTGAGGGAGAACAAGCTTAGCTGGAAATGGGGCAGGGTTACTGGGGCTGTGTGAGAGCACAGAGTCACTCTGCCAAGGACACATTAGTGTTTTTAAGCGCAACAGGAGGATAAATTCCATTGCACATTGGTGAGATATTGCAATTTTTTTATAGGACTATGTTTGATAAAATACATGGTTACTATCTGACTGAATCAATACAGGGTGGAAGTTAAAAGACTTTCATGCATCAGAGTAGGGAAGCTATGGAGCAGAGGCAGGGCAAATAGCCCAAAAATTTCTGAGAGAGAGCTTGATAACATTTATCAACAGGGTGGCATGACGTTGGTGCTTTTGATAGCAATGTTGGAGCTTCCTGGACGTGAAGACTCCTTAGCCCTGCGTTAGTTCTTGGTAAAAGGAAGGTCTTGAAGTGCAAAGAGACACCAGCTTCAACTGAGTCCAACACAGCCCTGACAGTTTAGCCCCAACTCCAACACAGTGAAAGATAACCACAGTGTATGGCAGGACATCTAAAGAGGAGCAACTCTGTTGTCTTGTTCCAGCTCCTCTGCTTGTTCCTTGTGCAGTTTATGGCTATACAGTCCCATGTTTCAATAAATCCTTTAAGTATGGATTCAGCCCTACGAACGTTTGCCACTGGGAATCCTGCAGTAATTTCTTTGAACGGTCAAGTTCTTGCTGACCCACTAAGTCCTGACATGTAAAGGGTTCATCACAGAAGCTCTTGGGAAGTGCAGTCAATTTAATTTTGACAGGACTGCATGCACAAAAGACATTAATTTTTAAATTCTAGTAGTTGTAAGGGTTGGTTGTAAGTTTGCTAACTCTTGATAAAGTTAGGATTGAGGGAAACCAAATACTTGGATGAAGACACAGCAGCTGTTAACCAGGCCATGAATGTACAGATCAATACCATGCACCCTCCAAAACAGTGAGCCAGAGTTGTGAAGAGGATTAAGAAATCCAAAATACCTGGGTGGGTTTTTTTTTGTTTGTTTGTTTGGTTTTTTGTGTGTGTGTGTGTTTTTTTTATTTGCTTGGGGTTTTTTTGTTTTTTTTGTCCCCCCCGCCCCCGGTGTGGGAGAAATTCCAGTCCCCTCCAAATTGCAAAAATCATTATAAAGTCACTGAGTGGAGGCAAACCTGGGATCAAGAGGAGGCATAAAAGAGAGTCAGCCAGATGCAGCCTTATAAAGCCCCAGAAGAACATTTGACTGTACAGGAGATATTCAGGAGATAATATTTGTGTGGCCCCATCACTTTCCTTGATGTTCCAAACAAGCCCCTGGTATAGGAAGACTGTATTTCTTCTCCTAGCTAGATTTTTCTCTACAGCTTATTTCTACGAAAGTGTCCAGTTCTTAAGGTTTTAGGTTACTGTAAACAACAAGGAAAATGTTTTCTCTGTGACATTCATCCTTGCCCCACACTTTAATCATGTGTTTCTTGGCAGGTCTGTGGGGCCTGGTGAACAACGCTGGCATCTCGACCTTCGGAGAGGTGGAATTTGCAAGTTTAGACAACTACAAGGAGGTGGCAGAGGTTAACCTGTGGGGCACTGTGAGGGTGACAAAGGCTTTCCTGCCCCTCATTCGCAGAGCTAAAGGTACATGCTGGGCAGTGTGGTAAGGCTCAAAGCTTTTGGACACAGCAAGGAGATGTAGCTGGAAATCCAGGCTGTACTTGGGGGAATGCCTGTGCAGTCCAAGGAGGGTTTCTGAGGATGCCATTTGGTAGTACAGGCTATTCTTGGGGCAGGCCAGGCACCTACACAGCAGGTGCTATCTTAAATATCCAAGATATCAGAGACCTTTGTGCAGTGTTGGCAGATATCACACAGACTAGATAACCCAGAGTCCACAGAGCGGTCATGTTTGGATAACCGTATCTTCTCCTTTCATATTATTCCATTCACAGGTGACTTCAGGTAGTGACCGAATAAATGAGAGTCAATAACAGCCATTTCAGATATCTTACAAGACAGTGATATTATAAAAACTCTTGGTTTTATATTAAAAAAAAAAAAAGATATGTATGAGCAGAGCTCTGAAGAGCTTCTTTATTTAACATGTGTGGGAATGGTGGTACAGGTGTGTGTTCTGTGAGAACAAAAGGGGACTATATTAAGAAGATTTCTCAGATGCCATTCCCAGACAGCAATTAACCACTAAACAAGCTCCATCTCACTACAAAAAGTATTTTACCCATCAGGTCAGCAGGTGGTTCTCACAGTACTTCTAAGTTACACTTAGGTCTGGTATGCAACAGCAGAGGTGTCTACTTGTTTCTCAGCTTAAATTTTGAGCTGGAGAAGGGTGATGTGCTCCATGGCTGTGAAAATTCTCACTGTAAAAATAGCTGGTGGAATTTCAAGGGCTTGTTTGTAAGTGTATCTAAAACCATGGTGCAAATGTCTTGTCTTGGATAAAGGCTGAGACATGCACAGAGGAGTGACCACTGCTGTCACTGCCCTGAGGCAGTGCCCCGAGGGCGGTCACAGGCTGTTGGCAGGGATTAGCACAATTGCTCTCCACTGCCCCATGGACAGCAGCACATCAAGTCTCCTCTTGTTTGTCGCAGGAATGGCCACCGTAGACTTGTGGCTGGCCATCTGGGTGAATGGGTTGTGCTGCTCATGCTTCAGGTGCAGAGAAATCTCTACTCATTCTCTGCCATCCAGCTCAGGTCTAAAAGTACACAGGTGTATTAGGCAGATGAGCTGTTGTGCTTACAGAAAGAACCAGAACACTTGTATGGCATCACAAAGAGTTGTGAGCTTTGCAGCTCATGATACTCTAGGCTGGGAGCTTGAGCCCTTCTCTAGCAAGATACATGAGTGGGGTACACTCCTGAGAAAACACAACTAGCAGTCTCAGAAGATCATGGTACTTCCCTACTTGGAAATTAGGAGGGAAATGTCTTGTATGCTTTGTAAATTCTTTGATGCAGAGGTAGGCATATGCACCATCCCCTGGAGAAAAGGAGTTAGCCTTGCTTGAGGCAGGAGAGAAAAGCTCCGTGACAGAGGATGTGTATTCAAGATTCAGATTTTGGAAATCAGCATCATCACACCCTTTTACTGGGACGTTCCGGCTGCTGATTCAGCGGCTGATCCTCTCTCCCTGATCTTTTCTCTCCAGGCCGTGTGGTGAATATCACAAGCATGTTGGGACGCATGGTGAGTCCATCTCGCTCCTGCTACTGCGTTTCCAAGTTTGGGGTGGCAGCCTTCTCCGACTGCCTGAGGCAGGAGATGTACCGCTGGGGAGTCCGCGTCATCCTCATCGAGCCCAGTAACTTTGTGGCAGCCACGGGCATCCTGACGGCCGCGGGCATTGACCGGCAGGCCGAGGCCCTGTGGAGCGGGGCCACCGACACGGTGCGGGAGGACTACGGCCGCGAGTATTTCACTGGCCACGTGGCCCTGATGAAGTCCTTTGTGAACAGTGGCCTGAAAGACGTGTCTCTGGTTCTGAGTGACATCACCGAAGCGCTCGTGTCCCCGTGCCCGAAGAACCGCTACAATCCCATGGAGACCTACTGGTGGGTGAGGCTGCAGGTCATGACCCACCTGCCCACAGCCATTGCCGACTGGCTTTACATCCCTGGAGCCAGCCTGTAAACAGGCATTCCTCAGGCATCCCTCCAGGGCTCCTACTCACAAACACAGGTTAGGGCTGATCTCTGCACTCCTTGCTCCGTGTCTCCCCTGGAGATGCGTGTGCTTCCACTTTGAGTTATGACTTCAAGTCATGTGTTGTGGAATGCTGGAACAGTATGGGTTTTGGTTCTTTTTTTCCCCCCCCATTCTTGTTGTTTGTATTTCTTGCTGTGCTGTTTAAAGTTGAAAGGTGTTTTCCTTTTAACTATGGAGGAACCAGAGGAAGGTAAATATGACGTGTCAAATATGTGGCTAGTGTAATTAGGTCAGCAGAGTTCCCACAGTGATAAATTTGGCTTATTAATGGACTCTTGCGTTTCCTTACAAGGACAAACTGCTAATAGCAGAGCAAAGCTGTTGCTATGAGATGGCTTGAAGGGAGAAACTAAATTGGGAAACAAAAGCAGAGTTTTCCATTTGGTTGAAAATGGGTCAGTCACAGCCTTCCATTGTTTTCCTGGTACTGCCAAGAAGCTCTGCTGTGCTGTGACTGTCTGCTCTTTCCAGGGAAACAGCAACATGCCTCTAAACAGCCTCATTACCTGGCTGCAAAGAAGGGTTCTTCCCTCCCAGCACTGTGCCAGGAGATGCCTGAGCCAACAACTGGGCACAGCACAGGCAGTGAAAAGCCTTTCTAATCATGAGGTCTGAGCCGTCTCCCAGCAGCCCCTCTCCACCTGCTGCTGCTGAGCTTTGTGGGAGAGGGTTTAAGCTGACGTAGCAAACAAATTTGGCTTCTCTTACTGCTACCTTAGGTGCCTGAACTACTCAACTGTGATACAGACATTGTCCAGTCATCCACCTGCTTCCCTCTGGCTGGTAAGGGAACTGCTTGTTGGCTTTTCCAAATAATTTTTTTTATTTATCCTCTGCATCTGGACAGTGATGGGGCACTGTGCAGCTAGTGTGGTCTGACTATGAGCTCTGGAAGGATGCCTTAATGGACACACATTTCTTATTTTTAGTATTGCACAATGAAATCTCCATGTCACACAATCATTTTCTCTGAGAACCTCTTGATAACTGATATGAGCTGCTCTTGCCCAGTATCCCGAAGGGTCTCTTCTGTTGTCCACATGCAGGATTTTGATAATGTTGTCCGAGTGCTGGGGCTGCCTGGCTTCATGCCCCATCCCCTGTGTTCCAGTGGTGACCACTGGTGGAGCAGGCAGCGAGCTGCAGGCACTGCTGGCCAGGCTGGGACCTGAGCCTCTTACTCTAGGGACCAGCTTTTCCTTCCACTGTATTGCCTCATGTGAGATTAAGTGTCTGTGAAGAGAGTTTATTGACTGCTCTTCCTCATCTGTCTCTGCTAGCTCTGACTTGGAAACTGTGCCTTAAACGTTTTGTATGCCACTGACTGCAAATTCTTGGAGTCTGCATGTAGCCATGAATGCTGTGATGCCTTCAGGAGGAAAGCAGGTTTCCCTTGGAGATGCTGTCAAGGCAGCTTGTCTTACAAGTAACAACTGCTAGAAATACTGCTGTGCAGTTTGTGTCTTTTCCAGATCATCTGCACACAGAGATTTCCTGGGATTTAGGACCCAGAAGGATCCCACTGAACGGCAGCCTAAACAGTAATCACTTCTGCCCCCTGCACTGTGAAACGTGATTAATGTTAAGTAGCTCTGATTTGCACAGAGAGAAAAATAAACTGTGAGATTTCTAAAGCATATGTCTCTGGCTCCTGTGCTCATTTCTACATTTGTTTTCCTACTTCTTTTGAATCTGAGGTTGGGATTTAATTAGATTCAGTAATTAAGGAAGTGGTTTAATAATAACAATTAATGATGTTCAGCAGGTAATGGGACTGTGGTGGTTCAGTGAGAACTGCCTGGAGCAGAATGGCCCATTTCCTCAGCAGAAGGCAGTTAGAGAGGCCTCTCTGTAAACACAGGCACCATCAGTGTTTGTATTTTGTGTGGTTTCCCTTGAAGGAGATCGTTTAGAGCAGTGCTGTGCATTATTCATTGCCTCAGCACTCTCTGTGTAACTAATCCAAGGGTTACAGCTGCCTGGTAATGAGGATTAGCTCTTCTCACAGACAGAACAGAGACTGGCAAGCCAAGAGGTGTCCGAGGCCATGCAAGGACCTCGTGGTTGAGCCAGGGTTAGGATTTCACAGCATGTGAGCCCCAGTCCCCTCCTCTGCCCCCTGAGAAGTGCTCAGGAGGGCTGTTAGTGCCTGATCTGGTTTCTACCTGGGAGAGGAGCTCTGGGGGTCTGGGCACAAGAGAAGAGTACGTTTCACACCAGAGTTGCACTAATATGACATTGAGGGCAGATTTTTGTTCTGCTGGTGAGTAACAGAGGGAAGAAAACTCAATTCCAGTTGACAGTGACCTTCAAAGCCAGAGGACAAAAGAGGCAGAAGTTTAGTGAAATCCCATGGAAGTCCACACTCATTGGTGCTGTGGTGTCCCGCAAGGAATTACTCTGCCAAAGCTTGCCATGGCTTTTTTTTTTCAAGCACCAGCTGCTGAGGCTGTGGCACTGTCCTACCTTTTTCTGCATGTTTCTCACAATGCTTTGGAAGGCAGTGATGATCCAGCTCCTTAATGCACCCTTTAGCCTTGGTGAAGGGATCCTGGTTTTCCCTTCAGATTGACAGGTTCTCTGTGATGGCACTAGGAACAAAGAAGTGGTCAGTCCTCTGCAAGCCATGTTTGCTCTGCTTCACCTTAACACAGCAAGGAGATTCCTGGGGTTTCCCAAGCAAGTTTAGATGCTCCAGATTCTTTGTGCCTTGACCAAAACCCAAGCCCTAAACCAGTGTCAAGTCTTAGTGTGCATTGCAGACCTCAAGGCACCTGAGGCTTCTGGTTTACCTCCAACATGAAACCTCCATTAGCAGTAATGACAAAGAGCTTATTGTGGATAAAGGGAATAAAGATCATCTCTAAAAGCCGAGAGAAAACAAATGTCTCTTCTGAACAGCAAGAGCTGCAGAAGAAGTGGTTCTTTTGAGACAGAGACAAGACTTAGGAATTTCCTATGGAGATCCTTCACTGAGAGTCCTGTGTTTACCTCTTCAAGGAGCTACACAGAGGATGGGAATCTAAACTTCATCTTCTGGACTTCACAAGTCTTTACCACTGTCAAGGGTGGCTGATGTCCCAGGTTTGCTGTTCTGACGTGGCTGAAGATCTCAAGCAGCCGTGGAGCTGGCCAGGAGGCTGCTGTACCAAGTGCCAGCTTGTGCAGTGTTCCTGGGAGCTACACTTGACATGCTGATGGGCAAGACCCAGCATTGGGACAGATATGTGGGCAGTGGGATGTGATAGCTCCTAGATAATGTTCACCATCACGATATTTCTGTGTGCCATTTTCTTCCCAAGTAGTAGCCCTGTAGGTGCTGTTCCAGGTGCTGCTCTGGTTACAGAGCACTAGTGAAGAACCACAGCAGGAGGGATACCAGGATGTTAGCAAAATGAGTGCTCTCCTTTGCCTAATGGGCCCAAGATTATGGATACTCCTGTTTCTGGACAGATGATGCCTATGACTGACATGTGGTGCACTGGCATTGTCTGCTAGGTAACGTGTTGCTTTAACACTTGGGATGGAGTTGGTAAATGTTAGGGGAAAGTTTAGAATCCAAGAAGCGCTTCTTACACATCTGGCTTTGAACTTGTAGCTGAGAAACTGCCCACTGCCAGAACTGTTCTTGGGGAAAAGGAGGCCAGTGATGGCAGGGCTTTCACACACAACAGTGCTCTGAAAGCAGGATGGGAGTTTATTCAGCACAGCTCTCCTCTGCCCAAAGTCAGGGCCTTATTTCTGCTGCTGGTGGTCTCTCCCATGCTCCAGAAAGTCTCTTTGTGGGGTCACTGTGTCTCCCAGGCAGACTGCTTCCCCCAGGGCTTCTCCTCTTTCTTGAGGAGAAGAAAAAAAAAAAAAAAAAAAAAATCAAAGAAAAACATCAACACTATTTGCTGGACAAAAGTAAACATGTCGAGTGGAGATTAGGAAGTTGTGCTAAAGCTCTTCACAACAGCCAGAAGAGGAGAGAAAGGCTGCTGAGGTGCTGTCTTGCTCAGGGAGGTGCTGGCTCAGCCCTCTGCCAGGGGCCAGGGCAGTGCCTGGCTGTGGGACCTTTGCAGGCTCGGGGCTTCTGCAGGGAGCTCTGCTCGACAGCACCCAGCTCTGCAACAGTGCCACCCAGCGCACCCGCACACGGGAGGCTTGCTCGGCCTTTTGGAAACTTGAAAACCTCGGAAACTCAGGATGGGTATATCTTCCTAGCTTAAAGGCCCTCCCTAAATATGCTGGTGCTGTGTAAATAGCCACGGCAGCACCCATGCTTCTGGCTGAGGTTTTGAAACACAAGTTTTCAGCTTCGTGTGTAACCACAATGCTGAAAAAATGTCTTAGAAACAAACCCAAACCAGTACCAGCAAGTTTCTCAGCCAGCAGCCTGAGCCCTGGGGGCTGGAGAGATGCTACCAATAGAGAACTTGTAAGAGAGCCAGCTCCACCTCCAGGGCCTGGCCTGGAGCCAGATACAGTTAATTCATTCTCAGCAGTGCTGGAAGGGCCACGGGGATGTTACTGATACAGCCCTATCATCCTCTCCCCTGGTGCTCTTTGAGGCAAGAGCAGACCTGTGTTTTCACCTCAAAATACTGATAAACAATACCTCAGCCCTGACAGCAGCTTATCAGAAGGCACAAAGTAGCCATGTGTGCAGGTCTCCTGCAGCATCCAGTGCCTTCTCCTGTGGTGTCTTGAAGAGAAGAGGTCTCCAGAGCCCATGGCAGAATCGTCCCGCTGGTGCCAAAGGTAGCTCCAGGCACAGTGCCTGGTGGAGCCGGTGTTCAGTGCACTTATCACAGCATGGTGCAGTGCACATGCCATATTTCACTGCCTGCAGGGCAGCTTAGTTTGGTTCCCTGAGGGTGCTTTGTCTTCACAGCACTTTTTGCCAACAGAGCAGTGACAGAAGGGGGTCCCTGCCCACCCCCTTGGTGTGGGTGTGCAGTATTGCTTTCCTCTGCCTTTAACAGAGAAGCTGATTGTGTTTTACCTTCATATGTATAGCCAGGGAGACATTTTTCTGATCTCTTCTGATGAAGCGTGTCATTATCAGGTTATCCTTAATGAAGGAGCCTCCTCAATCAGACAGCCTCAAGCCTGAAGGAATCAATATGGAGAAAGAATCTGAAGTTTTCCAGCTTTTTGGAACAATAGCTGTATTTTTAAGAGGAAGGGTTTCTAAGACTTGATGGTTGTGCTATACCCTTGCCAGCTTTGCCCTTTCATTGCCATAGCATCATGAGTTTTATGGGTTTGCTTTGAAGTGTGTATGGAGATATTTAGTCTGCCTACAGTTCCTGGCTCTTGCCTTCCCCTGTGCCTGCCTGCTCCCAGCTAGCGTTACACAAGGTTTTCCACCCTCCTGAGCATGGCCTGTGGTGTTAAAGCTCTTTCTTGTGCAGGACCTAGCAGATGATGTCAAAAAGGTCAGTGGTGTTTCCCAGTTGTTTCCATCTGTCCTGGTTTGGGTCCAAGCTAAGGCCGCCATCAATATGGTGACCCGCGGGGAGCTGCGGGACACCAGGTTGACTATACAGGGGTTTTCTCCCAAATTTGTCCCAAACCAGGACACCATCTCCAGCACATTGATGGAACAGATCTGATCACCTGAGATCTTCCTTCACTGTGTTTGCCAAGACATTAGTAAAAGTCAAAACAGGAAAAATGAAAGAACTCTTGCTTTGGTTGTAGAAAGAGTGCTCAGCAGAGGAACCAGATAAGAGCCAGTCTGTTTTAATGGTTTAGTGGAAAGACTTCTGCTTGGGACTGAGATGAAGCACTTCTGGCCCTGGCACAGCTACAGGTTCACTAAATGCCCTGAATAAATCACTCCATCTGCACCAAGCTCCCTTTCTATCCCAGCTGCCTCTACCACCACCCTGCCCATGCTGGAAAGCAGAAAACCACTGCAATGTAAAGCATGCTGTTTGACTAATTTTGTTGTTGTAACTGATGCCAGAATAGGTATTTATCCCCCTTCCCATAGGCTGAATTACTTTTTGTGGCGGAATAATAAATGTGTTGACTCCAGTCTTCTGCATGAAAGCTGCTACAAGTGGCTTTTAAAGTCCTCTGAACTGTTAGAGCTGCAGGGAGGAAGGTGCCAGGGTTGAGGGCAGGCATTACCACCATTGTGCTGCTCTTAAAGAGGCACCCAGGTTAACCATCACCCACAGGCACCTTGCCCAGGCACCTCGAACTGCAGTTCAGGGAAAAACTCTGCATGGTCTGTTACTGCACAGCTCCAGGGCCTCCCTGCCAGAGCAATTGTGCACCCAGGGGTGTGGGTGGTACCTATGACCTCCTGGGGTCAAGTGCTGTAGAAGTAATTTTCCTGGTGAGAGTTTAACCAGAGTTTCCAGGACAATCAGCCAGCAGGCTGTCCTTGTGTCTCCTTCCTGGTTTCTGCCTGCTCAGAGGTGTTGGAGCATTCAGAGCACAGCCAAGCACCTTCCCTTTCCAGCTCTAATGAGAAGGAACCATTGCTCCAGGAAGCGTGACTAAGGAGGGAGCTGTTAGGAGAGGGAATGCACCCTGCTAAGGCCTCATGGCTCCATCACTTGCTGCAGGGAGGGATGTGTCAGTCCCTGTGTCCCGCTGGAGACATCCAGTGGGTGTCTGGAGTATGGCTGTACAGCTTCCCTCCCTCTAGAAAGCTTGTGCAGGTACTTAGCCTGGCAGCCCTCCAAAGAAGAAATGAGGATCAAGTACTCCAACACAGCTGAGGTGCACTTTGATAATGAGGAAGTGCCTGCAGAAAATCTGCCTGGGGACTCAGAAAAGGCTTCAAGGTAGCAGTGGCCATCATCAAAGAGGGTGAAATAGTGTGGTGGCTTGGCTGTTGGCACGAGGTGGCTTTGAGGAGGTGCAGGACACCAGTGTGTGTCATCCAGAGGGCACAGTGGTCTGTCCATCCCAACAAGGGACTCCAGCACTGAGTTTTCTCAGGGCCAGCACTGGTGTGGGGGTGGAGCTGTGCTTTTTCTGGGAGCTGCTGTCACACCATGTGCGCACACAGGAAACGCTTCTCTCCCCATCTTTCCCGTATACTCTTGGGCCACACACTAAGTCCCAACCTCATCCCCTCCCTGCACATGTTCTTTTGCTGTACACCTTCATCAACAAGCAAGTCCCTAAGATTCTGTAGCCCAAGAGCACATCTGGACTTTCTTTTCGCACCACTGCCACTTTTACAGCCCTGAACCACACATGAGCTCCCTGGTTTCCTCAGGCTTTGGGGACACCTGTATGGGGTGGCTACTTCCTTCCTGCCCTAACTAAGGCACTAACAGGAGCAGGAAGCCCCCAGGTCCCTGTGGGCAGGAATGGCACTTGGCCAGCCAGTCCAGCTCCTGCTTCAGGCAGCTTTCCCTCCTGCAGGCACAAGTCGGGAGCTGGCTTCCAGCTCTGTCTGTGCATGGGCACTTACAGAATTAAAATCAGTCCCAGGCTGATCTATTGCATCCCAAGGAAAAGTTTCTGCACTCCTGTACATCTGTCCTGGTGTAAGAACCTTTTGTTCTAGTCCATGGGTAACAACAATTTCTCAAGAATAATTATGTCAGGAAATGCAAGGTATGACATGTGGATAATGCTTGCATGTCCTCATGCCAGGTCTCCTTACACTGAAATACACACCTGACTAGTATTCCTGTGGGGCAGCACAGATAGAAGCATTTTCAATACTGTCTAAACTAATCATTCCTAAAATCTTCCAACTGGTTTGAATGAAACTCACCGTGAATGTTATCTCTGTGCCATTTCATACTGTAACCATGTATTGCACCAAAGCCAGAGCACTGACCACTGAATTTATGTTATTTATTTTCTGTACAATGTAAATTCCAGTCTAGCAAACACTTATGCCTGTGTTTCAATGCAAGCAGTGTGTGCTCGGGCTCGGTGGCCTCAATGCTGCTATTCACAGGCAAAGCCAAACACATATGCCAGTGTCTTTGTGCTCTCAGCCTGTGTGGAGGGATGAGACTTGCTCTTTCAGAAAGGGTATTCTTAAAATTCTCCTCTGCCCTGTGGTGTGAGATTGGGGGACTCAGAGATATGGCTGGTCGAGAAGTCCTTCAGGGCCAGAGTTCTGCCCTTAGGTCTTCCTGGTGCGTATATAAAATATAGATAAAACAGCTTTGGGGCCTATGAGTGAGGGGCATCTGAGAGTCTGAGGCCACCCCTGAACTCTCTGTGTGATTCCTGGGCTCTTGGTAGCTGATGCAAGCTGCTGACTTGAAGCAGGCTCCAAAGTGCTCTGGCAGCAGGAGAACCCACGTTCTTGCCAAAGGGCTTCCTGCTCGACTGGCAGGACAGCATAATCTGCAGGAGATTTCTTAATTGCATTTCTCAGTGTAATAGAGGCTGTTCTCTCTTTCCGTGAGCAGAGCTGCGATTACCCACTCACTATAAATCTGTGTCATGAGGAAGATGTAAGTTGTATATAGGTCATAGAAAAATATAATTGTGTGACTGCATTAATGCATGCCTGAGCTAAGGGCTGCAATATGGCTTAGCTGCAGAAAATAGGGCTGTGGGCTTTAAATAGCCTTACTTGGGCATCTCTTGGACAGAGCTGGAAATGCTGTGAACAGATCACTGTGCTTCCTCCATGAGAACAGAAAATCCCTTTGCAGAAAAAGCTCTCTAAACATGCTTAATGACATTTTTTAGATCATTTATGGTATGCTTCAATTGGCTAAATATTGCTGGTTGAGAAAAAAGCATAACGGATCGACTGTGGGAGCTCTCCTCTGAGAAGGGGAGGCAGAGCAGGGCAGCTGAGGTGCTCCTTGTGCTGGGCTCCGAGGGGCACAGAGGATGGGAGCAGCACCCTGTGCTGAGCCATGGCCCTGCAGTGCCCACAACACTCAAATCTCAGTGGGCATTCTCAGACAGGGCCCACAGGAGTCTGGTAAATGCCCATGGGATCTGCTCCTACATCCACTGGAGAAGTCCTACTCTGACTCTTAGGCTGTGCGCTCCTCGCTCCTCTCCGTGAGGACAAACCTGGCTGAATGCCTGCTCTGCCTCCACCCAGGGTCTGCTGTGAGAACCCAGCAGCAAATGCATCAACAACATTTTTTTAACCTTATTTAGCAGCATAAGACAGCCCTTCATGTAGGGCACTGGAATGTAGCAAAACCCCAGGATTATGGGCACTGCTTAAACTCGGGTCTTTATGGTGAGCACATCCACAGGGGTGAGATGGTGCCAGGCCAAGGCTTTGCAATGTATTTCTGTATACAGAGATCTTGTTTTCCTTCTCTCTATTTTGTTTCTTCTATTTTCTGAAGAGTAAATATCCCTCTGGCTTCTCTCTCTGCAGGGATTTGGATCTTGGCAGCAATGCCAGTTAGGTTGAGGAGCCTTCCTCAGCACAGCCAGAAACACTGCTGATCCTGCATGATAGGGGCTGTCCCTTAAATAGTAATAATAATACCCTTTTTAGTTTTCTAACTTCCTAAATTCTCTCTCTTTGGTTTCTTGTGTTTTGAATACATAACTTGCATGGGGCCAAGTTCCCATGTCCCAGAGGGCAGTTCATGCATCCAGAGTCTGTTTACTTCCTTTGCTGTCATAAGTGTAATTAAAAATTTTACACCATTTTGCATAAACAGATTTCAAAGCACTTTTTGCCACTCCTACAGAGGAAAATTCCCACCTGCTTATCTTTTCTCTGTCTTGTCTCCTACTTGTTGATTTTTGTTTCTATATACACGTCGCAACTCGCTGGCCAACACAAAGCCCCGTTTCCTGGAGAGGAGGAAGAAAAACAAAACGGGAGGCAGCACCTGAGTCAGGAAGAGCTGTCTATGCAAACAATGTTGTCTCCATGGTGGGACTCTCAGCACTCCCAGGTTATCCTGGTTCTCAAGCTGCTGGGGGCTTCCCTGCAGCTGCTGAAATCCCAGCTGGAGATCCAGTGTGGTACGACAGCCTTTCCCTGGGGAGCCAGGTCCCCCCCGGCCTGCCTGGCTGAAACTGCTCTGGTTCCTAGGTGCCAAGAGCTGGTATCTGGGGGGTGCAACAGGACAATCTCACTCCCGCACTAAGCCAGGTCGGCTAGGGGTAGAATGTCACAGGGGGAGCGGCACTGCCCTGTCCCAACCCTCTGCTGGCTGAACTTTACGCTTCTGCCTTGTTCTGATGACAAGGAGGTCTTCTCTGCTGGCAGCACTCGGTGCTGTTGCACGCTCTCGCTGGAGCCGGATGAGCTTTGTCTCTGAACCGGACACCTGGCAGCGTTGTGAGGACACCCCAGGCAGCGTGCTCTGTGTGTGCTGCCCCCCCGGTGTGGCTCATGCCACCTCACCGCTGTGCTTTGCGCCCATTCCTGCCCGCTGCCCGCACCCACAGCCCCCCGGGCCTGCCGGCAGCGCTGCCCTCTCCTGCTGCGGCCCTGTGGGACCTCCCCGTCCATGTGCACAGGCCCTGCAGCCTGTCCTGCAGCTGCCTCCTTACCCAGAAAGGTGGGGGAGGTTTCATTCTTGCATGAAGCGTTCCGGAGCGTGTCTGGTGCACCACCACCCCCCCTTTTGCCCTGGTTTCTCCACAGCTTACCGCCTTCCTGTCCTCCCCTCCCTGCTCCAGCTTCCTGGCCTTTGATGTGCGGCCCGTCCTCTGCTCCAGGGTACAAACTGCTTACCAGGTGGAGAGGACTGCTCCCACCCCACAATTAGGTGCAATTATAAGGTTATGCTTTTCCCCGAACCCTTGCTCTGGAGTGGCTCAGAGCAGACTCCTGCCGTGGGCTAGTGACAGGTGGGACATGGAGCAGGCTCTGGTCTCTGCAGGCGAGTGGTGCTGGTGGTGCTGGAGGTGGAATGACAGGAGAGTCCTGGGGTGGCCATGGAACATGTCCTGGGCAGCTGGCCCCGAGCAGGGACTCAGCTGCAGCATCCCAAACCTGCTCCACTCCAAGACATGAGTGGCAGATACCTGAGTGCTTCGTTCTGTGGTCAGGCAGAGCCCAGAAATGTGCCGCTGGGGAAGGCACAGCCAGCGCTTGTGTGGAGACGTCCCAGCAGTGGCAGCGAGCTGGGCTCTCAGCTCTCATCATCTGTGCTTCAGGCTGTGCAGTGCCTCAGCACCCCTGGGGTGCTCTTTGGCTGGCAGTGGCCAGTGGAGAAATAGGGCTCCACTGCAGCTTCTGCACTTCTGGGGGTGCTGCCTTTGGACGTGGAATTTCCTGCAAAGATGGGTTTTCTTCCAGCATTGTTTGTGCTGGCTGCAAGGGGGGTGATGGCTATAGCCAAGGCCACCCCACCTGTCATCTCCACTCTCAGGGGGCCTCAAGGAGCATCAGCTCCTGCTGGCTCCTGACTTGTCAGCATCCTGGCCATGGCCCACTCCTGCACGCTCCTGCAGCAGGGGTTCCATGGAGCATGGATGGGTGAACGCCTCAATGCTCTGGTGTGACTCTGGCTGCAGCATGCCAGGAGCCAAAATAGCAGTGCCCAGCCACAAAGATATGTCCCTGGCAGGGCTGGCACTGCAGGGCAGCCCTTGGGCACTGGGCAGCACCTACAGGCCCAGGGCATGCAGGAGCCACTCCTGCTGCAGCAGTGTAAAAGTCTTCCCAGAACCATTCCGCCCGAGGGCACACTGCTGCCACCACAGCCAAGGAGTCCTTGCTCCATCCTGTAGGAGAATGCTCCATGTGCAGATGTGGATGAGCACACAGACACACCTCCACACGCAAATATTCCACTGTGGCCAAGCTGGCCCTTTTGCAGGACTTTCTCTGATTACTCTGCAGGATGTGGGCAGTTGAGCCCAGGAGAAAAACTGCTTGCTGGTGTGCAGTGCATGGGGAATCCCATGGCAGCACTTGTACCATTCGGGTCAGGCACTGTCCAGGGATTTCCTGACCTCTAACCTGTTTGTATTGCAAGAGGTGCAGGTGAGGTTGCAGAAGGTCTGCAGGACATCTCTGACTTTGACATGGGCAGCCAGAGCCACCCCATCAGGGACATGGGTGGCTGCCAAAGCACTAAGGAGGTGGATGGAAGCAGGGAGAGCCCTGCATGCTCCCCTGCCCCGTGCCAAGTGCTGTGGCAGACCATGGACCGTGTGCTCCCCATGGCCATTCACCCCAGCTGGTGCTGCTGGCTCTGTGTTGGATGAGCCAGGCACAGCTCTGGTGGTTGCTGAGGTCCTAGGATGGATTCACCTTGGCTGTGCTGTGTTTCAGGGCATGCCTCGGCTGCACGGCCCCAGAAAGGGACAGGACGGAGCGGTCTGTGGCTCTTGGGGTGGCATTTGGGCAGTCAGGAGCTCATGTGTGTGTGCGTGTGCATGTGTGAGTAAGGCATGCAGGGCAGCATGTAAAAACACACCTAGAGAGAAAGTCTCAACAGAGATTAGATTAAGATGTAATTAAACACAGAGAGCTTCCTGTCAATTACTCAACCCTTCTTGCATAACTCTTAGGACTGGCTGCCTTCACAGGTGGCTGCTCTGCTGTCAAAGGCATTTGCTGGGCACCTGTTGGAAAAAGCGCTGGGTCAGCACGGAGCTAATTGCACCAGCATCTTTCCTTTTAATAAGACTTAAAAGTCTAGAAGAAAACTGCTGAAAGGTCTTACAGCTCCTCAGACAAACCTGTGATGCATCCCTCTGCTTCATGCTCCTCATGTATTTGCAGCAAGTGACTGTGATGGGGACAAGGAAATTGCAGTGGCCTGGAGGATCTCTAGGGCTCAAGCAGGAGGCAGAGGCTGCATGTCCCCCCCTTGGAGCATGGCCACGGCTGCTGCTGGACCAGAGGGCGCAGGATGGGAGCTGCTGCTGTCCCCAGCCCCTCTCAAAGGCTGTGGCATTTCTCTCCTTCCCCTGCCATTTGCACCCAGGCCTGAGGCTGTAGTGAGTGGCTGCAAGGCAGAGAGCTCTGCAGCTGCAGGGCGATACCCTGACACGTGGGGTGCCTTTGTTTGCCTGGGTGAGCAGCCAAGTTGCAGCCCATCTCCAGCTTCGTACCAGCTGCAGATCGAAGGCAGCTGACTGGCCTGCCAAAAAACCTAAACACGTCGAGGACCAGGGAGTGGCTTGTGCCAGAGCTGAATAATGATGATCCCAGCAGACTTATAAAGAGAAGCAGGGAGCTCACCACCGAGCTGTTCCTTGCTGCCCTGGTCCTCTGCAGAGCATCACTGCGCCTCGTCCATCAAGGTATGTCTGAACTGGGAGATTCAAAATGGGAACTGCCTGTGTCTGCAGCTGGAGACAGGCTGGGCTTTCCTTCTGAACTTGGGGAAAATGTTACAGCTGCTCCTGGGGAGGAGTTTCCAGCCAGGGAAGCAGAGCACCCAGTGCTGAGGGGTCTGTACCTGCCAACCTGCCCCAAGCAGAGCCCAAAGCATGTGGGCAGCATCCTGGTTCCAGTGACTGTTTGGGTGTGAGCAGCACAGCTCCTGCTTCTGCTCTGCAGGAAAACCTGTCCTTTTCCTCCTCACCCCATGCTTTTGGGGGTCAGTTCATCTCGTATTTGGTGCAGATTTGAATCTCTACCAACTTCCCCACCTCGGAGAGCTGTGTATATTCTGGCACACAAAGACTCCTCCAGAGGCAGCTGCACTGTCTCTCCCACCCTGTTGCAGTGTCAGGCAGCCCTGGCGTACCTGGGGATGTCCCTCCTGCCATGCAGTTGTACACTGCAGGTGTGCAGCACTCACGTCTGTGTCCCAGGGCCCCAGCTCTCTGCTGCCTCTGGAACGTGTTCCATGTGCTCCACCATTTTAAAGCAAAAGTTCTGCCCTTCTCCTTGCCTCAGCTTTGGACAAGAAATGATGCTTCTGTGGGTCCTTGGACATTTATCACCCTTGCATCTTGCTAGGTGTCAGATGTGGGTGACAAGTACCAGCGTTATCACCAGGCATTGCCTGGCTTTTCGTGGAGCTGCTGGGCACAGCCTGAGCACAGGCAGGGCTTAAGGCTGTTTGGGGCTTGGGACTTCTTTGGCACTCTTCTAATGATTCAATCCTCCTTGCTGTGCCCCTGAGATGCCCTGCTGCATGTCCTGTCTCTGGTGCTGCGTTTCACACAGAGCTCTGCTCCAGGGAAGCCCCAGCTCAGCTGTTTTCCTTCCGCCCAGGTCCATTTCCAGCCCGCACCCCGGCGCGGCCATGCTGGGCACGGCAGTGCGGCTCTCGGTGCTGCTCAGCCTCTTCGGCATTGGGAAAGGCCAGATGTTTCATATGGGACCATGCCCAGATCCATCAGTTCAAGAAGAATTCGATATCAACAAGGTGGGAAAAGTTTTCTAAACATCGCATAGGGTGTAGCAAGTTCAGCTAAGGGGGCGTGGGACTGTCAGCAGACTGCCTGGGTGCGGGGGGTGGTGGCAGGTCTGGTCACACCTTGTGCCACAGATGCCACTGTGGGTCTGCAGCTCTGCTCACCGCCAACCCCAACCACCGAGAGGCAAAAACTGCGCTGGCAAAGGAGCCAGGCTGCTCTGCCTCAGCTCACTCATGGTAAAAACATCTCTAAACATTCTTCTGTCAGTATTTAGGGAAATGGTACGAGATAGAGAAGCTGCCCTCAACTTTTGAGAAGGGAAGCTGCATCCAGGCAAATTACTCGTTGAAGGAGAACGGGAAGTTCAAGGTGATCAACAAGGAGATGCTGTAAGTGTTTGTGTTTGGGCCGTGTCCTCACTGTGGCAGTGGCACTGCTATCACCTCTCTTGCTGCCCTGGGTGATAATTTCTCTCTTAATTGTCTGTGTCTGGGGCTGAGGGTGTTGGAGGAGGCACCCTGTGGTTACAGTAGCTCTTCTGAGAGATATGGGTCTCTGATTCCTGCCAGTGACCTGAGCATCACCAGGTCTCTGTCTCATTGTCCAAGGTGAGTGATTAGAAAATATATCAAATGTACATAGTGACTTCAGCATAAAATAGCCTGGATCTTCCCCCTGACTGGCTTGTCCGCCCCAGAGATGGCTGAGAAGCTGAATGCCCTGGATCCTCTTCTGGGGGTGTCATAGGGCTGATTATGGGATGGCAACTACCACCTTGTGCCCCTGCATGCTCAGAAGGGCCTGTGAAGGAAAAAAATGCAGGGAAAGTGAAGTACTTGAGTAATTTTTACTTAAATATTTGTCAGCCTGTTTCTGGATAATTTACCTTGTACGTGCAGTAACTGCTATGCAAGCGGATTGGAAATCATTGTCAGTTTAAATCAGTGGTGAAGTGAATGCTTTTCCCTTTATTAGGGAATTAGGATAGTTTGCAATTATCATAAGTGCTCCTGGATTTTTACACAGAAAGATGCAAGTGTTTCCATCACCAGCCTGTGCTGTCGTGGGCTGCTGCTGCAGTGAGGGGCTGAATGGATGAGAGGGAGCGAGCAGTGAATGCAGCGCTGTCCCCTGTGCTCCTGGCATGGCATGGGGACTTTGTTCTGGCTCACAATAACAACAGGAACACATCCCTTGTGTCCGGAGCAGAGCAGCATCCCTGCTGTTCACTGAGTGCCCAGCACTGTCTCAGCAGCTCCGCTGCTCGGGCTGTGCCTGGCAAACAGCTGGACATTCATTTGTGCCTGCATTAATCTGTATGAGATTAATTCAATCATTGCTGTCACTAGTGCAGCAGCTCAGGACCCTGAAATATTAGGGATATTTTGGGTCAGAAGTGCACTGTGCATGGCTCCAGCATCAGCCCCTTGACCTCTGCTGCTGGCAGCATTCTCTTCTGCCTCCTTGGCTGTTCCTGTTTTACAGGGAAGCCTGAAACTTTCCTGCCTGATAGGCATCATCCAGGTCTTGAGGCATCCATGCAAAAATGCTGTTATAAGATGGGCAGCTCAAGTCTTGGGGCTTGCTGCCATCAGGGCAGTGCTCTGAACGAGCAGCCAAAAAAACCCTGGCTCACCACACAGGTATAAGTAATTTGCGTGTGGAGGAATGTGCAGTGACCTGGAAAAGGCACAGGTGATTAAACAGAAGTGAACACGTGCCTTCCACAACTACCTGGAGCTGAGCTGCTCCCTGGCACATCCAAGATCATGGGTGGGATACTCCAATCCTCCCATGCTGGGCTCCTCCCACTCAGTGCAGAGTGGTCTCGCTCTCCTTCTCTGTCATTGTCACCCTAAACCAAAGGACATCCCACTGTAGGGATACTTGGAGAGAGGCAGCCTGGGATGCTGGGGCTGCTTAACCTGAGACACCAGGACCTGCTGTGCCCTGAGAGATGCTGAAAACATCCTCAGGGATGCTGGGGTTTATTATTACCTATTTCAGCCATATCTTGACAGGTAGCTGTATCAGGAGGGATGATTTAGTGGAAGCGAAAAATAAAATGATCTCCGGCTTTCCTGACTTTATTTCTCACCCTTATTCTCCCCTTAGTGCCAATGGCAAAATCAATGAAGCTGAAGGAGAAATGATGCACTTGGATGTAAAGCAGCCAGCCAAGCTGGGCGTCCGCTTTAACTGGTGTAAGTGTGCGGTGGGAACGCTCCCCAGTGCCCGTGGCCTCAGCACTGCTGAGGTCTGAGCCACAGCACCAGGGGTCAGAAACTGCAAAGCAAGGCGGGGAGCTCCCCAGGTGACTTCAGCACAGCAGCAGAGGGCTAAAATAGACATTGTGACCAGCAGGCAGTGGTTTGGTGACACTGATATGCCATTTACAGGAACAGCCCCCTCAGTGGTGGAGCACTCTTCACCAGCTGATCTGACAGCTAGAAGGATCAACAGCCTTGCCATCCCCCCAGGTTATTTCACAGATGGGGACAGGGAGGTGGGGAGGTGGGGGAGGCAGCCCCACCGTGCTGCAAGAGCCAAGAATAAACTTGTTTCTCTGCACACTGCGGTACAGCTACTTGCCCACGCTGCCTCGAAGTACAAGTGGCTTTTAATAACCATTAATAATACGGTTTTGTTTGCTTGTTCCTTGCCTCGTCACTGTAACACTCGACAGGGGCCTGCTGAGGTGCTGTGCCACATGGCACAGTGCTTTTCTTTCTCTGCAGCAGCACTGGAAAGTGAGCTGCAGTGTCCCCTTGGATCACTCTTTATGCTGCTCCCTTACACCTTTTCTTTGGCAGTTTCATAGCTCTCTTTCACAGAGGGGTTATTTGGAGAAATGGGTGGAGGAGGGGTGGTTGCAAAGGAAGTACAATGACTGTTCCATGAGCACACCAAACAGTTCTGTGCTGCTATGGCATCACCAGCAGCCACTTCACCTGCAGCACGTGCAGCCCCAACCCCCTTCACCAGGTGTGAGCCCCAGAGAACAGCTCTGGGCTCAGCTGGCTCCCCGAGGCAGGGTTCCCCATGGCACCATGGGTTCCACCATGGGTGGTGGTTTGTGCTCCTCTTATCACCAGCTCCCAGCACCACAGCTCCTTCCCAGCAGCCAGCACCCTCCTTCTGGTGAGGCTTTCATCAGCGCAGGAGAGCTGTTCAGGTCATTGCGTTAACTTTCCAGAAAAACCTTCATAGTCAGGGCTTTGTGTCTTTCTCAAGTTCCTCTGGGCAGAACAAGGAGGTAGGCTTTTATAAATTATAGCTCCCTGTACTGACCACAAGCATGCAGCAGCCAAAGTGGGAACAGTCCCAGGAGCTGTGGCTGTGGTGCTGCAGGGCTGTCCAGAGCTGGTTATACACAGCAGTCACGCTGCCCTCCTCTCTCCTAGTCATGCCTGCTGCCCCTTACTGGGTCATCTCCACTGACTATGAAAATTACTCCCTGGTCTACTCCTGCACTAACATCCTCTGGCTCTTCCACATGGACTACGCCTGGATTCTGTCAAGAGCTCCTGACATGCACCCAGAAACCGTGGAGGAGCTGAAGAGTGTTCTCCAGTCCTACAAGATCGACACCGAGAAAATGATGCCCACTGATCAAGCCAACTGCCCTGCTGAGATGTAACTCCTGGCATGCAGCAACACAGCACCAGACCGGAGATGAACTTTGTTGCTTGCTTTATTATCCATTAGAATTTCTCTGTGTACCCGAGAAATTTAATAACAGTAGTTTCCTCTTTGCTAACAGTAGTTTGCCAGCCCAGAGTTACTCCTTGCTGTCATTCCCTGTATCACTCTTCCCCCTCTTTCTGTTTGCTCTCACTTTGCAGCATAACTGACTCAGTCAGTGCTAATGGGTGAAAGAAAGAAACCCTGAAGTGCAGACCTGAAACTCTGCTGTTTCTTAGAGCCCTCAGTACGTGGTTGGGAAAGGGTGAGAGTTGTGATGTGCAAGTGTTAGTCCTGTGGAAAAATCGTTCATCACACAGCCCCACGTATGATTCCAAATTTTGTTTTGATGCTTCTGGGTCTCCCAGGAATCTACAGTGTCTGAGGTACGCTGTGGGCGCTGCCTTGGCAGCAGCAACATCCAGACATGGTGGGTCAGTCCTGCAGCCCGGGAACTGAGGCCGAGGGTCTTGAAAGTTTTCCAGTGCGTGGCTGTAGGCATATGTTGCTGCTAAGTCAGCAGACCTCCTTGGTAGAAATCAGATCTTGTCCTTTGTGTTTTAAATCTAAAAATGTCCAGAGATTGAAAGTCACTCCATCCCCAGTGGTCCTTCTCTTTCCTCTAATGAGATTGGTCCTGCCCTTCAAGGGGCCAGCTCTGACTGTACTTGTAAGCAGACATAAAGAGATGGGGCTGCTCCTTGTTCTCTCTTCCAGAGGCTTTTCCCTGAACACCAGGAGACAGGAGACAGGCTCTGCCTGACATCCTGCCCACTGCTGTTGCACGTGCCGAGTGCCCGCCGGCGCCGCATCTGCCCTGGCAGGTGTTCAGCAGGCACCGCAACAACTCTGCTTGAATAGCATTCATGCAACTCATTAAAAATAAAATAAAAATACCTGCTTCGGGCCTTTTGTAGCTCCCCAGCTGCACAGCCTTTGCCAGCAGGCTGGGGGGCTCAGTGTGTGGGGCCTGCGCCTCCTCTGAGGCCGCAGCACAGCCCCAGCAGGGTTGCAATGAGCATAACAACCACGGCTGAAAGGAAGTGGTTTGTCCCAGGAGCCTGGAGCTCTTTTCAGCTCTCCAGGGTTGGATGTATGGGCACCCCCCATCATCTGAGCCCTGCCAGCAAATTTGTGTTGTGGCTTTGGCTGACAGTGACCCCTGTCTCCTGCTGCTTTTATTGACATGAGGAAATAATGACATGGATGTAGAATGCTGTAAATCTGCAGGAAACCTTCTGCACTTATTTTGGTGGGACTCTGGTGGTGTGGGTGTGCTGCAGAGCGCTTTCTTGCCCTGGGAGAGCTACAGGAGCTGAGCAGGGAGCCAGTATGCCACTAATCTTTACCAGTCAGAGGAGGCCAGGATGGGAGGGACCAGAAACTGCCATGTTTAAGTCATTATCCCTTTAAACTTTCAAATCCTAATGCCACGGTTCCTGTGACACAGAATTAAGCACTCCACCCGATTTTTCAGGCTATAAGGATGATGAACATGCCAGGATACAAACAACAGCATGGTTTC
This sequence comes from Hirundo rustica, assembly GCF_015227805.2. Classification (NCBI taxonomy): domain Eukaryota; kingdom Metazoa; phylum Chordata; class Aves; order Passeriformes; family Hirundinidae; genus Hirundo; species Hirundo rustica. Next base: position 13,555,016 of record NC_053459.1, read on the forward strand.
TCCCAAGTGTGTCAGATTCTGGGTGTAATCACTGCCTCATCAGGTTCCCATTCTCCTTCTCACAGGGATGGTGCTGCTGTGGCCCTCATCCTGTGTGATGCCAGCCCATGGCACAGTGACTGTGCAGGCACTGAGCACCAGGGGTGGGAGCCTGCAGCCCCATCGGCTGGGCAGGCACCGCTCCTGGATCTGGCTGGGAACTGGGATCTCCAGGTGCGGCTAAGAAATGGGAATGTTCCACTCACAGACAAAACCCTGCGATGCCTGGGCCCCCTGGAGACCACGCTGGTTCCTTTGTTGCGCCACAGAGACCGTGACAAACCGGGGCTGCTCTGGCAAACGCGTCGTGCCAGGGGCATCTCCGCATGGCGGCACAGAGACACCACAGCACAGCCGCAGCCTGTCCTGCCACGTGCCTGCAGATGTTCCCGGTGCAGCAGCACGCACGTGGGACACCCTGCACGTGCAAAACCCTCGAGCAGGCAAGCAGGCACAAGCCCCACACAGTCCCAGAGCTCCGTGGATGTGCACACGCCCCCAGGGCAGCACACACCTGCCGGTGTGCAGGCCCCGTGCGTGGGCACCGGCCCTGTGCGCACGCCAGACCTCTGTGTCCATGTGTCCTCATCAAAGTGTGTATGGATATGAAGGGGACATGCCAAGAAGATGGAGCCAGGCTCTTCTCAGTGGTGTCAACCACTAGGATGAGAGGAAATAGGCAAAAACTGATGCACAGGAAATTTCACCTGAATATGAGGAAGAACTTCTTTACTGTGCGGGTGATGGAGGACTAGAACAGATTGCCCGGAGAGGCTGCAAAGTTTCCATCACTGGACATATTCAAGAACAATTGGGACACAATCCCGTGCAGTGCGACCTCTTCCAACCTGACCGATTCAGTGACTCTGTGTCCGTGTGTCTGTGTGTCCGTGTATCCCTGTGTGCCTGTGTCTGTATGACTGTGTATCTCTGTACCTGTGTCCCAGTGACACTGTGTCCCCATGTCTGTGTATCTGTGTCCGTGTCCCTGCCGTGTCTGTGTCCATGTCCCTGCTGTGTCCATGTAGCCATGTGTCCATGTCCCTGCCGTGTCCGTGTGTCCATCTTTCTGTATGTCCGTGTCCATGTGTCCATCTGTCCTTGTGTGTCTATGTATCCCTGTGTCCGTGTGTCTATCCCTGTGTCCGTGTGTCTATCCCTGTGTCTGTGTGTCTGTCTATCCCCGTGTCCGTGTGTCTATCCCTGTGTCTGTGTGTCTGTCTATCCCCGTGTCTGTGTGTCTGTCCCTGGGTCTGTGTGTCTGTCTATCCCCGTGTCCGTGTGTCTGTCCCTGTGTCCGTGTGTCTGTCTATCCCGGTGTCCGTATGTCTATCCCTGTGTCCGTGTGTCTATCTCCGTGTCCGTGGGTCTGTCTATCCCGGTGTCCGTATGTCTATCCCCGTGTCCGTGTGTCTATCCCTGTGTCTGTGTGTCTGTCTATCCTCGTGTCCGTGTGTCTATCCCCGTGTCCGTGTGTCTATCTCCGTGTCCGTGTGTCTATCCCTGAGTCTGTGTGTCTGTCTATCCCCGTGTCCGTATGTCTATCCCCGTGTCCGTGTGTCTGTCTGTCTCCGTGTCCGTGTGTCTGTCCCTGTGTCTGTGTGTCTATCTCCGTGTCCGTGTGTCTGTCTGTCTCCGTGTCCGTGTCCGTGCCCGCGTTCCCTGCACTCGCAGAGCGCCCCCTCGCGGCCGCGCCTGCGCAGGGCAGCAGGGGGCGCTGTAGGTCCGCCGGCCGCCAGGGGGCGCGGGCGCTGCGGGCTGAGGCGGCGGCGCTGGCGCGGGGCGGGCCCGGCCGGGGCGGCGGCGGCGGCGGAACCGGGCGGGCGGCGCGGCCATGGAGGCGCCCTCGGTACCGGACGCCTCGGCGGCGGGGCGGGGGCCCATCAAGGGCATCCTGAAGAAGAGCGGCAGCAAGGCATCGTCGGGGGCGGCCGTGGGGCCGCGACAGACCAGCCAGGCCTGCGATGAGGACGAGCACGGGTGAGGCTCCGGTGGTGCTGGGCGGCGGCGGGTCCCCGCGGGGCCTCCTCCGGCCCGCGGCCGTCCCGGGGCGAGATCAGCCGGGCGGCGTCTCCGGCCGGGGCCGCCGCGGCTCCCCGTGCCCGGGGGCTGCCGCACGGGCGGCGCGGGGGGTCCGTGCCGTGCCCCCGTGCGGCGGCGGGCCTGGAGCTCGGCCCGGCTCGGCCCGGCTCGGCCCGGCTCGGCCCGGCTCGGCCCGGCTCGGCGGTGGGCACCCGGCTGCGGGAGCTCCTGCGAGCCCCGCCGGCAGCAGGGGGTGCCGGCTGTGCCCCGGCGCGGAGGCGCGGAGCTCTGCCCGCAGGAGGCCCGCGGGAGCTCGCCGTGCCTCCAGCCGAGGAGCGCCTGTCACCTAAGTGTGGCAGCTCACAAAGGGTTTACCGGTGCTACGAGGAGAGTTGGCGGTTTGGGAAATGCGCTTGATTTAGTCTCAGCTTTCTCACAGGCAGCTCATTTCTTGTAATCGGAAGCATCACCCTGGAAAGGGGACCTCTCCTGGGCTGAAACATCATCAAGATGTATTCTCGCTTGGTCAGGATCCATCCGTAAAAATCTCCCACTTGAGAATATGTACAGCCGTGTTGTTTGTGATTTGAATGACATGAAAATCTTGGTTTAATTGTAACGTACTGAGTTAGTCTAGATATGCCAGAAGTGGTCTTTAGCTGGCCAGCACCTGTCCTTGATGGGTAAGAATCCTACACTATCCCTGATGCACCCAGTATGTGCTGCCTGCCGTTGCTCTGATTCTCCATCGAGTTATGATGAGCAAGGTTTGACCTGAACTCAGTGTTTACAAGTTTGCTTTGGATAGTTTTCTTTTTTTGCCACCTTACTCAGTATTGCAAGGAGAGACAATGATAAAATGGTCATGCTGGTGGGGTGTTTTTTTTATTGTTATTATGGTAATATTCCTTTCATCTTTGTCTAGTTCAGTCATTAATATAGTCTAAAGTCAGCAAAGTAAGAAAGAAGAGGTTTTGGGGTGCAGTGTTGCTTGTGTTAGCTGCTCCTGTTTTCCAGAGAAAAAATTCCACTGAATGAATGAGATGATGTTTTTGAAACAGGTGAGCATAAGTAGCAATATGTTACACAATGTGATTTTTTTCTTTTCCTTTTATTTAGTTTTAATATTATGTAGCTTGATGTGTTTAGTACTACACCAGACATAAATTACAACTGGCTGTTGGTAGCCTGTGTTTAATTTTCTGCAGTTTCTTTGTACCACCTTGCAAATTGCATAGAAATTGGAGTATGAACTGTTGAGTGTATGTTATATTGGTTATTGCACACAATCATTTCTTGGGAAGCAGTTAGTGGGCTAGACTCCAGCTTCTATTTCTTCACATCTACCAGCGTGAGCCAATAAAGTCAGTTAGATTAATTCTGAAATTGCCTTGCAAGTTAAAAGATACTGGCTAAACCTGGGAGGCTGCATTAGAAAATTTCCTGGAAAGATCAGGACAGGGTATATACAGCTGGTTTCTGTGCAGGTATTATTTTTGGTTGGCAATGTATCAATATATCAGTGTTATTTCTGATTTCAGGAAAACAAAACAAAAAATTCTGTTTTTAGAAGAATGACAAGTGGTACGGTTGTGATTTTCCTTTGAGATTAAAGATTAGTTAATAAATTCAGGTATCTGTTTTCTTGCTTCTTCTGCTTATTTCTAATACTGAAATTCAGGTCTGAAGATCTTTAAAAACACCTGTAGATGAAAGAGCTCATTGTGTCAGCTGTCATCTTTTAAAGCACAATGTTCAGTAGAGCGCTCATGTCCTTGCATTATTACTGACCTTGTGCTGCTGTTTGTGATGGTAGTATTGTTTGGAAAACTTCCTTAATGAAAATACGGTGCAAGAAGGAAGCTTGAGAAATTGGGACACCACTGGAACTGCATCTCAAGAGCAGAGATCGTGGTTTAATGGCAGATGTGTTCTTGGCATACACACTGGGGTACAGTATTTTTTGCCTTCAGACCCCTGTAAGAGCCTGTGAGCGAGTGGATGTGATATTTTACAAAGGAGTTATGGAAGTGTGTGTGTACAAGCAGCTGTGTTGGAAGAGGTGAGTCTGCTATAGCACGAGCAAGTGAGGTGTGAGGGGTGTTCCTTGGCTGTTGCTGCTGCTGAAGCTTCTTGCTTGTCCACACCACCTGCTGTGATGTCAAATAAAGTTGTTGCGTATTTTTAAGGATGTGAGAAAATACAAATGAGCACTTATGAGATTTTTCAAATCTCATTTTCCTAAGGAAGATTAGATTTCCTGTTTCTGTATCTGAAGGGATGTCAGGAGGCATTTCCCTATGATGGTCCTGAGCCCTGTCATTAGTGTTGTGCTGTGCAGACATGCCTAAGCATTAAAACTGGAGACAAGCAGGAGAGGTGTGGGTTTTCAGAGCACTTAGTCACTCTCCTGTGAGGGCTTTTTATAAGCAGGGGTGAAATGACATGTTTGTCTCTTTGCCACTAATGACTTTTTTTTTTTCCCCCCCCAGGTGAACTTTTAAGTTGTGCTTTGGGAGGTGTTCCACAGCCAAGCCTTTTAGTGTTGGAATCTGAGTTTAAAAAAATAAGTGTGAAAAACTAAGCCACTAAAAACTCGTTCAGTCTTTTATTTATGACTCACTGACTTGCTCAGTGTGGGCTGTCTGATTTCCAGCTCAGTGCATGCCAAAGGGATTGTTCCAAGATTGCCAATATTATTATTAGGTGGAGCTGTGAGCCTCGGCTGTGAACCTTGATGTGCTCTGGGCAAGTGAACACAAAGCATGTGATGGGAATCTCTCCCATCTGTTGTATTCCCTTGTCAGCTGAGCTCTGTCTCTTTACAGGGGCTGTGTACCCTAAGTACCGCTGGCTAAGACCTCTGGCTGGTAAAAATCCTCACTGTGCAACACAGTGAGCATCTTGTGCTGATCCTGGATGAACTTTAGGCTGTGTTAAACTGGTAAAACTGGGGATTTTTCGACTCCTAACCAGACAGTTTTGAATGAGTGGCGTTCGTAGACCGGAGCTCTTGCTTTGTCATCACAAAGCTCATGACTCCCCGCCCTGCCAGAGCCACGATCTGACTCACGTGTTGTCCGCTTAGGCTGCAGTCCTTGTGTTTGCACAAAATGATTAAATGGACCTGAAGCCTCGAACATGAGACCTTGGCACTGGTTACTGTGTGCTGAGGGGATTAAGATCATTCAATTTGTATTAATTTCTGGAGTGTAAGCCTGTGGCGTGCAGGATTCAGCATCAACCCCGCATCTATTTTTTTTTCTCCTTAGTTTTTTTCCCCCCACATTGTATTATGCAGTGATCCTGTAAATGTACAATGTTGTTTGTGCTTGGAATTTTGCTTTATTAAGTTTGTTTTACAGATATTATTCCACTCAAGAGCACTTGTGTTATTGAGATTGAATATATCTTTCAGATCTGTCATTGGAGTGGTCTGTATTTAAACAAGAGCTGTTAAGTGGAGGTCTTCCAGCCAACTGCACCCTCCCACCCCAAAAACCCAAATAACAACCACCCCAAACCAAACAAGAACCCCCACAAAACCCACAAAGTCCTGTAATGTTTACTTCCATAACTAATATTTTAAAAGAAGAATATATTTTGTGGAATTCTTCTGTTATTCTAAAATCAAATTTATTGGCTTAATCTAAGGGAAAGACCACCTTATATGAAATTTGCAGTAACCTTTTTAGAGAAAACGTGCAACGTGGTGATTTGTGTTGATTGAACATTTTTTGTGGCTTTTAGATCCGTGGAGGGATGGCTCTTTCTCTGGCCACAAGGCAATTGCTTTTCTTGTGGCTTATATATTTTGTCAGTGAGCAGTCAGTGTGGGTGAGCTTTAGTGCCTTCAAATATACATAAAATGGTACATTTTCTGGTTGACTAAGAACATTCTAGATAATGTAGCATCACTGGTGCTTGTCTGTATAAAATGTGAAACTCCCTCGGTGTAATTATAGCAGTGAATCACTTGGCTTATGATTCCAATTTACGATGACAAAAGCAGTATTAATAACCAGCTTGTTCTGTGCTACTTATTTCACTGCAGGAGGGATTTGTTGGTTGCTAATTTTATGTAACAGTTTTGTTAATAATCATTCCAGCTCCCTCAGCAGAGGTGAACTGAAAGATACTGGGTTGTGTTGAAGTCTTGTGGGTTGTAATAAGGGGAAGAATTCTCTTTTTACAAGTTACTGTAAAATCAAACTGTTCACAAGATAGTCATTGAGCAAGACCAGGAGTATCTGAATTATATGAATATGTTTATAGATCGTTGAGTTTTTTTAGCTGTTGTGACTTTTTAGGGAAATTAAGTTGCACTGATAATTTTTTATGACTTAAATATGTATAGAACAGTATTTAATAGTCATACTTTGAACATGTCTGTGTGTCATAACAATATTTTTTGTGCTTAGTATGTGGTAGAGATCAGATGATGTTTTAGAAATTCCTTCTCTGGTAAAGCAGAACTAATTGCTTTAGAATATAAGAACATTTCATTTTCTTTTCTTATTTCAGTAAAAAATCCCAGAAGTGGGATGAAATGAACATTATAGCTACGTACCACCCTCCAGGCAAAGATTATGGCTTGATGAAAATTGATGAGCCAAGTACTCCTTACCACAGGTAGGCTTGCTAAAGTGTTGTCCTGTGTGCTGCCGGGTGGAACTGTGGGTTTAGAGCAAAATTTACTTTGTGGGTGATGTAGTATTACTGTGCAGGCCTGCTGGGTGTATGCAATGTACTCAGATGTAGAAAGCTTCTAAATAAGGAGAGCAGTCTGAAAGGACCTTTTTGAAGGTTTGTTCTAGAAGATTTTAGGCTTTGAATGGAATAAATAAGGCTGACTTCTATTGATTTTATTTCAGTAGTGGAATATATTGTTGTCATATCAATATTTAAAGTTGGTTTGGAAAGCTTTTAAAGCCTCAAAGGAGTCTTTTAATTGAATGTTGTAAGGTTTTGACTGTTTCCTTGAGCAAATGACAAACTCGAGCAAATTACTAAAAAGCTATTTTTTGTTTGCCCTCCAAGCATGGTAGGAGACGATGATGAAGATGCAGTGAGTGATTCAGAATATGAGCCCTTAAGAGCAGATGTGTTGAGCAAAAAGTAAGTATTGTAATAAAAAAACCCTCAGTAAATCTGAAGATAATCTGCTCTTTCCTGGGGTAGATTTTCTTTGTGGAAAGCTGTTGCTGGTTTCTCTAGAAGCTGCGTTTTCGCTGTTGTCAGATTAAGTGGTTTTCAGTGTTTGATAGTGCTACTGGTAATTTAAACCTTTTGCAGGATGTTACTACATATGAATGTGGCAAAAATAATGAACAAAGCTGTTTGTATGAGTGTTCTGAAATGTCATGTATTTTAAATAGTGAGAAACTCGCTGTTTCAGCATTTTGTATTGCATGATTTATGTAGACTGGCAGCTGCAGCTGAAGGTAGAGGACCCAAGATTATAGCAAGGCAAGAAGAAAGCAGTGAGGAGGAGGAGGAGGATGAAGAATTAACACCTGAAGAACGGGGTAGGCATAAGTTGTTTTCTTTCTTTTGTTTAGACTCTTTTCTTACAAATAGTTTCAGGTTCTCTGTAAGAAATATTTGCGAAGAAGTACTATCAGAAAAATGTTGTGATTTGAAAATAGAGATAAATCGTGTTTGAACAAATATGCTGCTTGTTTCTAATCAGGAATGTTTGGTTTGGGTTCTACATATAAACAGGAATTTGCTCTTGCTGGCTGCCTCCCTGCATATGAGCTTAAGGTGTGGAAATTCCTGCTATGACACCTCAAGTAAGAAGTTCTGGTTTGGGGTTGAAGGAATAGTTCTTAATCTGAACATATTTCAGGTAGACTTAATTCAATGAGTACCACTACAAATAAAATGCTGTTAATTGCTTGCAAACATACAAATTATATTTCTGCTGTTCTCAAAGCAACTGGTAGATGGATGCAATAGGAAGTCTACAGTTATTCCAAAGCAAATAGCATCTTTAACAGAGATGTTATTTCGCGTTAGTTTGGACTAGAACGTTTGGAGGGAGCAGTCAAACAACAATACTTCTAAGGTTTCAGGCCTGTATTATCTAGCTGCTGCTTCTCAAATTTCCTGGCCTTAACTCTGAGCATGAAATGTTGCTATACCAAAGGAAGGAAAAGAACTAAGTGTTGGGGCTGGCAGTAAGCAAAATTTACTTTAATTATAACACATTACTGCTGGATATGCTGATGTTTAATATATGGAGCAGAGTTGGCTTCAGGCCATGGGGAAAGTGGAAAATATTTTCTTCTACATGTGGTAAATCTATCTCTCATAACTGACCTTTGGTGGCTAGCCAGGAGTCAAGCCACACATCTGCAAAAGTTCATCTTCTATCCCAGCAGTATGTCTCAGTTTGTCCTTGAGTTCACTTAGAAACAAGGCTTGTGAAACTTTGGAGTTTTGTGTACTTTTACCAGATGCTTTTCGTGGTTCAGACTTGCTCTTAGTTGCCAACAGGTTCTTATAAAAGTGCTTCTGAGATTCCAGTACATCAATTACTATCCTTTTTGTAAGTCAGACTCATTTAAAAAGAACACTCTACTGCTTGAAGACAATAATTTTTATTCAGTGAGTTCCTCTTTGAAGAAGATACGTTGATTTTTCTTTTAAGGGAAGGAACAACTATTTCCATCTGTTTGTCCACAGAGAAAAAGAAACAGTTTGAAATGAAGAGAAAAATGCACTACAATGAAGGAAGAAACATCAAACTGGCAAGGCAGCTCATTGCAAAAGAACTGCATGGTGAAGAAGAGGAAGATGAAGAGGATGAAGAGATGGGTGATGCTGCAGATGTAGAAACAATGAGTACAGAAGTTACTGAACATGGTGAGCTACTGATTAGTTAAAAAGCACCTGTAAGTACTGGTGGCCCTTTGAGCTGTTGGGAAATGAATATACTCAAGTGTGAGAATGACTACAAGGAATACAGTATGTATGTAACACTCAATGAGTAATGTTGCACTCTGTCTTGATAGGTAGATTTGTCGCATGGAACAAAAACTCTGTGTTGATAAACAGCGTGTAGGCTTTTGTTTGTTGTGGCATAACAGAAAAACAAACATCTCCGCTTCTTACCATTTCCCCAACTTAGCTGACTTTGGGTAGTGAAGTTGCCAGCACCCTTTTTAAAGGAGGAGCTGTTTTGTACTGAACACTTTCATGGCCCCATGGGAGAGCCTGGCTTTTTGTTGTGGGTCATTTCCTATTCTGCTCCCAACGTATTCTGTAGCCAGCAATGGGAAATTACCATCAATGTTTCCTCCCTGTTGAGAGGACTGTATTTATCTTCCTGAGGAAGAATACTGTAATGTAAAAGTGCTGTTAGGCCTTCAGTACAGACTTGTCCTTGAGCAGAAATGTTGATTGCTATAGTATGGGATAAGAGTCTCAACTTTGCTTTTTCTGCAGCTAATGGAAGAAAGTCTGGGTTGTTTAAGTGGGAGCTGTTGCTGGAACCCGTTTCAGGGCTGTCTCTTCATAGGAAACTCCTAAAACTATAGAGGCTGACACCTTCTCTTTCATCTTTAAACTTCTCTCTGGGTGAAAAGTCTTAGACTTTTACGGTGGTATTCTGGTGAATAATTACAGTTCACTCCCCACCTCTTTATGTAACAGCACTTTGAATAAATTTTTGACATTAAGAAAACACATATCTGTTGCTTGTGAGACTGGTGGCAGTGAAGTCTGTAAGCCTCATTCATCTGTGGTTGGCAAAGCTATGAAATATTAGCATGGTCTGCAGACTTGGGAAGATGCTGCATGGGTTTAACTTGGTTCACATCTGCTTTTTACAACCATGTGAACTAGGAACTCTTCTAAAATTCATTTAAATCCCACGCAATAAAAAGGTGATTTGCAAAGCTGCGTGTTTTAAGTTCTGTGGATTGCACCTTTTCATCCTGTTATTTACTACAGGAGGACTAATTCCTTCACAAATACTCTGAAAGGGTCAGTTGGTACGTGTCTGAGGCCCATTACTGGACTGACTTACCCAGTAACTTAACACAGGCCTTATGATGGCTATTTACTAGAACTTCACTCTCCAGGGGAAAGGAGGGCTGCAGTAGCCAACCGTATGACCCTTCTGCATGGCCTGAAGCTGCCATCTCTCTGCACTCTGCTGTAAAACAGAGGCAACTCCGCTCCCCAGCTGCATTCGCCAGTGGAAAGAAGGCAGACCTTTGCAGCATTTTTCCATCTCTATTGTTGAAGTCCATTCCACCTTCCTCATAACCAGCTTCAGAGCCACAACTGGTAATTATCAATTTTAGACTGCTCATGGCTAATAGATTCCATAAATGTAACTGTCTGCCAGTGTAGCAAACCGTTGACTAACTGGTTCATCTCCACACCATAGCCTTTAGAAATCCCTTCCATTAACCTGATGTGGTTCTCAATTTTTCACTTTTCTATCATTCTGCTTAAACCTTCATGTTTTGTTATTTCCTAATCTCTGTATCAGCTATCACAGCCTTTAATCCCTGTCCTTGATCAGTTCTTCTGAGGTTAAGTACTGGTCTCACTTTTGTAGCAGCTGGTGAATCGAATGTCCTCAGACGGATTATGACACAGGGTTGGGCAAAGGATGATGGGGTATGAACAAAAATGTTAATAAACCAGTCTTCTGCCACTGCCCACATTTTGAGAAATTCCTGTATTGAGATGAGAACTGTTCAGCACATAGCTCTGTTAATGTCAAAGTTTTACTGAAATAACTTTTTTGAGATTACATTATTTATTGCTCTCTCATCTGTATTCTGAGGGCACAGAAGAATCTCCTTATTTGTAAGTGTTGACTAGAGCTACAGAAAGTTTCTCAAATAGATGGCTTTAACGCTTGCTACTTGGGGTTTTTGGTCATTGTACTTTTGGTCATGCTGTGCTTTTGATTACATTAAGCACTTGAGTATTTAAAAATTAAATTAGGCTGTTTCCTTTGTGGAAGGAAATCAAAGTCTTATTAATATTCATATTCCTGAGAACGTGTATGGAAGGATTATTCACCTGGATAACTTTCAAAGAGCTCTTTGACTTGAAATGGTATTTTAAAGTGTTTTTGTCTAGAGCAGAAAAGGAAAGGATTTACTTATTCTTGTACTGGGTAATACAGGAGTTGATTTTTGCAATGGCTTGTTTTGGCTTCACTCTGTTAAATTGACTAACAGCCCTGATGCTTGCTTTTAACTTGAAAGAAAATGTCCTGGGTTTTCTGCACATTTTATTGTAGCTGTATTTTTATAAATTCTTCCATTTGACTTGAGTTCTTGGGAAGTCGTGGAGATCATGAGGTGATGTGGCTGCCACTCAGCTGTTATGCCAGTCAGTCTCTGTGAGTGAGAGCTGTCATGCAATATCCTTTATTCCAATGGAATAACATGACTTCTGTAGTACTGACGATTGTTGCAGGTAAAGATGTAACATAAGAGGCATTTTTCAGTGGTCTGTTGTGACTCTGGAGTTCCACTGGCTCCTGGCCTGTTTTTCAGGCAATTTGAGAATCTCTTCTCACTTGGGATCTTTTCTATCCATGAAGATCCTTTAAAGATTCTGTGCTTCTCTTATCTGATGTTTCATTCTACCCTCTAATTCTGTCTGGTTTGTATTTGAGAAAAACTAACAGTACACTTCTAATCTCTACACTCTGCTTTCAAAGAAGGGGCTAAAGACTTAGGGCAGGTTTATGGAGGCTCCTGTCAGATACCACCAGGTCCACTAATTCAAGTTGCACTTCTTGGTTACAGACTGAGATTTCTTGCTGATTGAAATGAAGATGGCCAGTCCAGTCAGTGATGGTGAGAACTCTTTGTATATTTTTGCTCCTGTCTTCATTGTGGCTACCAAGTGTTTTAAATGGATGGACTGTTCCTTTCTTGCCTCAAGTAGCCATGCCTTATTCCATGTGTATGGATGCCAGCAGCCAAGCTCTTTTGTGGAAAAGAAAGGTAGAAGTTGTAATAGACTGCATATGGCAGGGGGGTTGGAGCTGGATGTCCTATAAGGTTCCTTCCAACCCAACCATTCTATGACTCTACATTTGCTTGCTTCAACATTTCAGCTTCTTCTTCTACTTGCTATTTATGACTCCATGAATTACATAAATAGACTTTGCCAGCAGAAGTGACCTTTGTTTCTCTCCATAAAAACCTTCCCTTTAGAAATTCTCTTTGAAATCACTGAAGGAAATATTCCTGATATAGGTAAATTTAATCATGATGATTTTAGTGCAGACCTGTCTTCTGCTACACAAAAGTATCAGCCAGAGGGTGTTGTCTATAGCAGTTCAATTGACAAGCAGTAAGACTATTGTTCTCATTCTCTGGTTCATTTAGCCGCATTGCTCTGTTAACCCTGCTCAGATGGCACTCAGCAGCTGAGCTGTCACTGACTGGGTGTGCCCTTTGGCCTTTAGTAGATACAGAATATGTTGTGTTTTCTTAAGCAGGGGAGGATCACCCTAAAGATAAATTAAGTGAGAAGGCTGTGAGCACAAAACAGTCAGTTCTACCCTTAACTTTGCTGTTTGACTGTTAAAACTGCGTGTTACCAAATCTAACTCATGCCCAAAGATTATTATCATTTTCATGAGGTATTCTTTATTATAATTTATTAAAAATATTATTATCATTTTGATGAGGTATTCTTTGATCAGTACTGTGGAGAAGTTTCCTCTGATTTATTGCGGTGCTTTTGCTCAGAAGCATGAGTTAACAACTTCCTGAAAACGCAACTGACTGTACTCCTTCGTGTATAATTTTTTTTTTTTCATTTCAAATGTCTCATCTGGGACTGAAATTTGACCTGGGAAGTACTGCTTGCTGGTGTTTCAGGAACCTCAGGTTTTAGTTCTAAACACCTGAGTAAAATCCTCACAGTTCTGGGGGGTGAGCACTCAGTGCTTGGTGTGCTGAACAGTGGTGTTTGCCATCTCTTTGGAGCATGAGTGTCAAATAACTTTTAGAAGTTTCTGCACTCTCCAGCTAAAAGCTTATACATTGCTAAGATGGATTGGCAGACATGATCTTTGGAGAAGTAAAGATGATTTCAGGAGGATGTTTGTGTGTGTTGTGAAAATATTCAATGGGTGTGAAGAATTATCTGTTTTTTGTAATCTTTCTTATGCAGCACATGTTACTCGTGACCAGCTGGAAAGTAGAGCACACAGCATAGAAGAAATCTGTCCAGAACTGTAACTGCTTGTCAAAGACACAAATATAAACATCGCTTCATGATTTTTGCAATTAAGGCTCTTAAATGTTAAGATGCATATCAGTTACAACGTTGTATTGCCAAGAATGTTAATTTTAGACTTGTCCATTAGGCAGAAAACACTGTCTAATTGATTTTTACTTGTGCCTAGTATTTCATGGAGAATACTGCTTCATAATTTGTTCAACCAGAATGGCATTCCCTGTATGTATAGCGCTGATTATCTTGTGTGATGTACTGTTACTCTTGCTTTGAAACACTCACTATCTTTTGGGTTTTCACTATTTATCTGAGAGTGTTCTAGATGTGGTGTCTCATATGGAAAGTTTTGGGATTCAAGAGCCAAACGGTACAGCGTATATCAGATTGACATGTAAGTTATTTATCAGATGTGTTAAGCAGTTTAAAAAGGGATTATTCAAGTCCTACAACTTTTTTTTTTTTTTTTGTAAAGTGTTGACCTGTTAATCTAGATTTCAGTACATTTTTACCTGCACTTTCCCAGTCTTTAGAACAAGAACTGTGGTATTTCTTAGGAGCTGTGTTTGGAATCAGTTGTTAGTTTCTGACCAAAGCAGTACTAACATCTGATGGAGTGTTTTTAGACTGGAAATGACTAACTTGAACTTTGCATTTAACTGTCATAACCTCTTCCATCAGGACTGGTTGTTCTGTGGAGCTCTCTCTGGCTTATTGTGAGAAACGTGCAAGTTTCCTTCAGCTTTTTTCTTAAAATCACATCCACTGTTACTCTTCTGGCTCTTGTTTCAAACTTTTGGTTCTTTCCAGTTGCATGAACAGTGTTTGTGCTGTTAGCACCTGAGGAAAAACACCCAGCCACGAGGAAATATACATCAGGACTGAAGATGTGCTGAGCTTTGGCTCTGGCTGTTCTTTATAAAAGATAACTGCTGTGGATCTACCCATTTGGGGTTGGCAGCTTCCATACTGAAAACCACTGGTTTAAATCTTCCTGTGTCCATTGCAACTTACAACTGCTTTTGTAAAATGAAGGTTTTTTGGAAGCTAGAAGGGAAACTGCCTAATTCAAATACTTGTTTACAGTGTGGTTGTATAGCCGTAAAGAGGGATTCTGCACCTCCAAATTGCTGTAAAACCTTCCCACTGGGTGGAATTTGACTGGTGAATGTTCCAGTATTCAGAGTAGTTCCTGGGTTTTATTACACAAACAAAGTACACACTTAAGCTTTAGCTTAGTTATGAAATACAGTGTATATCTTAATTTTGATCTGAATTTGATATGTTGCAAAAATCCATATAATTATATGGATATATTTTAAAATGTCTTTTTCTCCACTGTATATGTGAAGTTTGAATAAAGGAATGAAAGTTATTTTACAGTTACATGCATTCTCAAGTGTGAGCTTTCCTGGAGTCCCAGAGAAATTGAGAGTGAATAAGGCAATAGGATGCTGTCCTTTGAAAGATTTTTACAGGAATGATTCATTAGACTGGATGCATTGCCAAAGATACCTGTGAGTTTTGCTAACTGGGTTTTGTAGTGTGCCTTTCCCAACTATCTTCTCTCCTTAGTAGGTAACAGGGTAGTCAGTTTTGGGTTAGTTAATCTTCTAAGATTAATCTTCTAATCAAGATTAATAGGGTCTTTTCACAAGAAAGAGTTGAACTCAATTCTGGCCAGTGTGGTGATGCTGATTTTTCAACATGCACAATGTTATTTCTTGTATCAAATGTGGTCACTTGCATAGAGTAAACAGGAGCAAAGGGTAAGCATTTAGATACTTCTTTTTCATCAAGTCACTTACTGTAGCTTTCAATTTAGCTCCCAAGAATAGGATTTAAAAACTTTGGGTTTGTACCCTTTATATACCAGCTTGCAGTGTTCAGAGTGTTGGCCTGTGTGCACTGAGCTGTATTTCAGACTGAGCAGCTGCTGGCCTGGCCTGCCCCAGCTGCGCACTGAAATCCTGCCGAGAGCGCGGCAGGGCTCGGCAAAGCCGCGTCCCGGCCAGACTGAGCGTGGATGTGGTGAGCAATGCGTGCAGGTAACACCAATGTGTTCTGTGAGGCTGTGGGACACATCACTTGTACTTTGTGCTAGGTACCCGTGGGTACTTTGTACCTGCAATTAAGGTAGAATCCAGCAGAAGCAGCTCTTACCCGAGCTCATGTCCTGCTCTCCTTAACCCCCCACTTTTGTGTGTCCAAGGCCACTTGGTGCTTAGCAAGGCTTCTTTGTACCTTTCAGGGTCTAGGAAGCATTTTGTTTAACAAACAAACTTTGCTAACTCCCAATAAAGACCTTTCCTGTAATGGCTTCCAAAATCCTAAATAAAATGAGTATGCAGTTTTGAGGGAGGTACACAAATGCATGAAGATGGTTTTAAATGAACCGCATATTGTATATTAGGTCCCTTCATCACTCAGATGGTTTTGAGCTGCTTGGGTGATCTCCCTTCTTCTATGCCACCAAGCACCTAAATTCCAAGTTTGATGCTATTTTGAAGCTTGGTTTAGTGTGGGGTTTTTTTTAAAGGCTTTGTTCTCTGCATTCTCCTCAGTGCTTGCAAAAATTCTGTTCACAGGGCTTCTTTGTCTTCCTCAGCAGAAGTGCAACCCCATGTCCCTGACACTGCTTCTGACTGAAAGTCTAGTTTACTTGGTTTTCTCTGCTTACACCTTGATGCATTTTAAAAGCTAAATTGGGCAAGTTTTACTTTGCAGTAGCTCCAGAAACTCCATATAGCTTTTTTTACAAAGGGATGTCTGATTTTCCTCTGCTTGAGAAATATCAGTTAGAGTTCCCTGCTGAATGGGGACCAAAGAAGAAATGCTTTTTCTCTTTTTACATTTGATGGGGACTTAGCTTGCATGTACATCTTAATCTTTAGGTGCATATGGTAAAGACTCATGTGTACAATAGTGGTGTAAAGAGGAAACAAACACAGCCCTTACTTATGTGGACATTGAGCTCCACAGCACCATAATTGTGAATCTTCTTGCACAGGTTTAAGTCCTCAAGATGCATCCTGTTTAGAGAAAGCATTTTCAATATGCTTCCAATAGGAAGATCACTTGCAAATAAGAGCCTTAACTCATGTATATAGGTGGTTTTTTTCTGTCCTTAGTTTCTTTCCCATCAACTTGTACACAATTCATGGAAACTGCATATGCTTTTTCCACAGCTCACTCTCTCATGTGAAACTTGTACATCTTACCAGAACTCTTTGTTTCTGTAACATGCTTTTTTGTGGTATTATTATGCCACCTCACAAATGTAATTATTCTGTTTGAAACCAGTGTTAAGTGTCACAACATAAATAAAACCATTGTTTTCATTACTGCCTTATGGCACGAATACTAATCTAATGTTTGGCTTCTTGGAGCTCTTTAGAAGAAACCGACAGCTAAAATTTGCAGGTGTGTTCCTAGATAAATTCTTACACCAATATTGTAATTTCCTCATGACTCTCATTTATATGTAACTTTGATGTAAATTGGTTTGTTCACAGAGTCAGATTTGCTGGCTTGCCTAGACCTGAGGGTAGATCTGGTAACCTGAGTCATGAACTTCAAATAGTAGTACCACAGAAAAGGTACTTGCATTTTTCAAGGTTTTGTTGTTTGTGCGTTGTAGGGTTTAAGCACAACTGGTCTGTCTCTTCCTGGCCCACACTGAGTCATCACTCACTAGCATGGAGTAGTGGAAAATGACTAACAGCTACTCCTTAGGAAGTAAAACTTTTCCTCAAAACAGAGCTGGGCTCTTTTCAGCTGTATACTTCAGTTGAAAGTGTATTTCACAACATAAATATGCAGCCTCAGTGATACAAATATTAACATGCTGCTTTTCCTGAGTGGTTGTGACTTGAATCCATGATCAAAATAGTGGTAATTTGGCTAATTTTGGTGAGGGACAGCTCACAAAAATATAGAGTTCTTACATCTGTGTAACTTGTAGTTCAGTTCTCAGATTTCACCAATCTTAGAAAAAACCTGACACCCTAAACCACAACTCACTGAACCAAAAAGTGTCCCTCTGCTTCTGTGAAAGGACACCTTAACTGAGGGAGGGACAGTCAGGGTAGAGCAGGCATTCAGCATCTTGGAAAGAAGTTGTATGTCCCCCTCCTTCCATGCTGACTGTTTCTCCTTGTAACACTGAAAGGAAGCGGGGGAGAGAGAATGGGAAGAATATGAAAAACCAAAGAGAGAAAAAAATAGGTGAAACTTAGTGTGGATGCTGGGGTGAGAGAGGGTGTGAAAGCTGCAGGGGGTAAGTGGGCTCGCTGGAAGCAGGTATGGCAGCTCCTCAAACTCCAGGAAGAGACAAGAGTGAACATCATCTACTTGTGTCAGCTTCCCAGCACGGTGTTCTTGTGACTGCGGGATGGAGCCTGTGACGTGTGACTGCTTCATCTTTAACAAGTAACTTATATAGCAACTTCTCTGTCGCTGCTTTCGAGGAGTGGGGATCGCTGCTGCTCCTGTCAGCTTTACATCTGGAAACAATAAGCAGCACCTAACCGATTAAAGATCTTTTTCTGTATTCTCTTAAACGATCAGAAATCTGCACTATTCTGCTGTCCTTCACTGCAAACTGGAGACTGCAACATGCTCCTGTTCACTCTGATTCACTCTGCTTCAAAATGAGTTCCGCTCTAGTTCAAAAAGTATTCTCGGACAAAGGTTTGGTAAGAAACCCAAGCACGCACATTTGATAGTCCTTGACAGGAAAACCTGCTGTTTGCGTTTCTCCTTCAAAGACTCTTTTGAGTCTCCGCCACGAGTTACTTCCTCTGTAGGTGAATCACACTGGAGAGCACCCGGAGCTGGAGCTTTCTTCCCGCTGGTGGCAGCCTCGGCAGGGACACCGGCTGCCCGCGGGAGCCGGTGTGTGCCCTGTGAGCCCGTGTGAGTCCGTGTCAGCCACCGTGTGTCCCCTGGCGTCCCTGCGAGCCCGCGCTGCTCTCGTACCGCCGCGCCCGTGCTGCCGCCCCCTGCACCGCGCGGGCGCTGCGGCGCCCACGGCCGGCGCCAGGGCTGACGGGCGGAGACCGGCCGAGGGACGCGGGCCGCTCTCGAACGGGTACAACTGCTCAGGGGCCCGGCCGCGCCTTCGCGCGTGTCTCACCCCAGAGGGGAGAGCCCCTCGTTTAATGAAGAGCTGTAATTAAAAAAAAAAAAAAAAATCTGGTACCGGCCGCCGGCTGAGCAGGGCCCGGGCCACACGGCGCGCCCCGCCCCCGGTAGCGTCACGGCGGCGAGCGCCGCGCGGGCCGGGCTGTGGCCTCAGTGATCCGGGCAGGCGCGGCCGTGGCGCTGCCGATTGGCGGGCCCGGCTGTCGCTCTGAGCACGGGGAGGGAGCAAACGCCGCGGTGCCGGGAGTTGGCTGCATCTTCCGGGCGGCCGCGCTTATTGGGCGCTCTGCCCGCTGAGCCCGCCCCTCTCCCGTTGTGATTGGTCGGGGCTCTCCCCGCTCTCGCGGGCCGTCGCTGCTGGCTGCCCGGGCCGTCAGTCGCGCCCGGGCGGGGCGGGCACAGGGCGCTCCGGTCCCCGCCCCGAGCACCGCCCCGCCCGGCCCGCCCCGCCCCGACCGCCGGCCCTGGCCCCGTCTCGCCTCGCCCCGGGCTCGCCGCGCCACCAACGCCAGCAGCCGCAGCAGCGGAGGCAGCGGTGCGCCCCGCCACCATGAAGGTGACCGTAGACTTCGAGGAGTGCCTGAAGGACTCGCCACGCTTCAGGTGCCGCCGAGAAGGAGCCGGGTCGGGGTCGTGCTGGGGGACAGGAAGCGGGGTGTGGGGCGGCCCGGGCTGTGGGGGCCCTGGGGGTGTGACAGGTGCTGGCGAGCTGTGGGCAGCCGGCCTTGAGTGGGGGGGCAGGCAGGGGATGTGTGGGTCCTGCCCTGGCGTGAGGGCTCTGAGGCAGAAGGGGAGGGGGGATGTGGGAAATGCAAGGAAGGAGGACGGCATGTGTGGTACGTGGGACTGGGTGGGCAGTGTGCGGGGTCTGGGCTCGTGGAGATAGCGCACTGTGCAGTGAGCTTTGCTGGGGTCACTCGCCTTTGAGGAGATGGGGGTGAACGGGCTGGGGGTGAACGGGCTGGGGCAGCCGAAGCAATGTCTGTTGAGACTCAGGCTCGGGAGGGTGGACTCTTTGGTGGTCTACCTTCGGTTCTTCAGAGTTGTGCTCACACTTCAGTTCCCAGTGTCTCCTGCCTGCGTCTGTTGCGTGGTCCATATTCGGTGTGGCCACTGTTGGAGTGCCAGTAGCAAACAAGCTCCCTATCGTCTTACTTCCTGTTGTCAGAGCAAGGCATTCACTCCTTTGTTTTTCCCCAGTCGAGGGACCAGTTGTCTATCATTGCTATAAGGTTATTTCTTATGTCAGGCAACTTTCTCCTCAGTCTTTCCTTATGTTTTTACCCATTCTATATATATTTTTTACACCATTGTGTCTAATCAACATAATTGTGCCTCTCTGTGGGATGTGTGGCTGGTCTGTGCCTACATACATCCACTTTCTGTGCCTGGTATTACCCTGCTAGATGGTGGAGATGCAAACAGCTCCATGACGTGTTGTGTCACTGCTGTGCCCCTCCTGTCCCATGCCGAGCCCATATCTCAAGGGCCTGTGGCTCTGTGGTGAGCTCTGGATATTGAGGGAAATAGTGCTGCTCTTTCTGTGCTCTCTGGCAGTATGTTCACGCCTCCTCTTTGTATCAGCTTTAGCAATCCTGTGGTTTCTGGGATGTAGAGGAAGTTGGAGAAGGAAGGTTGGTTGAATGGCTTACCCTTGGCAGAAGTTGGAGTTCCTGTTCTTCCCTCCTGTGCTCCTGCCTCTGCTGCCAGTTTGTCGCTGGCTGCTTCTCCCACAGGTTTTTTGGTGACTGTGACATGTGTTGTTGGATCCTTCAATGAGCTGGGTGCCCTGGCAGAAGAGACGGGGTGGTTCTCTGCCAGGTTAGTGAGTTGTGTCAGCATCTCAGTGGGTGTGAAACCTACTGAAGCTTATGGGAAGTACAGAGAGGAAACTTTGCTGCCAGAAGCAAGGCTAGAGGAAGGCAATGGAGAGTGAGACATCCCTTAGAGCAGCAAGGGGTTTTTACATTGGTTTAGCTGTTTCACAGAACTTTGTCCTGAGCTGGACGTGCTTGCTATGTATATATATTCTGAGCCACCTGTATTTAGTGTTGGTCCATCCCATTTGGTGGCAGATTGGCATAATTTAACCACAGAACTATACCAGTAGTTGCATTTTTTAATTACTCATACTTGCTGAAGTACTAAATACGCTTGAGAAAACAAGAAGTTGTGACTAAACTTTGTGAGCAGAAGTGTGCTGCTGTTTCTTCAAGGTAAGTCATACTTGTTCATTTGAATTTACATTGTAGCATTCTCTTTTTGCCCCCTTCCTTTCCTTCAAGGAAAAGAAAACTGGAGACAACCCTTTGTTGTTACTTCATGATCTTTATTATCCCAGTCTGATACTAGTACCTTTGAAGAAATTGTAGTAAATCTTGTGGTGTAGTCACTTGATGCCAGCAAAACATCCTTCCAACCTTTAACTGATAGGAAACGGTTAAAATTGTGAGGTAAAATTCCTGTAGTATTTCTGAAAAAGTTCATATCTTTCATTATTAGTCATTAATATTTGCTGTTATAATTTTGGATGTTCTCAGTGTTTGTATGAATTACCCAACCCAAACAGTAGAAACCTTCTGAATGAAGGTTACTGCAGTGTTTGTATTGAGGGATGATAGAGACACTAATGTAGAGCAAGGTCATGAGAAAATCCTATGTTCTTGCACAGGGTAGTGCGGACATAAAGCAGCTTCTTGCTCTGTGTTCCTTGTAGCAAAGCTGAGCTGCAGCTTTCTCCTGACCTTGCTGAGCAGGAGGGTGTAGCTTCTGTCCTTCCTGTCAGTCTACCTGTCAGAGCTGTTAAATAAAACTGTTGGGAGGTATGTAGTGAATAGAAATGTCACAGGTTACCTTCTTATGGTCGTGGTGATAACTGGGAGGACATGGGTGAATCAGAGTTCCTGAGTCACCGAATCCCTGTTTTATGTGGAACTATTTAAATCTTTCAAAACATGCTACTACAGGCGGCGTCATCCACATGGCTTTCTTTCTTGCTTATCTATTTCTCATGAAGTTCATATTGATATTTTTTGGCTTTGAGATTTAATTGGGCCCCAAATCTCAGAACCTAAGGTCTGTTTACTTGCTTAAAGTGCTTTTGAAGCTACCATGGACTGTAGCTGTTGAGGTGCTGATATGTGGTTAGATAATAATAGTTATAAAAGCTCACAGCAGAAGCATGATGAGTTATTTCATACCAAGGCGTACTGGATTTTTTTTCTCCCTCCAGTAGATGATAAAGAAATCTCTGAATTACAAAACTTGAAGGAATAATGTCTTACTGCATCACTGGATTTGTAAACTTACCACATGCATAATCAGTTTGAAGTTGGGGACTTGATGTTTAGAAACTGATTTTTAAGGTAGTGGGAGAGGCTATGAGTTCAGGCACAATTTTGCAAATGTGTAGTCATGTTTTTTTTCTAAACCTGCTTTGAAAATAATCTCGCTGAAATCACATGCTTTTCTGTCATGATCCCCTCTCATAAAACATGGACAGACTAAAGATCTAGCAGGAAATGCGTTTGCAGTTCTTCTACAATGTGTCAATGACTTCCCATCAGATGAAGAAGTTGGCTGAGGAGGGGCCTTGGAGTAGTCCTTGAACAGTAAGAACTGTTCAAGGCAAGTTCTGTGTATATAATCATGCATTCCTGCAGTAGTTTTTTGATATGCAAATAGCATTGTGAAATAATTCTTTCTGCTTTAAACAATGAGAGTTTAGGTTTCAGAGTTTAACGGAACAGGCTTCTACATTGCTGTTTCATTTTTATTTTTTCTTCTCTTACTTATAGGATGTTTTTTGTCAATGAAGTATCACTGTAGCAACCACATGAATCACTGGAACTAAATTACTAGAAAGGAGAAGCAATTTTAAGTGATGTGGAAATACAGCTGCTCTAAGTAGCAGTTAACAATTCTGATAAACAACAGATAATAGAGCAAAATTCAGTTGCTTGTTATCTGTGCAATTGTATAACTCTCTTCAAAAACATTCAGGCTGATCCAGTCTTTAAAAATGCTTTAATAAAAAGCTCTGTGTTTTTGAGAGAATTTCTTTGTCCTTATCTGTCACTGTTGCCAAAGTTTTTTGTTGTTGTTGTTGTTTTGGGGGTTGTTTTGGGTTTTTTTTTGCATTTAAATTTCTATTCATTTCCTGAGACCTCAGCTGCAGAACAGATGATGGGTGAATGAGGTAGATCAAAATATAAATGAAACTGTTGTCAATTAGCATTCTTTGTTAAATGTTCATGGGTAGTTTCTGGGTAGAACTGTGGTTATAGTGTATTCCCTTCAAAGGGACTCATCTGAGTCTTCTATTTTTCCTGAGCTAAAGCCTTGCTCTGGAGGGCAGGCCTGTGGTGTAGGGCTGCCTAGTCACTGGAGTTCCCTGCTATGTGCTGGCCGCCTTCTCCTGTGCCTTTGGCCCTGCTCTGTGTGGGACCAGCTGAGGTGCACCCCATGCTTGTCCAGGGGAAGCAGGTTGAAGGGGTCACTTGTGCCACTTCCTGGCTTTCTAGATTGATGATGTTCTCTTCTTTTGCACTGTGTAACCAAAGGTTTGCAACTAAGCATCTCATTCCCAAATAATAGTAAATGTTTTGTCACTTAAACTAGGAGTAATGTAACAAAGTGACTTATTTGACCTATTTGGAATATGTTGTGTTCAGTAGTCAGAGAAATTATCAAAAGTGCCTAACTGATATACTTTGGTCTGCTTATTACCTTCTGGAGAATATGTAGAAGTCAGAACATCAGGAGAGTTGTCCCTTCAGTGCTAAGTTCCACTGAGAAGGGTGCTGTGGATGGCAACAAACCCCTCGTGTGCAGCCTGAATTTAGAGCTTAGCCCACCTGCGTGGATGTGGCTCCACTGAAATCACTGAGGTTGTTGCTCCTGGGGTGAACTCAGCCACTTTCAAGTGTGAAGAGGAACAAGACCAAGAACTCTGCATACAAAATCTGTTTGTTGTGCTGGGACTTACCTAGCTGTTTTAGACCAGGTTCCAAAAAAATGTTTGGTCTGGGCTTTTTGCCCTTGGTGTTTGGGACTGAAAAGCAAGTTTGTAACATACTTGGCAAGGGAGGATGGAAAGTATTGCAGAAGAATAGGATAAAAGTTACAAAAGAAAAAGCTGCCAAGCAGTTGCTTGTGTGTTTGCATTTAGCATTTTTCATACTTTCGTGGTTTTTAATGTTTATAATTTCCTGTATGAGGCTCCTGAAGTGCACTTTTTGTAGCTGGGGTGTCGGTAGGTTACACGTGTACAACATCCCTGTCAATGCTGCTGGGACTCTGGTTGAGTTAAACTTAGTTAAACTGATTCTAAATTTCTAATTCTGTGCCTTTTTGGAGATTGCAGTGATTGTCCTGTTCTACTCAGGCTCTACTCAATGGTTGATTTATTTTTAAATCTGTAACTATACCTTTCAAATGTACATTAAGAAAATGATTGACCTAAAGAAAGGGGGATGTATTTGAACATAATGTGCAGGGTTAGAGCATTTTTTTGAGGGAAATCATTCAAGAATAAAGAAGATTTGTTGAAGGTCACTCTCAAATACATCTCTAAATATCTCTCACGCTGAAATATATAGTAAATTGTTAACAGTCTTTCCTAATGAAGATTAGAGAAACATGTCCTGAAATCAGGATGACTTCATTTGGTCAGTGCACCTAAAATTTTAAAATAATAAAAAAAGTTGGCTGGCACAGTTATGAATAACAAAGGATAGGCTTTTTAATGGTGATTCTTTTTCTTTACTGTTTGATTATGATTTACATAAACAAGAGCAAACTTAAAAATTGTAACTGTATCTTAAATTGCTAATAGGAACTTAACATTTTAACTTCCTCAGTTTTGGTCTTTTTATATTTTTATCTGGAAATGTTTAAAAAAACCCCACAATGAGATGGGAGCTTATAGTGGAAGTAGTGACTAAACCTGCATGTTATCATAGCATTGCTGTAGCACAGCAGCAGGATGGTTGCTGAAGAACTGATGTTAATTAAGCCTGTGCAACTGATCTTTAATGAGTACTTGCAGAATTAGAAGGACAGCTTATTTATGCATGTGTGCAATGGAACTGTAATTATCCAAATCCTTACAGTCTTTCAGGTTTTAAATATAGATTTGAAGAGGTTTGGTTCTTTAGCCTGGAGTGTCTCATTTATGTTGGCTAAGCACATCTCTTGTAATTACGTTAAGAACCAAAGTTATGGAGATGTTAGTTTTATATTTTGGGAGGGGAGGAATAGCAATGTTAAAATCTCTGGAAAACAGTGTCAGTAAATAGAATACAAATTGGGAAGGTGGTAGCTGTAAAATAGAAACCTGTGTCTTGGGCTAGATAGACTTTTTGGTGGCTCTATTTTTTCACTGTTACATATCTGTGGAACTGTTGGCCTCTGAATAGCAAATGTGCTGATTTCAGCAATGTTTGCATCATCCTGTGATCTTTTTTCAGGCTTTGCTTCTTGACAACCTTGTATTCAGAACCACATTATTTAGTCAGCAATTTTCTTGTTCTTACTTCGTGCAGTAAACAATATGGTTTCAATTATTGCTAACTTTTTACTAGAATAAATAATTCTAAAAATTTCCCAAAGCAAACTCTGTTCTTCTAATCTGTTTAGGACAAAAAAGGAAAGGAAAATGTCTAATTTCCATTGACTACAGAAATTTACAGACAAGAACCCTTTGCCTTAGTCTTGATGCAGGCCTTGTTGCCTGAATCAGTTTAGTATCTCAAGGTGATGCAAATGCAGAAGTGTCATGTTTACATAGGCAGGAAATAGAAAAATTAATTCTGAGTAATTCAGGGGTTTTTGCCTCTCACTTGTACATGCATGTATAGAAGCTTAAAGTGTGTAAATGCATTTGTGATCTCTGTGAGCAGATACTTCTGTTTTGAGATTTAGATATTCCTGTGAGTTTAGGTACTGATTTAGGTGCTTTGCTTTTTGCTAGTGGCAGATTTGTAACAAAACTAACGACTAAAGTTGCTGTTTGCAATGGAACCCCATGGGGATGACATGCAGATTGATGTGTGGGCTGTAATGTTACTTTAATACATGCAGGAGTTTTCCATACTTCTGTGTGAGGGAATGTAAATCCTGGTTTTGTTGTCACTCTTTACATGACTAAAAGATTATATTATGAACATGAGAAATAGTAGATATTATCATTATGAACATAAACTGGACAATTTTAAGCAGTCCAGAAGACTCAAAGATTGTTTTGCCTTCCTAATAATCTTTTCAAGAGGATTCCTTGTGTATGTGGCAGAATAATGATTTTATGGTTAATGTTTACTTTATGAGCATTAGAAGTAGCCAGGCCTCAGACCTAGAGTAAATCCGTTGTGTTGTTGTAATGCATTGCCTGTGTGAGGAGAAATTTAATTTATGGAGTGATGTCATGTACACATTTCCAAATTGACAAGACACAATGATAGACTAAGAAAATAATTAGTTGCAGAATAGTTCCTTCAAGGTCCTTTTATGAATGAGAGGAGATTTTGAACAGGGAAGGTGCCCGTCAGATGGCTGGTAAACTTACTAGTGTGGCACGAGTCTTTCTGTGAATCAGGATTCCTTTTTGATGTTTTAAGTTATCTGTTTAATATTTTAAGACTCTGCAGTATTCAGGCACAATACTCTTGGATAATTTTTGTTGTTCACATTTCAATATTAATGGGCATTGAAATAGTTGTATTGTGGTTTTGGACAAGAATCTGCAGTAGGTGCACATGCACAAATTACCTTTTCGTTTCATGAGTTTGTAATCTACCTTCAGCCAATCGTTAAAGGAAGACCTCTGCTTACTGTTTTGTCTTGATAAACATAAAGCAGAGCTAGTGAGAATTTGCATGATGTGATTTTGACGTTTCTAAGTTGGATATAATACAAAAAAATTGGAGAAGTCATATGTAGTGAAATGTATTCCGTCTGCTAAAATTTAGAAAACCATATTGTATGCAAGACAATTGCAGATTTCCATCTTTTTGTGTGCCAGATGTTAACTTAAGTAGGAACGTGCATATCAAACACATTTCTATCCATTTGAACTATTCTAGTCTTCAATTTTTAGTAATCTTGTAATATTGTTAAAAATATGTATAATTTATGTAATGCTGGAGATCACATAACAGATTTTAGTATACTGATATTTAGAATGACATGTTGTAGATGGAAATTTGAATTAAAATTCAAATTTTTCCTTTGGTACAAAGGAAAAGTGTGTTGTATTCAGAATTCTGGCCATGAATCCCTTCTGCTGTCAAAGAGATTTGGAATATGACCTGGTGTGAGTCTGTGCTGGAATTCCTGTCCCCCCGTCTGATGCCTTCCTAGATTCCAGCTCTCCAGTGACTCCCTTGCTGCTCAAGCTGCTGGTCAGTGGGCACTAATGGTGTCTGAATGTTGGTAATTTTTGGCATAAAAAGATGTAGTTTGTGTGGAGTTTTGGGTACTTTGTGTAAGTAATCAGACTCAGCATTTGACTGGATTCTTGTGATGAACTTAAATGTAAAGAGCACGTTATAACAATGCTATTGGTTCTATAAAACATGCTGTTGTTACACTTTCGGTTTAAGACAACCCAAATAAACTAAGTGGGTGAAGGAGAAAAATAATGTTGGTGCAGCAGTGCTGGGCTTTGTGATCTTAACTGGCACTAGCAAAAGGCATTGCAAAGACTCACGAGCCAACTGGAAATGTAGCTTATGTCTTGTCTTTCCTAGACTTGTACATTCATGTAAGTTGGGAGTTCCTGTCTATAGAAACTGTTCAGTAAATAATGACCTAGGCCCGTTCTTTCTTAACTTCCTTAAACAGGAAAAGGAGAATGCATCTCATCTGCTGTGTGCCATCTCTCCTCCTAAGCCAGATCTTAGGCTTAGGCTCCTTACAACTATTATCTTCATTAAGATTTGATCCCAAGTGGCTCTTGATTTGTTTTAGCCCTATGTGTCAGGATAAGGTGAACTGCATGCTGGAAATCACGTGTTTCTGCTCTATCGTTTCCAAAGGTGCTTTAGCTGACTAATTCGGGTATCAGTGCATAGATACCAGTATTTGATCAGATAAGGCACGCTGCAACAATGGAACAGTTGCATTGGCTTTGCCAGACAGGGTTGCTATTAAGGATAAAAACTGTTCAAGACAACTGAGATCTGATGTTTCATTGAGGATGCAGCTTCTGGTTGAATTTGTGTGTTGCTAAATTGTTTTAAAAGGCTACACACATTTACACACCTTCTCTATGGGATTATTCCTCAAAAGAATCTACAGGATTGCTCTTCAGAAGAATCTCCAGTTTGTGGGGAATGATTTTTAAAAGTATTCATTTAACTTCATTTCTTTTGTCAAGTGCCTGATTTTGAAGAATATATCTGCCTATTTATTCTATCTTACTTGATTTACCCCAAAAAGAATAATGAAAAAATGACAAGGGGAAGCATTGAATGTGCCTGCTATTACAAAATATCCACTGTATTGTAAATATTAATCTCGCAGGATTTTGTTTGAAAATATTTGCAGTTGATTTGAGATGAAAAACCTTTAACATGTAATAATTAAAGGATATGTAAGCATCTGTTTGATTGAAAAACAGCTTACCTGCAGTTAGCTTTGATAGATGAATGAAATACCAGGATCTTTTAAATCTCATGATTGCTAAAAGTAGTGGGAGAAAAGATACTAAATGTACCCAAAGAAGTTCCAGGGCTGTGGGTGTACCACATGCATTTTGTAATTTTTATGTTATAAAATTCCAAATGCCTTTTTTTTTTTTTTTTTTTTAGTTTAGTTTAGTTTATCACTATCATTTGAAAGGGATAATGGCCTTTTCAAATTTGAAAACAGTAAATTTGAGTAAAACATGAATACACTATATTTCTCTATTGTCCTGCTCTAATGCTTATGCACTCTCGTGGTTTGAGATAGGATTCATTTGACTGGCTGCTTCAGTGCAAAGGCATAAAGGGCAAACAAACTGCTTTTTGTAGTATGCAGGAACAATAAAACTGCACGATAAAACTCTTAATTTAAATGTAAAATGCACTTTAGGTTACTGAGTGTGAGATCCATATATCTAAATAAAAAATTCAAGTTCAGAATTTGTCTATTATAACAAAGGTGCAGCCTTCTCTCTGACTGTCAAATAGAGCATTCTGGTTTTGTGAAAGTGTATTACTGAAATATTCAACTTCTGAAATGGAAAAAAAGGTAAATACTTGCCGAGGACTTGGTCTTCATAGCAAATCTGAAACTTCCCTCAGGTTTCAGTAAAGAAGATCCTCCTGATAAAGCTGGAATTGTAGACAGCTAATGGTCCTCAGCTCTTGTGAAACATGGTGAGCTCTGGTTACAAAGGCTTTGCCAGCTTATCCTGGTTTGTACACAGCAGTGCTCCTCTAACTATGGTGTAAGGTTTAAATTAGCAACTAAGGGAGTTACAAAAATAAAGGGGCAGATAGTACCTAATTTTTCTAAAATAGAAGCAAACACAAGATTCATATTAAGATTATATGATATCTTTTTGTTTAATTGCCCAGTACTCAGACCTTTAGTTGCCTCTACTTTACACGAGGTTTCCTGTGTTGGTGGTTAAGTGCTGCTGTATCAGTTCTGTGCATACTGATCCTGAGAATGCTATGCTGCGGCTATATAGTGATATTTACTCTTTCTGCATTGGCTGCAGGTGAGGTACTTAAGGGGTATCTTTCCAAATCAGGTATTAGTATCTTCACTGTTCCTCAGACTGTTTCTGCTTACAGCTTTTATAAACAAAGCTGACAGGACTCCTTAGCATCTGACTGGTAACTCCAGATTTGAGGCTAACAGGGTGTATTCGTTAGATGTCCTATCTTGTATCTTGTGCTGTTGGTCTCTTGATGGTTATATTTATGCTTCCACTTCCTGACCTTACTACATACTTGAGTTTTCAAATGTTGAAATCCTTCATTCCATCTGCTGCTTCTGTGTTCAAGATCCTGGGTAGTTGCTGAGATTTAAAAGATTAAGGCAGCTCTGTGATGTTGGCAAATTTTCAGCAGCAAGGCTTCTATACAACCCATCAGTTCCTTGAGCTCCTTTCTGCTGCTCTTTGTTGTTGTTGTTGCTGCAAGATCTTGCTACTGTAGTCGTGCTTCCTTATCTGATAGTAAGTCCACCTAAAAAGCTTTTGACCCAATCGTGGATGTTGGAATCACTAGTCAAGAGTCATTCAGGGTGTGTATTGCAATGTGTTGCATTCTTATCAACTTGAAGTGCAATCACCTTCTTTTCCGTGAAGCTTTTATGGTCACCTTTGTGTCCCCATCTTGTTAACTAACAGCTGTCTTCTGATGAACAAAACACTGAAATTGAAAGATGCAGAAAATCCTCCTTCTCAGACTCTTTGTGGAGGAAACAGGTTGCTGATTTCCTGCTTAGGCTTACTGACAGGCTCTTTTGGGGTAGAAAAAGCTTAGGAGAAAAATATTAAACAAAACCATTGGGAAAATAGCACTGTTGGGGATTTCTGGCAATTTACTGCAAAAGAGGAGTGAGAGAAAAAGTTTAAAAATTTAGGTCCATCAGGTAGCACAGAAGTCCTTATAGTCTGTTTGTGGTTAACTGAGTGATGTAGACTGTTAAATGCTAGTGCAAGCTTAGTGATAATGAGTTTGGCTTCCAGACATGGTTGTTAAGAGCAATAGAATTTGTTCCTTTTTGAAGGTTGATTTGTTTATAATGCTCATTATCTTTGAGCTGTGTGTAGTCTAGCAGTAAAGAACAAATTAAGTGAAGTATACATCTTAAAAGTATTTGTCCTACTTGTTATATCAGAGCATATGAATTATTGAGGAACTTAAACCTTGTAGGTGCAGACAGCCTTAGAAAGTAATACCTACAAGCAGACCTTTGCTTTAATAATTCTATGAATTCAGTAAATACCGTTGCTTTATTTAATTTGATTATTTTCTAAGAGAATTCTGATTTGAGAGGAGTGGAGGAATGGTCCTTTTAATATTGAGGACTTGATTCCTGTTTCTCCAGGGAAATTTGAAATGCAGATAGTGCTTGCTGCGTACCTGAAAACTTGGCTTATTCATCAACATCATAGTCTTCTGTTCAAGAAATGTATTTCCATATTTCAATCCCCCAAGGTCATAGAAGATTCCTAGGATTTCAGGGTGGGGGTTCAACTTTCTGATTAAAAGCCCTACTGTTCATGTAGGGTACGTAGAAGTTTTTCCAAGCGATTGATAAAATGTTGTGTGGCAATGACTGAAGAATTAATAATGTAAGGAATGAGGAATTTTATCTTAGTGTGTCAGGGAGAGTTCATCATCTGCTCCTCAGTATGGAGGGGCTCTGTGCCAGCGGGGAAAAACTTCTGCAGTGCCAAACCAGGACTTCAATGGGCTCTATGACAGGCTGCAACAGTGTTCTTTCTTCAGACCATATTAATGGTTATGACACATCTCATAAGTTGTAAAACTCTTCCTATATCTATCCATGCTGTTATCCAAAGTTATTAGGCCTTATTGTTCCATGTATGCCTTCTTTGTCCCTCAAAATGTCATGTTTCTTTTTTAGTCTCTGCTTGTCTGATGCCATAACACGTAACAAGTGTATTCCTTCTTGGCATGCTGCTTAACATGCCTCTGGACACCTTTGTGTATCTCATTGTACATGAGGGAAATCAAATGAAGTATGCAGTGATTGGAGGGTCCCCTGAGAAACTGGAGGGTAGGTCTGCCATGCAGCAGGGCCTCAGCAAGGTGAAAAGCACAGGTGGAAAACAGCTAAAGTTCAACCCAGACAAATGTGAGGACTTCCTCTGGAAAGTAACAACACTGTGTAGCTGTGCTGGTGGACAGGGACCTCCGCAGCCTGGGGACCAGCAAACGGCCCTTGGAGAGCCGTGAAGGGTGGCAGTGTCCAGTGGCATTAGACGTAGGGCTGTGTGTGTTCCCCTGGCCTGAGGCTGCCCTCAGCACTCTGGCCGTGGCTGTTTCTGAACTCATCTCTGAGTAGTTGCTTTGCCTCAGAAGGTGCAACTGCTGTGGGAGGAAAGGGAGGTGGAGGTAAAGGAAGAGACAAACCAGACCGAACAGGTGAGCAAGTGTAATATCTTCTGCGGTACGCCTGCATTTTAATTTGCCTTTGCATCACACTACAGGTCATAGTCTATCCTCTGATTAATGTCTACTGGCCTTTTTGCTATCTGTCACCTGATAGGCTCTGACATAGAGGAGGAGACATTCCTTTAAATCATCAGGTTCACATTCTTACCTTGCACTTATGTATCTCATTTCCAGGTTTTCACATTCGGTAGTACCTTTTTTTTCCCAAGCTGCCTTTAAGGTGTTGTGGATGAAATCTCTAGTGAAGCCTAAGTTATACATTGAGGAGCTGTTCTGTATAGAATATGTGCAAGTAAGAGAGCTGTGTCTTTGAGCACAAGACTTTAGCAGTAATGCCATTGAAACTGCAGTGGTAAAAATTCATTATTTCCATTTTATGAGTCTGAATATATGAATGTATTCAAAAGCCCCAGAATGAATAGCAATTGATTTTGTGACTTGTTCCCGTTCTTCTGAAAGTATATTCAAGGAACGAATCGAAACTTTTCTCAATTAAAAGAAAAAGTAAACACAGATTATTGGAAAATACTTTATTATTGGGCTTTTATTATTCTGAATGCTTTTTATAGTGATGTATTATTTCTAAAATTAGTAATTATTAGTTAGTTGCCCATAGCAGCTTTGACCTCTGCTGTTTCTTGTTTTTCAGCATCTGATTTAGAGTGACTACTGATTGTAGCCTCCTCGTTTTCAGGAAGACAATCTGAAAATGCAAACTAGAATATGATGAGTGAATAAGCAAAAGACTAAAGGCAGGGTGTGGCTCCAATGGCAGTTAGATTTTGTTTGAAGAGGAGCTGACTTTAAAAGCACTGGTGATCACCACTCTTCTGTGAGAGCAGACGAGCCCTGCAGACCCTGTCTGTGGCCATGGTGTGCGTGGTGTTCTGGTCAGCAGTGTGTAGTGGATTGCTCCTGGATAAATTGTTTCTGTCGCTCATGTCTGTGGCTTCTGGTCTGAGTGACCCATTATTTTTTAGAGGAAAGTTTATCCATCATCATTCTGTTTCGTTCCTTAACGTGGAAATCTTTCACTGGTCATTTAAAGGGAGTGTGGTGATGGACGTCACAGTTCAGCTGTCCTTTGCGTATGCTGGGCTGGTAACTGGTGACATTATCCTCTTGTAAAAAGGCTGCAAAGTCAGGTCTTGAGTTTTCTTCCATCAACTTCTATATTCCTCCTGCACTACAGCTGTTCAAGAAGCTGTGTCTAGCAAACTGAACTGTGTTTTAGGGGTGTAGTGGAGGAGAGAAGTTGCAGCAGAGGAAAGAAACACATTCCTGAGAGTCCTCATTATAGAGCATGAAGAGTACGGGAGACTGCTCATTTATGAAAGTTGTCCTCCACCCTTAAGCAGCTGTTCTGGTTTTGTGCGTTGCCATGCAGTATTTGAACATCTTGGGAAGCCACAGATGTTTGACTCATACACTGGACCTGATTTGATCCTTATTCCTAATGCTGGAGCCTTCTGGCTGAGATTGCTGTGACGTAAATCTGTGACTGCTCCCAGCTCCCACTTCACCAAGGAGCAATAGTTTTGTTACATGTCAGGTCTGGCACTTGGTCCTCAGCTGTTTCACCACTGCTTCCTGTGTTTATAGCTGGACAGTGGGTCTTGGCTGTGGACATGACATTTACTCTGAATTATGACAGTTTTCTGAGAACTTTATGCCTGACACAGATGTTTCAGAGAGAAATGCACCTTTGTATTCTGTGGCTTCAAAATGTTTTACATTAAGAAAAACAAGGGTAGCATTAACATAGCACAGGTCAGATCAGCTGTTTTTCATGTAACGCTAGCCCAGGATGAAAACATGAAGACAATTTTTGTGACTAGGTGGTACATAATTGGATGTATATATCTATATTCTGGTAGTCTGAGGGCAACTTCTCCATTGTTTTTGTGCTTGTAATCCAGTATTGGACTAATACCTGTGAATATGTTTGCATGATATTAACTTCTACTAGTTTTTATGTGGTGGAAACAGTGAAAATAGTCATTTCTATGCAAAGAAACATAGAATTAAAGTGGGGTTTGGCTGGAACCTGACAGCTGTTTGCTCAGTATCCACCTATCCAGATGTGCCATTCCTGCATCACATGGCAGTGGTGGGAAATAGCCCAGAGAAACAGGCTGGTGCCTCAGGAGCCTGTGGCATTTCAAAGATCTGCAATAAATAGGGTGGTAGTGGGGTGTATCTCTACTTTCTCCTATGACACCTCTATCTGCTTTGCTTTTTACTTCTTTTTGCTTGACCTACCCTTCATTGTTTCAGTTTTTTGATGTTCTGCTGTTACTTCTTCCAGTTGAGCTTATTCTGTCTTAAAATTTGCCTCTTGGAATAGAGGTTTAATTACTGAACAGATGTGTTGTCTTCATTCTGCCTGCTCTAACTGCCTTTATCTCTGTTCATTTTGAGTCTTAGACTTTTAGCTCATTAAGTCCTGTGCAACTAGAACTCTTCACTAGTTAAAAACACTAAAAAAATAATACTCTTATCAGATCTTGCTGCAGTTCTGTAAATAAGCTACTTAATCATGCTTTTATGTTAATGCCAAAGAAACAAATAAAAATTTGTTGCACTGTGATTATAAACAAACTAATACAAAATTGCAGTGTAAATATTGAGATGCTTTTCCTTCCTTTGGGTTTTTGGTTTTTTTTTTTGTTTTTTTTTTTTTGGTGGTTTTTTTTTTTTTTTTTTTTTTTTTTTTTTGTTTGTTTGGTTTTTTTTTAATTCTCTTTAATGCTTTCCGAAACAAGATTAGCTAGAGACTTAAATGGAAATTAATCATTTATGAAAAAAAAATAAAGAAAGTAAAAGAAATTGATTTTGCCTGAAATCCTTCATGGTCTGAAGCTAGCAAAGAGGGAGAATCCAAAATGTAGCTGCGAGGATTGCTTGGATATAAAACATAGGACATAACTGTGGGAATGCGCTGAGGTGCAAGAACTGGAATGCAACTATGTGTAGTGAAATCTGCAAAAGCTGGGAATGTCATGCTCAGTGTTTGAGATCTGCAAGCAATTGGCAGCATTTTTCAGAACTGTTCTTTTAATAAAACTGCTTTTCCTGAGCTTGGGGCCTGAGCTGGTCTTTTTTTTTTTTTCTTTTTTTTCTTTTTGTGTTCTTGGCTTGTACTCATGTGAACTCAAATGGAATTAGCAAGAGACAGTAAAGCTGTGCTTGTGTGTAGTCTCTCCTCAGTGTTATAATTTGGCTTAAGAAATTCCTGCTGCAAATCATTCTTCCCTGCCTGTATAACTTTTTCCAGGAAGAGATGGGGTTTTTTGTAGGACTGAAATGTCTGATCCAATTTTCCAAAAAGCATTACAGAAAACTTCCTATTACTTTTTTTCCCCCAAGGCGGGCTACTACTGGTAAACAGTATGGGTCCATGAACAGTTATGCTGGAATGACTGAAAGAATGGGCACCCTGTGATGGCAGCAAGGGCACTCCCTGCCAGAAATGAGTCCATTCAGCTCTCAAGGCAATAGCCTCACGAAGCAGCAATGTTCACAGACTCTGAACAAACTGTCATGCATCCTCAGTCTTCTGTTTGTTCAGGTGGCAATAAGGAGAGAGGTGTCCAAAGAAACATGAGCGTTCAAGGAAAAAAAAAAAAAGAAAAAAAAAAAAGAGAAAAAAAGCTGTGCTTTAGCCATGTTCCATGAAAGCAGCTTTTACTGGCAAGTTAAATTTGACTGGCCTGGAAGATTTGACCAGTTTAAACTAGAGGTAAATGACCAAATCAAGTGTGACATCAGAACTCCATGCGGGTTAATTGATACATGGCAAGTGTTGTTTTTTCCTAATCTCATTGCAAGGTTATTCATGAAATTGTGGCACCGTTTGAAGGTTTGAG
The DNA here is from genome assembly GCF_015227805.2 of Hirundo rustica. NCBI lineage: Eukaryota > Metazoa > Chordata > Aves > Passeriformes > Hirundinidae > Hirundo > Hirundo rustica. The sequence continues at coordinate 13,590,462 of NC_053459.1, forward strand.
CCAGGAGATCACCAAAAGAGTTAAGAAAGTTCCCTCCGACTTTCAGTTTCTTTCCTTTGTTGTTAGCTTCAAACATATAGACTATTGTCTATACAGAAACAGAAGAAATCTATTTTGGTGTGACAGATACTAGGATTGATGAAATTTGATCTCAAATCTTTATCATTAGACCATGTTTTAGCAGTGATGTAGTTTCTCTTCTTTCTCTTCTTTCTCTCTTTCTCTTCTTTCTCTTCTTTCTCTTCTTTCTCTTCTTTCTCTTCTTTCTCTTCTTTCTCTTCTTTCTCTTCTTTCTCTTCTTTCTCTTCTTTCTCTTCTTTCTCTTCTTTCTCTTCTTTCTCTTCTTTCTCTTCTTTCTCTTCTTTCTCTTCTTCTCTTCTTTCTCTTCTTTCTCTTCTTTCTCTTCTTTCTCTTCTTCTCTTCTTTCTCTTCTTTCTCTTCTTTCTCTTCTTTCTCTTCTTTCTCTTCTTTCTCTTCTTTCTCTTCTTTCTCTTCTTTCTCTTCTTTCTCTTCTTTCTCTTCTTTCTCTTCTTTCTCTTCTTTCTCTTCTTTCTCTTCTTTCTCTTCTTTCTCCCTTCCTTCCTCTTCTTTCTCTTCTCTCTTTTCTCCTTTCTCCTTTTCTTCCTTTCTTGCTCCCTTTCTTCCTCTTCTTTCTCTTCTTTCTCTTCTTTCTCTTCTTTCTCTTCTCTTCTCTTCTCTTCTCTTCTCTTCTCTTCTTTCTCTACTTTCTCTTCTTTCTCTTCTTTCTCTTCTTTCTCTTCTTTCTCTTCTTTCTCTTCTTTCTCTTCTTTCTCTTCTTTCTCTTCTTTCTCTTCTTTCTCTTCTTTCTCTTCTTTCTCTTCTTTCTCTTCTCCATCAAATTTCCTGCAAATTCTTTTGGTTCTTTAAAATCTATGCTGTTTCATTGCTGAAATTTAAGTAAAACTGTGCTGGCAATACATGAGTTTAATGAACGTGTGTCTGCCCCTTCTCCCCAGACTCAGAGTATTTTTGTGTACAATTTTAAAGGAGAACCTCTTTTGTGCATGCAGGGCAGCTTTAGAAGAGGTAGAAGGAGATGTGACGGAGCTGGAACTGAAACTTGACAAGGTAAGCTTTTAATTCAACAATGTTTGTTCTTAAGATCATCAAAAAGCGTGTTCGGTTTTGTTTTAAAGTTCACAGCTGGGAAGTGTCAGTGGCCGACCAAGCGCCCTGCTCTGCAGAGGAAGGGATCCAGGTCGAGCTCAGAGCCGCGCCTCGGAGGCCAAGCCGGGCAGAGCAGCACCAGCCGCTGGAATCGCGGCCTGAACTCGCTCCTTGCCCCGGCTGAGGCTTGAGCGATTCCCTCCTGAGCTGGCCCCTCCCTGCGGCCCTGGCGCTCGGCCCCGTGCGGAGCTGCTGCTGCCGCCTTCAGCTTCCACGGGAGACAAACGCCGGGGCTCGGTCACCGCAGCGCCGAGAGCCTGGCTTAGCACGACGGCGTGCTGTTTGGTTTGAGAGCTTTAAAATCCGTGCTGTTTGTCACTGGTAATCTGAGGCACAGCAGCCAAACATATCCTTCGCTGTTGTGTGGAGAAATTGACTACTGTAAAATTCATCCTTCATCGTTTTGTCATGCTTTCTGCATGTGTATGAAAAATTGTATGCAGCATCTTTTCAGTTCCTTATTATCTGTTTCTTGGTTTCCTCACCTTTGGAAACTTTTGTTATTTCTTTGCTAGTATTTTGAGAGTGGCTAATTTTTGGTTTTTATCTGTGTAAAGTCGTCTTTCCTTTGGATTTGTGCTAAATGCTTTAAATTATTTTTATCTATGTTTTCACATGGCAGGCAGATGTGATTTGTTTACCTCCTTAACTGCTTTTTGAATACAAGCTTTTTTTCCTGCAGCTGTGAGTTGGCTGCAGAGAGCTGGAGGCAAATAAAGATGGTGTCAAGCCTGAAGACACCATCTTATTCTTTACTACTTGTCATAATATTTCTAGTTTTTTGTAGTTAATAATCTAACAATTTGCTCTTGCAAAATGAATTCAAGATCCTTAATTTTGATTTGCTGTGAGTCTCGGTGAAACTGATGAGTGTAACACACATTTTTGCTGTCGGGGTGTTGAATCTGTTTTGGTGGATCAAACAGTGTAAGTTTAAAGGATCTGAAAAGTCAGTTTTGGAAGTTTGGCTTTTCCACCAGTCTGAAAGGATTGTTTTTGGGGAAAAGAATTCTCATATTCCTTAAATGACTTTATTCAGGGCCTTGTAGTACAATACTAAAGTTGAAGGCCAAGCTTCTTGGGTGAGCTGAAGCACTATGGCCTGAGGGTAATAATTTGTCTAGGCTCTGTTGGTAACTTTTTCTGCTCAGTTGTTCGTACTAAACTTGGTTTTATTGTCTTATAATTTTGACTTTGGGCTACATTGTCTGCAGTTCTGTCCTCCCTGTAAGAAAGAAGACATGGTTCAGGCTTGTGAACCTGGCAAAGGTGAAGGAAAAGGGTTAATGTTGATAGTGATTTTTTTTTTTTTCCTGTCCATTGTTCAAGCAACGTGGACATTTATCAGAATGTGGAAGATCACCCTCAGCTTTCCATTTTTCTAAGGAACTGAATCAACATAAAAATTACTGGGTAACCGAAGCAGGAAGGGTGCTTGGATGGTTTCTTTGCCTCAGCAGAGGATCAAGTACTTCTGTGTTGCTTTTCATGAAAATGTATTTACCATCCTTGAAAAATCCTTCAGAGATGAGGGTTCAGTCTTCTGGTTTTATTCTCAGCTTGGCTTAGGGTGGGGAAACCCAATCATGATGTACTGCTTCTCAAGAGAGCATCTTGGCAATTGCAGTAACCACTCTTTCTTGCATAAATGGCCCAGTGCATAAATGGTTCAAGAATTGGGGAAACATCCCTCACAAGATACTGAGGACCTTCCTATCAGACTGCAATACCATGAGGGCTGAGTTGCTGGCTGAAGCAGTGAGTGGTAGGGATGGAAGGCTGTCAGGAATTAGTCTGTTTGTGAGTGAAAACATGGTTGATTTCACCCCCTGAGATGTAACAGCTCTTCAGCTGTGCTTTGTGCACAGAGCCTTTTGTTTTCCTGTGCCTGTATTTTGAGTGTCTCAGGATGAAACAACTGGTGTGGGTTTCATTTTTGTTTGTTTTGTGGTGGTTTTCCTCCACAATAACCTCATAATCTGCTTGGGTTCTAACCAGTTATGTTTTAGTTGCTGTACTTTTTGCCCCTGTAAAATTCTCTCTTGAAATATGTACAACATCTCAGTTAACAATAAATCAAATAAAAAATAATTTAAAATATTATGTAGAGTGATAACTTTCCCAATAGCATATCTGTTGACCTACAGTAGTATATTTATAGATGTCACCATATAGTAGAAAGCTTTTCATAGAATCTGAGGGTGAGAATTTAACTTTTGAAATTTTTATTTCATAAACTTAACTAAGCTCAGTGTTCATGTTTATAGGATGGTGTAAAAACCAAACAGAAATAAGCCTTCTGCTTTATCTCTCTTTTTCTACTCATTTTAGCTGGTGAAGCTTTGTATTGCAATGATTGATACTGGGAAAGCGTTTTGTACAGCCAACAAGCAGTTCATGAATGGAATTCGCGACCTTGCACAATATTCCTGTAAAGATATATTGGTTGAGGTAAGTCCTTTGAGGTGAAAGTGGAGGGAGAGAAACATAACTTAAAAAAGGTACAACATAACAGTTAGCAAGAGAAGCAGTTGAAGTTTTTAGTATTATTTGCCTTTTTGCTCCTTTTTCTTTGATATCTCTTTTATAGCAGGAGTTTTTCTGGCTGTGGTGCACTGCAGATGTCTATGCTGTTTCGTTTCAGCAGTGACACGGGTCTGCCAGATTTCAAAAAATGCGTTAGATTAGTGTGTGTGCTGGTGATTGCAACACATTAACCAGTTTTTCTGAGTGAGGGTATTAAATGTGAAAAATCTTAATTACATATTAATTTAATATGTAATATTAAATGCTGTAAATTAATGTTTTAGATTATGTGAGTTTCCCATATCTTTAGTCAATTTGAATTTTTCCTGCTTTCCTTCAGTTTGCTACTTTATGTATAGGTAGGTAGAAGTAATATTTTTGTTGCTTGTATCTTTAATGGATTTATTTGATATTACAGCCATGTTGTCCTTCTAACCTAATGGTTTTAGTCTCATAATCATGCTATAAGGAAAATGAATTTCCAGGTTCTTTACTGAAAATCTGTAACCTGGTGAAGTGTTGCTTTTGTGCAGTGTGTTTAGTAGGACTTAAGTTAAACCACTTTTATTTTCTCTTTACAGACCAGTTTGACAAAGTTCTCTGACACCTTACAGGAAATGATTAATTATCACAATGTGAGTATTTCCAGCTGCAATGTGGCACTGAAAGCTCATCTCCAGTTATATTTGGTAACAGATTACCAACAAGAAAGGCTTTACCATTAGTGTTTGCAAAGTGTAATGGTTTAAATGGTGTTAAATAACTCTTGTTTTATACTAATAAATATTTTATTAATTAATTTTTTGTGAAGTGTTTATAAATATCCCCTTTTCTGCAGTTTTCCGTCTTGGTTTATTTTTCAATTGGAATTTGTAAACTTTGGTGCTCTAAGATAGTAAATACTGAATAGTTTCATCTTTCTGAATCAAACTGATGGTGACAGTTACAGACTAGGAGCTTATACTTCTGCTGCTCTGAAATAATGATAGTCTTTTCCATAATTGCTACTTTTTTCCCCTACTCTTTATAATACACAAAATGAAGCACCTCTGATTTGCATACAGATTTTGGAAGGATAGCAAATTTAACAAGTGTGGAGAAAGGAGAAAATGCTGGAATTTAGGACTAATTGTAATTTTTAGCATGTCAGAGTTAACCAGAAACTTCATTTTTCCCTTGGATGAAAGCGAATTTATTTTTTCCTCTGAAGAGTTTGGTCTTGTATTCTGAAAGCCAAAAGGATGTGTTTGTTCTTCTGTTTTCTTTCTCTTTCATTGGCCCAACTGCTCTTCATTAATTTCCCAGCGAATAGCTGGAAACCAACTGGAGTGTCTCTAAAGGGCTGATAATTTGCAGGACACTTAAAATGTGGAGTTTTCCTACCACTGGGAGTTTAAAAATTGACAAGATGGAGAGAATGCTGTGGAAGTTTGTTATCTTTAACTTGGCTTTCTAAGAGTGTCTGATTAGGCTTTTTTTTAATGCTTGCTTTTAGAATGGAAGGGAAGCAAAGCAGGTTAATAGCATTGTGTTTGATTTTTTTTTTCCATTATACAAAGTGTACATAGCTGCATTTAATCTAATGAAAACTGTAAGGAAGGGAGTAAGTGAACAGTGGGTTTTGGGTTGTATAGAGAAGGGAGTGCAAAGGTTGAAAGCAACAGTACTGAAGCAATTATTACTTTCATGTCAACGATTTCTGCAGATCAGATGGAGCAGATGAACCCAGGCTGTCCCTCTTCATCACACATCTTACTGCTGGTTACCCTCTTAGCCATGTCTTTTATCTATGGTTTGCTCTTTTGGACACCTCTGACATTGGTTCTGTATTATTGCTGCTATTTTATGTGATCGTGGCTTGTACTGCTTTAGTAAAATTTGGTATAGCACAACTCTCCCTTTTGGGCAGTTTGGAGGCAAAAAGCAAAGAACAAACCACATTAAAGAATATTTATTTTCAGATCTAAGAAGGACCAATCTAAGTTGTCCTTTTTTCCTGTCCATGCCCTTGCTGTGCTCAGGCATAGTGAGAACACGGTGGCTTTTACCCAAGGCACAAATATCAGTTGTGAGGCACAATTGCTTTGCCAGACGTGTTGTGGTCCTGCACTGCTTTTTCTGAATCTGCTTAGTTCAATTGGGCTTCCTGGCTGAGAGTGACAGGTCTGTTGTTGAGCCAGGTGACAGAGCCATCAGGAGGGGGAAGCTGGGGGAAGAAGGAGGAAAGAAAGGATGGAAGGGGTAGGAGATGCTCCCACTGAGCTCTGGATGACTGTCACCTTTTTCATGTGAGGCTGTGCTTCAAATAAGGCCAGGGACCAGACTAATGCAGCATCTTCACTGATTCAGCAGTGGAGGAGTAGCTGTGACAGCTTATGGCAAATAGCAGCTTTCTTAGACTTGGAGTGTGTGAAAGGTAGTATGTTGACAAGGCTGTAAACCTAATCAGATCATGATCTGGGCACTTTTCTGTTCTTTTAGGGGAAATGGTATCTTTGTAATTTTCTGCCCAGCACATTTTTTTCTCTTCATTACTGTAAGCAGAATGCAAGGCTTATATTTCTGGGAGTCCTCTAATCATTTGAGTTCCCATCTGGTTTTATCTTTTGGTATTGATCTTGATTGGTGCACTCCCCAGGCACTGGCAAGCTTAAATGTCAGCAGTGGGAGTAGTCCCAATGTGACTTCCAGTTTGTCAAGAAGTTCTTTATTCTAGTTGTCTGCTTTTCTGGTTTCCCAAAGTGGGAATACAAACAGGTTCTTCCATGTGTTACTGGTAGGTACAATTCTGGTTGGAAGGGGCCTCAGGAGGTGTGGATGGTCAGATATGAAGTTGGAGCAGGTTGCTTTGGTCTTGAAAATCTCTAAGCATGGAGACTGGATGCAAAGTACAGTACTACTGCTAATGAGTGGCTTAAACTCAGTCACGTTTCCCTTCAGTGTTTCTAGGAAAGAGAGATGAGCTGGTAAAGGTTTTGCTGTCAGTACTTGGCATTACATAGCTTCCCATTTCCAAATCTTAGTGAAGAATCTAAGATTGAGACCGTTTAAAGAAGACATTTTTTGACCTTAAACTTTGAGGTTTTGACTTGCTTTTTCAAGAAAATTATTTAATATTTCAAGATCTTTACCCTTTATGAGAGATTCTGTTCAACTGGGCCAACTTAAAATTTTGTGATGCTGCCTTGTATATTACTGTTATGCAGAACAGGAGGTGTAGGGGTTGGAAATTGAGGCAACATTTCTTGTCTGCACAATAAGAAGTGACAAAAGGATTTTCCAGTAGCCGTTGACCTGCTCCATTCCATCCTAGAACTCAGAGGGCAGATGTGAAGCTGAAGGAATGAAACTAGGCATGTCTCATATTATCAGGATGAGAGAATAAGATGCCAGGAGCTCTTATCTCTCCTGATAACCGCAGTCTTTAAGAAAAGAACAGCAAGAGTTGTTTGGTTTGTGTTATTTTCCTTATCTTCTCCCTTATCTTTTATTCATTTCAAAACTACTGTGAAGGGATTTATATTTTGATATTAGAGACACAGTGGTTTAATAATAATTCAGATCTAATTCTGCATAATTGCCATTTTCATTTCTGAGATCAGAAGGTGTGCGTACCTCTAAGTTACTGACCTACATAATAATGCTTTCTTTCAGATTCTGTTTGACCAAATCCAAAGATCAATTAAAACACAGCTTCAGACTTTCGTTAAAGAGTAAGTTAATTTGTACTTGTAATGGGGAAATTATACATAAAATGAAATTTAAAACATCTCATTTGAGTGGATGAAACATCCTTCCTGTAAATAGCCACCCATAAATTGAGAAGTGTGTATTAAGGCTATGTCAGAAATCACCCCAAATCACTGAGGCTTTAGATCCAGCTGCAAAAATATTGCAATAGGATGAATTACTGATCTAATTACATACTGTAATTGTCTAAGCTTTGGGGACAAAGCTTTTCCCCAGTAGGCATTAGATGTGTTCAGTTACATTTCAATTTTGTCCTTTCCTTGGAAAAGAAGGACAGAAGCTTCTGTCATAATTTGTGGATTTCCATTCGACCCAAGCATGTATTGAAGAATATAAAATTTGACTGGTATAGCAGTCACAAACTTGGTCTGTCTGGTGTGGCTTTAAACTCTTTTTCATGTTTTGGAATTAACTTGTTATCCATATTCCCTTTTTCCATAGAGATATTAGGAAATTTAAAGATGCAAAGAAACAGTTTGAAAAAGTGAGTGAAGAAAAGGAGAATGCTCTGGTGAAAAATGCCCAAGTTCAAAGAAATAAGCAACATGAGGTAGAAGAAGCAACCAATGTTTTGACTGCAACACGAAAGTGTTTTAGACACATAGCTCTGGATTATGTTCTTCAGGTAAGGATAGCAATAAAAGATACTTCTCAAAACCATTTCTTATGTATGGTTAGAGAAATGCCCTTTACAATGTTTAAAGTTCTTTTTGCAAGCTTCTTGGAGTTGTGGAGATTTACAGAAAAGAGAAGAATTTTATCTGCAAGTAATTTCTTTTTTAATAACATCTGAGGAAAATTAATTGATGCATTCTTATTGCTTTAATGCTCTGGTATTCAGTGTCCTTGCTGCAATGGCACGGTTTAATTTTCCAGTTGAACAATAATTTTGAAAAAACCTCCAGTATTTGCCTGATACTTCACTGAATGTTTCATGAGTTAGATATGCTGTAGTTTCCAATATATTTAAAGTGAAAACTGTAACCTAGCCTAGGAATTACAAATTACCCGAATAATTCTGATACAGAATGTTGGCTACTTCTGCCATTTTAACTGTCTGTTTTGGGTTGTATTCAGCTTGTCTAGATGCCTCAGAATTTGGCATGGTGCTATAAGGGGAGTCAAGAACTTAACTATCCTTTACCTTCAAGTGAAGATCTCCCATAGGGTGTTGAGACGTGTTCTTTGTCATGCTGCCTTATATCCTCTAATACTATAATAATTTTTCTTTTGATACTTAAAATTCATCTGCTTCCTACTTACCTACAGCTACAGCAAAACAGGATTATTGAAACTCAGATGGTATGAGAGGTTGGGGCCTCCCAAATGGGTCTGAGCTCCGATGATCTAACACAGAACAGCTCTTTACAGTTAAGCTAGTTTTATATTAGACATTATCAACTTGATTTGTTATAATCTAGTCAGTTATTTAAAGCTTAATTAACTTTTCTATAAATTGCATTATGAGTTGTAAAATGAAGCGGCCTGGCCATGTTCACAGACATGGTGGTCATTGGTCAACTCTGAACTCCTGCTTTTTAAACACTAAGGTCATTTTGGTATTTGAAAAGTTGTGTGAATTATGCCCCACAGGATTATTTGTACTAGCACTAAATGGTGGGGGAAGCTGGCAGTCACTACTGTAGTAGGCCAGTTCTTGTGTGGGCATTGAACTGCAGGATGTTTGCTCCTGAAATTTGTATGTTCAAAGTATGAGCAGTTCCTGGGATAAAAATGCATTTAGAGTAATTTGGAACAGTTTCAGCATCTCTTAATATGGACAAAAATCAATTCAGCTTTAGGAATTCTTTATACTTGCGTGATTCTTCTGGGAAAATGGGTTTACAGCTCTGGTCTTCTTGTAGCTAGATTGGCTTTAAACTATAATTCAGAACCTTTGCTTTCCTTTTATTTTTATTTTTTTTACTTCATAGGCTGAAGGTTTATTCTATACAAACTAATCTTAATTATTTTTGCTGCAGAAAATTTTCCAAAATAATGACCATTTAAGTACAGAAGTGGAATCTGATTTTGATTATAGCTTCAGCATGTTTATTTTTCTGAAATTCTAAACCGACATAGAGGTGTTAAATTACAAAATCATGCCTGTTTCTGCTAAGTGGGTCTTTTAAAGTAAAATCTGTAGTTCTGGATGGCAACCTTTAGAGATTAGGGAACAAAGAAAATAAGGAAACTTGGTGAATGTGAAAAATCAGTTATTTTTTCTATATAATGTGAAATTCCTCAAGTTCTAGGGCAATGCCATTAATCAGTGACTTCAGCTAGCTTGAAAGCACAGGTGTACAGGGCAAATTACTTATTGAAACTATTATGTTCTTGTTTGCCGGGGACTACTTTTGGGATACTTAAATACTCTGAGTCTGAGAGAAAAGTAACCCTGCCCCCATCCTTTGCTCTGCCCTGGCAGCAGTGCTGAGTGCAGCTTCTGCAAGGAATTGGTGGGCTGGCTGAGCTCACGCTGCTTGAAACATCTTGAATTCAGTCTCTTGAAAATGAGAAACAATTTTCCTTTCTTGAAAGGTGTGTTGTATCACTTCTGGCTAGCACGTGGCATCTCGTATTTTCTCTACTGATATAAGAAAATTGTGACTATCACCGTGAAGCTCAAGCTTTGCAAGCATTTTCTGTTTGCATCACTTTGATATCATGACAGAACTAGAGTGCATCTTCTTTTAAAAGTACTTTGGAAAGTCTGATATTGAGGTGTCTTCTTCCAATGTTTTAAGCTTGGATGTGATTATTTGGGGAAAATTACAAATAAAATAAGACATTTAGAATTTAAAAAAATTGCTTGTTTGTTCTTTTTTTCCTAGATCAATGTTCTTCAATCTAAAAGGAGAGCAGAAATCTTGAAATCGGTAAGATATACTTTATCCTGTCTTTATCAAATATTTTAATCTATCGGAAGTTAAAAATATGACCACAAAGCAGTATGTTAAAAATTTAGTCCTTTCATGGATCAGAATGTTATCAGGCAGTTTGGTGACTGTCAGTTTGGCCTTTGCTGTAGCTGGGCATACTTGTTTAACTGTTTTGATAATCCTGGTTCAGATTTGAACACTTACAGGTTTTCACTACTCTTGATCCTTTGGTATGTGTTCCATGGTTAAAATCAAACTTTGTTTGCCAAGAATTCTGCTGTTTAGGTCTGGTTTATTACTTTGTAAATAGTAAGTGCTATTTATAATCTAGTCTAAGATGAATTCTGCTCTTTCTAAGAAAGGGCAAATTTTAATATGAGTAGTATGGTATCTGCTAAATTAAAATAAAGCTATACCTGCATGGCAATTTTTCTTCACATTGTAGTCCCTTTTCTACTTCACATTATCTCTGTTAGAAGTTTATTGGGATAGAGAGTGACAAATTAAACAGTACTATTCTTTCAAATGTCTGAAGTTGCCCTCCCGTAATTTTCTTAATTCCTTAAAAAGCAGAAACTTTACTTGGGTTGGTTTATAACTGCCTGCTATTCTGCTCTGCATGTTCCCAACTTGTTTTCTATTTTAAGGCTGGTCAGTCTTCTCAGCTCTGTTCATAAAGGTTGCTGGTTTGAATCATTAGTAAAATATTCTATAGCCCCTCTCTACCTTACATGTCCCAGTTAAACAGGAGATAACAAAAAAATTCAGGTGACATGAATTAAAAGTAGTTTTCTGCTGTTAAGTAGATTTGTTTTGCTCATGGGGTTAAATGCTATCAACTGATTTCTGAGATTTTTGGCTTGGTTCTTTTCTTCCTTTACTTTGAACACTTATTTTACAACATTGGAAGCTCTATTGATTGTAAAGGTGTCAGGACATGAGAGGAGAAATGAAACCTGAAATTGTACATTATATGAATTAAGTGACATATATGTGATACGGGATATAATTTAATAAATATTTACTTTGTTCCTTCTAGATGTTATCATTTATGTATGCGCATCTGGCTTTTTTCCATCAAGGCTATGATCTGTTTAGTGAACTTGAACCCTACATGAAAGATCTTGGTGCACAGGTAACAAATTATTTTAAAAATGCATAACTATGTGCTGAAATGGAAGAAATATTGATATATGCCTACGTATCAGGTACTTCATAGATCATTCAATAAAAAGGGAATTGTAGTATGATCAAGACAAAATATAAAAAATGTACTGTAATGCAAGGAATGAAAACAGTTACAAACTACAAGCTGTCTGATTACTAAAATTAATACTACCTTTAGGATTTACATACTTTAACATAGCCGTGTACTGCTCTGTGAGGTACACTGTGATCCTGAGGATTATTTGGGTTTCAATATTTTTGTATATGGCCCATGTTTATAAATATATCTAATAATAAAAAGTAGATTAGACTGGTTTTCCTTCTATTCATATACTTTATTTACTATATAAATTATGCAGTCTAGATAAGTCAATTTTGATGTGTGCAAATATAACTTTGATGTTAGCAACTTAGACCCTGAAACGGAAGTGTGATTTTAATAAGTAGTGTAAAATTCAGTTCCTGCATGGAATGTTCCTTGCCCATTTTTGTTGTTTAAGAACAGACAATTGGAACTTCTGGGTTTTCAGTGAGGGACTCATGAAAAACTTTGATGGCTGACAACTGCACGCAGGAGACATTGAAAATGGTTATGCAAATAGATTGGAACATACAGTGTTCAAATGAAGATCTGTCTGTGGTGCAGGGAGAAGGCTTAGCAGTGTCTTGATTTGTTTTTCAGTGCAAGTTATATGAGCACTCTCTATTTGCCTCTATCTGAGGACTTGGAACAAGTGCTCGGATACAAACCACTCTATCTCCAGTTCCCTAACAGATCCACAAAGCAGCCAGCCAAATTTTTAAGTGTCTGTCCAGGTAAAAAAGCAAACAAATGACAGCAGACTTTTACATTCATCTTGAGCAGATATATCTATGCAGAGTGTCTAAGAGATGAAACTGTTCTGAGCTGTGCATTGAAGCAGATTGGGAGCTGTAGAAAATAACTCCAACAACCCAATGGCCGAATAGTTCTGCTAGACAAGGTCCCAGCTGGGTTACTGTGGGTCTTAATTACATGTAGAGACATGTCAGGTCTTGGTGTAATAGAGGTATTTGAGCAGTTCAGGTGGATACTCTTCCATAGTTGTGCCCTTTATTCTTCAACACCCTTCCAGGCTGGGTTGTTAGTCTTGGGCTGTAGTGTCTGGTTGTATAATGGCTGTGTCCTGTACTTCTGTGGAAGAGGGGATAGGGAAAGGAGACACAAACGATGGAGTTGATAGTGGGTTATGCTCTCAGCCAGGCTTCATTGTTTCCATCATTGATGTGATTCGAGCAAGAAAACACAAGGTTATTTTTGAATGTCTGGTCGTGCTTTTGCTTGATCTGGTAAGGAGCACTGTATAACATTCATTTTGGTGCTGGTATCATAGCAACTGAAGGAGTTAAATTTAGAAAATCCATAGCTAAGAATGTTTTAAATATATTGCAGTTGGAGCAAGGATAGACTGAAGACCCTAAAGTTGTACAACTTGCGGAATTGTTCTTTTGTTGCAGACCTTGGCATTTAAGTAGTGGATGTTTTTCATGACAGAAGCCAATTTGTAAATAACTGTTGAAAGTTTTAACACTTGATGGCTTTGCAGCTTGTACTGGTTGAAGCTTGTGCCTTTAACAAAGTATGTTGTGACATAACGGGGATTTGCTGGATTTTGGTGAAAATGCTGTTAGATGCCTTCTGTTGGTGAGTGAGTTTTCATTCCTAGGTGAATTTTATGTATGATCTTAATTACAAGGGTTAACAGCATCTGAAGTAATAAAATTGATCTTAAATAGTATTGTTACAATTTTGAATTATTTTTGTATTTTCAAAATAACTGTTTTACTGTGATGGAATAGGATTAAGTAATTTTGCTTTCTGGATACTTCAGGTCAGGGTAGGATCCCTTGGGAATCAGATCATTGTGTGGGAATCTTTAATAGTGTGCAAGCATAATATGAGCTTTTGCATGGAAACTATTGGTTTTGGTTCTTTTCTTGTGAAATGTGGTATTAGCTTGAAAAGAAAACATTTGAAATTCAATCAAAAAGCTATTAAAAAAGCTAAATATTTTAGTCTGACTTAATTCTCCTCAGAATGCCAGTTAGAGCACTATATTTATAAAAATACATTTACCAAGTAAATGCAGTAGTTCAAAAACCCTAATTTTCTGAAAATTACCCTGTAATGCTATAATGACTGGGATTTTAATAGTTTAGTTGTGATTTGCTACAGCTTCTGATAGTTGTATGCTGTTGGTCTCTTTTAAGACAATTGATGTGCTGCTCACCTGAGTGAAAAGGAAGAAACTCTGGTTTGAGCTTGCAAACAGGAATGGTGCAATGATGTCTTCATGGTAAAAAAAGTAACTGATGGAACAAGCTGCTGTTAAGGATTTTGTTGTGGCTGTGGCAAATGTACCCTCAAAACACTTGTATTCAAGATAAATTAGAGGTACTTGCCCTACCCTGAGTGACTGCCTTCTCTTTCATCTAGTGGGGTAGACGGAAGAATTTCTTGAGAGCCATGTGCAGATACCTGAATCTGAAGTTTTAGCAAGAAACTTGCTACCTATAAAGTTTTGAACAGCACTTGACCCTGTTCTCATCTTTATCACTAAAGAAAGAGTTTCCCAAGGGTTCTTGATGCAAAACTGTCTTTGAGCCCAGTCTCTGTTTCAGAGGCTCTTGTGTCTTTTTTAAGTCCTATAGCTGCTTAGATACGGTATCTGGACACTTCAGCTTTCAACGTGTTCCTGCTCAGAAATACGCGTGAAGTTGTGCAAGTGCTGGTACGGCCTTTTGAGCCAGAGGGGAAGACAGTGAGAGAAGAGTTAAAAAATGTCACAATGTATGGAATTGGATCCAGATGTTTCAGCTTTCTGATGTCTCCATAATTGTTGGAGACTGTCTAGCACAAGGGTGTAAGGGTCTGTTATTGTCCCTTTTTTCTCATTTATATCACGTCAAGCAGGGGAAGTAAAAGACTGGGGAAACGGCCAGGAGCCTGGGGAGCTGGCAGGGCCTGATACTTGTGGTTGTGAGAGCGGGTGGAGGGGATCCTCTCTGTGTATGGTCAGAGATCTGTCAGTCACCCGTGCCCTGTGCCAAGGGAGTGACCCAGCTGGGAGCTGGTGCTGCTGCTGGTGTTCCTGCTGTGGGCCTGGAGCAGAGCCAGCCCTGTCCTACAGACAGAGAGCTGCGGGCTGAGCCCTGTGCGCTGCGCTGCGTCTGCACCGCTGCTCACCGGGGCAATGGCAGCCTTGTGTTACAGGGCATGTCAGCACCAAACCAACTGGTCTTTCAGGCAACATCTGCATTTCTTACTTCAACGTGAAGGCCTGTATAAAACAAACAAACAACAAATACCCAAAGAATCAAAACTATAAAAAAAAAAACCAAAACAAACAACCTACCACAGAAGAAAACCGCAACTGAACTTTCTCTTACAGGGTATCTTAAATTTCCTATTTTTTTTTTTTTTTCTTTTTGTGATTGTAAAAGGAAATTTTTTGGTAGTGTCTTTTTTATTATCACAAACTTTGTAAGGGTACTAACTTAAATATTCTCTGTGACAATCTCTGTTGTTTTCAAAACCATCTTTCTATTTCCAAAATTAGTTTGATTGTCTCTACCTAAGATTTCTAGCAATCTTGCTCGAGCACTGCTGGTCAGCTGATCAAGACTATCAACACAAAATCCTGGTTGAGACTGTTCTCCCACTTTGTGGAGGGAAAAATCCATAGCATTTGTTCCTTCTGGGTTTTGCTGCTCCTACCAGTGCTGCTGCATAGGCCAGGAAGAGCAGCTAAAGCATGAGTCATCCTCTTGGGAGATTGAGCACCAATGCAGTACAGAGTCGCATATGCTTGGCACCATGCTGTTCTTTGGAACAGTTCTTCTAATGCTTACAAGAAATGTACACCTTTGTAGAGGTTAATTCAGGCTGGCAGAGCAGTGCTTTAAACGAGGCTTCAGTGGTTATTCAAGGTAAACAATTTGTGACAAAGAAGTAATTATGCTATGCAAATAAAATAAAAGTCTCAAAATGTCTAGACGTGTTCTTTTTGTTTTGTCAGCATTGTGAAAGCTGCTGAGCCAAATTTCTTATAATTTAAAGATCCAATTTTCTGTTTCTCTTTACAGCTGGATCAGTTGGCTGTAGATGCTGCGAAGGAGAAGAGAGATATGGAGCAAAAGCACTCCACTATTCAACAAAAGGTACTTGACGGAATGTAAAAGGCAGGCTGCACACACTTTTTTTTTTTTAATCTGTAGCATCTCTCCTCAGAATCTCTGCATCACAACTACAAGGGATGGTATTTTTAGTGCAGAGAGACAGACTGACACGTCATTAAGTCTAGGGTTGGATTGCAGATATTAATTTTCTGTTACTGAACAAAATATTACGCTTAGTTTTTACTGAAACATAAATAGAACAGTACAATTTATTTGAATGCTGGGATTCTAGCATTTCAGTAGAACTCCTAATTCTACTTAACCTCTTGATTTGGATAAGTTGCACAGATTTCTGTGTTTCCATGCTGTGTGTCAGTAGAAGAGGTGTGTGTGCTGCACAGCCCTACAGCCGTAGGTTTCACTTTGGGCTGTGCCAAATCCAAGTGCAGCACTTGGAGCTTGTGTGGCAGCTGCTGTTGCATATGAATAGCAAATGTAAACTTTTGTAAAGAGTGTTTAATGTACTGGTTCAACTGGGCACAGATGTGAAATTCAGAATATTTAACTGGTGTTTTGGGAAAGATTTGTGCAATAATTCTTTTTACTTCTTGAGAAAAATTTAGGTAATTCATGTTGGGGGAAAGACTCATTTGGATGTTTCAGAAGCTCTAGATCAGTATTGGTTTTGCAGGTATTATGCTAGAAGTTAAAAATATTTCCACTGAGCTCTCTGGTAGTGAGCTAATACCACAGGCACTTTTGAAAGGGATTTATACCAGTTTATAGGTAGCTATAAACTACACTTCTTACTGTCATTCAAACACGTTCTGTATCTGTTCAGGTGGCTTAAGTTAAAAAAATCCCACCCAATATAAATGAACTCTGATAACTAAATGAATTCAGGAATTAAAACATGCTGAGATCATAAGTTGGGTAGCCTTAGTAGGAGCCAATATTAATTCCAAGGGGAAAAGAACATTTTTGGTTGCCGAAAACATTTTTATTGGCGCATCCTGTCATCCCTTTAGGAGTTGGTGGGAAGCATTGGGATTGCTGTGAAGTTGAGCAGATGTGATGATGAGGGCAGAGCTGACATGCTGTGCTTGGAGTCAGGAGATTACTACAGGGAAGAAAGGGGAGAAATGGGAAAGATGGAACTTGAGAATTGCTGTTGAAGGTCAAATTTTAAGTTTTTTGTGCTTAAAGGCTTCGTTTCAGGAATGGACAGTAGTTGAGAGGTTCTGTGTTAAGAGAACAGTGGTGCTTGGTGAAGGGTGTAAGTTATGGGCAATCTTTTAATTTACCATAGAAATAATAACTAGTTACCATGAATTATTTTCTCTGCTCTTGTCAAGATGTTTACAAGTCTTTGTTTTTTCTTCAAATGCTGCTTAAGGCTGCTTTACAGGTAAACTACTTTTACTAGTTTCAATTATTACTGAAACTTTTAAGATTCATGAAACTTTATAAGCCATATCTGTGTCTAATATAAATGTTCTTGATTTCTAGTAGGAGTGACAAGCACAATGATGTTACTTTTATTGTTGCTTACTTAATTGACAATTTAATGCTGTCTCTAAAACATAATCAGGGCAGTCAGAATGTACTGTATGTTGTCCTCTTAAGTTCTGTGTTTTGAGTTGTAAATGTTGTGTCCTGTCCTTATCAGTGAAGTCACTGTCACATTTTTGTGTTGATAATGTCTGGACTGTGCTTTATTGGCGATTCCTCTTACAGCTTGTCCAGTCATTTTCTTTGTTTCTTATTCAAATCACGTTGTCTGTTTTTGTCTCCTCCTACTTGCTTTTCCCAACCTTCACACCAAGTTACCTTCCAGCTCATCAGGATTTCAGAACTGCCTTAGACTTTGGATCTTTTTATCACTACTTGTCATCTGGTCACCCTGTCCCGGATGACGACTTTCTTCCCCTGTTCTCGTGTCTTGTCCTGTTGCTTTCCACTATGTTCCCAAATCTTCCAATGCCAAATCCTTCCATGTTTTATAACAACTGAAACTTCTGAAGCTTATTGTGTTGAATATGCCATGAGGTATATATGCATTTAATATACTGAAGTTCTAATCTAATGCTTCAGAATGATGCCTTTCCTTCATTGTGTGGATAAAGAGCAGTTCCTTTTCTGAAATGTATCGGTAAGTGCATACGTGCACACACCTACCCACCTACTACCTGTGTTTGCATATATGTGCATATGCATGCAGAATAATTGCACTAGTTAAATAACCCATCTCACTTTTCTGCATAATCATTGTCCTACTTAATTAGGCTGTTGATGGAGAGGCTATTAAAAGTGTCATGGAAGGGCTTGGTCACCAATAGAGTGTGATTTCTTTTTTAGCAGAGCTGATAATCTGATTTACTTTTTTTTTAATTGCTTATAAGTTTTGTGATTTATTTACTCAACAAATGTACAGGAAACATTTTTTTTTAATTTTAGTTTTTTCAGTGTAAGATATTTTTTTTTTCTGTATTAAACTGGTGCACCACATGCTATGAAATAATCTGAAAATTTCATGATAATTCTGGGAAATTTTTGCAATATATTTTTATAAGGAAAGATTAATATTAAAAGAGTGGTGTCACAGTGTCAATACATTAGACATGACTCGTTTTCTGAGCAGTTTGCAGCCCGTTGCTATAGCAACATCCTTAATTAAGAAATATTTTAAAAATCAGTTGCACCTGTAAACAGCTTAATGGCTTTTTGGTCTTGTGTCAGAGCTAATATTTTGTTCTAAAATGAGGGAGATGATACAGGAAAAGTATTTGCATTGAACTTCAAATAGTTTTTGTTGTATTCAAATATCTTTTTCATTAAAGTAAAAATCGACTTCCGAAGAACTGCTCGGGAAATAGCTGGAGTGAGAATGATTTGAGAATTTTTAACATCTTGATTAAACAAGGTGATAGGACACCAGATGCTACCACAATGACAAAGCAGGCATAAACCAGAGCTGCTGTTGAGAAGTTGTGCAGACTAATTCCTGTCTCTAAAACCAAAGATGTGCTTGTATTTCAGGTGACTTGTTTGCTCAATGACACTCTCACATTCTCTCCCTCTGTCTTGAACTGTAAACCTTGTTACTTGTGGTGTCTGTTGTTTTAAACCATTCCTCGGGGAAATTTTCAGCTTAAGCATGAAAAACATCTCTTGCCAATGGAAAGGGAATGGAAGCAACTTTCTAAATGGGGGGTTTGCACAATTAGTGTCTACTGCTTATTAAATGCTGGCCTAATTTTTCAGGTTAGTGTTTTCTTTAGTACTTTTGCTCTCCCATTTACTGCCTTTAAAAAAAACACTTTAAAAATGCCACTTCTCTAAAGTAAAAAATCATTTGGGTTGCACATTCAATGTTAAAATACAGTTCCTAAGATCTACTGGTAAAATGGTTTGAATAGCTTTCATGGCCTGATAGAAATTTTGAAAGTAAATCAAAAGCTCTGCTACTGAAAAATATGGGGGGTTTTGATTTGGGAGCAAGAAAATCATACACAGAGAAACAGAAAACACGCTCTGAAATAAATCATGTATGTGTGATGAATTGATACGTTCATATGAAAATGCATTCACTGAAACACTGTCAAGAATATTAAGTGTTCTGTGACACACCAGATTAGTATTATTTCTGGAGATGAAAGTTGTTTTTCCATTGCCAGCTGGTTTGCTGTGTCCCATGGACATTTAAAGAAAAAGGGAAAAAAAAAAGCATGAAAGCATGCTGTATGCTCCACTTATATAACCCACTTCTACATGTTTCTCTTCCAGTAGCAGCCAACCGTGAAAAGTCAGTGTCAGAATAGAAGCCATAAACGTTTATTCTTTCAAAACTGAATTAAATGTGTGATGTAGCACGTCAGTGAAAATTACATAATACTGGCTAAATTTTCTTAGTTCTGGTTAGGTGAAATCTACTTTAGTCCTGACACGTAATTAGTTTAATTATGTTTAAAATTAAGTCTTTATCAGTTGTGTGCCTGCTGGCAAAATACAGAGTTCTGAATCACATCGTGACTGAGTTTATTAACATGTGATTCTCTTATGCAGCACACTGGAAAGATATGGATGGATTTTTCTCCACCCCAGATTATTTTTCCTGATTCACTAAACTTTTCCATGCACCAAGATAAAAATAAACTATAATGTGACTCCTTTGCTTCTATTTTTTAATTACAGAATAACCGAGACTAAGATCAAAACAGCTAATTTAGTTTCTTTTTCTACTTTTATCCATGGAATTGAAATGGAGCATTTTTTTTTTTTTTCTGATTTTTCTGGCTTGTTTTTCCTGACCACAACTTTATCAATAAAGTTTTATGGATAAAGCACATGGAAGCTTTACTCCCTCCTCCCTCCAGCTGGTAGTCTGCCATGTACAGTTAAGGAGACATTGGACATTTGTCTCTATACTCTTGTGTCTTTTTCTGCTCTGTAAAAATGGAATTCATTCAGGGAAGTAAGTAAAAATTACACTAAATGCATTTCATGAGAAGGCTCATTATTTTAGATAATTCCGACTGAGAGTGTGGCAAGATAAATGATGCAAAGGTTTCCTGTCATACTTGTATACACCTTCAAATTGTAGATCTGGACTCACTGGAAAAGACAGCTGCGTTTTCTGCAGCAGTTCTCCAAACCCAGAGGAAAATGTGATTACATAGCAGTTTGGACAGAAAAGACTGAGGAATGTGTGTTGTCTTTAACTAGACAAGGAGTTGCAGGCACCACTGAGGCAGGAAGATGCAAATCTTTAGCAGATTTCATTATGTTTGGGAGCTGGTAAGTTAGAGTAATTTATCAGTTTTTGGGGAATGTAGGGAATGTGACATCAGCGTGTCAAAGTTTGTGCATAGTGGTTTTCCCTTTTTATTTTGAGTGCTTACATGAAGCCTTTTATGTTCAGCATGTTCTGATCTAGAAAACAAGCAGAAAATCAAAGTTATTAAATGCTGAATAATAAATACAAAGATTTGATTTTCTTTTGGTGAAGCTTTCATTTGTAACTAGTGTGTTTATTCAGATTGGCGTATGGTAGTGATATGATAGTTTCATTTTCTTTCAGAACTCTTGCACTGATCGTCTGTCAATTCGATAATAAACATCTAGATTTAACATTTCAACATTAGTTAATCTATCCAGATTAGTAATAGCTGAAAACAGGGAGTAATTTTAAGGAATTTGTGCTGTTCTGACTGAGGAGCTTAAAGGGCCTATTTTAATATTTGTAACCATTTCACTATCATGTGTAATTAACCTTGGATTGGACCAAACCATCTGCATGTATAGAGTAAACATCATGTGTAGCACGAAATTCGTGTGCATCCTGGGCTATTACCTGGGGCTAATGACCATGTTGGTGTTGAAGCTACTTTTTTTAATACATATTTCTTGCCTCTTTTCCTTTATGTATAGACAAATTCCTAAGGAGCAAAGTACAAAACAGAGACTTTCAGATATACTTTTCACATAAAGCTGATGCTTGCAATTTACAAAAAGTAACTACTGGAGGTTCAGGACAGTCATATTACAAAATGTTCTGTCTTTTCAGTATTTAACTTGTTTGTTTTATTTCTTCTGAAATTTAATTTTCAGTAATGTATCTCTTACATCCTTGTTAAGGGGAAGAAGCCATATGTTGATAGAATACTTCAAAGATAAATATTTTAATAGTGAAATAAAATTACAGCATGTATATTATTTTCATCTCTGGACAAAGTTGTGATAAATGATGTCATTCCATGTGTGCTTTTTCATGTACCCCTAGTAGATGTTAGCCTCCCACTCGCTGAATATCCGAACTCTACCTCCCTGGGAAAAGCCCATGCTGTTCTCAATGTGATGTGAAAGCAAATGATCACCACATCTTATTACTTAGTATAACCTACCTTTGTTAAAGATGTGAAGCAGTCAGCCTTTCTAAAGCTCAGAAAGCTGCTATCAATTGTTATTAACAGCTTTTAGTTGTTATTAGGTTGATGGAAATGCATATTCCCTTGTCCTACTTGTAATTTTGTAATCTTATCCAAGATCATAAAGAAAAAATTACTGCTAAGCTCTTGTCATCAGTGCCAGTACCATGATTGCTTTACTCGAGAGTTAACTGATAGCATCATCTTTATTTGATTACTTGTCTTCTAAGTTCCTATGCAGCTCAGCTGTCAACATGACAGAGCTGAAGAAAATGCTAAAGCACAATTGGTTTTATACACGTGTCTGCAACAGCCTGCAACTGTTCTTCAATTTTGACTCCTAACTTTCATGGCTTCTTTTCCTCTACTTTTCTGTCCCCTTTCTTGGGACTGTATGAGAGATCATTTGAGCAGGCACTTGAAGCATCAGGTGCTCTGTCAGCAATGTTTGCCCTCTGTTTGGCTGTAGACATCACCAGTACCTGAACAAGAAATTCCCCTTGTCGTAGGTAAAGTAAGAATCTTCAGCATTTTCATTGCCTAAAATTGCTTTTTAAGAAAAGCCATTGGGGCTGAGAGTCATGGTTTGACTAATAAGTGTTGCAAGAAAAACCTTATTCCTAGATATATTTACTCTTTGACAATAGTACTGTTCGTATTTGAAGTTTCATTTGAACTGCAGTGTGTTTTTCTTGTTCCTTTGTACTAGGATTATTCCAGTGATGATACTAAACTAGAATACAATGTAGATGCAGCCAATGGCATTGTTATGGAAGGCTATTTATTCAAGCGAGCCAGCAATGCCTTCAAGACTTGGAACAGGTAATTATTCAGAACCTCTATTTGCTGCTTATAAAAATACTGGTTTTTAACCTGAATTCTCATCTCATTCATAATCTCTGTAACTCACTGACTATAGTTTTGACAGAACACTGGGGTGACTGTTGGTTAATTTAGAGATGACACTTCAAAGCCACTTTTCCTTGTTTTCTACCCTAGTTGTTGGCAAACCTTTCTCTTGTGAAAGCATATGCTAGGAAAATAATAGAAGACAGAGTAAAACAGAAGTTGTATAGCCACTGGAAGCAGAAAAACATAGTCAAGGACCCAAGTTATTTTTCCTGAAAGATAAGCAATGTAATTGTTATCCTTTAAAATTCCTGTCCTGTGCAGTGACTTTTGCTTGGTAGTTTTGATAGCCCTTTTGGGAATTCAAAATATATTATTAGTCATAAGTCTTTAACAATGTATATTTTACTACTATTTAAATATTTTTCTTCCTGAACAGGATTTCTTTTGCATTTCCAAGGGTGTTTGCTTTTTTCCAAGGAAATATATATGCTGGAGCATTTACAGCACAGTTGCATACAATTCTTGAATTTTAAATGTAATTTGTTGTGATGCAGAGCTCTCTGTTGTCCACGTTGTACTATTTTTTCAGCAATGCTTCTGTCAAACTATTTGCTGTATTTCAAAGAACAGAATGTGCATTTGAGTGGGTGGTCCCTTCCAACCCTAATTATTCTATACTTCCTTGAGCATCTCAGCACACCACAAGCTTGTAAGAAATTAGGATCGCTTCAATTAAATCCACAGGCTGATGGAAGGGCCGCTGGTGTCAGTAAGACTGTATCTATATTAGCAAGTAGTACAAAGGATTTTGCTTTGGTCCTGGTCTGGTCCTTTGGCCTGATTATTCATCTGTAATTGTAATGTACTTTCTGGGTTAGTTTCATGCAAGCAGAATTCAGAGTTCTCCAAGACGAATTTGTGAAGCATCAAAGGATGGTGAAGGGAGAAGTCTGGGAGATGGGCATCAAAATGTGCACGAGAAAACCGGGAGATGTGCACACCTTCCTGGTGTGAAGTAAAATGATGGGTTTAGCATACTGAGAAAAACCTGCAGTAATAGGGCAGGAGATTTTCCTTCATTGGATTCCCAAGGGGCTGAAAGGGTCCTTTTTGCCATTGCTGATGATGACTGGTGGTGAAACTCGGACTCTGTCTCTGGGTTCCTCTTCTGAACAGCAGGAAGGGCTTGCTCTGCAGGGAGAGAGCAGGACAGGAGAGTCTGCTTCCCCATGGCTTCATTCCTAGGAATACTGTGCATGTCTCTTACCTTAAAGTGATTAGAGAGCAGGATTCAATTAAAACTAACCTCTGTATGTTGGTAATTTAAATGGACACAAAGTAAATAAGGGGAAGTAATTAAATCAAGTACACTATGACATTCCTTCAGATTAAGTTACAGATTTGAAAAATATAATAAAAGCATATCCAAGCAATAATTTAAGAGGGCAAAGATAAACAACTCATGAATGATTCAGAGCTTCCTACTTTAATTACATAATTGATATTTACTTATATTTTTTTTCTTTTATTTATCACAGAAGCATTCAATAAAGTAAAACCTTTGACCTTTTTAGTGTTAGATTCTTGATAATTTATCTCACTGTGACAGACTAGTTGGATGCTTTTAGGCAAAAAAAAAAAAAAGATTGGATATGCTATGTATAAGCAGTTCTGAAATTGAATCAATCATTTAAATTTTGTATTCTACATGTTCACAAACCATTACTAATTGCTATTTAGCTTCTTTTATATACATATATAAAATATGCATTTAAGACCTTAATGAAGACAGCTTTTAATTTCTGAATCTAGCCCCCCATTTTTGCTATGTTTTAATAAAAATAAAGAAGTATTTTTGCTATTTTTATTTCTGAATGCATTTGTAATGGCTTGCTATGCTGTAGGCACAGAAGCGGTCACTGCCATTTTCCACTGCCTCTTTTCTATGATGCAAGGTTTTATTTGCGTAGTATTACAGTTTCAACTGGGGGGAGATACTGATTGAAGTTTATCATATGCTAGAGACTAGATTATCCAGTCACTAGTTAAATTACAAGAAAGGATTTTGTCATTGCATGAAACTGTTATATGTGTAAAATTTTATGAAATATCAAAGGAGGAAACATTTAGAGGATTATGTATTTTATTTTAGGGAATTCTGAGCTGAAGTCAAGACAGACAAGATACTTCTAGTGTTCTTACAGATTAGCTGCCTTGTTATATTCCCATCTTTGGGGAAGGTGGGTGGAAAATCAACCAGCTGAAACAAAACTAGAAGAATTTGCCTAGAAATTCTGCAATTTCCTGCTTTTCTCAATCAAGGGTGACAGCACTGGGTCTTCCTGCTGACTGCAAAATGCATTGTCAGTAGTAATATGTATTTAAAATGGAGGCTTCTCTTTTACCCCCCTTGGTATCAGTTGGTCTTTTGTTGGTTTTAGACCTTTTTAAGAACACCTTCAAGAGTGAATTACAATCACCAAAAACCATTGTAATGGCCGCTGTTAGCAGATACCTGCCAGCATTAAAAACATAAGAGGCAAGGGTATGATAGTTTTTGTCTGGGTATGACACAGCAGTATGATTCTAGCTGACAGATGAGAGAAATGTGATGCTTCTGTATTGGTTGATGAATCCATGGACCCCATAGTGCTATTATCCTGAGAAAAGTCTGGTTGCTGAGGGAGAAAAAAAAAAGGAAGACTGTATAATACAGCCTTTGAAGGGGAGCAAATCTGTTGTGGTGAATGAAGATCTGTTTCCAGTCCAAACTAATGTCTTGCTAGGATAATGAAGTTTCTTCCTGGGGCACATGGCAGCTCATGTTTCATCATCTCAAGACTTTTAATTATTTGGGCTTTTGCATCATGTTTCCTGTTCTTGGGACGGTTCTGCTTGACACTGGCTTTAGAAACAAATAAGTATTTGAGCAGGCTGCAAAGTAAACCCCGAGATAATTTGCAATTCAGTGTTGCTAGATTTGCAAATTGTGTTTTGAAAGAGATGGACCTCTTGTAATCTTTCTTTGTTGGGACTAAAAGGAGAGCCTATAATGTACTCAAGTATTTCAGATAATACAGTTTAGTGGAATCAAAATTACATCCTTGTGCTGCAAAGTCTTAGAGTAACAGGTATGGACACCTGTGCTTACAATGTATGTCTGTTGGTAAATGATGCACATTGTACAGCAGTTTTCTTAAGGCATCAGGAACTGGAGTCAGCTGCATTTATTATGGAACAGTAGCTGGAAAGCTGTTTTGGTTCCCAGAAATTCAAATGAAAAGTCCGTATCATGAAGAAAGAATAAATGTGTGTAGCGAGAAAAGCATTTGTCAAACCACTTGTATGTTCCAAATAGGTTTTAGATTGGATACAATAGATGTTTTCCTTTTTAATTCTGCTGTATTTTCAGATCATGCTAATTCTTTTCTTATTTTGCTCATTTTGCATTTTTCATTCCTTTTCCTCCTTTCCCTTATGTTTTAATCCTACCCCATTTTTTCACATGACAGGAAAAAGCCAGATCACATCAGGTACCAACCAGCTTTTTATTCCTTCCCAATGTTTCCTTGGCACGCAAAAAGCTCCTCATTAACCCTGCATTTAATTTTGATTACTTGCAATGGATGTATAAGTGACTCAGTCTAAGAAAATAACAGAAGGATTCTGCCTGGGATGCCAGTATACCTGCTGCTCAACTCCATTAAAAGATTTAGAAAGATTGAGCTAGTTTTTAGCTAAAAAAAGGAAATAAAGCCAAGTGTCTGCACTCAAACTTCTGAGCATACAAGATCAATGTCTTACCTTTTTCCAATTGAAGTTGATGAGATTTTTTTTTTCTTGTCAACTGCATTGGGAATAGACATGTACTTTTAAATGTTGTGCATTCTTAATTGCTCTGTTTTAATTGTGTACTGCTTGCAGCTAGAGGTGAAAACTTTCTGAGAATCACAAAGCACAATTCATTTTTTATGTAAAACTCAGATTTTATATTTCTTTTCAGTATTACTCTCAGTTCTCAGAAATTGGATTTTTTTTTGTATAGATTTTGCATTATTTCCTATTTAATAAATACAGTTTTGAATTGTGTAGGTATAAATGATGGAGAATATTCTGTTTCTAAACAGGAACAACTTTATTTAACCACTGTGAAGTGAGACAGTATAAATTACTTTAGTATTTCCAAGAATGTTTTCTCATTCACCATGCTTCTTTCTTGCTTTTGACAGAATGACACATTTAAGGAAACTTTGATAATAATCAGTACTTACTGCACACATGATACCTGAAGATTTATTAAATTATTCTTAGAACCTGATAGATTTGGGTTACCCTACAAGTTATCCTACATTCTAAATTGTTGATCTCATTCATTAGAAAAGCACCAAAACCTGCACCCTTTTTGCCTGGACTAAAAATTTTTCTTTAACAGATTTAATTTCTCTACTAGGAAAAAAAGGGACTGAAATATTTTCAAAACTTCTAGATTAGGTTTTAAAGATGGCACAAATTTGTGTATCAATATGTGTGTTCACTTATATCCAACTGTTGAGATTAGAGCTTGTTTACTAGAATAACTCATGAAATATTTAGCTGTAGAACAAATGAAGCATTGCATTAATGAAGTTAATTGCACTTCCTAAAGCTCTTATTAGGGATTTGTTCCATTGCTTGTTGTCTTGGGGCAAGGCTGCTTTTTTTTTTCCCTTTACCACTCCCTTTATCACTTAGGCACCGCTTTTCATGTTGTTCTGTGTTTAGTTCAGAAAAAGCACATGAAAAAAGTCGTGAGTTTATTTCCTTTTCAAGTCTGCTTTTTTGTTGAGTTTCCTATATGAATATTAGCAATAACCTGCCTTATATTTGGGGCATTCTTACTGCACCTGTAAATAGATAGGAAAGATGGTATCTTTTCAGTAGCAGTGTCTAAAACTACTACTGTTAATAATTTGAAAAAGTCAAGAATGACAGGAGATCCTGTTGCTTTTTAAATTAAATATATCTGCACAACATTTGAAAAGACTGTTAAAAGGTAGAATCTCATCTGTCTATGAAACACTAACCTTTCTAACAAAAAACTAATTTTTCTGTTTTGGATCTAACATTATTTGTATATATTAATTTTTCTTAACTGTCTTTGTTCACTTCTTTCCATGAATGTTTTGTGGTGGTTGAATAAATACATGGGGCCCTCTTGTTACTAATAGTAGTAAACTGCAGCTTGAAGCTCAGCAGCGTGTGGAGAATAACAAGATCAGTTGCAACACAATATTTTGCTTACTGTTACCATTCAGACTAACTGGCAGTGAAGGAAAAAGTGATGTGTGGTAAAGGTGGGGTATTGGAGGTAAATGAGGAATGATGCTGTGGTAAACACAGGTTTGCATTATAAGCCTGAACAAAACAAGGTGTAAATTTCACTGTATTGTTTTTTACATTCCCTTCATTTTTGTTAGTGAAAATGGAACTGTGATAATTGGTTAGCTTTTATTTTGTGTGTCCCAGAAGACCTAGAAAGGCATTGTTATGTCTGCTGGGGTGTCTTGTTGTTTTTTTTTTTTCATTCAGTGGTCTGATGAAACATCATTGTTAAGAGATCTGAGGTAGTTTTTTTTTTTCAAAATGTGAGTGATTTTTCCATTCTCTGAGATGTATCCTGTGTAAAGAGTGAGTTTGACAGGGAAGGATACAGTTCAGAGGAGTTTTTAAGCATTATATTATCTTTTGGATTTTACAGGATGCCTTCATTGAATCTTTTATTTTATATTTTCCTTCAAAGCTGAGGCTTAAGTTAGGATCCTGCTTAAAAAGTTTTCATTGGTTTTGTTTTGGTTTTTTTTAGTTTTTATATGCAGTGTTTTTATTTCAGGATCAAAAAATTTAAGACACGTCCAATGGGGATAGATATTAAACCTGCATGGGATAGCAATACCGAAGTATTTTTAGTGCTTCAGTAAGTTAGTTTTACTCCCAGAAATATTTCAGGATTAGTTTACATGGGTTTAAGTGTTCTTGTTATTCAAGCTATCTGAATTTCTGTTATCAAACAACTAGTTAAAATTGTAACTTGCTGCTAAAATACAGAAGGAAATGTTCTTTGAAATGAAAGTGTTTTGTGTGATAGCTTAACTAATGTTGTCATAACATGAATGTGTTTGTTCAGGACTCAAATTACTTGAATCTTGCTTTCTTTTCTGTTTTGTCTCTGCTTTCCTTTTTTTTATTATTCTCATGAAATATTTGCCAAAACTGACTGCAGCATTACTTTCGTGAATTCTTTTATGCAGTCTCTTTGTAGACTATATGTTAGCACATCTCAGTCAAATAAGCACTGTAAAATCAGTTATGTATTCTCTGGATGTCTCTTCATTTGAATAGGCGCTGGTTCTCAATACAAAACAACCAACTTGTGTACCAGAAGAAATTTAAGGTAGGAATTGACAACTGGCTTGGGATAGTTCGGGGTTTGGGTGATGATTTTCCTGATTGATTGGGGAAACTGTGGCATCCCATGTCACCTTCAACAACCTACTGTTTTTTTTTTCAAATTAGTGTCTCCCTTTGTAAAACGAGACTAATAGCTGCCCTGACAGATTCTGAGATTCCTGTGCGCTGGTTGTAAGCGCACATTTTATTTGCTCTTGGTTTTGTAACCTACTTAGAAGTTTAAAAGTTGTTGGTCCCAAAAGGCTTGTGCTCACTTGCTGGCAGTCAAATATTCCAAGCTGTTCTCTGAGCAGTTGTGTTTAACTCCTTCAGGACTTGCTCCCTCCAGTTACTTATTGGTTCACACACCCAATTCAGCAACTGGGGAAGAAAAGCATAAAAGCTTCTGTTACGAAGCAGTTGGGGCTGCTCTGTGCATGTATTTAGTGTTGAAAATGCACAGGATACTGATACAGCAGTCAGTATCTGCCTTGTTGTGCAGCAGTCTTACGTTAAAGCAGCAAGTCCAGCTCTGCCCCAAGCCATAGAAGCTTTTTCAGTCAGGTTTTGGGCCCCTGCTCCTTTGTTTGCTGTTCTGGAGTCAGCTTTTGCACCAAGGAGCTGTAGCTGTTCTTCAGGGTGGAAAAAATAGAGATTGTATAGAGATGGTGGGGGGAAAAAAGGGGGAAAGAGCTTATAGCAATTAATTCCTCTTCACTGCAAACAGACCGGGATCAGAGGCTGTTCCTTGTTATCTGATGCTGTCAGATCAAGGGGCTTCATTTCTGTGGTGGGAAAGGAAACACAGAGTTGAGTTTGTGTGAGCGTGTTTGACTGGGCATTTTGTGTTTGTGAATTCTTCTTGCTTTTTTTTAACTGCTCCTTCAAAATGCTGATAGCTCAGGATGGAATTCTTATGAAATGAATCAAATTTTCGAAACCACTGCATTCAGCTTTTTATTTGGCACTTAAAATACTGCTGATTTATATATAACTCTTCTGACTTAATTGCATTTCTTAGATTATCTTTGTAGTTTGAATACTGTTGTTTGAATTTAAGGTGTTGATTATTCAGTAGATCGGATTGTAGGTAAAAAGAAATTCTCCAAAGTTCGGAAAATTAAAATGTCAGTGGATATAACTTAAGCATTAAAATTTATCTAAATATATCCCGTATATGTCTAAGTATAAAATAAAAATTTTATTTTTAAGGGAAAAAATATATCCTGTGTATGTCTACTATAAAAATAAAAATTTGATTTTTAAGGGAAAAATAATAATGTAACCAGACAAATGGAACTCAATGATTAGTAGTTCAGGATTGAATTACTATCTTATCATCAATTGTATTATTTTTTCTCTGTGACTTTCTTGTTAACTTCTGTCTCTTAGGATAATCCCACTGTAGTTGTTGAAGACTTGCGGCTCTGCACAGTTAAACACTGTGAAGACATAGAAAGACGTTTCTGTTTCGAGGTGGTTTCTCCAACAAAGTAAGGAGAAGCGACGGCGTATGTTTATTTAAAAATAAAAATCATGACATGAAGTTGTTTTAAAATGTAAGATTAACATTTCTCTTGGGATAGATCAAAACAGGAAAAGTATCTGAAAAATTCTGTTCTCTGAAATTTTGGCTGAATGTAAGTGATGCTGTGAGAAGTGTCCCTGGTATTTAGTTTACTTTTGGCATTAAAATAAACACGCATTCTTGTGCTTTTTAGATAAATGGCTTGTGGTGCAGGGCTCTGCTTTGGCTTTGTAGTAGCTGATACTATCAGCTGCTTAGTAATGTAGAAAATAGATCTCAGTTTCTCCACATTTCTGATTGAGGCAATGAGAGAGAAGCAAATAAATCAGCTGTTATCTGAGAGATGTTAAATTATACTTCAGAATGCACTAAATGAAACTACCAAATAAAATTCTTTTTCAGCTCCAGCAGTGCATTGGCTGTACTTCAGGAATTTTGGCATCTTGCCACAGCAAGGGCAGGACATGAATCCCTCATTAGTGATTATGAGATAGGACCATATTTAAGTTTTTTATATGAGGTCAACTTGCTTTTGGGTTTGGAGGTTACCTACACTCTCCACTCCTCCTTCCATTTCTCTTCTGAGTGGGTTGCTGTCCATCCTGATGTTTGCATCCCCAGTTGTGGTTCACTGTGACATGCATTTTGCTCTTGCTTGCCTGTGTTTTTTCAACCCATTAGTGTTGGAACAGTTTAATACTTCATGACCTGTGTCTTTTCCTGTTGATGAGAAAAGTAGTTCATTCTTTGTCAGAGAGCTTTAAAATTGCTCTCTTGATTTCAGTGAATGAAGTTGTGTTTTCAAGGGCTGATACCCGTGTCTTGTGTCATGGGGGTAAAATACATTTGAGGATATAAAAAAGAAAAATTTGGAATAAGAAAAGGAATAGGAAGCTAAGCCATTGTCAGTGTTTTTGGAAGAGTCATTTCTGTACCTATTAGCATTACCTGCAAATAATTTTGAAATAAGGAGATTGCAGCTCACAAAGGCTCGGCTGCTTTGTTATCTTAAAATAACTGTGTTTATTAGATGATTCCTACTAAACAATATATTTGTGATAGCAAGAAACTTGCTCCATATAAACAGACCCCTGAGCAATGTGTTGTTGGATGGCAGCTGCCTGGGCACTGTCTCTGAGTACTTTGTGGTTTGTCACAGGAGCTGCATGCTTCAGGCTGACTCGGAAAAGCTGCGGCAGGCGTGGATTAAGGCTGTTCAGACCAGTATTGCCACAGCATATAGAGAGAAAGGGGATGAATCTGAGGTGAGTTTAACAATCCTCCAAACAGCAACCCCCTCTTTGGGTCCTGACAATTTTAAATATATAAAACCTCTTTTAATGAGAGGGAAGGAAAAAAAACGATCGTTGTTTGTCTTCCAGTGGAAATGCAATGAGATTTTGGAAGCTGTGAATTACATCTAATATGTCTTTCACTTCATCATGTTAATATTGCTATGGTCTATATCTTTTTTTGAGATTTTTCTGTAGTGTGATTAAAAATCATTGGATATTCTTATATTCAGTTTTATGTATATTCTGAAAACCTAAACTTTTTTTTTATGTTCTGTGGCTTTCCTTGGCCTTGGCAGAAGAGACTTTTCTTGGATTTTAGTGCACAGGTAGTATCTGCAGGACTTTTAATTACTTTAGTTTAGCATGTGTTTCTTAATTGGTTTGTGTCTTTTCTCTTTTAGAAACAGGAAAAGAAATCATCCCCTTCTACTGGGAGCCTGGAATCTGGGAGTGAGACAAAAGAGAAGTTGTTGAAAGGAGAGAGTGCTCTGCAGCGAGTCCAGTGTATTCCTGGTAATGCTGCCTGCTGTGACTGTGGTTTGGCAGATCCTCGTTGGGCCAGTATCAACCTGGGAATCACATTGTGCATCGAGTGCTCTGGGATACACAGGTTGGGGAACTCCTCACAACTGCATTTGATTTGTGTGTTGGCTTAATTAGGAAGGGTGGTGCTTGCCTCTTCAAAGGTATACTGAAAGAAAATTAGAGAACCTTGCTTGTAAATAGAATTAAGGTAACTGCTTTTTTTGCATAAATTAATGGTAAATCTGTATGAGGTAAGATATAACATGTAGTTACAAGTTACTGTTTATTTTCCATGTTGTTTAGGAGCTTGGGAGTCCACTTTTCAAAAGTAAGGTCTTTAACGTTGGATTCATGGGAACCTGAACTCTTAAAGGTATAGTATTTTTGAAACAGGTTTCTGTTTGGTGCTTAGATTGTTGTTCTAAAGCCTCTGCATCAGAAAGTTCCATGCAGAAAACACATTTCTACCCAGTGTGTGTCTTGCAGTTTTGTGCAGAAAATGTTTATGGTTGTGTGTTGGTTTATTTTAATTCACGCTTCCTTACGCTCCATAATAATCTGTGCTACAAACTTGAAATTCAGAATGACTTACAACACCTTCAGGTTCCCAAGTGCACTCTGACTAGCAAGTTTCATCCAGTACTATCAACATATAAAAAGGCAAATCTGTTAACAAACCAATAGAGTCTTTCAGTGGGCTGAAAATTTTGGAAGTGATATATCAGCCTAAAGCATGATCATACTCAAAAATTTGAATGTCAGCTCTTAACAGTGAGATGTTTCTGGCCTATAGGAGAATACTCATGCAACTGCTGTTGTGTAGTATTTGTGTGCCAAAGTCCTGGCTTGAACCATGGTTATAAAAATCATTTGACACTGAAATCCTGAAATAGTGACTTGTACATGGATGCATGCGTGCACCTGGATAACTCATGCAAAGCAATTGCTTCTAGCTGTGATGTTCTGGCACTTAGGAATTGCTTCTCTATTCTGAACAATCAAAGGACAATATGCTTTGTGGTTAAATTCTTTTTTATCAATGCATTCATGCTGAGAAAACAACCAACCAGTCCCCAAAGCTCACTCCAAAAAAAAAAAAAAAAAAAAGCTGTACCTCTTGTACTATTCATGTAAATACCAGAACTAAGTATTTTACCTGGTATTAGAAAGAAGTCTGTTCATTGCAGTCTATAGAGTTAAATTCTCCTTAAGTAGGCTTTTGTCTTTGTTCTTTTTCTATAGTTGTATCAAATTAGTTGTATCAAATTAATGGTTTAGCAAAAATGTCCATTGGGTAAGTTGGAATACAATTGATGGAATTGTCTCTTGCTGATGGGGTAAGAACAGCTCCTGGCAAAGCTGGTGGAAAAGCACCTTTGTTAATGAGGCTTCCAGGTGTCATTCTGGTGGTTGTTTTTTCAGGCACTTTAAAAGCGACCTTTTATGTCATCTTACACAGAATTTGGTCTCTCTATTCACTGATTGTTTCAATATTATCATATAAAACCCATGCTTATTTCTGTAAGTGTACTTTTACCAGTGAAAACACTAAGTTGGAGATATAGGCTGAGTGAGATTAAAAACAATGCAATAGGTAGATAAAGCTTTTTGCAACTATATTTGAATTTATTTATTTATTCTGCTTTATAGCTTATGTGTGAATTGGGAAATGATGTTATAAATAGAATATATGAAGCGAAGTTGGAAAAAGTGGGAGTAAAGAAGCCACAATCTGGAAGTCAAAGGTAGTATTTTACCAGCAGTGCCTGTTGCTTCCTTTTTTTGCTGCTTTCTTCAGCCTCCACCTCTAAAAGATGCTGTCACTTAACTGTGTTACAGTCCTTTAGTGTCCTCATTTCCCTGTATCACCAGTATGCCTTGCTCTCTCCCATTTCCCACTCCTTCTCTTTATTGGGTATTCCTTCTGTTGGTCCCTCTCTGCTTCTCCTGTTTATTTGTTCTTGTGATTTCACTCCCTCATTTTGATGACAGCTCTAGAGCATCACATGTGGATTTGGTTTCCTCTCTGCTGGGTTCCAGCTCAGCCAGCTGTACTTGCTGTGTGAGGGCTCCTGGAGGGAGCCTGTGGCTGTTCCTTTTGTTTACAGTGACTTTGTTCTTCCATTTGACTTTTGTTCCCTGATCCTCAGAATGTTCTCATCTTCCTACCTACATTGTACATGAGCTCTGCTGCTTTACAGCAGCCTTCAAATCATTGTACTGCTGTCTTCTATTTCTCTGATGCCAGTCTGTGTTTGAAGGTAGATTCCCAGTGCTTTGTGCTGCTGTATAGGATGTCTCTTAAAAATTGCTTTTTTACTACCTTTCCAGTTCTGTGCTACTTGCTGCCCAGCAGTTTTATAGTATAGAAAACTGCGTTTTATAAAGTGTTGGCCATTTGGAGACAGTGATGATAACATAAACAAAGTAGGAGATTTGCTAGATATTCCTTCTAGTAATAACTGCTTTTCAGCAGTTTCAATGCTATAATTACAGCCCCTTTTATCAGTTTGGCACAACTCCTGTTGTGTCTCAAGCTAATAACCTCAGGTTACAAGGAAAAATACATCAGTATATGATATGGAACTGATGGCTGTGCCTGCCTAAGGCTTGTTATTGTCTTCTTGTGTAATCTTAATGTTCCTGTAACAAATGTTGCAATTTATATTTACATAAGAAACTAAAAATATGTTTATTAATGGGTTATTAACAATGTAAACATGTATAAAGGCTTAATACAGGTAACGCAAAGTAACTAATGCTTATTTCTTGCACATACCACTTTCCAAAGTCTCTATCTGAAAGTAAATACATGTTTGTGAACTTAATAAAATTACTTTCTTTTGAGCCTTATGCAAAATTTCATCAAGAATCCAGAAAATGACAGGGGGCTTTGCATCTTTCTGAAAATGTGCTATAGGTGTGTCTTATATGCAATGCCAAGCAAAATAGACATTCTTTTAATACATGAAAATACTAAAAATATTAGCTTACTAACTCCAGGGATTTTGTATATAACAGGCAGGAGAAGGAGGCATACATCAGAGCAAAATATGTGGAAAGAAAGTTTGTAGAGAAGCAAGCTGCATCAGTACCTCTGCCTGAGCCTGGAACAAAAGTTTTGCCTCCAAGTCAGGAAGAGAAAAGGCACAGTGGCCCTGAAAAATCCCTTTTGGCAGGAGAACAAGGGGCAGCATCCCAAAAAGGTATTTACACACTTCTCTCCTTAGCTATATTACCCATCTTCTTTTTAAGGTAACATATTTTTATATTAATTGACTTCTGCCTCGTGCAGAAAATTTGGAATCTGTTTTTTTAATGTTTTGTAGCCTAGCGTAGGGGAGAAAAGACTTCTTCAGAGATGTGCATTTTCACATGGGGAAGGATTTGGAATGGGGGTGCTTATAACTCAGAATCATATTAACCACCTTCTTTCCTCCGGATTGTCATCCTTCTTGATTTTTCCAATAACGTTCTTTCCTGCCCTGTCCCTTCCTTACTGCCTGCTTTGTGCTTTGCTAACCTGCATGTCCCAGCGGTTGCTGTAAGTAGCGACGAGGCGAGGCGGGAGTCTCTCTTCTGTCCTGATGAACTTGATTCACTCTTCTCCTACTTTGATACCTCTTCAAAACTCCGTAGTAGTAAGTACTACAGCTGTGGCGTGTTCAGTATTTGCACTAGTGATCCATTGTGTGTTGTGGCCATCTCCCTGCTTCAATCTGTTGTCTCCAGGCTGCTGCATTGCCTAATGTTTTCATGAAATAATTTAAGCTTTTTTACTTATCCTGATTTTTTTTTTCATTTCTACTTATCTTTCACATTTATTATTATTATTATTATTATTATTGTAAATGTTATGGTTACAAAATGTGGCTTCATATTTTTCTATGGATGCATTAAGAATACTGAACAAGAAAAAGCCATTTTTTAAAATTGTGTTCAGGACCAAGTATAAGAGCTTGCTTTATTATCATGGTTTCTGTGAGGAGCAGGTTGCTTCCGCTCTGTGTAGTAATTGCAGTTTCTCCCCAAAACAGTCCGAAGCAGTGACAGTGGGATCCAGCCCAGCACTGATGACAGCAGAGAACACCTTGCCTCTACGATATCAGCCAACAGTTTGTATGAGCCAGGTGTGTTAGGCGTTGTGCTTTAAGATGAAAATTTAATCACTTGGCAGCTTTTTTTTTTTTTTTTTTTTCTTTTTGTAAGAAACATTAATGCTTGGTAATAAAATTCATGTCTGCTATTCTGGTTGAAGTGCTTTTAGCAAGGGTAAAATTTTGCTGTGTCATCTTTCCTTTGGGCTTGCTACCAAAAATGACATTTAATCCTTCTAAATGGATTCAAAGAACTATGTTTTTTCCGGTCAGATGAGACAGATCCCAAAACATTGATTTTTTTGCAGATAGAGAGATGATGCATTTTGAGAAAGACAAGTCTCCACAGAAATGCGTGTTCCTTTTATAAATAAATCTGCAGAGATAGAATTCCTCTCGAGTCACAGATAATAGGCTTTTATGTGTTGTTTGTGCATTCTTGCCTAATTTTTCCATTTCTTCTTTATGTGGAATTGACCAAGCTTTTAAACATCATTCCCTCAATGCAGAAGTTCTATAAGTTGATCAATTAAGTTATTTGCTCATTTTAGCATGCTGTTGTCACAGGTATATTGAGTATGGCTTCTCAAAATTTCCAAAACATTTATTTATAAAGCAGACTTACTCTTCTACATCAAAGCACTCTTTCAAGGTATGTTTTAAATCCTAGTAGTAGTTCAGAGGTGTTACTGCAGGCAGGCAGCAGGTAGCTTGGATCTTTTTTGATTAAGTTGTAGAAATATAATATTTATGATGCTGTAACTCAAAAAACCTTTAGGTAACAACATCTTTATGTCCCAGACTTCACTCCATATAACCATTATTGAGATGAAGAGAAAGATTATGCTTTAGTCCAAAAGATTATGGCCACAGCAAATAATTAGTAAATGACAATGGTATCTATTAACAAAAATTAGGTCAGAACAGTATTAGCCTCATACTCAGGTGTTGCAGATAAAGATATATTTGTATGACTACATCTCTGCAGAAAATGAGTTTTATTCCTGTCTTGCAGTTTACAGTAAAACACATTCCAAACCTTAAACAATTTCTTAGAAATTGCATGGATTAGGTAGATTGAAGTATATACACATGTGCCAGTGATGTGGAGAGAATGTTTTCTGTGCAGTAATAGTTCTGTGGATAAACCGTGCCTGAATGCTGGAGCTAAAGGCATCTGTGAATTCACCTGGCAGAATGGGGCAACAATACATTGCCTTCTGCACAAGCTGAGCTACCTATTGCCAGAGAAATGATGTTTTGATCAGAATTCCAAGAGGTAAAAACAGGAATTAGGTAAGCAATTTTTTTTTTCCTCTTTAGAAGGAGACAAGCAAGAGTCTCCAGTGTTCTGCGACTCCAAGCAGCCTAGTCCAGGATTGCGGTTGTATCGAGCTGCCTTTGAGAAAAATCTTCCTCACATGGCAGAAGCATTGGCTCATGGAGCTGAAGTAAACTGGGTCAACGTGGAAGAAAACAAAGCAACACCACTCATTCAGGCAGTGCGAGGGGTATGTGGTATACAGCACTGGTGATGGGGGAGGAGAGCAAGGGAAATAACGACATTTCTGTGTCACTGTTCCTTTTGAGCTGCTTGCTTCCCTAATGGATGATAATGTGATGCTGAAGTTGTGTTTACAGTGTTCTTTCAGAGCTGTTTCTGAAATATTTTTTCCTGTTAATGCTTTGTTTGGAATTCTGTGTCCTAGCAGTATTTAAAGTTGATATGGAAGCAACTCCCTTTTGTTTCCTTTGCCGGGTGGCTCGGTGGTGAGAAGGCAGAAGTTGGGTTTGATTCTAGAGATCTGGTGCTGAGCTGTTTCTTTGTTTTGATTCCATAGGGTTCATTGGTTACTTGTGAATTTTTGCTGCAGAATGGGGCCAACGTGAACATCCGAGACATGAAAGGAAGGGGGCCCCTGCACCATGCCACAGTTCTAGGACACACTGGGTAACTCACTGCCCCACAATTTTTACATGGCCATCCTTTACTATAGTTGTTCATGTGAAGCTTCTCCATTGCCCCAGATATTCTGATGTTTTAATACTATTTCAGGTGATACAAGTTTTTCTTAGGCTCTGAGTGTGAGGGAGGAAATAATACTTTGATTTAGCAGTGTCATCTACTGGCAAAACACACATGTTTTCTAATGTGGATTAAATAAATGGTTTGCTTGCTATTCTGTTAGCATGTTCTAGATGAACTGCAATATTTTGATATATATGAGACTTTTGGTGATTTAAGCTAAATACATTGTGTCTAGCTTGACTTTATTAGCTTTTTCCTTTATTGTCAAAAATATTCTTCAATTTTTTTTCTAAACAGGCAAGTGTGCTTATTCCTAAAACGAGGAGCAAACCAGCATGCCACTGATGAAGATGGGAAAGATCCATTGACTATAGCAGTGGAAGCTGCAAATGCAGATATTGTAACACTGTAAGTTGTACATTCTGTTTCCTGACTAGATAACTTAGATTTTGCTATTCTGTTTCAAGTTAAAAATACAAGAGATGTCAAAATGCCTTTACATAAAAACAGGGGGGAACAAAAGAAAAATCTATCTGTAGATGACCTCTTTGATGTGAGATTCAGGAGAGCATTGTAGGTCTTGCATTGTAGTCTTTTTTGTGCTTTAAAGATGACATTGTTCCTTTTGTTTTCTGAATGGCAGGCTGCGTTTAGCGAGGATGAATGAAGAAATGCGTGAATCAGAAGGACTCTATGGGCAGCCAGGTCAATACTCTACTAATAACCACACTGAAATGCAGTATAAGAAGTGTATACAGGAATTTATCAGTTTACAATTAGATCCTTAGTGTCTGAGGGAAATTTAAGATTGCTTCATACAATAATGTTTTTTATAAACCAACACATTCTAAAGCTTCATTGAAATTCAGTGGTGTGACTTTGTCAGAGTACTTAGGGAGCCTAAAAGGAGACTGTTTAAAGAGCATCATTATAGCAGTGTGTTACGACAGCCATGACCAACCTGTTTTGCTGGTAGTTGTCCAGAATTTTCTCCTATTGCTGTTCCATTGACATTTGTGTAATGTTGGGATTTACCTGACATTATTTGGTAACAGCTTTCTGATTCAGCTTGCTCAGAGACAGTTGAAGAGTTTATCTTATTCCAAGACACCATTATCCTTCTTGTGGAATGGTCTGCTTTTTCTTTTTTTAAGAAAAAAACCACTTGCAAACCAGTGTAAAAAATGTACATCAAATATTTCAATCTGACTCCAGACAGGAAAGTATTATTTCCTTAAATTTTATTTTTAAATATTTTTATTTGTTAAGATACTTGTAAGAAACAAAACAGTCATTCTTAAATATGTGTTTTTGTATGCATAGTTTCTTTCCGTTTGGTTAAAAAACAAATGGAGGCTGGCAGATACTTGAGCCAACTCCAGCAAGAAAGTAACAAATTATATTTAATGCATATGTGCAACTTTATTCTCAGGCACTCAGTCCTAATTTACACCATGTTCTGATATTTGCTTCCATAGGAAGGTAATTTAATGTCATGCAAATACCAATAATGAAGGCACATCTGATTGTGAAGATAGCTAAAAACACCCTGCTATTCCTGGCAGAAGTGAAAGGTGAACCTTACTTTTCAGGCTGAGTGCTGAGTATTCTCAGTTCACTCCTTATGTGTTTTCCCCTAATTCCCGAGGATTGGGCAGGGGGGCTGTTACTAGATTGGAGCAGTAGAATCTAGAGTCTGCGGCTGGTGCAATCTGATCCACATACTTTATAGCTGGGAAGGTGAGAGTGACAGTGAAGAGTAGATTTGCCACAGCAGGCAGAGCTTGCCCAAAATCATGGGGAGGCTTTCATGAGAATAACTTTGGAAATTAATGCCACAAGCTGTAGCACAGAGTCCCAGCCAGGAGAACTTATTGTATCTTTGGATAGCACAGCTCTGCCCCCTTCACTGTTACTTGTTGAAGTCTCGTCTAAAAATTGGAGTCAATATTTGAGTGTTTTGAACGTTTGTATCTGCTATGGAAGGGTCAGTGTAAGCACAAAACCTGTCTGCTCTCATGAGATGTCACATGTTTCCATGGTTTTAAGGGATGCAGTTCTTTTTCACTGCATATACATGCTAAATTATCTGCATTGCCCTTACTTCAGAACTCCAGTGTTCCAAAATTATGATTCTAGAAGAAAATAAGTGTTTTCAAGACAACTGTATATTTGCTGGTAGCTATGTGAGGGTAAATATCCTTGTATGAGTTTGCTGTCATCAGAGTGAAGCCAACTGCCTACTTCTGAGCTCTAGCAATGCAGCTGATAAACAATCGCTCATGTAGCTAATGGCATCAAAAATTATAATTTACATATATATGGCTGGTTTGAGCTACTGAGAGAATGAATATATTGCTTTGCAAGGTACAGTTGGTCTTCCAAAACATTCCTGGAATGGGAACGAGCTGAAACCAGCTTTAAAAGGTTATTTCTGGTGGTAGAAGCCATATGCACCGTAGTACTGTTTCTGTATAATACTTGAGTGCTCATCTTCTGGTGCTACAGTACGTCTTGCTAACTCTTTGATATTAGCATTGCTACTTTTCCTTCCTACCTTTTCTTGAATGTATGATGTGTGCCTTTTGA
This sequence comes from Hirundo rustica, assembly GCF_015227805.2. Classification (NCBI taxonomy): domain Eukaryota; kingdom Metazoa; phylum Chordata; class Aves; order Passeriformes; family Hirundinidae; genus Hirundo; species Hirundo rustica. The sequence continues at coordinate 13,631,401 of NC_053459.1, forward strand.
GTTACTCTGGTGTTAAATGGTAAAGCAGTGTTACAGTATTTTTGTACCTAGAATCTGCACTTTAGGGAAAACATTGCTTGGAAAGGGAACTTCCAGAATTCAATTTTAAAGTAGAATTTTAAAATAATGAAAAGGTTTACAGTATTAAGCATTTTAATGCAACATACAAACTAAAGGGGCACTTTATTTTATTCTATTTTTGTATGTAATATTTTTGTTATGTAATAGAGACAAAGCCAGAGCCACAATGTAACTTGCAAAAATAGCTTTTTTTTCTTTCAAGTTAATTTGAAAGAACCAAATGTGGCGACTTGAACGGCAGTCCTTGTTCACCAGCAGAACCCACTTCTGTACTAAAAGCATAATTGCTTTTATCACAGAAGCCTAATTCTGCTTTTGCCCTTCATAGCTGTTCTTTTGGTGAGTGTTACAGCTCCATTCTGTGCTGGTCTCCCAGAGCAAGCAGTTCTCACAAGCTGTTACAATAAAACCTGTCCTGTGCCTGCTTCATCTCTAGAACACAGAATCACTGAACAGTTTGGGTTGGAAGGGACCTTAAAGATCTAGTTCCAAACCCCCTGCCATGGGCAGGGACACTATACTTGAAATTAAATCTGAAAACCAAAAGGGAATTTCTCTAGAACTGACTTCTCCTAGTAGAGCAGTACTGATTGTATTAATCTTTTAAAGTCAGGGAAGAATCGTGTTACTGCCACGTTAAATATTTCTGGAAGGTCAGTTATTATTTGTGAAAGTGTTTTTAAAAGAATGGAGTCTCATCTCCAAAAGAATAATAGCTTTAGCATTGGAAATGTGCATTAAAAAATTGCAAAACAACGTAATTTTTCCCAGTAGTGCAAACTTGTAAGCACAAAGCCGTTCTTTTCTTCCACAATCATGGTAGGGAAAAAAAAAAAGAAACAACTTCATATTCAGTGTACACAATGAGAGAAATTTTGGGTTGAAATCTTTGTCATGCTATTAATCAAGCTGGCAGCAAGAAACAGTAGTGCTGGGATCTTGTGTCCTGTGTGGCCATCTGTGTTGGGAAGACTCTAAAATTTGGATGGCTGCATAGCTCCTGACCCGACCCAATGTTTGATGCACTTAATTCCTTTTGAAGATAAAAGGGTATGGTTTCTGTTATAAAACAGAGCTTGAACTCAAGCTCCAAAATGCTCCAACAGATGAAAGAATGTGAAAATGAATGAAAAAAATGTCCATTTTAAAGTGGTAAAAGAATGACTTGGCATTGATTCAAGAAGTAATCACTCCTGAATGTGCTTTCCTGTGAAGACAGGGAGAGGGAGGAAGAACACATTTTGGAATATATTCTAGTAGTAGGGTTGTGGTAAAGCACAAAGGGTGAAGATTTAAAAAAAAAAAAAAAATCTTTAGGAGAAGTATCATTGTTCTTATAGATCAGATTGAAAAATGCAATGAAAGATGTAGATGAAATGAATGTAGAAATTTTATTTTTGCTGAATAGACCAAAATAATTTATGGACAATAATTTATCTACTTAAGTTTGCTTTTTACAGATATATTATTGCTTGCTAATTGTTTCTTTCATGGAGATTTCTGTTTGGCTGTAAGAATTCTGATCTCTGTTTCCAAGTAAATCTTCATTTATGCCATGATTCTATTTTTCTGTAGATTCTTGGTTAGCAGTTCCTTGCAAAAACAAGGATTTTATTCTTTAATGGCTAATAAATATTTTTTCTTTTTAAGTTGCTTTAAAGTGCTTTAACTTTTCCTTTCTAACTCTGAACTTTCCTCTGTGTGGCTGCCTGTGAGGTACTATTTCAGGTATAGTTTGGTTTTGTTTAATTCGCTTCTACAGAGCATGCATGCAAGTAACCAGTCCCTCAGAGTTCACATCAGCATCACTCCATCTAGAAGCAGTCTTCATACATGAATGAGTGTTACACAGTAATTGATAGAACAGTAGGGCATTTGTGCAATGGTGGGTGATGTTGACTATTACAAATGTTTAAAACTGTTTTCCTTTTCTTTTCTGCCTAGGAGATGAAATTTATCAGGACATTTTTCGTGACTTTTCTCAAATGGCATCAAATAATCCAGAGAAGTTAAACCGCTTCCAGCAGTCAGATTCCCAGAAGTCTTAAGCGTCAAGAAGGAAAAGAACCTGAAGCTTATAGTGCAAGTCTTTTTTTACTTTAACAGAATGAATTGTATGCATTTTGTTAGATAGTTCGGATAAAACGACCACTCCAATGTAGCTTTAGATTGTGGTAGCTGGGGAAATGTATGAGTCGGTTTATGTTCTACAGTACATATACCTCAGCAGCTGAAGATGTTTCCAAGCCCCGAGTACCCGCTAGCTGAGTGTAAGCAGCCCCTGTCGCACGGCCGGTGTCTGCAGCTCGCACTCGGGGGTGGCAGTGCGCGGCTGCAGCGCCGCGGGCTCCGACCGCGCCATGGCCACAGCAGCTCTGCTACCCTGGGTCATCCCCCGGCACCTGTCCCCTGTTGCCGTAAGGAATGTGCCTCTGACAAGAAGGTCTGGGTTGCATTTTCTGGGACTGTTTGGAAGGGAAATTGGGTAATGACTTACTGAGTTGTCCTTCCGTTTGTGGGACTGCAGCTCAACCGATTCTCTTGTTCCCACGCTGACTCTGGTTAGAGGCAGGCTGTTCCTAACAGATGTGATAACTCCTGCTCTTTTGCAAGCTCTTTCACAGTGGAAGCTCTAGCACCAGGCTGGCCATTATGCTGGTGACTGCAGGTCAGTCACAAAGGGATATATCCTGGGGACCAAATTCCTAAGAGCAATCCATTTTCCTTTTTTTTTTTTTTCTTTTCCTCTTAAATTAAACTCTCAGTGCAGCAAGTATCCTTCTAAATGAGCATGTGGAACCTTTCATGAAAAATAAACTTAATCCTTTTGGACATGATGTGGGGTTTGTTTGTAGTATTTTGACATGAAAACTTGAAAATTGAGACATGAAAGTAAATATTGAGCCAAAAAAGTTTGTGTCGAATAGTTGTACAAAGGCTGTTTCTGCTTTTTGCCGTTCTCCCTACTAGCCCTAAGCTCAGTGTAAAAGTCTCATGTCTTGCAGCCACTCTAAATTTAGGGCAGTCAATCCTTTCTATCAGGAAGCAGTAGCCCTTGTATAATTTGCAATGATGTGTATGTTTATGTGTTGTCTAAACTAAGGTGAGCACAAGAAAAACTAGAATTTTGGTGCACATATTTGTCAAGTAATGAATGAGCACAGTCTCCAACTGTGTTGTGAGGGCAGCAGGACAATTTGTTTTATTCAGTAGTGACCCCCACTCTGCTCTTGTGCATGTATAAATGGTGTCTCTAGATAGATGCTTATATATCATGTTATTTATACCTAGATAATAATCTTCCTAAATCCCAAACCAGCAGATGTGATGCTTTATCCTCTATTTGTCTGCCCTGTGGAGAGAACTTTAAGCAGAGTTATTAGGTGACATAGTATCAGTGTGAGTTTTCAGTAATCGTAATGGCTGTGGCATTATGTTAACCTGCTGTTTAAGTATATTTAGGAAATGAAATGGCTTTTTTCCGTGGAAAGATAAGCAAAACTGGGATAAAACAAATTGAAATCTGTTAACTATGGTAAAGTTAAACTTTGTCATGTTCGGTTTTAAGAAGGTATTTCAAACGTCTATCATTTTGCATCAAATGTGTAATAATGTATCAAATCTGCATATTATTATTGCTACAAAATTAGTAGTGTTTTAGAATTGTCCAGTGGATTTTATTTCCAAGCAGAAGAATCTTACAAGACCGTTCTTGCTTTGTATGTGATCTAATTACGGTAGGTAAAGCAGAGTCTGTCCATTTAAAGTGTGTATTTCATCTGAATAGTAAGAAACTTAAGGATATTGCCTATAAGCAGTATTTTTTGGTAAGTTGGTTTTTAAATAGCTAGCTATGAAATGATAATATACTTCTTAATCAGCAGTATTTACCAGCAAATGGGTGTTTTAGTAGATCTTAGAGAAAGTAAGATTCCTGGTGTACAGATGGGTCAGTGTAAGATATGACTGTATAATATACACCTTAGACATAGGTTTTTCTAACTGTCTTTCCCAGCCAGGCTGGCAGGCAGTGTGTAGTGTGTTTGGCTGGAATGTAAAGCTGCCTAAAGCTTAGTGGCATAATTGCTGTCTCAGTCCAGGCTGCTGGAAGAAAGATCTGAGAGACTCATTTCAAATCTCCACTGGTGATTTCCTCCATGGCCACAGAATTTCTGTGACAAATTTTGCAGGGTGACTTCTCTAGACTAAAAAGTTGCTTCCCTGTAGCTCAACATGTCCGTCTGTTGCATTCCTGACTCTCATCTGTCTGGGAATCAGTATCAGTCTGTCTGTGCTAAAGGATGAATCACACCTGATGGACAGGTGATACTTCTTAGGAGCACTCGAGTTTTAATGGCTTTGAGAGTAGGCGTGTCACTTGTGATCCTCCCCGTGTCCTTTCAGGTATGATAGGATGTCCGGTATGAACTGCACTCAGTTCAAGCCTTTTTCAGGTCAGGTGCAATGGTAACATGGTGCCTATCAGCAGAAATGAATGTACCGTGAAGTTTGATGGCTCAGTCTCTCCAGGCTGTGGCAGGCTCCATGTTCCAGAACCCCTGTGACTCACAGGATTCAGCCCCCAGCAGTGTGATTATCACCACAGCTCTGAAGATCTGGATTCCATATCGAGTTTTGACTAATTTAATATTTTGCTCAGTAATATTAGGAAGCCCATTGAAGGATAGTATATCATCTTTCCTATATATAGATAATGTGTTACAAAAGTCTCTTGGAACAACGACTGTTGAGGAACATAACTTACAGTCTAATGCATCTTGAGTTCAGAGGTGTAATTTATGTCCATTGCATGTTGATTAAAATAGGGGTATCAATTGTTTTGACTGTTCATTAGGCATCACGTTTTGTGTTAGCATCAGTACAGTGCATATAAGCTTAAATTTCTGAAGTATCATACTGAATTGTGCCACTACCTGTGTTAGACAGTTGGAATTTGTTCATATGAATTTGGGTGAAGGTGGTAGATGGTCAAGGTATTTCTTTGCTTTCACAAACAGCCCACATTGCAATCGGATGGATGTGTGTTCCAGATGCTCATTAATACATTGCAGACTTCAGCCTCTCTGCCCATTAGGACCTGATCCAGGAAGTCGCTGATATCAGTGGCAGTCTTTCCACTGATTTTGGAGATTCTGGATTGTACCATTCATGGCTTTTAATATTAGAGTGCTAAAGGATCCTGTATTAATCCTGCATTTTTCACTCTGTGGGGTTTTATATTTTACTTGTTTGTATACTGAGCTGAAATAGTTTTAGAAAATGCAACCAGACCTTCCAACTGCTGTCAGAAAATCCCTGTACAAGAGGAAGTTTTTCCTGTTTTGCATTATGACATCAGTACGTGTGTAGTCCAAATTACTAGGTCTCCTGGATAGAACATAAATTTTGTACCACTAAACTAAAAAGGTGAGAACTAGAACAAGCAGAGGGTTGATGTCATGTTTTCAGGACTTCGGTGCTTGTCTGCAGCCATCTGTTTTAAATTGTGGATGTTACCTCTGCTGCTTCATCTTGAGAATCTCAAATAACACAGTGACTATGAAATGACCCTGTGATAAAAATGCAAATAATAAGTGCAAAGGATGAGATATTGTCACAGTGTCAAAAGAACTGAGCTGATTGTTCTGATTCTTCAATACACAAAGTATTTTGAGAATCAGTTTTTCAGGCTACAATCTCTGCCCCGTTCATTATGGACACTTTTTCCCAAATTAGAGTTTATGGCTTGTGCAGACTGACAGCCATCACGCCTTGCTCCAGTGCTTACACAAAGGCACAATTTTAAAACAGGGACAACTCTGGAAAGGCACTACTGGGGAAAAGGATGAGTGTACCACTTTGGTATATACCCTTTCATATCCTTGCTTTATCTTTCTGCATACAGTATTTTCTTGTTTCTCTTCCCATGGAAGGAGATGATAGAGGAGGAAAAATTCCACTCACTTTTCTGTTAGGAGCCTAAGTTTTCCATGTTTTGACAGAAATCGCCAAGAAATCATCGTTTCCTCAAGAAGACCGAAATAATGAACTTTTTTTTTTTTTTTTTTCCTCCGCGCGTTCCTCTGTACTCGGTGTTTTTTAAGCAATTCCAGCAGTAAAATGTAAAAAACCCTTCCTCCCCCGCTTAAGCTGTAACTGTACAGACTGTATACCCCGCCCTCCTCCGCGTTATGTACGGCCGTAGCCTTTGTATCTAAAACTTGAGCGTAGTTTCTGCAGCGTGTCATTGTCCGGGGCCGGCCCGGCCGCGTCCCCGCCCTGCTGCCGGGGCGGGGCGGCCCCGCGATGGCGGCGCTGCGGAGCTCGGCGCGCCGGGGCTGGGCGCGCTGCCCGCAGCCCGCCGCCCTGGCTGCGGCCGCGGCCCTGGCCGTCTGCGCCTTCTACTACCTGGGCGGCGGCGGCGAGACCTTCTCCAGCGCCACCCGCCGCCTCCGCGCCACGCCGCCCGCCCCGGCCGGCCCGGGGCCCCGCGGGCTGCACCTCCTGTTCATGTTCACCAAGGCGGAGCGCAACCCCTCGCTCCGCGACAAGGCGCGGGCGGCGCTGCGCTCGCTGCTGCGGCACGGCCGCCTGGGCGCCGCCGATGTGCTGCACCTCCACCTCGTCACCGAGGGCGCCAGCCGCGACATCGGCCTCGGGCTGCTGCAGGACCTGCTGCGCGGCGCCGCCTTCCGCCACCAGGTGCGCGGGGGGCCGAGGGGCGGGCCGAGGGGCGGGCAGGGCCCGCGGGGAGCGGGGGGGACTCTGCCGGGGTGTCCCGTGGGATCTCCCCGCGGGACTCCGGGAACGGCGGTCAGCGGGAAGGAGCTCCCTCAGCTGGCGGCCCGTGTGCCGGCTCCCAGCAGTGCGTTCGCTCCCACTCTACTGGAGAAGCTCCTACTGCTCCCCAGTCTCGGGAGTGTTGAGGGGCTTGTCCCCACCGCTGCTGCTTGCGGGGAGGTGTCCTGGTGCAGCCCAGTGATTCCCGGCTGGGACTGAGCGGCAGCGCGGCCTGGGAACACCTCCGGCACAGCACCTGTGCTGGAGAGGAGCCGTTGCTCTAAGCAGTGCTGCTCTCCTGCAGCCCCTGTTACTCCTGCGTCAGCATCTCGACCCAAGGACCACGTGTGTTTGTATCCCAGTTGATGGTTTCCCGATCAGGAGAGAAGGTTGGCCTGCTGCTAGCGGCTCTTGAAAGCAGGAATGGAGAGCCTGCAGGGGCTGCAGTGCATCCACATGCAAATGTTCCTACTGCCAGGAAAATGGTTCTGCATCCCAAATCCACAGCCAGAATAATTTATGTAAAGTCAGGCTTTCGTTCGCTTTAAACAGGTATTTGAAAACTGGAGGGGTGTTAAGTTCAGAGATTCCAGGTAACGTGAATCTCCTGTCTTGAGGTGCTGCTGCAGAGCATTGCTTGGAAGTGTCCTCTAGTACTGCTGTAACTTTTATTGCTCATAAGTCCTGTATTTCATATTAGCTAAACTCTGACAAGATGTAACTAGAAGTGTAACAACATTTTTTATACAGGCACTTTTCTGGTCAATAATTCTACCACTCATTTTCTTTAAACAAGTCCTTTCCTGGTGCTGGCCCTCAGTCAGGTCATGTACCTGTGATGTGAGACCCACACCACACAGCAGTGCTTGGCTGTCTGGAGGGTGTGCACAGCTCCCTCAGGAGGATTCCTGCCCTCCACAGCAGGATGGACTGACTGCCCCATGATGGTGCAGTGATGCGGTGCAACAGCCCAACCCAGGTATTATGTCCCCTGGAGCGGGAGGACTCCCAGGCCACCGTGGTGTGCACATCCCCTGCAGTCACCCCTTTGTGTGAGTGGCTGCCCAACTGCCATCTGCCCCTCTTGGAAACGCAATTCTCTGCAGGCACCCTTACCAGCCTCATTTCTGCAGGGCAGCAAGGACTGGGAGTTAGAGCTGGAGGCTTGAAATGGTTTGTCTGTTGTGGATGGGCCCCTGTCTGTAGGTGCCTGTGGAGTCAGTGAAATCTGGCTCATGGCTTGGTGGGTGTGTCTGGCACCAGAACTGGTCTCCTGGGTGTTAGCAGATAGCGTGGTCTGGAGGCCTCAGGTGAGATCTTACTGAGATCTGCTCAGTGGGACAGCTGCTTCTCTCTTTCCTGGCAGAGCCTGATGTACCCTGGTTTCACTGGCTAGCCTGTGGTTGCCAGTATGTTTGGGACCAGTCCATTTCTCTGCATTTAAGTACAGAGCAGAGGCTGTTCTGCTTCTCAAGCATGCAGCCTTGTCCTAATCCTGTGCCAGTTTCTGCTATGCCAGCAGGTGACAGCAGCTCTTTATTCTTCTTGTAGCCTAATCCCTTCCTCTCGGCCAGCAGGAAACTTATGCCTGACATGGACTTCTGGTGCTCCTGCTGAAATATTGAAGATGATTGACCCTGATGCTCAGGTGGCTCGAGCAGTAACTTATCTCTATCGTGAGACCTCTCATTTCCTGCTCCTCTTGGTGTGTGCAGAACACTCTCCTGGTTCTTACGCTGTCTTCCTAGCACAGCCCACATATAAGGCTTGATAGAGTGTCAGGGGGCAGCTGGAGCCACTGAGGCTGGACTGATAAAACCCCTTGAATTTTACCTTTTCTTCATGAGGAAGTGATTCAGGCCCCGCTTTTGGAGCTGCCCTTGTCCTCCCATCCCAGAAAAGCTGGGATCGGTTGGCTCCTCTGTTCAGTTGAAGCCCAGGGTCAGACATGGGTCATAACCTTTGGGGAAGGTTGTGGGCAGCTTTTCTCTCCCTAGGCAGCTTCAGTAACTTTCAAAGTCTCCAGGAGACCGAAGCAGCCGGCTGCCGCCCGGGGACAGCGTGCAGAGGGTGAGGGCAGAGGGGCCGTGGGCTGCAGGCGCTGGGTGTGCGGGAGCAGCTTAGGCACTGCCCGTGCGGGGGTGGGCGGTGGCTGCCGCTGGCTGTGCAGATGTGCCCCAGATGTGCCCCAGATGTGCGGCCGGGCGGCGGCGGCAGAGGGAGCTCGTGCTCCGCGTGTGCGCCGGGAGGCGGAGGGAGGGAGCGCCCGGCCCGCGGCCGTCCCGCCGTGCGGGGCCTCGCTGCGCTCTTACCGGGGCTTTGTGGCTGCAGTGGGAGCAGAGAGCGTGTCCCGCACACGGGTGGCACGGGCATCTCTGTAGCCTCTCCCGACCCCTGGCCAGCGGGAGGTGCCCGGCAGCGAGCCTGGGCCAGCCTCAGCCGACTGCTTACACAGAGCACCGGCTCGCACCGTCTCCTGCCGCTCCAGGCTCTGTGCTGCTACTCCTTGTGCAGTTCTTATCTATTATTGATTCAATTTCCCTGCCATAATAACACGAACTACACGTTCAGCTCTCTGCCCATCCTGGCTTCCTGTTCAGATGAGACCCACAAAGGATGCTGTGGGGTGGATGTGACTGGGTTGCTATCACGCCAAGCTTATGGAGACCTGTAAGGATGATCAATGTGGGAAGGAGGGAAAGTTAAAGGGAAGAGAAATGCAGGTTGTTTTTTCCTAGTGAATCAGTAGAAAGGATCTTTTACCAATGTGAGACGTGTGTTTATAAACCTGTGCTTGGACAGGAAACCCTTAGAACTTTACTTAGTGTCCTCAGCAAACGTAGTCGGATTTAGGTACAGGGATTTACTAAGAGCTGTTACACAAATAAATAATGAAGTACAAAATTAGCAGCGGATCAACAAGCTGTGCTAAATCAGCAATGAGAAGGAAAGAAGCCTTCACAGTCCCAGAGAGGCTGCCTGGCCTGTGGCTGCAGGAGCAAAATTCAGCTGCTCAGGAGTTTGCTTTGCAGAAGTACAAAAGCATGGGCAAAAGACACTTTCCTGTTTTCTTTGGCAGGAGTGGAAGGGCAGGTGATGCTGCGTCTGGAGTTTCAGGAGTATTTCTCCTATAACTTTTGTCCACTGGTGCTTGGCAGTGTGCTCACTTCAGAGGTGACTGGAATTGGTTTGATGTTTTTCCCCCTTTCCTATGTACTGTACACACCTCAGGCTGCCTTTGCTGGATGCAGAAGGCTGGTTACAGGTGCTCTGTTTCTCTTCCATGCTTCTCCAGTCCAGCTAGACCCCAAAGCTGCCCCTGCCAAGCGGGGCTGGGAGCAGAGCATAGCATATCCCCATGCTGGGGATGCTCAGTTTCATGAATAGGCTGTCAATACCTTTGCACCTGGAGAGTAGTAGTGGTTTGCTTGTTTCGTATCCTGGTTTAGGGCAAATTTGGGAGAAAACCCCTGAACAGGATCCTTCTGGGGAGCAAACCCAAACGGCTCCCCAACCGGTCCGGTAAAGAACTTTCTCAGAGAAAAGTGGAAAAAACTATTTTACTTTACAAACAAAGTGCCCACAAGCACAAAGAATGAATAATATGAAACAATAACACCTCTTGTTCTGGAGTGAGATGGCAAATTGAGAAAGTTCTTGCCGTGGGTGTAGCTCAGCTCTCTCTCAGTCTCTCCTCAGTCCCAGTCCCTCCGGCGATGCTGGAAAATGCCGAGGTCCAGGCCCCGGTGGGCCGCAGGTGCAGCCCCCAAGTGCTCCCCTGGGGTTTTTTCAGTTCAGAGCAGGTTTAAACAATCCCAAGAAAAAAAAGAAAAAAACAGTCCAGGGAACTTCTCTGCCCTAGCTAGCTGAAACTAACTAAAAGCAAAAAGATCTCTGTCCTACAGTCTCTCCAAGCCTCCGCCGAACACACCGTCCGGAGAAGAATGTTAAGGAATCAGGCAGTTTTCTCAAAACAAACTCTGCGCTTCTCCTTGCTCTTAGAACCAGTCTTAAAGGCACAAAACTCAATATACAGCACAAACAGAACAGACAATTAGGGATGCAAGCAAGCATCATAAAGTCACCCTAGGACATTTGGTCACCTGGGATGGCTGCTGTCCTGCTCCTCATGGCCGCTGTCACTGCAATGGCCATGCAAACGACCATGCAGCTCGGCAGGGCTGGGGTGCGCTGCTGCCTGGTAACAGAATTCCCTTCCCTGCAGTGTCTTGGGGACTGTGCTGTGCTATCCAAAGCCAGGTGTGGCTGCTGATGAGCTCTCCCAGTGCACTTTCCTGGTACGCGTTGTTCCGTGTTTTTCCTGCTGTTCTGCTGCAGGCCTTGGCTCCGAGCCCAGCAGCCGGGACAGCAGCAGCAGCGGGGCCGCCCTGCCGAGGGACGCTGGCCACAGAGCCCGCAGAGGGCTGACAGCAGGACCAGGGGCCAAGCGTGGGTGTTTAGGGGGCCCTCCCCAGGACAGGGCCATAGGCCTCAGCTGAGCCCTGCCGTGGGCTCAGCCAGTGCCAGGACAGCCCCATCACCTGACCGTGTTCAGCGTACGGTGGATGCCATGAGCACAGCCCTGCGTCCAGTGAGCTCCGCTCTGCCGTGAGAGCGCCTCGGTCTGAGCAAAGTGTTCTGCAAAAAGCTGTGCAAGGAAGAAGGTCCAGGCTGCTCACTGCCTCGATCTCTGCACCAGCCTTGCTGAGCATCATTGCAGCCCCTTGTGCACCCCATAGCGAGGATGATCATTGCACCAGCACAGGCTCCAGAGCCACCTTCTCCTTTGAAGAATTTGGCATGGTTTAGGTTTTCTTCTAATTAAAAAAGCAAGTGTTCTATCCTGCATATTTTAAGTATATAGTGCAGGGTCCCTTGTTCTTAAGCAGATGAAGTCTTAGTAGTAAAAAAAGTGAAACTGTAGAACCATTGAAATAGTTTTAATTTGAAAGGGACCTACAAAGATTATGGTTTGTGTTCCCTGCTGAAGGCGGGGCCAGCTTGTGGAAGTGTCTTGGTATCCCTCAAACAAGGACAATAAGTTCCCCTGTCCAAAATTCAAGTATTGCTGCAATGTCACGTCCTTGCTGGACTTTAGTTCCAGCAGGGCTTTTCCTGCTTTCCCTGACCTGAAGAAGGCGGCACGACCTCGAATGTCCACACTCCAGTTCCTGCACTACCCCTTATCTGCATCAGGGTCATGTCCCTCATCTCTCTTAATTATCCTGAAAATCCCTCTCATTATCTTGTGTGATTCAGTGACCTGTATCCTTCTGTGGCTATAACGAGCTGCATGAAAGTTCCTGTTCATTGGACTTTGACCAAAATAAATTATAAGCTTGTAAAATTTCAGTAGCTGGCAAGGTGCATTTGGGGTTGCTCCTGTTCCTGGGACACAGCCACAGCTGGCTCAGGCGTGCCAGGGCCCATGCTGGTGCACAGGCTCCCACAGAGCTGAGGGATGCAGAGCAGTGCTGGCTGAGCACCAGCAAAACTCCAGCACAGGCAGGCTGAGATCCATCTACAGAAGTTGCTCGGCTCTGCTGTAGCTCCTGATGTTTGGATTTTCATCAGCGTGCTGCAGCCTGTCCTCCCTTTCCCCCTGCAGCCCCACCGGGACGTGCTGCAGAGCTTGCCTCCATGCTGGGCTGCGGAGCAGCAAATCCGGGCTGCGTCCCTGGCCCTGTCACAGCCTGCCTCTGTGGCAGGGAGCGAGCACTGGGCCTCAGGGTAAGTGATGTGGTCTGGCTTGGCTCTAAACAGCAGCGTACCAGAGCCTGGAGCAAACTGTTGCCTCTTCTGATGGATTCCGTATGGGATATGTGCTTGCATCAGGCAGTGGGAACAGACTGGAGAAATAACCCAAAACGCTTGGTTGTGTGAGGGGATTCAAGTCTCTCCCCACCTTACAGTTACAAAATGCCTATAAAAGCCCTTCTCCTTTCCCTGCACTGGACCAGTTCTTGCATCAAAGAGCATGTGCAGGGGCTGGGGCAGCCAGGCCCCTTTGTGCAGCTGCAGTGCCACCAGCACTGTTTGTGCTTTACCAACCTCCCTCCTCTCCCCGTGCTGGTGGGGGCTGAGCAAAGGCTGCTGGGGCTGGGCCTGTGCCCTGAAGCGGCAGCTGAGTGGTGTTTCTGGTGTCTCTGCCAGGTAATAGTCCATGATGTGAATGAGCTGACAGAAAAGCTGTTCCCCATCGTTGAGGCCATGCAGAAACACTTCAGCGCTGGATCGGGGACCTACTACAGCGACTCCATCTTCTTCCTGTCGGTTGCAATGCATCGCATCATGCCCAAAGGTAGGTCTCTGCTGTGCTGCCTCCAGCAACACAGGCTCTCTTTCTCTTCTGCACAGAGATGTTATCCGGTGCTGTTTGAAATACAAAGTTAATAAACTTTTGGGATGTACTCCTAGGATTCTGCTCTTTCCTACAGAGTGATGGACTCACCGGTCCAAGACCACATCCAGGTCTCTACTGGCATGAGTGACAGGAGGTTCTCCTTGTCACATGGCAGCTGGCCCTGCCTTTATGCCCTGAGATGATAGGAGAGGTGAGACAGGAGCAAGCAGGCCTGTTCTGTGTGTGTTTACAGCCCCCTTCCCATTGGGGTGCCAGCAGAAAGAGGTGCTGTGTGTCTGTGGTGTAGCTGTGCACTCTTGAGCATCAGCAGAGGGTAGTTGTTGAGTCTTTCCTCTTGGCTTTAGGGAGCTTTTGGAAAGCTTTGCTGATTAGCAGCCACTGATCACTTAAGTTTCCTTACTGTTTCTCTGCTGTTATCAAGTGCAGAAATGGCCAAGAACTCTGCAGGGAAACAAGGCAGCTGGCAGAAGAGGCTTGGCTCAGCTGATGCCATTTTCCTCCCCTGCCTGTGTGCAGTTGCCTCTCCTGGAACCAGCGTGCTGTCTAGTCTTTGGCTGCACGAGTAGGGTTTTGTGTCCTTGGGCTCCAAGCCCCTTCACTGGAGCTCCTGCAGCCCTACTTGTCCATTCCCAGTGCTGATCCCTGGGCTCTCCCTGTCAGCTGCCTCGCTGGCCTGACACACCGGTGATGGCAGCATCCCTTCCTGGCCTGGTGACATGTCCTCCCTGGGCATGGCAGGCTAAGGGTGGCAGTGGTGGCAGGGAGCCCCAGGACCCTGCCTGGCCATGCACCTGCCCCAGGAGGAGATAACCAGCCTCCCAAAGCTATCTGTGGATGTCATGTGATGGTGGCCTATTCCCACATGTGTGCGTGTTCCCAGGGCTAGCACTGCTGGCACCAGCAGCTTCCTTGGCATCTGGAACCTCTGCCCAGCTCTAATACTCCCTGCAGACTTCCTTCCACGAGTCTCAGGTGCACTCTTGCTGAGATGTGAGCAGATAAACCTCCCCTGTGCCCCTGCTGAGTCCTGTCCCAGTCTGGCTCTTCTCAGGAGTTCCTACCTCTGCTCGCTTCATGAGGCTTCCTCTGTCCTTTGTGGACTTGCCCCTGTCCTCCTGGCATGGCCTTCCCACACTAGCTCATTAAACAGTGGCGCAGTGGTGGTGCTGAGGGTCCCATCCAAGCTCTCTGATCGTTACTCTGTGGGCTCCAGCAAATGTGCTTTACTTGGCTCTCCCTCAGACTTGGGTAATTTTGTGTGTGTCTGGTGCTGTCTGCACCGTGAACGTTTTGAAGTACACTGCATACAAATGATGGTATTAATGCTGGCTAATTCACTCCTCCTGATTGCCTACTCTGTCTTTACTGTGTGCTGAAGTTATCCCTGTCGTGCTGCCTGCCAGCAAGAAGCTGCTCAATCTGAAATGCCTTTTCTCAGTTCATCAACCCGTGAGGCGTCTCATCTCTTGGAAAGCTTGTTTGCTCTCCCTCAGCCTGACGGGGCTTTCAATGGTCTGTTGGGGCACAGGATGTTTAAAGAGGCATTTTTACAGTTTCACAAATTTGGTTTTTTGTTTCAGAAGCGGCTAGTAAAGCTGATTTATATTTCCCTTGCAAGGCAGGTCAGGTTTACAGTGCTGTGTGCCTGGTGATTTCTGGGGCTGGTGGGGCTCACGGCCCCCTCCCTGTGCGGCCAGCACTGAATGAGAGGCCTCAGGAAAAGCTGCAGCTCTGCTGCCCACTCGCAGCCTTGCAGCAGATGTGGGAATGGCACTGACTCAGAGAAGCTGATATCTACTGGTCTGAAGAAGCCACTTGGCTAAGCTGGAGGAGAAAGGACCAAACCTTCTTTTTCAGGCATTATTACCATTTTTCCTGGTGCATTTCTTTGCCACTTCTTCTGCCCTGAATGCTGTGTTCTGCTCTGAGTGCTGTGTCTTTTTGTGCACTTCTCCAAGCACATCTGACTCCATAGCATTAGCACCACTTTTTTGTGGAATCCAGGTTTGACTGGAAGCTTGAGCATCCTCCAGCAGAAATGAAGGCTCTGATCTGAATATTAAACTCTCTAGTGTGTTGATTTGCATTTATCAGTCCATAGAGTTTTTTCAGTAGCAAGTGAGCTTAGTATTAAAAGTGCCTGGCTTTAGTTTACCAAATATATCATTTCTTGAAGAGAGGCATTTCCATGTGTCATGATTTAGTGATTTGTTTGGAACCTATGGATTGTGATGGGACATTGACTTTGCAGACCAGTGGCACTGAAAACTGAACACCAGGTTATTTTTATTTTTTTAGGGACTTCTGTGAGACATGTGTTGGCTGCATGCACTTTGCACTGAGGGTAAATGGGATTTGCCACTCAGCTGCTCTGTCGTTCACTGTTGCTTGGGATCTTTGCCCAGAAAACTTCAGATCTAAAACCTGCAGCTGCCAAGTTATATTATAACAGCTTCTTAGCTGGTGTAAATCATAGAACACTCTTGCCTTAAATGTCTTACATCAGTGGAGTTAATCTGATTTAAACCAGCTGGGGAGTTGGTATGCAGCACGCAGAAGTGCAGACTGCATAATTCTTGTCTGTGCTCGAGGCTCATAAATCCCATTTTAATGTGGTGTGGCCAGGCCCAGGGAGCTGGAGCGGCGCTTGATCCATCAGAATGGTCCTGCAAGGGGGAAGTGATGGGAAGGTTACGCAGAAAGGACAAGCAGGTTCAGGCTTAGAAGGAGCTGCCAGGGTGAGGACAATGCCAGCATGAAACGGTCTTGAGATTTGCAGAGCAGTGCAAAGAGGAGGGAGAGCAAGGACTCAGACCTTTTCACTTGCCTTTTCAGTATGCCCATCCAGAGCGGACCTCTTCCTTCCTGGCTGGCTTTGATCCCTCTATCGCTTGTCATTTTAGCTGTGTAACTTCAGGGGGCCCAGCAGGCTTTTTATCACCCTTCTGTGGGTACATGAAGGAGTGGTGTCTGGGCAGGTCTGTCTGGCAGGCAAAGTCTGAGGACAGACTCCTGGTGCCACAGGTGAGGAGTGGAGGAGTTGAGGTGACAGAAGGGCAGCCTGGGAAAGCTGGAACCTCCCCAGGGAGTTCTTGGCGCCCATTCTTGGCTCAAGTCAGGTAGTTTTCAGGAAAAAAAATGTTTAACAAGTAGTCTTCCTCAGGAGCTGCTGAGCCAAGGGAGAGCCAGCAGCATCCAGCAGCTTGGGTAGAGCTTTGAAAACTGCCATTTGGTGTTCAACTCCATTGGTGTTCCTGACAGTGCTGCAGCAGGATGGCCCTGTGGGAGAATAAGGAGCAGAGGGAAAAACGAGACGTGTCACAGAAGCAGCTTTGTGGCTTTTCTCTGCCAGCCTAGACAGAGGAGTGGAGTCCATTAGCTCAGGGGAGGCTCTGAAACCTGGCTGATGGCACTGTGCATCACATGGAGTGAGGGTATTTAGCAGAACTTGACTGAAGATGGTATTTGACAAACTGGAGGGAGCAGAGTTTCCTGGCTTGTACAAACAGCTGGCTGTCGTCATGGGGAGTAGCAGCATCTCTGGGCGTGGTGATGTCCTCCCCCTGGCAGCGTGTCGGGGAGTTCTCAGGGTTTCTCTCTCACTGTCCAGCCCAGCCTGAAGGCAGAAGCTGTGGTGAAGGCTGGAAGATGGGCACAGGCTGCAGAAGGTCCCTGGGCTCTGCTGGGTGTGAGGTTAGCCCTCAGGCAGCACGCTTCATCTTCCAGGTGCTGAAGATGCACCTGGGTACTTGCTGCCTGAAAACTCGGGAGCTTGTTCTGCAGGTGCATTTAGGTGAACAAGGCTGTTCATAGGAGGCTCGTAGGGGAACTAAGAGGCAGTGGGAGAAGTGGGTAAGTTTCTGTGTGACTAAATAAAGATGGGGAGCTATGAGGAGGGAGAACAGAGTGGAACTGGTCATTATGTATTGCCAGTATTTATGGCATATCAGCATGGTCTGTTGTTAAAAAATGAAGGAGGTTTAGAGAGGGCAGTGGATTCTGTGTGGGACAAGCCTGACTGACTGGGCCCCTCCAGTCTGGGAGGGGCTGGCTGGGGGGGTTATGGTGTGGTCCATGAAGCTGTGAGCCATACAAGGCAGAAGTTTGTACAGGAGCTGGAGGACATCAAAGTTGGTGAGAAGGGTGTTCAAAACAGTGTGGTGATCTGTAGAGCTCCTTTCTGCAGGATGTTGTGGGTGCTGGGCTGCCTCATGGATGAGGGCCTCACGGCCAGCTGCTGTGGGACAGACAGCAAGTTCCAGTGTGTCCTGGAGCTGCCAGCTGTGCAGGAGTCTCTTGGGACGACACAGCTGTGGGTGGTGGGGTGCAAGCAGGGGTGGCTGCTGTGGGTGAATATGCAGCCCTGTGTCTGGGGAAGTGACTGCCAGCGGGGAGCTGTGCCTTTGGCTTCATAGTGGGTGTCCAGACAGCGCCGTGACACATCAGGATTGATGGGAGGTCCAGTGGTCTCCCAGGCTTCAGACCGCGAACGGGGCAATTTCTCCAGCTCATTATCAACAGCTGTACTGATTGTTAAGCACAGCCTAGATTATAATGATGTTTGTCCAAGCAGCCTGATAATGACCGAGCCCCAGTCGCTTGGAGTTTGGTGCTGCCTGCAGCAGGATCCAGCTGCTGGCTCCAGCTTCGTCTCCCACGAAACTGATATCAGCCTTTGTCTGCTCTGGGAGTACCAGCCCAGAGACAGAGGCCTCTGTGAACATCAGCTTATGCCTTTCCCACCAAGCAGAGCCAGAGGCAAGGCAAAGGCCAGCCAGGAGATGTGTTGGAGCAGGCACTGAGCTGTGCTGTGCTTTCTCAGGGCGCTTTGCCTGTGCCGAGGCTGGGCACCTGGAGCACTGCTGCCGCTGGTTGTGAAGGGGGAGAGCCTGGCAGCTGGGGAAAAGGGTTAAGCACAGAGTTACCAGGAAAACAGTCTGTGTATGGGAATAACACCTTGGCTAGTAACTGTCTTCTGCTAGTGTCCTTCTGGAAAAGCCCACAGCCCACAATGTCCTGAAGACATTGTTGATTGCTTTTGTAGAGATGTGTGCATGAGGATTCAATGTTGCAGCTGCACTGTTTGAATCCGCAGCACAGGATTGCCCAGGTGGGACTGTGTTTGCCTGTGGCGTGCCGGGTGCCTGTGTGTGATGTGTCACCCATGTGCAGAGTTGCACTGCACACATCCTGTGTCACACAGGGCATCAGAGGTGGAGCCTGGGAGAAGGAAATGGGGAGGCATCACTCCCCCTTCTTCCTCCTGTCAGCTGCAGAGCAATTCCTCTTGCACAGGGCAGCTGCCCACAGAACTCAGCAGATCACTGTAATAATTGTAATAAGTGAGCATTTTGAAAGTGCGTCACTCCTGATGCTTTCCTGCTGGCTGAGCATTGCCATCATTGCTGAGCCTCACCACATCAGGGAATGCAGAGATGCAGCTGTTGGGAGAGGGCTGGGAGGAAAGTGCCCATGTCCCAGATGCTTCAGGCTTGGTTGTGTGCTACCAATGGGGAGATATTGGGAAAAGGCACAGAGAATTGGGGTCTGTGGTGGAGTCATGGGAGTTGGCCCCAGAGCCATGTGCTCCCAAACCACAGTTCCCAAGGGATGTTGCAGTAGCTGAAGGGTTTACTTTCTGGCAGAAATGTTTCCATCTTTACAGGAATGGAGGGAGTGTTAATAGCTTCTGATGTGCTCTCATAACCTCCCTCACTGCTTCATGCCGCAAGCACATGAAAAACAGCCAGATTCCCTTCCCAGCCTGTCTCTGAGCTGCATGCACTTATGTCAGATCCTGTGATGGGAAGGGAAGACGCTGGAGTGATCATTTTGTGAGCAATAGGGATAGCTGTGCCAGCCATTGTTCCTTGCTGGGGTGAGCCTGTTGTGCTGAGAGAGTTGTTTTCATAATGCTTTTCAGGAGCAGGCAACAGCAGACCTCTGAGTAAGCCCACCCCAGGTAAACACAGAGTCTGTGGCCTTGTAGAGGGGTCCACATCTGCTGAGATGAGCTGCTAACCCCACCTGGCTGCCTCTCCTGGCAGGAGAGTGCCTTGGCCCCAGCTCTGGTGTGCAGGAGGTGTCAGGAGGGGCTGCTGTGATGAGGGGGATGTGGCTGCTGCTCAGCAAGTGCTTGGAAGTCTCCTGGGTGCTGCATCACAGCACAGACCCCTCCCTGTGGCACTGCCGCCTCTGGGGCCACCGTGGCCCACAGCCCCCGGGGGTAGTGTCACTTCTCATCATTTCCACTGCCTGCCCCTTGCTGCAGTGCCACCATCAATTATTTTTGGATGTCCTAGATCTGTCAGGCCAGGGCTGGCTGCTCCTCCCGCTCCCACTGAGCAGCAGGGTCTCCTCACCCAGTGCTGTGGTGGGTGCTGCCCTCCTCTCCCCAGCCAGACCAGCTGCCCCATCCCCAAGGGCTGGAAGCTGCTGGGGGTCACCCAGCATTGATGCCAGGGCTGCTCTCCCCTACAGCCTCTCCCTGCTCTGCCATAGCTTATTAGAGCTTAGCAGGAGGAAACAAGGACAAAATCTGCCTGCAGCCCTTTCCCCCAGTGTGTGCAGTTAACTGGGATGTGAGCCCGGAAAATTTCTTTTCCTGTATCTCTTTTTGGTTTCCCTTTCCATCTCACCTACTCATTACTTCACAGCTCTTCATCCACTCTTTTGTAATTTTTAGCAACCTGGAATCAAACCTTATTTTGTCTGATTAAAAGCTTTCCTGCTGCTCTTCCTCCAGCTCCAAAAAGTGTTTTCACACTCCTCCCCCAGCAGTAGCATATATTAAATACAAGGCAAACAGCATTTCCAGCTCCTTACTGAAACCTATTGCGTGCTTAGCAATATTGCTGCCTTGGAGTCCAGGTAAGAGCCAAGGTGTTGAGTACTGCTAAATATTAGTCACTCACACCTTGATAGATTACAAAGGGACACTTGGATGCACAGGAAAAATTAATTTCCTGGAACAAAACACATCCATCTCCTGCAGAGTCTTCCCCTTCCCTCAGGCGATGGCTGCAGGGTGTGGAGCAAGGTGATCAAAGTGATGCCGCTGTCAATACCTGGGAATATTGCTGCTGCTCCAGACCCCTGAGCTCACCCAGGTGCCTGCCCTGCGTGGGTGGTAGCAAAGATTTGTCACCTATCTCTGGCAGACAGCCTAATTTTTTAATTAGCTGATAGGCTGATTAGCTGCTGTGCTGCAGCCGCTGCTCTGCTGGGAGCCTAATCAGTGCTGCAGAAACCCGGTTAGTAGCCGGCCCGCCAGAGCACATCGTCTGCTGCGCTCTGTGTCCCCTGGAACTCTGTGTGCAGAAAGGGAGGCTTTTCATGGGGAGGTGGCTGCTGGGCTGTCCCAAGGAGCGCAGGGGACTCTTGGCTGCATGGCAGACGTGAGGACCTGTGTTGAAGCACACAGCTCAAGGTAAGCTGCACTGCACCTTGGCAAGTTCTGCTGGTGCAGGGCTTTGTAGCATCATCTTCTCTTGGGAGGGTGGGCTCTGGAGCAGCACCTTGTCCTGGGAAGGAGGATTGCAGCCCTCCCAGTTGCCAGCACTGGCAGCAAGCTCTGAGGAGCGTGTCGTGATTGCACACGTGCACGTGTGCCCCTGCCTTGGCTGCTTCCTCTGGGCGAGGCTCTCCGGTGCTGCCAAGGTCAGCTGGGCAGGCAGCAGTGATTAATTCTGGGCGCAGAGGGGAGGCTGTGTGTGGAGAAAACAAGGCCTGGCCAGGGGAGCACACAGCCAGAGAGGAAGCTGCTCACAACCCTGCTGACAGCAGCAGGGAGAGCAGCCAGGGGCAGCTGCCAGTGCGGGGGGGTGAGCCAAACCAGGGAGCCTCTAATGAAGGGCAGGATGGAGAACCCAGCATGTTTGTGTAAATAAACTCTGTGCCTCCACACTGGACTTGTTGCGGTGCTGGCATCCCTGCCTGGCACTGCAGGTGCTCCCTGCTGCAGCTGAGGCTTCTGGGGACAGCTGGTTAATGCTACTGGGCAGTACCCTCTGGGTTGCACAGGGACCTCTGGAGCCTGTCACCCACTCTGCATCCATGCTTGGCCGTGGTGCTGGCTGTGGGAGTGGAGTTTTTCTTGGCCACACATCTCTCTGAGCCAGTGAGGGCGGAGGATCCTGGTTTCACAGCCAGCACAGGCAGCTTTATGGATCTGCGTGTTGCTCCTGCAGGCACGCTGCCCGCTGGAGCTGGAGGCTGCTGCCCTGCTCCAGGAGGTTTATTGCCCAAGGCAGCCATCTAAAAGTCACCGCTGGTTCTTCACAGCTCCTTCTTCCATTGGGATCTTGTCCTGTCATGATGGGGACAGCTAAAAAACCTGGCTGAAAAAAAACATTGCTCAAAGCAATTCAGAGAGGTGGAGGGGGAGCTGTCCAGGTGTGCCCAGCATTTTGTAGAGCAGCAGACCTGAGATCCACAGCCCTTCTAACTCCAATTCAGAGAGCTTTGGTTGCTTGGCTCTCTTCCTTCTGGTGGTCCAAGTCACATAGCAAAATGAGCAGCCATCCCCTGGCCCTTCCCCACACCTTCTGCAGCCCCACAACACCCAGAGCTGCAGCCAGCAGGGGACACTCCTGTCACTTGGCTGCACTGTGTCACCCATGCTGGCGGCAGCTGCTGCTGGCCCTGCAGAAGGTTCTCTGAGCTGCTCTGCTTCCAGCAGCTTTTTTCCCCTGCTGCTTCCAGCAGCTCCCTGTCCCAGCCCTCCCCAGGCCATCACCCAGCCACCACCCCACGCTGCCTCCTCAAGGATGGAGTGGGATCTTGCCTCCCTGTGTTGCAGGACTGGCAGGTCTGTGGGAAAAGGCATAGTGCCGTGCCTGGGTCACACAGCTGGGTGGCAATCCCAGCAGTGCCCTTGTTGATCTCACCTCTTAAAGCACCTTTGGCTCCAGAGGTCACTGCTGTGATGCAGAGGAGGTGTGGGGAGGTCACGGTGCTCCCACCTGGTAAGTGCCAAGTTACCAGTTGGACTCGATGATCTTAAAGGTCTTTTCCAATCTAAATAATTCCATGATTCTGTGGTAGGGGAGTCTCTCCTCACTGGCATGAAGTATCAGAATGCTTAAGACCTTAGAAACAGGTTTGTTGAGACAAGTGGAGGTGCCAGGTGCAGAGGATGGCAGGAGCAGAGCCAAATTACCACCAACTTTGGTGACAGGTGTTTGCCTCAGGAGTATGTATAAGTGTGTGCAACCTGGTGGGGTGGTGTCCCATCCCCTCCTGGTATCCCATTGTTGCTTGCAGTATCTTCTCTGCCAGACCAGCTGCAGGCAGGATTGTTTACTCTGATGGAGCTGAGCTTGTGCTAACATGAGCCTGACAGTGGGCTGGAGAGTTATAGCACTTCCAGCATTTTGATTCTTGCTTCTACTCTACATCTATTAAATTACTGCACAGTTATCAATGATTTAGACTGCAATGTTTGCTGGACAGCTTCTGCCCTTTGTGCTGTGATTGCAGCTCTCCATTTCACTGTTAAGTTCCTGGACACAAGTCTTCCTCTTTCCACTGCCAGTGGTGGCATGCTGCTTCTCCGGATCTGGTGTGGTTTGTATGGAAGTGGTGGGTTTGGAGCCAATGCCAGCCAGCCCTGCTCCTGCTGTCTGGGCTCAGCTTTGCCAGGGGAGTGACCCTTATGCAGAGAAAGTTGTTGGGATGAGCTTAAATTACTTTGGCTGCAGAGCAGCCTGTGCTGCTCTCAGCAGGCTCCTGCCTTTGCACCTCCTCTTCACGTGACCCTTCAGCCATTGTCCTGTGGTTATAAACCCGCTATTTACATTGCTTAGAGTGCATTCTCTCAGCTCAGGTTAGGGGAAAGAAGTCCTACTCTATGGACAGGTTCATGGCTGCCCATCCACAGGCTGCTCTGAACAATGGGAGCAGGTGCTAAAGGGCTGGAGGGGTAATAGCTGCTGCTGATTGCTCACTGTGTGACACCTCAGAGCTCTGGCTGGGTCCACCAAAGCAGCTCGCCTCCTTCCTGTGCCCCCTGCTGCCATTCATGATCCTGTCTGACATTTCTGGGAAGAACAATTTCATAGAATCTTACACTGGTTTGGGTTGGAAGGGACCTTAAAGTTCATCTGTGTCCAGCCCCCTGCCGTGGACAGGTGTGTCACCCAGTAGATGAGGTTGCTCATCTAGACCAAATTTGTTCCTAAGTGTCACTCCAGTGGTGGGGTGGCCTGGCTTGCTGCACTCCTCCTCTATCCCTGCTGTGCTCTGGGGCAGTTTTTGGGGTCCAGCTTCCTGGAAAGGGCTGTTAGACTTGCTGCAGAAGCTGCCCCCTGCCACGGGGGCTCCTGAGTGCCTTTCAGAGCATCCAGACAACCTCCTGTGCCCCTCAGCACACCGATTGGGTGCCTGTCTGTGTGCTCTCATAGCCTCACTGGTTCTGGCAGAGAACATGGGGCCGCAGGGCACAGGGACATGACCTCTGCCTGCCTCTGCCCCCTCACTGGATGAGGTCGTGGGATGAGGCATCTCTGAACCTGGCCATTCTCCTCTGGACTCTCTGGACAGGGCTGGGAGGAGGTTTTGAGCCAAGCCTGGAGCACAGCCCTGCTGTAGCTTCTGATACAAGGCTGCAGTAAAAGATTACGAGCTTTAAACGGGCCCAACCTGTGCTATAAAGCTGTCAGTGCTAATGGAGACCATCTCTGCTCTGAGTGGCACAGCTACCCTTTCCATGCCATGGCTGGAAGAGCTGGAGCTGAACGGAGTGCAGGGTTCTACACAGTATGGAAAGTTAGAGAACTCGCTGCTGAGCAGAGCACAGCCTTTTCCCACATTTCCAGCTGGATCCTTCTGAGCAGCTTGTGCCTAAGAGAGCACGCGATTCCTCCACCCCCACATGGCAGCCAGGACAAAGCACATGGTAGAAGGGCGAAGGAGCATGATACATCATAAATATTAGTGCCTGGCCCCTTGCCAGTCCCAGGCAGAGAAATCATCTCAGCCATTAATCTGTGCGTGCAAGCTGCATCTGGCAAAGTGATGCTTAATGTCACCCGTGCTCACTTACATCTCAGTTTTGCAGTTTATGCTTGCTTTAACAAAAAATTTAACAATTAAAAAAAAAAATCAAAACTAAAAAGTACTTGGTGCTTTCTGAGTCTAATTTCTTAGTGAGTATTTCCTGGGGAAGCACAGGGCACAGCATGGACCAGTGTGCTGGGGTGAGCCAAACATGGGAAGCCTCTAATGAAGGGCAGGATGGAGAGCCTGGGTGTTGTGTTTGTGTAAATAAACTGTGTTTCCATGCTGGAGTGCTTGTGGCACTGGCATCCCTGCCTGGCACTGCAGCTGTGCTCAGCTCCCTGCTCAGCTGTGGCTTCTGGGGTTAGCTGGCGGGGCAATGTGCTCTGGGTTGCACAGGGACCCTCCAGAGCCTTTCACCCGTTGAGGTGCTGGGGCGGGCTGGAGCTTCCTCCAGCTCCTTTCATTCTCCGCTGTGATTAATTGCAGTTGGTGTTCCTCTGCAATTTTAGAGAACAATCGGATGACGTGCCTCACTGTTGATTTAATTGAAACCTGATGAGGCGTCATATGCCTGCTGTGCACCAGGGTGAGTGGTGCTGGGATGCCCCTGGGAATCCCATCCCCTCTTCCCAGCCTCGGCAGTGCCTTGTAGGGCTCAGGCTCCTCACATTTCTCTGGAGCTGAGCTTGTGCTGTAAGTCCAGGGTCTTCTTGTCCTGGAGTTTTGTGGCCAATCTGGGTATTCTCAAGCGTGGTAATGTTTAGGATTTGGAGATTTGCCCCACTGTAGTTTGGGCCACTTGGGAGGTTTGGTGCATTTGGGATACATGGCTTGTTCCTCATTGCAGAAATCCACTGCTCTGCTGATTCATATGCTTGAGTTGCACTGGGCATTTCTAAGGCAGTTCAGAAGGCTGGGGGAAATTGCTTTCAGGTCAAGACCTGCTTTAGCGTGTGGTGAATTACTGTGCCTGGGGTTTAAATCTTTGCAAACAGAGGATTATGGTGATGGTAAATACTAGGTAGGCCTGAGGATTGCTGAAGGGGCTGTGGCCTTTTGCTTTAGGAGATAGAGTGTGATGGATGTTAAAAAAATAAATTGAGATACAGCCCAAGTTGTAGCTTAAGATACTATTTCTCCTTGATTTATATTTCTGCTTGGGTGCTTCGCAGCGTAAGCAGTATATTTCTTGCTTAACCTCACAGGCCCTTTTTGTTCTTAAATGAGGACAACGTGGTAGGTATGACCAGTTGCCAAGAGTCCCAGATTAGTGCAAGATCTGCAAAAACTTCAGAGCTGCTGCACAGCCCATCTGCTTGAAACACAAACACCAAGCAATGAATACTTCTGAAAATGCAAAGCTGCACTCCTTTGCTGCGGGATTACTGCTGGTGCCTGACTGCTTTCAGTGCTTCTGCGTCTCTAGTCCCATGGTGGCTTTGGGACTCCTGCTCTCAGCAGCCACGAGCAGCCAGCAGCCTGTCCCGAGCGTGACAGCATGAGGGGATGAGGAACCATGGTGGTGGAAAGGCTGGAGCGTGGGCATTGCCCCAGCAACACCAGCCTGATGGGAAGCCCTGCCCCTAGGCACAGCAGGTGCAGGCAGCAGAAGGTGAGGGCAGGCAGGGCTTGTACTCCTGCCTGCAGGTACTGGGCAGGAGGAGGGATGAAGGCTTGGTTTGCTAATTGCTCTGGAAGTGGTGGTGACAGGCAGGTCTAGCCTGCAGGGAGCTGTAAGGGCACCTGTACATGATGAGTGGGACCAAAACAGGTTGACACAGCCTTACAATCCAATTAGTGCTGAGTGCTAAGCAACCTGGCCAATTTGCTCTTGGCTTTTATAACACATATAAATAGAGGGGCCATTACATAATGCCCTGAGGATGGCTCCACTCAGTCTCTGAGAAGGTCTGAGCTGGCCTAGCCAGACGATGACCACGGCTTTGCTCATGGTTTGGAGATCGCATCTGATGGCTTCATCTCTTGTAGTGTTTGCACTTGCTGCATTGCACTTGTCTTGCTGCAATCCACACAGCGTTCCCCAGTCCCCCTGGGATGAGCAGTTTTGTCAAGGTACATCTCCTGCACTCTCCCAAGCAGCATCTCCATCTTTCAGTCCTGTGTGCTGCAGGGGAGGCTGGGACAAATTCAGGCAGGACCTGACCCTGTTAAGGACCTCAGGCCCAGCCTTGAAAATGATGTCCTCCAGCCTTTCCCTGCTCTTGATGTCTCACTGCAAGTGGAAGATGCTTCCATGTCTTCACAACCCTCCTTGCTGCTGTGAGGGTACCACCAGCAATAATAAAGTCTTCCAGGCTGCTGTAGATCACTAGAAGTTCTGTGCAGGCAGAGGGCTGTAATCTCTGTAATCTCTTCCTCAGGGAAGCCCATGGCAAGCTGCTGGGAGCTAAAGGGTTTGTGCAGGTGATACTGGAGGTGTCATGTGGTGAACTGATGTTGTCCATGATGGGAATTGCTTTGGTATGTCGGGCCAGGGATGGATGCTCTCTGGGCTAGAGGTAGGAAACGCTCATGGAGTTGGTAGCTGAAAGTAAACATGGGATTTTGTGGGGCTGGCACTACAGAAGCACTTCCAGAAAGGGAGAGAGGCTCCGTTGAAGCTACCTCTTGCTTTTGTCAGTTATATGGAAAAGAAGTCTTCTGGAAGGAAGAAGGGAATGGATAGAAGCAGGGGGGGTCACCACGAATGATTTCTGAAGTAAACACACAGTGGTAAATGCTTCATGATGGTTGAAGTTTGTTTGCTTCATGCAGGGGTTGCAGCTGGATTGCGTTTGCTCTGAGTTGGTTGAGTCTTGCCCATGGAGCAGACTGCACCAAATGCTCGTTGGGTTCAGTTCCTCCAGTAGCTGATGGTAAACATGTCTTACAGTTTTGTCTTATATTGCTGACTTTTCCTCTTTGTGCTTTCAGAAATAACACGGATCATCCAGGTAGACTTGGACCTGAAGTACAAGACCAACATCCGAGACCTGTTTGATGAGTTTGACAACTTCCCGGAGGGGGCAGTCATTGGGATTGCCAGGGAAATGCAACCAGTGTACAGGTACAGCTCCCTGTGGGGAGCAGGGAGTGGGGAGCAGCTGGCTGGTGGCTTCTCTTCAACTCAGGCTGCTCTTTGGAAAAAAACCTAGAGAGCAGTAATCTCCCTGCTTTAATCCCTTCAGGAGGACTTAATCTGAAGTTTGTAAATCGGTATGGGCAAAGCACACAGTGTTGCTGTGGTTTGTTTGCTTGTTCTCACACACCATCACAGGACTTCCAGAGCCAAATTCTTGATCTTGGGCAAAGGCTGAGCTGCAAAGATCTGGACCAGCCTTTCTTGATGCTTGTGCATGCAGATGGGAAGAAGGTAGACACAGAGAGAAGTTGATTAACAGGGGATTGATGGTTGTTAATCACACCAATTGCTGTCTGGAAGCCTAAAGCATATGAGAAAATATGATTGCTCAAACTGTAGAAGTCACCACTCTTCCTGATCTGGAAAAAAGACATCTCTCTGTGGCATACTCTCTCCTGGTTTGTACTCTTGGCAGGAAGAGCTGGGACTAGAGGAACACGCATGCTGAGGTCTTGTCTCCATAGGGTGGCACCATGATCAGAGAGTTGAGGGCTCCTGTATCTGCTTTGGGTGTCCTGACAGGATTTTGGTGCCCAGAATGGTAAATCCAGCCCCAATTAATCGTACCCAATTGTTAGAGCTTAAAGGGGGATGGAGGGAAGAGCCGCAGCCAAGAGCGGCCGCGGGGCTGTGGGACTGTGGCCTCGGTCAGCCCGGCAGGGCAGATCCCTGTGGTGCAGCCTGGAACGGGGTAAATCAAGCGTTTGTTCGCCTGCAATTAGTGCAGGGTGGAATGACTTTGTTTTTGTCTCGGCAGGGTTTTGCATTATTTCAGTGCATAACTAGGGAGTGGGGATGGTGATCTGCTGCCTGGATGTGGTCTGTGGGACCGGGCGTGCCTGGAGGGGACTGAATTAAGGTTTGGGGTGCTCTGCTGGAGAGCCTTTCAGCATGGCAGGGGACAGGGCACGGGATCACGGGCTGAGCGCTGAATACCTGACCCAAGCCATAGCCGTGTTCTCTCCCTCCTGCCGCCCGCGGTGGGGACAAACATGCCAAGCAATAACAGCCCTCACAGGCTGCATTTTTGGGCTGAACTTTCTGTTGTTGCAGTTTTCACGTTCTGGGTCACTTCGGGCTATGTTGTGCTTTTCTTCTTGTGTTGTTTTGATCTTCATGTGAAAACAAGTTCCTGATCCTTCTTGTCGCCCGATCACCCGTTGTGGGGCGAGCTGTGCAAACTCCAGCCTGCCCTCCTGCCAAGCCCTGCACCCTGCGGGGATTGCACCTCACTGCTAAAAGGGTTTCCAGACACAAACATGAGCTGACAGAGCATGGATGTCTTTGTTAAAAAAAAAAAAAATCTTTACTATTTTTATACTTTTAGAAAGATAAAAACATGTAGGTGTGAGATAAGAGGTATCAGCTCCAGCCGTGTTGTTTGCCATGTGTGCAGGCTTGAAGCATCAACTGGGAAAATGGTCGTGGGGAGGGATGAGGATTATGGAGCGATGGTGGGGTCTCTGTGTTGCCACTCATGTTTTCCTCACCATTTCACACAGCTCTCTGCAGCACTAACTTTGCCCCAAAGCATCAGAGGACCTGGGGTGAGTTAGCAGAGCTGTCTGGAGTTTGCTCATGGAGCTGTGGACTCAGTTCCCTGCGGCAGGGTAAGCCAGTGGCCAGGAAGGGTCTGGGTGCCATTTTTCCTGCCGTGTAGCAATGGGAAAGATGGATGGAGATCAGTCCACCATCTGTTTCCATCAGCTGCCCATTGGCTGCCTGGCTGTGGGCTGCACTTTCTAAGCACAGGTTGGGGCTGCAGAAGGCTCAGGCTGCTGCGCTGGTGCAACGAGCAGCGCTGGGCACAGACATTTACGGGAAACGGAGGAGTAAGAGAACAGTAAATCGGAAACATCCCGGAGCCTGTCTGCATATCCTGAAGGTAGGGGAAACCTCCAGACAGCAAAACAGGATGGCACGGGAGTGTTTCCACTTGCTTGACTCATGCTGAAACAATGCCCGGCCACTGTTTGTCTTGGACAAACACATTTCTCTGAGCAACAGGATCTCCTGGCCCTCCTGCTAGGCCAGTGCTGGGATTTAACTGTTGCACAGTCTGGGGTTGGCCTGTCCTTTGGGGCCACTCAGGGTGAGTTGGAGTGGCCTGTGTAGAGCAGTAGCTTCTGCTGAAGCTGGACATGGATCACCCTGCAGTGTCTGGCAGGGAGTCCTGGATGCAGAGGGGGAAGTCGCAGGAGCCCATGCCATGTGCAGGAAGTGATCTGAGGTCCGAGGCCATTGGCATCAGGTGATCGTCAGGCCATTGTCCATCTCCAGCCTGGCTGGGTAAGGAGGCCCCCTGTCCATGGGCCAGGCATGTTGTCCTTCCTGTGGCTTTTGGATCCCATGTGGGATATGGGCTATGGTCAACCCCTCTGTGGGTAGGGTTGCAGGCAGAGCTTCATCCCACAAGAAGCTGCCCCCATGGTGGGGTTGCTGAAGACACTGCTACTGTGCAGCAGCCTCCTAGATGCTTGTGGGCTTTCTATGGCAGCACTGGATTCCTTCTGCCAGGCTGTTGTACGAATATTGGCCTGCAGAGGAGCCTCTTCCCAGGCTGACTTATGCCTGCTCATGTGTCTGCCTGCAAAGGGTTCACACTGTGGCCAAGATCAGGAGATCTGGCCTCAGTGGGAGTGATTTTGATGTAAAGATTAGACTCTGCATCTGAAGGTTGCATCATCCAAAAGGCTTTCCATGCAAGGAGGTGCTTCTTCAGAGTCATAACTTAATTAAAAGTCCTGTTCTCCCCTGCAGCGTTTCAGCTGCTCAGTTGTGCTGGCCAGTCCTGCTCACCAGGCTGCATAGAGTGAGTGATAGAGGTCTGTATAAATATTTACGTTGCACTGAGCCTTCCGTGCCAGATCTTGGTCAAATTGAGAAGTCCAGGCTCTCTAGTGATCTTGAGCCCTGCTAAGAAACATGCAGAGAAGCATTGTAGATGCAGCCTGCATGGGAGTGACCAGATGGGCAGGCAGGTCACTGTTCTTGGGGGTGTGTGGGTACATGTCTGACCTGCGGAGCAGCTCAGCCATGCTCCCAGCAATGTAGCTGTGCCATGGCTGGTGATGGAAGCACAGCCTGCTGCTCCTCAGCCTCCTGGCCGGGTGTGAACAGTGGGGCTGCACCTGGGGCATAGCAGGGTCTCCATCAGGGCACGACAATGGCATCCTCGCACCAGTGTAGCCCAGACCTACCTGTGCCTCCCTGCCAGCCTGGCTTGGCTCAGCACTTGTTCCCAGACACAGGAGCTCAGTGCTGCCAGGTGCCAAAGGGATAGGACTCCTCATTTCAAAGCAGCTCTGTGGTTGAGAGGAGGAGAGTGGGGAAATACTGTGGCACTCCCCAAAATATCCTGAAAGCTCTCAGATTACTAAAGGCAGGGCTCAAACCCTATTCTTACTACATTTCCTGGTTATAGATCTCTCCAGTCACACTGGTGGCATTTGGGAGGAAGCAGAGCACTGGTATTGATTGCGCAGCTGCTCTCGGCAGCCTTGGCCTGACCCGAGCCTGTGTGCCACGCCCTGATCCCATCCCCACAGCCATGCCAGCCTCTTCTGTGCCTAAGCACTGATGCTACTGGCACAGTGGCACTGGGCTCTGGGTACCCACCAGTGTGCCAGCATCACCTGGGGCCCCCAGCACTGCTCCCATCATGTTCCCCTTGGAGTCTCCTTGGGAAGGAATAGTCTGCTGGCAACAGGGAGGACCTAACCACAGGTCTTCAGATGGGTGCTTTTACCCCTTCCAGGTAGGAGGAAGATACCTGCTGTGAAGATAGGCCTCAAGAGAAGTCCAAGAGCTTCACAGGTCCAGGAATGCACACAGCTGGGGCTGGAAGGGTGGCTGCTGCCTCCACTTCTGCTGTTGGGTGAGATCTTTACTGCTGTGCCCCATGCCAAGAAGCTAATTAAAGCTTGAAGCATCTTGGGAATCCACAGTGTTGGAAATGATAAAATTTTTCCAGTAGGAAAGGATATTTACATCAAAGGGGCAGCTACAGACAACAAAGGGCCGACAGCTTGGGTCCCTGTGTGGCTGCAAGGCCATTCGCTTTTGCCTCTGCCTAAAACCTAGGAAGAACTCAAACAGGACATTATTTTGTAGAAAGGAAAAGCTTTGTTTCTACTTGTGATCATGTGGGAGCTGCTGGAAGTGTGCTGTGTGCTCAGTGACATGCATTTTGTTTGTTTGAGAGCTGTTGAAATAACCCAGAGAAGCGCATTAATGGGTGGAAGCAGCACTGTGCAGCTCCGGACGTGGAGCCGCGGCACTTGCAGTGCTGGGTATTTGCTGGGAGCTCAGCAGCACCGGCGCTAAGTCACTTTGTCAGATGTTTGGAAGAGGAAAGGAGTTATCCTGGGCTGTGAGCAGGCTAATGCTAAATCCATAGCCAGGCCAGGCTGTCAGAGAGTCTGGGCTGAGACAGTACATTCTGTACCTTCTCTTGGGATCTAAAAAAAAAACCCCAAAGTACGGCTGACAGCTGCAAGCAAGGAGCAGCTGGATTCCCTGGCTGAGGCAGCAGTGGTGGTTGTAAGATACAACTCTGCAGGTGGGCTGCTGCCTGTGATGGAGCTTTCCAGAACTGGAGATAACCATCTTCAGCAGGCAGGGCCTCCTGTCTGAGTTTTCCTGGTTTCGTGGACTTTTCATGCAGGCAGGTGGCCCTGACTTGGAGACTTTACTCTTTTCCAAAGGCTTTTGCCCTGAGTAAGCAGGGAGCTGGCTTCCACAATGGATTCTGTTTCCCAGGCCCCTCAGGAGTAAAGGCAGGAGAATTTTTGCCTACTGTTTGTGCCATTGTAAGTCAAAGCTGTCTGTCGGCAGTCCTGCAAGTCCCAAACCCTGTGCACTTTGGATTTTAAACCATTTCAAGACTGAGGCTTGATTTGTAGCAAGTGCTGCTGTTCAATGCACGGGGAAAATGGTTCTAGGAATTGTTTGGCGGTGGCTGCCAAGAAGCAGCCAAAATTACAGAGCAAACAGAACCTGCAAGGAACTGGAAGCAGAATTAATTTCAGGAATTCAGCTTTACATCTGATTTAAAAAATTATCCAAGGAGGTAAAGGGTTGTGTTGTTTACAGCTGAGAATCATTAATATATAGGACCTGTCCAATTTATTCCCACTATGATGCAGACTTGAAATGTCATTTAAAAACAGTGAATAAATTGGATGAGATCTGACAACCACAACTGTGCACAAGTAGCATTAATTATTACTTGATTAGCACAAGTAATATTAATAGTATTAAGCAGCAGGTGAGCTTCTGTGAAGGGAGAGCATCTCCCCTGCTCCCGAGAGTCCCATTGGCAGGCAAGGGTGTCCCAGAGCAGGCAGGCTGTGCTTCCAAGGCAGGCAGGAGAATACTGCCAGAGCAGGGTTTATTCACAGTTGTTAATAGAAATCTGCCATTTTAGCAGTACTTAGGCCCCCAGTGTTCCAGAGTGTCCCTGTGGATGGGTTGCCCCCTTCCTGTACTGGTGCTGATAGAGGATGGTCTGACACACACAAGTCATTGCTCTGCGCTGCCACCAGTGCCACAGGCATTTAATCTATAGAGGGAAGGAAACTGATGTGACCCAGACAGGGATTTATGGTCCCACCTCTATTTGGAGGATGATTTTAGCACTGGTGTGGGGTGTACAAACGTTTGGTGATGAGGAGGGCCACCCTTGAAAATCTGTCCCGAAGAAAGATTTTGCTCACAAGCTGTGTTCACACATTGTCAATTGTCATCTGTTTAAGAGTTCCCATTTTTGGACAAAGTCCACGTAGAAATGTCATCAGTGAGAATCAATTTGCTGCTCTAAATACAAGCCATTTAAAAGTTTGGCATGCAGGCTGGGCTGTGCTAAAGACCAGCACTGTGCAGGCATAATTTGTGCATTACGTGAGAAGTTTATTAAGGAATTACTGATGTCCTCATTGAAGAACTCAGTCTGTTGCTTCATCAGTATTTTCCATGGGAGGGATGGAGGTCCTGCCTAAGCTGGACCTTTACCCTGAACCCATCAGAGAAGGATAAGCTGATCCTGGTGTGCATACCAACACACCCTGCCCTTTGTCCCGGGATGGAAATTGGCATTGTTTTGCCCCAGGGTGACATCTTCCCCTGTAGGGCAAGGGTACTGCTATGTTGGTGATGCCACTGCACATCACTGGGTACATGGTGCTCCTGAGAAGCATGGAGCCGGGATTTCCTGGGTTGCACAAGCTGTTCAGCCTCAGCTAAGGTGCTGTGGAGTGGGCTGGTACTGAACCTGCTGTCCTGGCTCCTTAAGGGTTTTAGCAATTGCACATGGAAAATAAGCAATTAGCAACAAGGGCTGCTTTGTAGCAAAGCTGCTGAGCTCGCCAGGCCGAGGTCCAGCTGCCAGGGCAGGAGAAGGGAGGTGGGTTGGATGCTGCTCCAAGTGCAGCCCTGGGTGTCAGAAGCTGGGTGTCCCAAGTGTCAGAAGCTTGGAAGGGCTCACCTTCATTGCAGCAGTGCAGCCTCTTGGACATCAGATGGGTATAGGCACACAAGCCTACTCTGCTGCTTGTGGGGCAAGTGCTTTGAGCTTGCTGCTGGTCTCCCAGCTGGCAGTAACCCCTGCATCTTGCCTTTCCTGCCAGCTTGGGCACCCAGCTGCTTCACCAGAGGTTTCCAGCTCATCCCATGAAGTTGTCCTATAACCCAGAGCTGAAGTAAATGAGTGGAAGCTCACAGATTTGGACAAAGTCTTTCCCCCACTTGTTTGTCCCGTGCTGCACATGAAAACAAGAGAAGGCTCTACAGAATACAGCAGGTGGGTGGAGTGGTCCCTCCTGCCCTGGCAGCTGTCCCCAGTGAGGCGTTTGGAGGGGTGCGATGGCCGCGGCTCGTGCCTGCCGGGCTGCGAGGCAGGGGAGGTGCGGCCGCAGCGCCCTGTGCTGGGCCAGCAAGGGAAGTCCTGCTGGAAGCAGCGTTTTTTATCTGGGCTGCCTGGGCCTGGCGTTTGAATGCTTGGAAATGCTCTTCTCCAGATGTTTCCTAGCACATGCCGGCTCTGTTTATAAACAGCTCCTCAAAGCAAAGCCTGTTGGGGCTGCAGGCTGGCGCTCGCGGCAGGCCCCGCACGGCTCCCCTGCACCATGGCACGGGGTCTGGGGCCACAGGTCACCTCTGTCCCCTCCCATCTAGATGGGTTGGAGCAGTTAACAAAAGCCCCAAATTCCTCTTCTTCCTTTCTCCTCCCTTTCTCCTGGCTAGCAGCTTCCTGCCCCGATGGATCCCGGTGGTGCCTGCATCTCCAGGCTGCCTTCCTGCCCAGGCTTTTGCTGCTGGGGGCACAGAGAGGAGGGCACACTGCCCTGCCTCAACTGCCTCTTCCCAGGGAGATTCCGGCCACTCCAGGGGCTTGGGTCAGGGAGACATTTCCGTTGCATCCAGTTGGGGTTCAGTTCCTTGATGATTGTCTCAAGGGCACATCCTGACAGCGTGCTCATCCAGTCCCTGGAGTTTTCCCCTTAAGTTTTGCCAAAGTTTGAGGTGGGCACCAAGGGGCGATGGATAGAGAGAGTGGGTGGCTACATCAGCTGTTTGGCTGGTTGTTGTGCTTTGCCAGCCCCATCTCCTCTGAGGAGAACAATGCTCTCATACTCGTCACTCCTTCCACTTCTAACTGGGTGGAGGTGCCTTTCAGCCGTGCTCTTCTCTGTCCTGGCCCCTACTGGACAGGACCAAAACCCACTTGAAAGACAAAAGCCAAGGAAAATCCTGTCTAAACAGCTGCTGCCAGTGGCCCTGCCAGGATGCCTTTCCCTTGGTTGGCCTAAGCCCAGCAGGGGCAAGGCTGTTGTGCTCATCTGTGAGCAGGTTCCCAAACCATCGGCCCTGCAGAGCCACCTGCAGCTCGTCACATCCTGGATGTCACCTTGGCATCGCTCCCTGCAGATGGCCCTACCCTCCCTGCCAGCCTCACACCCCGCTCATGGCCGGGGGGAGGACAGCCCTGTCACAGCTAGCACTGGGAGGAGGGGCTGAACAATTGCTGCTTGTCAGTCTGTCTCCTCTTCCTGCAGAAAAGGGCATGTTATCAGCCGTCCACAAATCATCTGGGGAGCGGCATTGCTGGAAATTTGAGTCATGTGATAACAGATTTGCTTTAGCCCTGCCATGGCCTGGCAATGCTGAGGGCATGGATACTTGCAAATTTTTTTATCCTGGCTGCTTGCAGTGGCTGTAATCTTCTCCCTTAGCTTGGGCAGCATGTGTTTGGAAGGTAAGAATGTGAAAAGAGTCAGCTTCACTGCTGTGGAGCTGGAAATGTGCTCCCCTCTGCAGCACTGCTTACCCTCTCCCTCCTGTCAGTTTCCAGCATAACGGTTCAGGGCAGGGGGATGGCTTTCTTGGCACTGC
Organism: Hirundo rustica; assembly: GCF_015227805.2. Classification (NCBI taxonomy): domain Eukaryota; kingdom Metazoa; phylum Chordata; class Aves; order Passeriformes; family Hirundinidae; genus Hirundo; species Hirundo rustica. The sequence continues at coordinate 13,667,160 of NC_053459.1, forward strand.
TAGGGAGAAGCAGAGGATGCAGAGCCACTCCCTGAATCTGAGCACTTCATGAGGCTGATTGGTAGATGACTGGGGCTTGTCTTTGCAGGTTGAGCTTCCTTTAATGCTACATGGAGAATGTTTTGCCTTCCTTTTCTAAGCAGCAACCCATCCATGAGTTGTCTGCCTGTCCTCAAGACACAGCTGCTCTTTGCAGAGGCAGAGCCTTTTTTCCTTTCCCTATCCTTTAGATCCAATGAGCACTGCTGCCCATGAGCTCTGATGAGGCAGCCCATCCTCCACTCCTCTTCCCTGGAAAGCACTGACTGCTTCAAGACTGAGCCCTCTTTCCATGGAAAACTGGCACTCAGAAAAAACCTTTCTGTTCTGAATCAGGTGGAAGGGAGTGGTGTAAAGACCCTTAATGAAATGGGAAATATCAGTGCTTTAATGGAAAGTTTTAAGGAAGTGATGCTGCATGATGCTTGTGGTTCTCCAGATCAGGAAGTAAAAAAAAGGTATTCACAGCTGACGTCATTAATAGATCCACATTTTCTGCTGGCATAATTCTCCTGGTGGCTGTTGAATCCTGACTGTCACCTTGGTCAGTCTCGCTGTGCTGGGGATCCAGAGCACAGGCCAGATGGATGGATTTGATAGTCCGTTCTCGGTACAAGCTCTAAGAGTCCCTGGACAAGTGCCTGTGGAAGCTCTACACGGCTTCTTAGAAGAAAAATCTAAATTTAAGTGCTTGCAGTGGAGAGCATTGCCTCTGGAGCTATCCCAAGGGCAAATGTCCCTGCATCTTCTTACGTCTGAGGGATGTCCAGCTTCAGCTTCCAAGCATGGGACCACTTTAAACATTTGGATGCTAAATCTGCCAGCACATTCTCATTGCCTTGAGCTGCATGGAGACTTGGATGGTGTCTGACAGGTTTGAAGAAGAACCAGTGGCAGGCTTTGCTTATTCTTTCTAACATTCTTTCTCCTTGACATCTTCACAGCAAGGTGTTTTCACTTCTGTAACTTTTCCTTAAGTGTGAGGGCTGGAAGGAGAGAGCAGTGCTGGCAGCCATAGGGGTCACGGGTCCCTCCTGCCCTCCTCTGAAACAACAGGCTCACACTGCTCTCAGGTGCTCAGCTTTGCAGCAGAGGATACTGTTTGGGGGAAGAAGACTTTCAGACTGAGTGGGAGCAGTTTTGGGGAGCAGATCCAGTTACTTGGGGAATAGCATGTGATTAATTCAATTCCTGTAAGTGGGAGCAGCTAGTGTATGTATGGTGAGGTATATTCTCTGACACAGGACTGAGAAAGCAGCCACGGAAACTTCTGGGCTGCTTGCTTAGGTAGTTGAAATTAGGACACTTCTGGTGGTTCACCCAAGGCACTGGGGATGTGGTTTTGTCTCTCTGCACAGCCATGTGAGCAGTCACACGATTCTGTGTCCACTTGGCTCACCAGAATGATGCTGGTGGAAACAAAAGGGGCTTTAGGAGATGGTAAGCAGGGTGGTTTGAAGTCTGGACAATATCCTGTGCAGTGGGATGGAGAAAAAGGCAGCTTGTGAAGCGCTGTGTTCTGAGAAGCTGGGTGCCTCCAAACAGAAGACGAGCATGGTGAGATCCCTTGGGTGGGTGGTAGATCCTGTGCTGTGATCCAGACCTGCCCAGACTTGGGGTGGCTGCTCTTCAGACTGCACTCCCTGACATCCCTGTGCCTGTTCTTCCTCTCTTTCCAGGCACACTTTCTGGCAGTATCGCCGTGAGAACCCCCAAACCAAAGTGGGAGAGCCCCCTCCTGATGGGCTGCCAGGCTTCAACAGCGGTGTTCTGCTCCTGAACCTGGAAGCCATGAGGCAATCCAAACTCTACAACCAGCTGCTGGAGCCCACCATGGTGCAGAAGCTGACGGAGAAGTACCACTTCAAAGGCCACCTTGGGGACCAGGATTTCTTCACTATGGTGGGGATGGAGCATCCAGAGCTTTTCCATGTGCTTGACTGCACGTGGAACCGGCAGCTTTGCACATGGTGGAGGGACCATGGATACAGTGATGTGTTTGACCGGTACTTCCAGTGTGAGGGGGAGGTCAGAATTTACCATGGAAACTGCAACACCCCAATCCCTGAAGACTAAGGCACCCACTGCCCCCAGGGGCAGCTCTGACTGCAGCAAGATCTGCAGAGCCATAGTGGCTGCACTAACAGACCCTCAGGAAGGATGACCAGGTCTGATCCAGCATAATCCAGGGGAATCTGGGGATCCCAAGAGCATTCAGTATCCCACTGCCTGTAGCCTCACTCTCCCAGAGGAAGGGCAGTTCAGTTGTTGGAACAGGACATCCACAGCCACTGCATCCAGGGCTCAGCTCCTGGCTCTGCTTGGCAAAGTCCATGGTGCCCATCTGTGCCTCAGCTGCTGGGGCTTGGGGACATCCGCGGGGCCATCAGAGACTGCTGCTTTTGCACTGGGCAGGGTCCAGCTCCCTGGGTGCTGTGCAGCTTTGCCTTTTCTGATGGTCGGCAGGAGTCCCCAGGGAGCAGTTGGGTTTCATTTGTCATTCCTTGGTGGCCCATTTCTTCACCTCATGCAGAGAATTGGTCTGGTCCCTCCAGAGAGCAGGCGCTGTCCTCAGGTCATCTTCCTTTTGAAGCATTCCAGAAGGGTGAGAGGGCTTTAAAGACAGAAAAGCTGCTTTAAATTGGGTTACTTACAAACAAAAACTGAATGCTAGATAAGCTTTAAAGCCTTCTGTTGGTTCTTAGCAGTAAAAGCTTTACTGCCCTATGTTGCCCTAGAAGTGTTCACTGAGTGTGTAGCAATAGGTTCAATTTTCTAGTTTTGCCTTTAACCTTTCTTATGGGAATAAAGCTGTCAATATCAGACACGCTCGGCTGTTTTTCTGTGGCACAACTGAAGTCCTGTGCAATAGGAGGTTTCCTGCTCTTACCATGATTAAAAAGTAGCTGATGTGTATCTGCTGGGCAGTTGAGTGTGGTGCCCCACATAGCTTATCCCACATCTGTCCCATGTGAGCGATGGAAATAAACAAGCTGGATTTTTAAAGATCATTACCACTGTAGCCAGGGTTGGTTTGGAAGGAGCTGGGAACTGCCTGGGCTGTGACTGAGGGAGCGTCAGGCTGAGCACACTGTTCTTGAATAAATGCTGCCTTGGTGAGCCCAGCTGGCAGGTGAGCTCCTGCACAGGTCTGTGTCAGGGACATGCAGGGCTCATCAGCCACCTCCAGCCCAGCTTGTTTTACACACCGTGTGTGCATCTGTGTGATGTGCACGTGCAAGAGAGAGGGGTGGGGACCTGACTGTGGCTTAGCCTAATAACAGAACACAGCATGTATGTGGCAGGAGTGTCCTGGGCTCCTTCCTCCATGCCCACGAATGAACAAACTTTGGGAGACGCTCTCCTCCCTCAAACTGATGTGCAGAGACATCAGGCTGGGGTATGGGCTGCATCCTGAACCCTGCCCTCTCTGAAGTGCTGAACCAATCCATTTCCAAATAGCAGAAAACCTTGTCTTCAAGTAGTTTCTCATCCCCAGGGAAGGAACAGCAAAGAGGTGATTAAAGGTGAGGGAAAGATGCAATACTCTGCTGTGTTAGACTCACATTTTCACCAAAAAAATGAGGTAATTCAGCCTCACCGTGCAAGGCCAGGCAGCCAGCCTTGCTGGAGGCTGCAGTGGGGCAGGATTTGGGGCAGGTGATGCACTGTGATGATGTACCGCAAAGGATGAGGAGGCTTACTGGTGCTTACAGGTCAGGGCACACTGGTGGTACCAGTGACACGTGGGGCTTCACATGCCAGGGCAGGACCTTGCCATCAGTTTGGAAATTGCCATGCTGGAAATACAGGCCAGGCAGCACTGGGGAGGCGTGGGTGATGAGTAAACGTGGCTTTTACTGGGGACTGAGCAGCTGTGGGGTGGCTGTGGGTGTCGGGGCTGGCCCAAAAGCACCATGATGGGTGCTGCAGGGTGACACCTTGGGACACAGGGCTGTGCGGAGCCAGGTGCCCTCCCTGCCCCACAGCCCCCCCGGAGCTGGGCCGGGCACTGTGCCCTCTCTGCCTGCAGCCAGGGGATGCTCTCGGTAGGGTTGGGAGCACTTCTCCCTCTCCGTGGGGTCCCAGAGTCTATGTGGGGGAACACCTACATGTTGCCACTGTGGCCCCAGGCTGAAACCTTTTGTTCATTTTTCAGAAATTATTTTTCCGAATTTTTTTTTAATATATATATATATATATTAATTTTTTATTTATTTATTTTATTTAGTTCAGAATCATTGTCCACTGAGAAGCTCACTGCATTTTTTTTTTCAGCTAGGAAGAGCGTAGTTAAATGAAACATTTACTTGAGCGTCGTTGGTTTTCGGCGGGCAGCGCAGGGCCCGCCGGCGCAGCCCTCACACGGCGGGGCCGGCCCCATCGCGGGCCCGGGGCCGTGCCAGCCCCGCGGGCAGCGAGCATCCTGCTATTTATAGACCCCGCACGTAGCCCGAGCCCTGCCCCCCGTCTAATTATCTCCCCTTCATGCCCTGCTGATTGCAGGCACTAATGAGCTCAGCCGCAGAGAGCGCCGCGGCAGCCTGGGGCTGCGGCCTTTTCCAAGGGCTCTGTCGCAGGGTGTGCTTTGGGGCACCAGCGGAGCCCTTCTTTGCCCTCCTGCACCCTCCTGCTGCAGCCCATCCTCAAGCAGGTGTTGCTCCAGCACACGTTTGAACCTGAGCATCCCCTCCTGGTCCTGTGAGGCTGGCCCAAGGCCAGGACAGCCAGCACTTAGCAGCTGCCAGCACAATCATGGTGACAGATGCCCAGAAACAGCCCCTGGGCACTGGGGATTTGCTGTGGTGACCCTGCAGCAGCACTGGGCCTGGCAGGCAGCTCCTGGTCTCCAGAGGACTGGCACCGTGTCCCTGGGCCAGCACTGGTCCCCTGCCTAGCAAGGAGCATCTGCAGACTCCAGAGCCGGTTCTGGGTTGGTTGGAGCCCCTCTGGAGATGCAGCAGGCTAAAGGCAGCCCTTGGTGAATGGTAAGTGGGGACATGCTGTGACAAGGGGGGACACAGCTGTGGGGAGCAGGAGACCCGTCCCACCAGCACAGGCTGGTGGGAAGGGACGGGGCACATGGCACCCATGGGAGAGCTGCGGTGGGCCCAGACAGGGTCTCTGCAAGCACGTCTTGGGCTTTATCCTCAGGTTACTCAGCACAGAGCTCCTCCATCACAGATTCCTGCTCCTTGTCTTCTGACCTGCTGGCTCACAGCAAAGTGCTGCTCACGTCAAGGGCCCCATGTTTTTCCAGGGTGGAGAAGGAGATGGGAGAGCTAAGAGGTCTCCTTTGTAGAAGATCGGTCTATGGAAAATAGCTCTGTAGCTTAGGCTTTAGGGAAAAACTCTGCTTCTTATATCATTCAGCATTCATGAGAAATTGCACGTAAAGAAAAGAGTATTCATGATTTTCTGCCCACCTTTGCTTCCAGCCCTGTGCTGGAGCTGCATGAGATTTTTGCTCTCCTCTCCTGCGTTTCATAACACCATCAGTGTTTATTCTCTTACTCATTTGTACTTCTTTCCCATTTGAAATAATCAATTGTTGGTATAAACTCACCTAGGGAGCAATTACTGTGAGCCTAACCCAAACAGGCGCTGGGGTGCTCCATTAAGCAATATCACTGCCCTCCCTCTCCACTGATCCCAGAGGATACAATATTTACTTTTCAGCTCTGCTATTCATACTGAGCGCACTTTGGTCAGCGTGCCAAGAATAACACAAAGCCTAACAACAGGCTTCAGCGCTAAGATTGAGTTCCTGACTTTACAAACCAAAAAAATAAAAAGCCAACCTATTATTTTGCCTTTGCTGAGACATGCCTGGCAGCAGCAGAGCACACAGGCACCAGAACCACCCCTCTGCCTTCAACAGAGCCATGGGCAGCATGAAGTCTGTCATGGGGGATACAGAAAAAGGAAGAAAAAAAAAAAAAAAAGCAGTAAGCCTGGGACACGAGTCGGCAGCTGCTTGCTTTTCCTTTTAATACGGATTTTATTAGGTTGCTGCAATGTTTTGTGAGCGTTTCCTCAAAAGCTTTGCAGAGCCACGGAGGGACACGTTCCCCAGCACCTGTAGATATTTCAGCCAGGTTTTCAGTAGCTCTGTCTCTGACCATCACAAGCCTCTGCAGATTTAATTATTAATTGCAAAGAAATTGCTGCCCAGTCCTGTAGCCTTTTCATTGCCAGCAGAGTTTGCTTTGTCCAGTTCTCCTCTGGAAATTATTTATTCACTAATCAGCTGCTAACAAGGGAAGCACTTGGAGCAAATTACCTTCCTGAGGTATTTCATGGGCATTAGCTGTATTGTACTGAAAGTCTCAGTGTTAGACAATTTGCCTACCTGAAAAAAGAGCTGTAACAAAGCAGAGTCTGGAGCTGCCAGAATAAGCCACAGGTCTGGACCTGCGGGAGGCTTTGGCATTGCCCACCAATGAGGGGACACTCAGCAGTTTGTGAGGTGTTCCTGAGAGCCAGTTGTGTTTTTCCTGGGGCAGATGTTGCCATTGTGGCAGGTAGAAAACTGTGCCCTGTGGTTCCAACTCCCTCAGAACAGATGGGCACCTTTGAGCTCCTTGTCCTGGCTCATTCCTGGTGGATCTGGCACCGTGCAGCCCTGGCAGGGCGCTTGTCCCGGTGTCAGTCTTCGCCAGCACAGCTCCAGTGCCAGTTTCTCCTCCTGCTCCTGGTCAGCCGTCGTTTAGCAGCAATTTGTGACCCTGATGGGGACAATCCTAAAGCTGTGCAAGCCACAGGCTGCCAGCAGAGCCCTGTTCTCAGAAGTCACTGCATGAACCCTTTCCATTTATCACCTACAGACCTCTCGCTCCTAGTGCATTTTGCAGCTCTTGAAATGTTTGTGGCCTTTGTCACAGCACATCCCCTCCTTAGAGCTGGTCAGGATAAACAGACACTTCCAGGTCCTAAGGACAGTATAAGTTTAGGGAATAAATCACTTGTGGATGCCCTGTGGCACATGGGGCTCTAGGCAACATGTATTTTTTTTTCCTGCATGCTTTCTCGTTTCAAACTCATTTCTTTTCTGTGCTGGAGGACTTTCTGGCTACCTTGGGAACACAGCAAAGACATCTCCTTCCAGCATAATCCACTGAGCTCAAGGGAGAGGGGAGTTTGATACGGAATGCTTAAAAACACCAGCAGCAGTAGGGAAAAAAATGAATGGGCGTGTGAGATTGGGCCCCTCAGCTGTGGAATGGGGGCATGGAGAGCTGGCCACGTAAAGGATGCTCAGCTGACTTGACAGGCCCTATGGTCCTGCAGTAAAAACAATTATCTGGAAAATAGGGTATAAGGGTGACATGGCAGAACCTGCCACTGATGCTGAGCTGTTCAGGAGAGGGAAATGTAGAGCCAATGTGAAGAACTGCAGAAAATGTGGCTGATATGGGGCAGTACGTAATAAAACGGGAACAAAATTTATCACTGGTAGATGCTGGGTAGTGCAGATGTAGAAGGGCATAACCCAAGGGTGCAGAGAAGAGCTGTGGAGAGCAGGAAGGTGATCTGGGAGGCAGCACGTCCCCCATTCCTCTCCTTGCTGAAGCCAAGCACCTACCTGTGGGAGGGAGACCAGGTTGAGATCTTGCTGCTCATGCCAGGCCATGCCCCAGTGGGCTCACCAGGAGCACCCCTTTCAGCAGCTGTTCTGTGGGCACAGGGCAGGAGAGGCACTGGTGCAGAGGAGGCAGGTGGGGCTACATGGCCCAAATGCCAGGCTGTGCTCTGCCTGTGTCCTGCAGGCTGCACTTACAGAGCCACAGCTTGGTCTGTGCTCCATCAGCCCCCTGGAGCTGGGACAGATGCTGTGCATCAGCTCTGGGGAATCATCCCCAGGGATTAAAGCAGACTCCAGGTTATGGGCAAGGGTGGTGCAGCTGAGGAGAATCAGCAACTTTCACACGCTCTCCTTGGAACAAACGAAATCCTGCAATTCTGCAGGATCTGTGCTCAGCAGTTTAGGGAACTCTTAGTGCTATAGAAAAGTGAAGGTGTCCAGCAGCAATTTTTGTGCAGTAATTGGAATAGACATAAATATGTCCTGGCATTGTAAACCACTGCACTCTGCAGAAGGGAAGCAGCAGTGCCTGGAGTCCAGCAGGGCTGGAGCGTATTCCAGTTCAATAATGGGAATTGACCGTAGCACCCATGCAGAAGGCAAGCAGGATGCCAGTTCTGTGCCAGTGTCAAAGGAGAAGGCTGGCAACCCCAAGCTAGCAGTTTGACTCCCAAGTCAGGTAAAAGGATGCGAAAACTGGTGTAAGATTTACCAGATAGTAAATATTCCAGGTCAAAAAGATTTTACCTGGAAAAGATGCAGGAACAGATCTAGAAGAAGATTCCATATGGTGAAAAAGAAACTGGAGGCCAGAAAACCTGCCTGTGCCGACACCCCAGTGTTTCACATTTTTAAAACAATGTTGTGAAAATAGGAAATTCAAGAAGTCAGCATTATTAACACAAATGTAATGAAATAACCTATCATGAGTCATTTACCTTTAAACCTCAAAAATTTTTCAGCAGAAGCCACTAAATTTCTTTCACCGCTCATTGTTCTGGTCAAGTTTAACAGCAAATAGCAAAAAGGATATAAAATGCACAGTGTTTCATCCTCTCCTTCCCTGAAGAGCTGTGTGTAATAGGCTGCATTATCAAACAATCATAATAAGGGAAGATTTTAAATAATTCTGGGCTGAGTAGCGAGTGCCAAGGCAGTCATACGATTGTTGTAAAAATACAGTACCAGGTTCTTAATGAATAAATGTGTCAGCTGGATTTGGGCTGGTAGCATCATGTACAAATCCTGAAAAAATGCTTCTTTGGTCTCCAGTATGAAGTTACTGGTGTTTGCAGTTCCGCCGCTCCTACTACCCGTGAGTTTCTGCAGCCTATGCTCAGACAAGCGTCCCTGCAAAGGGACCACATTGTCCTGATTCTAGAAGCTAAAAAGAAGCAGAGGCTGAGAAACAGCTGTCCAGCATGGAGCCTAAAAATATTTCAAGATTTTCTGGCTATCCTTTCAGCTTCCAGTCCCAAAAGTCCAAGACTAGAGGGTATGGGAGGCTGACCTAGAGCCAGGTGTCCAGAGGTGTTGTTGGTCTTTTTCCCAGTTTCACATCCCTCCCAGGGGAGTGATGCCCACCCTGTTCTGGGTATGGGCAGCTCAGCAGGAAGCCAGAGCATCCTATGCAGGCTGGGAAGGATGTGGTGCAGGATGCTGGGGACATGACTGTAGCAGCACCGGGCAGGGCACACTTGGGTGCTCAGAGTGGCATGGGAGGGTGGCAGAGCATGTCTGGGAGAGACCTCCTGCAGCCAGAATTCCTCCTGGAGGAGCAGCAACACTAGAAAGCGAAGTTACCCTGTCCCCAAAGTCACATTTAGGACAGCACATGGAGTTTGAAGTGCCACCGTGCTCAGCAGAGCAGGAGGGCTGTGGGCAGACGTGAATTAAATATAATGGTCTGGGCTACATTTACCCTTCTCAAAATAACTTTGCTTTTTGTGGATCCATTGTCAGAAAACCACAATTGATACTGTCCAACCGCTCGAGCCCTTTATAGCTGCTTGCAAAATAGCGACCTTCTGGTACTGCCAGAGCAGGGGTGGAGCTGACCAAAGCTAAATCAGTGCTGTGGCCAGCAGCAGGGCTGGGCTGAAGGAGGGGATGCTGGTGGCCGACCCACACAGGCCCAGGGAAGGCATTTGCCCCATGGGTCCCACACTGCAGACACCCTCTGCAGCTGTCAGCTGTGGGAGGGCAGCAGGATGTTAGTGATGTCCTGGGGTCCCAGCACTGCCACCAGGGCTGCCCAGCAGTGCTCTGCCCATCACATGCACTGAGCTCTCAGGGTTCCTCCTACACCATCTGGGCTCAGACCATGAAATACAGTAAAGTATATGCTAATTTCTCCAAATTTCAGATGCGGGGAGAACAGCTGGGCCCATTCATTTTGCTTGCAGAAAACTCCCTGGGAGCAGCATGATGCTGTGAAAGAGGTCCCCTGGCAGAGTACTGGGCTCTGCTGCTGTCCAGTTGTAGTTAAGAGCCAAGTTTGCCTGCTTTTTTCTAATTTCTCCCTCAGATGTCACGGTCTTTTGCATAAGGAAGATCAAACTGTGATATTTTTAACCATCCTTGTAAAAAAATGTTATGGTGCATTGTGGGGAAGGCTGAGTCATGTATAGCCAAGAGGCTCAGTTTTGCAGGGGAGGATGCAGGTGCTGCCCCAGGAGAGGGGAGCCTTTGCTCTTGGACACCTGCTTTGTATGGTACAAACAGAGCTACAACACCAGGTGAGATTGCATTTGTGCTGAAATGATGGATTGTGCTGAAAAAGATAAATGGGTGAATGATGAGGAGCTTGTGGTGCACAGGAGTGATCCATTGCCAAGGTGGCACACACAGAGCTCTGCAGCAGTGGGGTGTGTGCAGTGGACACTGAAGGGAGGAGCTGCTGCCCCACAGCCCCGTGAACCTCCCTGGGACAGGGGCACGGGAGCTGCACCTGCCTCGTTGGCTTTGGAGCTGTGTTGAGCTCCATTCGAGGAATAGGTGTCTGAGATAAGGGTGATGCCAAAGGCTGCTTTGCTTCCCCTTGCCTGGCCTCTGGAGTGTGCCCAAGGCAGGGGCTGGGCAGCAGCACCAGTGGAATTCCAGTGTTGGCAGCTTCTCTGCCCAGTGCCACCATCCCTGCCTTTCAACACGAGGAAATGTCTCGGCTGGGAATCGTGCCCAGGTCATCACACGTGGCAAAGCACACAGATAACTGGCTCGTCAGGACACGCCTCTGCTTTTCCATGTTCTCAGAGCTGAAAAAATGAATTCTCCCCTGTAACCCCAAAATTCTTTTGATGATGAGAAAAGGCAATTGAAAAGTTTTGTTGCATAACCTTCAAGATCAAATGATGATTTATTCACAATGTGCATTGTGGTGTTACACGGTATAGAGGCTCAGCAATTAGCTGGAAGCAAATATTCCTCCTCATTTTCCGTGAGTGTGTCATTAGGATAGCATCTCACCAGTTGAACATTATCATTATCAGCTGCAAATATTGCTGAAGTTCGAACTATTCACTTGTAGTTTACTTTTTATATTATCAAATATTGTTAATTCCGTTTCATTGCTGCCTTGGAAATAATCAGGCGATGTTTTTTTCTCCTTGCAAACTGCCATAACAAACAAGCATTGGAAATATGTTGTTATTTCTACAGCTGGAAGTATCATTGGCAAGGAAAATGCCCCTTTCAAGCAAATCTTTAATAATTTATTTTCTGGATGAAAGAAGATCCAAAGTATTGTATCCAATGCATGTAGCTTCTGTCTGCTGCTCATCTCTGGTGTCTCCTACAACCTTCAGGGAGCTCATACCCAACACCGCTACAAAACCAGGCTTCCTGTTACCTTCCTGCTCCTAGATAAACCTCTGCAACAATCTGGGGGGAGAGCTGGGGGAGGGGGATTTGGTGGAGACAGATACATGTTTTTTCCATAGTTATGGATAAACATGGATCTTTGCCATTACATTTCCCTGTTCAGTGTAGCAGGAACATGCCTGCTGGGTTTGTGCTGGGCTTGTCTGCACGGGTTTGGGCTTCCCAGCCCACTTCCCACACTGAGTGCAAGGTCCCTGGTGATGTTTGGGTCGGATCTCCTGCAGTTCCTCTGCTTGCACCAGTTTTGTCCTTGGTCAAACAAAGCAAATTACAGAAAAGGGCTCCCCCCTCGTTTTTATTCTTTTGCCTGTGGCTGGAATAGAGCGGGAAAGGCTGTGGGGCTGCTTCCTGTCCCTCTGCAATGTCCCACTGCAGGACAGAGATGTGGGGTCACAGCTGTCCCATGCTCCTTGCAAACAACCAGAGGGTATCTTACTGGTTTAGGAGAAAATTCGATCTCAGGACTCTCAGCTCAGCCCTCTGGTGCTGGTGCCCAGGCTGTGGGACCTCTCTGAGCCCTGCTGTTGGAAAAGGGAGCGGGTGGCTCCTGGTTCCCAGGAACATCTCCTGGGAGGGTCCATGATGCCCTCCTGGCCTGGGGGTGATTCTTGTTGGGGAATGCTGCAAACTAGGATAAGGACATGCTGGGAAAGTCCCCAGGACTGGAGACCCCTTCTTCTGGAGCTGGGCTTCTCAGGGTTCTGTGGATGAGGATGGAGAGAAGCATCACCCCTTATTAAGGCCCCCCACATCCTCTCCTCTGGGAGGCTTTAGCCTCTGGGAACAGCACATTGTGTCCCACAGAGTACAGTGGGACAGCAAAACTCCTTCCCTGGCTGATCTGGAAACAGTAATTTTCTAGCAACATGAAATTTTTATGTGTGGGAGAGTGTTGCATAATCTGTGTTTGATGGGGAAGAAATGCTTTCAGATAGGGCAAAGATCTTTGGTCACAGGCATTTGATAGAAATAAAGATTGAGGAGAGCCGTATGAACAGTGATAAATATTTCTCACAGAAAGGACAGTTAATCTTGGGGGTCTCAGATATTTTTCTTCTTTCAGACTGATGCCAGGTGAAATACCTGCCAACAGTGTTGTCTTTAAAGCCTTGCGAGCCTGAGAGGAAATTCAGAACTTGCTGCTGATTGTAATACATCCAGTAAACAATTTCAGCCCTGAAGAAACACTTCCCATGTGTGGCATGGAAGGCTTTGCATTGAGAGTCTGTGACTATAAACAAAATACAAAATAAATCAAGATGTGATGCTTTTATTCTGCCTGGCCAGGGGAAAGCCCTAAATAATCAGCCATTCCTTGCTCCCAGACCTTGCTGTAGCCAGGACACCTCTTCTCCACTGTTTATTCCACATTAGGAGAACATCAGCTGGGCTTTCTGCATGGATTTATATTCACACCTTGTGAACCTCTGCCTCCAAGGGAAAATCGAGTGTGGAAGACAGTATCTGCTGTCAGCTTATGCACTTGCCAGGAGGAGGCAGGAATTACCTCCAGTTGCTACTGGTCACTCTCATAATCCAAGAGGCTTCTTTCAAGATGTGGTGGGACACAGGCTTTTTGTACATTGAATGTTAAAAGGTAGTGTCAGCTTTCACAGTAATTGAAGACTGGCATTCCTTCCTGCCTTACTCTTGCTTCCAAAGGGCATCTTTCATCTTTCTTGGAGGCTTATCTTTAGCAGACATCATAAACAAAAGCCTTTAAACACCCTCACTGTCTCTCACAGACCGGCTTCATTCAATACCTGGCCAATTATGTCGGGTGTCCCTTTTGTCTGGGTGATGGAACATTTGGCTGAGGGGAACAAGTATCTGAGGGAGGGCAAGTGTATGTGAGCTGGTACATGGGTGTGTGGGTACGTGAGGTTCTTCATGCCACCCTCTCCAGGTGCTGAATCCTGGGCAGTGTCCCACAGGAGGGAGAGAAGGTGCTTTTCCTGGCACACAGGCACAGGGGGCTGTGCTGCAGACTAGGAGCATGGATGTTTGCTGGGATAAGCTGAGGCAGGAGCCTCAGAACAGAGTTGCAGGTGATTTGGAAAAAAAATAAAAATAAAGATATTAGAATCGAGGAGGGAGGTGCTGGTGGTTACTAAGCACAGGGCAAGGAGAAGCTCACCATGCAGCTGTGGCCCAGCTCTCTTAGTCCACCTTGGAGGAGCTTTTTTCAATATCATGGACTTTGCTTTCCTCCAGCATGTGAGGTGCTGATTCAAGGCGAGACACAGATGGACATTTGGCTGTGCTTTTTCAAAACCAATGGAGTTTAGAAGGGAGCCATGCTTCAGCAGCAGGGTTCTTCCAGCCCTGGGACTTGTGGGATCCCTTCTCTCCAAGCATCCACACACTTAACCAAGGTGTACTGACCTTCCTCTTCCCAGAGAACAGGCACCATGACCTCTGTGCTGGGCTCTTCCTGGCAATTAGCAACCTGCCAAGCTAATCAACATCTCCTGGCAGAGCACCGCCACAGCCAGGAAAAATGACTGTGTTCTTGATCCGGTGCTGGGAAGTGCCACGAGCTCCAGCCAAGTGGGCACCTTGCAGAGTAGGCTCCCTGCCTGCTGGAGTGTGATGTCCCAAGTTCCCTGGGAGCAGTGGCCCTAGGGAAGGAGGCCCTCATGATCTGCAGCACTCGTGCTTCTCACAGGTTACACTCTGGGGAGCAGGGAGCGGGATTACTACATGGCTTCTGAGAAGCAATAAACAGCCATGACCAGTCTTGCATAATGCCACAGTCTGATTTCCAGTGCTGCTGAACTCCTGCACTGGGGAGAGGAGCCACAGAAACTGGGCTGTGGGCCAGTCTGTGCCCTGTTGCTCATGGAGCACAGAGTCTTCTGCCCTTTGAGTTTCAAAATACTCACAGCACCCTCCTGCTCCCCCAGGATCGCCCACACCTTCGTGCCTGTCGGTGCTGCTCTTGGCTTTGCTGGAGATGGACATGTTGAGACCGGACAGATCTGTCTGTCCCTGCTTTGCTGTCCCACTGACTTCATGGTGTGGGCACCTTCTAGCCACACGCTGCCCCATGTTCCCTGCAAAACCCACTGCTCAGCTGATGTTCCCGAGGTGGCAGAGAGATGTCCTGTGTTCCCTGGGCTGGCGTGTGGCTTCACCCTCTGTGCTGTGCCTGTCTGCCTGTGGCTCACAGCTGGGAGTGCCTCAGCCCCAGCTGGCTGGATGGGTGGGATGCTGGGCAGGTTTGCCAGCTGGCAGTGCCCAGTCTCCGGCGGGACAGGGGTGCAGGGGATGCTGCAGACTCGCTGCAGCCATGGAGCTTGTCTGGGCACTGGTCACTGCCAGCAGCAGCCCACGGATCAGTATCTGGGATTGCCATGATCAGAATACCATGGCAGGCTTGTGACACCTTCAGTGAAGTGAGTGACCATTGCTGCACCACTGATGGACGGTTTGCAGCAGCACTGAACCACCAGGGCACGTCTCCAAGTCACCGGGGAGAGGCAGCCCTGGCAGAGGGCTGTTTAGGAGGGGTGTGCTGAGTCTGGGACAGGGGGGACAAAACAGGACAGGCAGCTGCCTGCTGGAAGGAATTAGATGCAGCTCTGAATATGGAGCAGGGATTACAGGCAGCCCAGCCTGCCAAGCAGTGCTTATTGGGAGAACTGAGGGGGGAAAGAGGAGCATGAATTAAATCATTACCCAGCAATTAATTTCTGAGCACTACCTCTGCTGCTGAAGGACTCTTGCTCTATTCTCACAGGCTGGACAGAGGGGCCAGCACAGCATATACCCAGTTCCTTCAGCATCACACCCAGGTACTTCAGAGTGATTTACAAGGAGCTGTAACATCACCAGTGAGAGAAACAGCCCAAAATGATGTTCCACCATGCTCCTTAGGGTGAGCTCTGAGTAATTACTCCAATTACACTCCAAATTACAGGGAAGCCAGTGGCCTCCACACAAGGACAGATTGCAGAATCCATCTTTAATTGTCGCTCAGGCTGTGCTCTGCTGCCTCCAATTTGAAGTATATGTTCATTTCCCTTGTGGGTCTGTAATCACACTGCTTATCATCACCTTTTTATCCATTCCTCTATTTCTAGCATGCATGTCAAAAAAGACAGTATATTAATCAGCCAAGGTTTCTTCACTGCTTCTTTTTGGCAGCAAACTGTCTTCTAAAATGGAGCAACCAGTTGTCTTCACCTGGAATTGCCTAGGAGGGGCATCTATCAAAATCCAGTGAGTGACAAGCCCATGGGGAGCATGATTTGTTGCTTCAGGGAAATGATGAAGCACAGGGCTTAGCCAGGCAGGGAGGGGCCAGCTGTAAATCCAGATCCCTCCCTGAGACTGTTGTTATGTCAATAGTTATGAAAGCCCATCAACATCTTCTCCCTCTGCCTGCGGCCCCGGTGCATCCCGCCAAGCAGGGCTGGCACAAGGACAAGGCCCATGGCAGGGGCTGCTCTGTCAGCACAGATTTTGTCCATAGTGAAGCTGCAGGGCTGTGTCAAGCTGAGCCTACCCACACCTTGGTCACAGCATTGCCAGGGATGGGGAACCCACCACGGGCTTTGACAGGGTGTTTCAGAGGGTGCTCAGACACTGAATCCGTGCCTTATTTCTAACCACAGCCTTCTCTCATCCTTGTCTGCCAAACAGAGGCACTGCCAAACATTTAATCACATCAAAACGAGCTTTAGTAAGCTGGGATCAAGTTAGACCTCTAACCTCTTTTTCTGGCCCGCATTGGTGGTGTCCCAGGAATTTCTCTCCATTAAAAGTCTGTCTTTTCGGCCCTTCATAGGTCCTTGGCTTCTTTGGGCCTTTTCCAGTTTCCCTGCCTCCTGAGATGCTGACCCCACAATGGGCCTGGCTCTCAAGGAGGCTGCAGATCCCTCCTGGATGGCTCTGTCCAATCCCTCCCCTACCAGAGGTATCTTTTTTTGAGGGGGGATTGTCCCCCAGCCACGCAGGGTGCAGCCCCCTTGCCCTGGTGCCAGGTGCTGTGCTGTCAGTCCAGCCTGCTCCTGGGACCTCCACCGGAGCCTGGGCAGCTCCTGCCTTCACTGGGAGACCGAGAAGGTGTTAAATAATGGGGGGCTGAGAATTAATCCCCACTGGAGGCCGCAGAAACGGCCGGCTGAGCTCGGGGTGGGGCCGTGCTCGCAGCGAGGCTCGGGAGCTCCGGAGCGTCTGGATTTCCGAGGCAGTAACTCCGGCTCGCTCCAAGCAGCCGGGGTTGCCAAAAACCTTACGCAAGCCGCTTACATCACCAGTGTGACTGATAGGGACAATCTCCAGAACCCAGATATGCCAAGATCTCTTTTTCATAATATGGTGCTAATTGACGCTAATGATAATTCCCCGTTTCAAACCTTTATCGCCCGAATCTAGTCAGGGCTATTTCAGCCTTTTCAGCACAGGACTGATGTCAGCTGGAGTGGCCTGGGACATCCTGTTTACTCCATGGAGGAACGGGCAGTGTGCCAGCGCTGGGACCCCGGGGGAAGTCCCAGGGACCCACAGGAGCTAATTAGGTGCTCCTTCCCCGGCTCCTTTTTACGCTCACCGATGTGTCAGACCTGCCGACTGAAAAATCTAACCCCGGTAGCTATTGTTTAACATCTTCCTGAAGCCCTCGTAGGATGGAAAGTGTTTTATTGTGATTGTATTTTATTTTACAACATGCTGTATTGTTTGGCTTTTGCCTCCCAAATGCTGAACAGAAATATTTATCAAATACATCTCCTTTTCTGGGTTGCTGCCTACATGATTTGTCACCCTCTGCCTTTCTGGTCCAGGCAGAGATTTTTCCTTGTTCTCACTGCTTCCTTCAACAGTCTCATGATGTTCATGCAGTTTGTCACAGACTTATGCCTTTTATTCTGGTCTTTATTTTTGCAACTGCCTTTACCCTGAGATGTGCAGACCTGTATCTTGCTCTGGACACAGTGTTGGGGGTTAGGCTGACATGTGCTGGGACAGTTCTTGGCCTCTGCTCTGGGGTGTCTATTTGCACGCCCTGTTCTGGGACAGTGATTTCCAGATGTCCAACCCACTGCCTGCTCTGGTGGGCTGTGGTGCTGTCCTGCTCTGTGTGGGCACGGACCAGCAGGTGCTGCTCCCCTTGGGCTCTGCAGCCACTGCACCGAGGCGGAGCGGAGGTGGGTGGCTGGGCAGGTTCCTGCAGGGTGGGTGCAGTGGCTGCCTTTCATCCCAGGAGGGGCAGATAAGCCTTTTGTGCTACCCCCACACATGATTTACAGCAGGAGCCAACACCCAAAGCACAGGGAGGGGGCTCCCCTGGGAGGGGAAATGTGGGCACCCTGCGAGGTGATACTCCAAAGGAGCAGCCCCATGAGGCGAGTGGCTCCTCACTGCTGTGCTGTGCGGGGATGGAGTCTCTCCATGCACCCCTCCCTGGCAGCACATTGGCTCTGCTGCTGGGATTTTACACAGAAAACATGTTTGGTTCCAGGAGCAATAAGAAAATACAAAGAAACCTGCTTTTGAAGGTGTCAGAAACAGCTGCCTCTTTCCCCAAAAGAAACACAGCTGGAGCAGGTTGGTGATTGCCTACAGGGCCGTGGCAGAGTAGGGGACTCTCCCACATTTGGTATCTAGGAAGGGCCCTGCCCCTGCTGCAGGAAACAGGTGCTGTATCCTGAATATCTCTATGCTGGAGTGCTGGATGCACACGTGTGCCTGGCCAAGGCTGAGGTTGTCAGGTGAGCAGCATCTCTCATTTCTGTGCTGGAATCCTGAGGATCCCTCCCCAGTAATTACCCTTCCCAAGGGCTCCCGAGCCAGCACGTGCCTCAGTCATCAGAGCAGGCAGGCAAGATACAGCTAGCAATTAATTTCTTCTCCACAAATTATCAAATTACAAACTTGCTTTTTAATTGTACACTCTTTGAAGGAGGTCACTGCGTGGCTGGGACATAGTTCTGCCTGTGGATCACCCAAGAGCTGGGTTGCAGCTGTTTTAGGTGTCTGGGAATGATGAGGTCTCCAGCTGGGCTAAATGGAAGCACCCCTGGGCTGTGACCCTGCTCCAGCCCCTTGCACCAGCCCTGCCTGGCCACCCTCACCCCAACAAATGCATGGGTTTCTCTACATCCCTAATGCCTCTTTCCACTTCCTGAGCAGAGCCTGGTGCAACCCAAAGGCTGCACATCCACAGAATGGGGACCAAACGGCGTGACAGCTCCCGAGCCGTGTGTCCATCACTTGTTTCCCAGCTTGCTGCCCCACACCCCAAAAAGGGTCACCACCCATCCCCACCCCAGGACATTTCCACAGGGATGCAGGCCCCATGCAAGAGCTCACGTGCCTGGTGGACTGTTATCACTCTGGGATTGCACCGGGACTGACTCAGTCACAAGAACGGGGAAGGAAATTGGAAGGTGGCCACGGGAAGGACAACATCCCAGAGCACAGGGCACTGCTCCCCAGCCCCTGCCCTGCACCCACACCCCAGGAAGATGCAATGACAGGTGACTGTAGGTATGAGCAGCACAAAAAGGCTTAACAGGAGTGTGATGGAAGGCTGATCCAGCTGGTACTGGGGCTCCTCACAGCTGCACATCCGCTGCCACCTGGGAATGACAGCTGCATAAGGGTGACAACTCTCCGGACACACAGCCCAAGCCCACGACACAACACACCTGAATTTTGCCCTCTCTGGCTTTTGTTATTGGCCATCCACTGGCTTCATGCACCCAGATGCTTCTGGTGAAGCTGTTTAGGTGGTTGCAGGTATTTAGGCAAATGCAGGCAGGTACAAATGCTCCTCTGCTCATGGTGGAGGAGTGGCTTTTCCTTATCCTTGAGACCTGCAGCAACAGTTGCTTCCTCCAGTTTACAGTAAGTTTGTCAGTGTCTGATCTATCTCACTGTAGAAAAACTGCTAATGATGTTCAAGTGACTTTTCTTAGGTGATACATTTTAGCCATGAGGTGCATTTGGTCTCTTCGAGCAGTGACGGAGCGTTCATTCCTTCTTCAGACATGTCTGTGTACACCAACTACACCTGGAACATCTTATCCTTCATACCCTTCACTTTGAAGCCTTGTTTTATTGCTCAGGCAGCTCTCCCCCATTTTTTTGTGCCAGGAGCTTGGTGTGGTCTTGGGTCAGGTCACTGGGGGAGAGGGTGCTGGGTGATGTCTCTGTTCTTATAGATCTCTAAAACTCAAATGTCTCGATCCAGTGTTTGCAACAGTCTTGATGGGAGCAGAAGGTTGGACAGAGATCTTTTCTAACCTTTATTTTATTTTTCTCTGGGTGCTGTGTCTGGCACAGAGCAGTGATTTGTCAATGGCCTCATCATTGCAGGGCAGCCTGGTCACTTCCATCAGCTGTGGTCCCTAGGTCACGTCCTCAGCCAGTGCTTCCCTGTACCGAGTCTCTCATCCTTCACAGCACTTGTGCCCGCAGGTCCCACCCTGCCCTTGTGCTCACAGTTTCAAGGTGTATTTGGGGCTGTTCCCTGGGTGACTCAGATCACTGGCACTAGCAGCATGTGCTCCTTACTGTTTATGGCACCATCAGCTTGTGTCATCTGCTTGTCTTACCAGGAAAGACTTTTTTAGTCATTTAGTTAATTGGTTAAAGTATTAAATTATGCAACACCAAGAGCTGATCCCCTTGGAGCTACTTGTAATAGCCAAATGGCATCTCTAATTCTCTCTTGCCCTTCAGACTTGGTCAGAGCACCTGTTTGTATGTAGTGTTTTTAACTCATGTCAGGTGGCATTAAAAACCCTTGAGGAAACTGGATTGCAAGGCATCAACCCAGCCTGTCAGGCAGGACAAGCTGCAGCCTTCTCCAGAAAAGAAGGACAACAGCTCTGTTTTCCAAACCTCTTTCTCTCAACAGTAAGGTGCAAAACTGTGTACCTGAGTGCCGTGGCTGTTTGGCTGTTGGGAGGATTGGTGGTATTGGGATATTTCTTGCCCTGTGACTCTTCCAGCTGAGGCCCCATGCTCTGCCTGTTGCTAGGTTTGCAACCATCCTCCCACAGCTCCAGGGTACCATGCTGCATTGGCTTCTGCACTGAACAGGCTTCCACTCAGCAAAATCCAGTGGCAATCACTTCAAAACATTCATGGGACAAGGAAGCTCCCTCTGGGATCAGCCAGGACTGTTTGCTGTCTGCCATTGGTTCCTGGTGGTGCCTTGTAGAGCACCCCTGTCTTGTGACAAGGCTTGGGGTAGGCAGTGTTATAAGGCTGTTCTGAAGCTCATCCATGGTGGGCATACTCAGGGCCACCACTGTGGCATTAGAAGTACCATGAGCAGAGACTGTCCACAGCACCTCTGCTCTGGCCCAGGCATGGTCAGTATCCCCTTCCTGATGGTCCTGTAGCTGGGCATGCTTTCCTCCAGTGAAGTCTGGAGACTCCAGGGATGGGGCGGTGTCAGAATTCCTGGAGCTAACAGACTCATTTCCAGGTTAAACAGCTCAGTGGCTTGGTGCAGGAGTTGCTGCTGTGCCTACTAAACTCATCACCCCAGCAGGTGACACATCCCTGCCACTCTGGCATGAGGAAAGATGAAGGCTGGAGCTGCCCATCCTGCCACTGGTGGGATGACAGAGGCAGGATGGAGTGTTGGACACCAGTGAAATCCCACATGCCAAGGACCAGGAGCTGCAGCTCAGGCTGCACTGGGAGTGCAAAGACAGAGCTCAAAGCAGTGCCTGTCCTGGGGCAGGCTGAACCTCATCCTCCTGCTGAGGGGAGGAGGAGGAAACACAGCTCATGACAAGCTTGTCCTGTGAGAGGTATGGAGCTGCCATGGTGGTGCTGACACCTGGAGCCTCTGGTTGCATTAGCACCTTCTGGGAAATGAGCCCTTGCACCACAGTTCCCGCTGCCCTGCACAGACGTTTTCTGGCCAGTTTAGCCTGCCTGTGGCTGTGAGTGTGTAACCCTGCTCTGGGAGGGTGTTTGTCCATCAAACACTGGCTGGCTTGGCTCTACAGGCCACCTTGCAGGTGCTGCCAGTGAGGCTGGCAGTGGTGAGAAGGATTTCACCCGCTCATGGCTGCCCTTTTCTTGGGCCTTTGGTCAGCACATAAGGAAGGACTGGAAAAGGAGCAGGCTGTCTGGGGAGGGCTCTGCTGCTGTACTGGGGTCCTTTCCAACACCCTGTAGTTAGAGCAGTGTGCCAGGGAGCTCTGCACATACACGGAGCAGGCAGATGCCATCGCACAGGTCAGACCAAGCTCTGCTTGTGCAATTCCTTTTGATTGTGTGCTCAAGGATAGGGTGTCTCAGACGGTTCCAAACTCTAAAAGCTTTTTCTGAAGTAGTGGCTGTTTGTGGGGCTGCACTTTTTGTCTCTCCTCCCTGGAACCCAGAAGAATAAGCTGCACAAGGACAGCCCCAATCTTGATGTAACATGATAAATTATGTAACACAATGTCACAATTATGTATTTCTGAAAGAGAAGTAGGGCAGGGAGCTGCCAGAGACGGCTTCACTCTCTGGTGAGCAACACCCATGAGCTGCTGCTGAATGAACCATGAGCTGGTCAGGTCACCTGCCTCCACATCCTTAATGCCACAGGTCACTGCAGAATCGGTGGGAGCTTTCAAGACCCATTTTTTATTCTTTCAGAGGCATCATGTGTGTGTAAACCCTAACAAAGGGAATAAGCAGGTAGTCTGTGCAGCCAGCAGCACACTGCTTGATGCTTGCACAGCCTCTTGGCAACTCTCAGCAAATCGTTTGACCAGGATCCTGTGCTGGGTCAGGTCAGAACTTTCTGAATCCTCTGACCACTGCATTTGCAGAGTCTTTCTTTTTAATTCCTTTACAGTACACTGAGCACTCATGCTTCATCTTCCTCACTGCACTGGGAGAAGAGTAAATACATTGTGATCTTTGCTGAGCTTGTCAGAAGTGGGCAGGGAAAGGCAGAGACTGAACGAAGTCGATTGGTTTGGGCAATGCAGAGCTCACAGGAAGAGTCAGCAGCCTGTGTTTCATCTCCGCTTCCTCTGCTCCAAACACAGATGGGAAAAACAGGAGGGGGAGGGAGGAGAGGCAAAGATAAAGTGAGAGACAGGAGGAGGGAGATCTGCTACTGCAGTAACAGTGTTGTTGGAGCAAGCTAAATATTTCAGAGCAAAACAAGGCTTTGGATTTTTGGGTGTGCTGTGCATCCTGATTTGAGGAACTGGAGTCAACTGCAAATTCAAGAAAAAAAATATTTCTTTTTATTCCTCTTAGAGTAAGGAATGAGCTCCCTGGCTGGTGATGGGCTGACAGGGAGGCTGTGCTCCTGTGGGTGGGTGCCTGGGTAGCTGTAGAGGTGCCAGGTAGCTGTGTGAAGGTGTCTGGAAGAAAGTGGAGCCCAGAGCACACTGCAGCTGCCTGGTGTTCCTGCCAGCAGTGACATCTCCCATGGTCTGTGTGTCTGTGTAATGGATCACAGAAAGGTCACTGTGCAAAAGTGTCTAAGGAGAGAAAGAAACCAGTATCTGCACTGGGAGAAAATCAGGGAACTGAATTTCCTCTCCTTATTCCCAAGTGTAGAGAAATTCTTTCCCAGCAACTCTGATCTGGGCTTTCATTTTGGGCCCACCCAGGCCATTCACATCTGTGCTACTGTCCCTGGGTCATGCCAGACACATGTCTGGGTCGTGCCCATGTGTATGGGGCAGGAGGAACAGCACTGAGCACAGCACACGAGCACACCATCACATGCCTCCCCCATGGCCTCTGCCTGTCTGGAGAGGAGGAAATCCTGCCAGAGCTCACCGGATGCAGAGGGAATGACCCAGGCCTCCAGCAGACATGACCTGTTCCCACCCCACAGAGGCCCAGGCTGTGCCATGCACGTGGGCATCTGTGCGGTGCCAGTGGAAGAGCGGGGGGCACTCATGCATGTGGGTGTGTAGGATCAAGTTCTGAGAGCATTTGTTCAGGGAATAACAACCTGAGCCATGCTGCTACTTTTCTGACTCCTCCAAAGGCTGTTGAAATCCTCCAGGTAAAGCAGGAAGGCAGGATGTGACAGTTCCAATGTCAGACTGCAGCAGGAGGAGGCAGCAGCCTTTAAAAACAACCTTTGCAAGGTCATCCCCGGGCAAGGTGGAGCAGCAGTGGTGGACTTGAGCACTTTTCTGCAATTCAGCTCAAAAAAGACTGGAACTTGCCTTTTCTTTATGGGAAGGAAAGCATGTGATGACAGGTCCCCAGAGCTTTTATTTTGAAGCCAAATGCTTAGAGTTCGTGAAGACAGCAAAAGCATTTTCCTTCAGGCGATACAAATCAAATAAATGGAGACAGTGCACTGCAATTCAGTGCAGGCAGCAGCCAGCACAGGCTGCACTCACAGCTCAGCATCGCAGGGTGACAGGAGGTGCCCAGGACTGCCATTGCCAGCAGTCTCTGCCCCAAATGTCTCCTACCCACTGGGGACCCTGGTGTGACTTTGCTGGAGCTTTTGCAGTGGGGTTTTTCTGCCTTCCTGTTGAAGCTGGGTGTGTGAAGCTGTCTTTAGAGTTTAATTAAACTATACAGAGCCAGCTTCAGGAGAAGCTGTCTGGTTTAATAGATTATCTGTTCAATGTGTAAAGCTGAGTGGTGTTCCTTTGGGAATGTATGTATTTTTTTATTGTCCCTATGGAAGAGGGATTAGCATTAGGATGGGTAGCTGCCTCATTCATCCCACTCCCATTTGCTGTCACAAAATAGTCCAGGCTGCCCTGTACAAGAAAGGAGCTGCAAAGGAGGGACCTGTCCTCGTGGGCTGGGTTTGGCAGGGTACCCTGAGAACTGTGAAGATGAGGAGCAAAGCCCAAAAGGTGATGCTGGGACTGCAGAAATGCCCCAGGCAGGCACCTATGAATGTCCCTGGGTGGAGGTGGGCTGCAGAGGAACAGCTGCCTGGTGTGACCCAGGGGAACTGCTAAGGGACCAGCAAGCAGCACTGGGACCACGTGCACCACTGCTTCTGGTGGGGACAGGCTGTGTGCTGGCCTCAACCTGGCAGAGGAGTCATGCAGACAGGTTTTTGGGAGCATGTGACTGTGTCTGGGGAGTAAGTGAATGCTGGATGCAGTTAACTCACCTTTGCTGCATTAACATCTGCTAAACAAATGATCCTGTGTGAAAATTGAATTGTAAGCAACACTAAAGCAAGAAAGGAGCCAGTGGATTTCATAACAGCTCTAGAACCCTTATCCTCTCATTAATGGGTTTTACAGCCATCATAAGTGAGCCATCTCCCTGGAAATAATACATTTTCTTTACAAACAGCCCTTTAGGTGTTGCAGGTTACTCAAGAGATGGAGCTGGTTTCCAATTAAAATAATAATTCCCTTGGCTTACGTGGTTTGTGGCTGGACTACTTGCCACAGCTGCAAGCTGGAGCAGTTCAGTGGAGACCAGCAGGTCTTTTTAAATCCACCTGGATGAGGGGGACTGGAGCCCCACCCTCACATGGCTTTGGAGTACTTCCCCCAATCTACTCCCCATTTAGCAGAAGGTGCTGTGCAGCACAGATGCTCAGTGTTGCTCTCCCTGTCACTCTGGCCAGGAGTTGGTGCTTTGTTTACCTACATCACAAGCAGTGCAGGGAAAAAGCTTTTAGTTAAAGCCCCTGGAAATGAGTGAGATGAAGCAAAGCTCCATGACATTGGCATAACACCAGTGAGTAATCCATTTAATCTCACTGTGATGAGTTTGCTGCATCTTCCTGTGATTTATAGGGTGAGTGCAAATGTAGAGTTTGAAGCAACCAGCAGCTCTGATCTCCATTCTGTCCAGCTTCTGGAACTTTTTCCAGGGGCTGTAAACCAGTTCCCCACATCTCCTGGTGCTGCTGCCTTTGATGGAAGGGTTTGTCTCCTGCTGGCCTCTGCTCTGCTCACACGGGGGTGGGGTGTTTGTGTGGCTGTGACCCTGCCATGCTGCCTGGCACTGCCTCCCACTGTAATGGCAGAGGGCAGCATGCTCTGGGGTTGCCACTGCCCAGGCTGAAGTTTTACAAGCCCATCTCAGCACCTTGGGACTGAGAGCAACAGGTTTGTTTGCCTCCTTAATGTGTCTCCTTTCACACTGGGTTGGACTGTGTCCAGGCAGGCATTTATCTCCTTTCCCACTGGAAGCTGTGCAGTTCCTCATGCCAGCTGCTGTCTGAGGAACTGCTCTCCATTTCAAAAGAAATCAACTCAACTTTGTTCCCTAGTGTCTATTAATCATCTTTTCCAACTTCTTGTCTTCTAGCAGCAGGTTCTCCTTGGCTGTTTGAGCTGGAGGATATGGGAGCCTTGGCTGGCTTATCCTTGGTGTAGCTCATCTTTTTAAGTTCCCTCCTCCTGACCCTGGTCCTCTGCAGAATGCTGTGCCAGGCAGGATGCACCAACCTGGGCACTATGCTGGTGGTCAGAGTGGGCACCATCTATTTGCCCTGCTGGGAATAATGCTGTCAGGTGAGGAGATTTCCCACGTACATGACCTTGCCAAATGAGTCATCGCTCCACGAGGACCTGGGGTCTCTCCAAATCATTCCCAATATGAATTTAAAGGCTACAGTCAACCCCAAATCTATGCCTGCCTATCTGCCACAGCTGCCATGCCCCACCGTGGGTGTGATCTGTTCCCACATGGGGATTGGGACAGTCCTTTAAAAAGGCAGAAGTGACCTTGTTAAGCAGGCCTGGCCTCCACACCCTCCAGTGCTCACAGCAGGAGCTCAGGTGACACCTCTGCCTGGTCATTGCAGAGGCATTTGTGCCAAGAGTGCTCCAGACCTGGAAAAGTCCCTGGTCTTCCCCACGGAGCTGGTGCCCCAGAAAGGCTGATGGAGCTGGCAGGAGCTGATGTGAATCGCTGAAGGCACTTGTGGCTCACTTGTCTCTTGGGAGATGGGACCTGCCCAGCTGCCCCAAGCTTGGCAGCAGAACAGCCCCTGCCCTGCCCCATCCTGTAGCAAAACCTGTGGTCTCTCTGAGCAGCAGCCCCTGCACAGCCCTGTGGCCCTTCCCTGCTGTGCAGTCTGTGGCACAAGGGGTGCTGGTCTCGCTGCCGTGGGTCCTGAGGCAGCCTGCAGCACCCGCAGTGCCTCCACTGTGCAGCAGGCACCTGCAGAAAATACCTGCAGCCCAAGGGCTGGGAGCAGTCCTGAGGATGGAGAACTGGAGTCAAGGAGGATCCAGTCAGGGCTAAATAAAATGAGCCTTTCCAGAAGCTGTGGTCTTGGAACTGAGAGGAAAGGTGGCCTTCAGAAGGGCTTGGCCGTGGATGTGAAGGGTTAAATCATGGTTGACATCCATCCTGCTGTGATTTGGCAGTCTGGACACGTGTAGTCTGTGGAGAAAAACAGGCAGAGTAATTTCCTGATTTAAATGAATTTCAGAGACCACCACAGGAAGGAACTTGGGATATGTCCAAAGGGTAACCAGGCCATGGAAAAATACCAGGCAGGGGAAGGGGCCAGGGGATTGAACTTGGATTTTCCCCTTTGTCACTACAGAGTTGATAGCCACCATTGCATTTTCCAGTTATGAGTCCAGTTTAAGAAATTTAGGACACTTTAAATGTCAGATTGTTGAATAATCAGCTTTTCTGAAGAGGAAAATTCCCTGAGAAGCCTCAGCCCTTCCCAGTTAGCATTTCATGTTATTTACTGAATGATTGTACCTGTGTCCCAAGTATAAATCAAAAATGTTATTTGCTGCTGCCTGCCTTGTCCATAGACAAGACATGGTATTTAGGCAAGGCTTTGTTTGAATCACTGTATCCCCACACGGTGACAGGGTCCTTGTCTCTCTTGCAGCAATCCTGACACAAACTTAGTGACAGACCAGGTGTGGGATATAAATGATAGTTTGGGGAATCATGCTATTTCTAAAAAATATGAAGGTGTCTGAACCTAGAGAAGAGAAGTGAAGCTGAACCAGGCAGCAGAGACCAGAGGGCTGCGGTTGTGAATGTGCTCCTTCGTGTCCTGGGGACTCGGGTGATATTTCTGTGCAAAAAAAAGAACTGGCAAAGCACAGAGTAGTGAGAAATAAAGGCATGTCCCATTTATTTTTATCCTGGGGACCGAAACTTCCCCAGCAGCAAAGCTGCTCAGTCACTAAAAGTCACTTGAATAGAAAGGCTTCTTGCAAGTGCTGTCAGCACCGGCACAGGCTGGATTGCAGAGATGGTATCTGCAAAAAAGAAATAAAATACAAGCTATAAGAAAAAGTGCTATTTGACCATTAGTGAGTGAATTTATCATCCTGCTTGAGATGCTGGAGTTAATAGAATAAAAGCCTTGTAGACAGTATGGAGGTTATTATTTAAGGTTATCATCACCCTTTATTCAAAATTCTCATTCCGAGGATGCCTGAGTGATCACTTGGGCTGCATTAAGAGCTAAGTAAGCCTGACCTTTTTTTTTTTTTTTTTTTTTTTTTTTTTTTTTTCCCCTAGTAAGTTCTCTCACTGTTTTCCCGTCTCATGATGTAATGGCATGGTTATAGCTTCTCTAATAAATTGTTTTTTAAGGTTTAGAAATTGTATGAAAGTTAGCACCATGGTAAAAGATTCGATTTGCTGGACTAGACCTGGAATTTTTTTTAAAGAAACTGTGGAATACATGTGAGAATCCTTCAACAGGAAAGGAACCTCAGCCTTAATGAACTATGTATCCCAGTATTTGCTCTGCTGGGGGTCTGGGGTCTCCCAGACTGTGACTGGGAATTAGGGAGCAGGGTTTTACACAGGGGAAGAGGAGGAATAGGTGCAAGCAAGTGCAACACCAGAAAAGGTGGTGGTGCAAGTATCTTGAAGATCTCTCATTCCTATCCCAACAGTGGGATTTGTGACAAGCAATGATTTTTAGGATGAAACCTGCAGGTGTGTCCCTGTCCACAGGGTCTGAACTTGGTGCAGCAGCACAGGAGCATCCCCAGCATGCTGCTGCAGGTTTCTGCTGGAAGGATCTGGAGCCCCTTTTAGCATTTGTCCGGCATGCAAAATAAATCTGCATTTGCAAATATGGAAATGAGTGTTTCTGGGCTCTCCTACCCAGTCCATATTCATGAATGTGCTTTCCATGTTAGTGTCATGCTGCAGTGTCCCTATTTCTTCTCAAGTCAATTCCTTCTTTCATATGGAAATTATTCCCTCCCTCCAAATATATTTTCACACATGCCAGGTTCCTGAGGCTGAAGCAGGGTTTTCTCAGAGATCTCTGCCCTTAGCTGGGAGAAGAAAACGTCTTCTGGTGACCTGGGGAGTCTGTGGCGACTGCCTGAATGCTGGGAACTCTCTGTGTTGATCCACATCAAAGTGCTTGGCTGCGTTTTCTACTTTCTTTATGGCTCTTCATTGAGATAAAACCTATGAAAGACCCAACAGTAGATTCCCATGGCTGTCACAAGGCTAAAAGTGGTGATCCATCATGTGCTGGCCATCCATCCATCCATCCATCCCTCTCTCACCCAGCGCAGCGCTGGGGACGCGACTGCTGGGTGCTTTCCTGGCTGAACTTCTGAGGGAATGGTGCTTATTGGTAGCACTGGTCACAACTGATCCTCGTGTCATCTCCTTGCAAAAGCTGGGAAGGTCACGAGATGTCCTTAATGGGGTCATTTTAGACTGGGACCAGACTGGGCACAGGAGGAGCAGCAGTGCTGTGAACTAGATGGGATGACAAGGTGGGAAAGCGGATTTGGCTGGGAAGGATGATGAAAAGGATGTGTGCAGGTGTCGAACCTCTTGGCTGGATGTGATATTTCTTGTGTTAAAATAAAACATTGATTTGCTTTGATTTTGCAATGCCTGTGTGCTGCAGGTGCTGTGTATCCCAGCACAGTTAAACAGCAAACTGAAGGTTGATGATGTAGGAATACAATAATTTAGGTTGGAAAAGACCTCTAGGACCATTAAGTTCAGTGATTAACAAGGCACAATAAATATTCCTAAAAATGAAGAGGTAGTTTGAAAGTAAGTCCTGCTCCAAGGCAGGCAGTCTGAGAAGGAGCACGGTGTTCCTGCTCTGTGGGAGTATGTTTGGAAAAGCTGCACTGGTGGCACTTCCTGATTTAACAGAGCCTGGGGAGGGAAATGGCTGCAGGTGCAGGATGGAAGCTCAGCTGGTGAGCATTCCACATCCAGGGTCCTCTCCAGGGCAAATGCACAGCTCAAACTGAAAAGCTGAGTTTGTTCCCACACTGACAATAAACGTGTAGGAACACAAGACCTGGGAGGGAGACAAGCAGCGAGCCTTTTCTCATGCGCCTTGGAGGAAAGAGGCACAGGTACCTGCAATAACTTGCAGTATTAAGCTTAAGGGCAGCTTCAGCATCTTGGAAGCAAGTGAAGTAATTTGTGGTATTCCGTTAGTGCAAATACAGTTCTTTGCAACCAGAAGGAACAAGTCATTAGTGACACTAAGAAACCACTTGAGGAAAATATGTGTGCATTGATCTGCTGTTGTGGATGAAAGATATTCTGCTGTGTCTTTGCAAGAGGACAAGTTTGTGACAGACTCCTATTTAGTGTGTATTAAAGATCCCACTGAAACCTCCAGATTTATTTATGAAAACACTCTTGGGGCATCAGCTATATTCCATGCAATTTCATTCAGGCTTTTCAGGGGCAGAGCTTGAATTAAGTGTGTAACTGCCCACGAAAAAGCATTCATTTCATTACTCTCCTGATGAGAGGTAGCAGAATGCACAGCTGGGATTTGGAAGGCTGCATATCAAAACTACCACTGTCTAGACAGAAAATAAATATGGTGGGAGAGCCATGGCAGCCTGAGCCTTTGCTGTGAGAATGTGGTCGGAGGAGGATGGCAGGGACAGAAGGACAGACTCGGGGAAGCAATGCAGCTGAGGAAGTGAGGGCTTGGTGGCCCTTGAGTGCTGCTGTGCTGTGGCAGAGGGTGACTACACAGAGATGGCTTTTAGCTGGGGACTTCCCTCTGGCCCGGCTGTGACACTGAGGGCTTAGTGCACTTTAAACATTTACCTGCCTTAAGCTTTTAAGACTGCTTTGATGGCCTCAAGTACTCATCTGCATGAAGAGCTTAGGGTGTCCTAAGCAGCCTTATGTCCTTTGGGAGGCTCAGAGCTTGGAGCTGCAGCTCAGCACTGTGGAGCGTTTAATGGGATTTGTGTTTCGTGGCACGGCTCCGCTGCCCCCCTGCCAGACTGAATAGGGAGGCTAGAGCAAGCCAGAGGCACTCTGTGATGGCTGGAGAGCAAGGGGCTGGATGGTGCATCCCGTCAGCTTGCCTTTGGGGTACATGAAGGTCCCCACAAAGAGCAGGGGCCACCAGGAGCAAGGGCCAAGGACGCTCCTGGAGGTTTGCACTGGCGCGATGCATCCAGGGACCCAGCCTGGAGAGTGCACAGCCCCAGCACCCCCAACTCTGTCTGCTACCAAGAGCTCTGGCCGGGCCCCTGCCAATGCAGCATCCCTGCTGCTGGGGAAACAGTTCAGTGGGCAACAGGAAACAGAGCCGGGGCTGAGCTCGGTGCTCGAGGTCGGTGTGCATCGATCGCCCGGGCAGGAGTGCCTGAACGCGAGCACGTCTCTGTCTCAAGTTTCACAGAAACTATAGCATTTAACAGCAAGCAATTAACAAAACCGGCCACCTTGCAGCCCCACCGGCAGTCTCCCAGTCAGGCTGATGATTCCCAGCAGCCCGGGCACACGTGGCATGGAGAACCCTGCCATCCCTCCTGCTCTTTGCTCATCAGAAGTGTGAAGCTGCCTGGTGGACAGCACACGCTGTGCTCAGTGCTTCCAGTGCAGCCACCAGCAGCACCAGGGATGAGTAAATGAGCAGCAGAGCTGTTGGCACAACCCAGCTTTTATGGCTCTGGCTGCCTTTGGGAAGAGCAGCCAGCCCCTTCCTTGCGGGCAGGGGTTGCAGTGCAGGACAGCCATTCCCCGGGTGCATCCACGGGACTGAGCCAGGGCACTGCAAGCCTGGAGAGCATGGCTTTGCTGCCACAGCAGGACTGTCCTCTCCTTGTGGGACCAAGTGACTGCCTCTGGCACTGCTCTTTGTCTCCTCCAGCAAACCCCATCCCTGCCGTCACCTGTTCAGGCAGAAGCAGGACTGCTGTTGTGCTGGTTTCCTAAGGAAACGAGGGGCTGTGCGACCATGGGTGCCTGCCTGTCATCTCCCCTTCCAGGCATGACTGCTGGCATGCCTCATTTTAAGGCCCCAAGAGCAGGAGGAGCAGGCGCTGCGGGGGTCTCTGGACCTGGCAGGGCTGCAGCAGGTGCCCAGCACTCACTCACCAGGCACAGACGGCCCAGGGCACCAGCAGCCCCCCAGCCAGCAGGTTTGGGGGGCAGGAGGCAGCTGAGGGCAATCTACGGGGGGTTTTGTGGGCATTGCAGCAGTGGAGGGTCTGTGGGGAAGAGGTGTAGTTGTGGTGAAGGCACAAGGTGTTCGTCACGTTCATGGGACATGAGGCAGAACAAGCAAATTCGTCCTTGGCTCAGCATGGAGGCAGCCTGGTGGATGGCTGATGCCCCGCTTCACGAGGCTGCGGTATCCTGGGGATCCTGGGGATGTTGGCAGTAAAATAAGCAAGTCAGGGTGCAGCCTGCTCATCCCATAGGCAGCACTCAAGCTGCCTGCAGAGCTGGGAGTGTTTGCAGGGAGCTTCACACAGCAGATAACAGCCACAGCAGACAGCATCACAGCCCGTTCGTGGGTGATTTATGCCTGGGAAGAGGCAAAGCTCTGCTCTCAGGGTATGTTATCCACCCGTGGCTTTTTTGTTTCACTGTGAGGGATATGTTTTGCCCACAGGTACTCCTGCTCAGTCAAGTGTGAACTGGGTAACTCCTGCTTTGAATGCAGTCAGCACCTTTCTGGAAAGCTTTAAACTCAAAATTTTAATTTTAATAGCTGATTAAGATATTTAACCCTCACATGGACCATAGGAGGGGTTTTTTTCTGGAGCTCTCAGAAGCGCAGTAGCATGAGAATGCAGGCAGGACCGGGACAAACAGGATCATCGCCTCCTCTTATCCCATGTGTCCGTGCTGCACCTGAGACAGGGCGGGTGCCACTGGGAGGGGAGCAGGTCTGGCCTTTCCCTTCCCCATCTGCAACATGCATTGCATGAGAACAGGAGACCCATGACACTGTGAATTGTCCAGGCCTTCTTCCCTTCCCTGCTGTGGCTGGCACAGATTGCCTTCCCAGCTCGACACTGATGTCCCTGGGGACCCAAAGCCTCTGTTACTCCTGGACCAACCTGTGCCTGCTGAGTGCCTGCCCCGAGCTCCCCATTGCTCCTGCCTTCACTGCTGCCTTGCTCCCAGGGCTACCTGACCATCCTCCAGACCACGCTGACCAGCAGGGACTGCCTTAGCTCTAATGGCATATCTCTGCTGATCAGCACTAACTAAACACCTCAGGAGAAAAATATCCCTGCAATGAGAAGTAAGCACCTGCATGGGGTGTTCTTGCCACCCTGCGTGAAACGGAGTCACAGCTTAAAGGTGGCTCTTGAGCAACAGAATCTTCAGCTGTGCTGGAGCAGGCTGGCTTGAAATCCCACTCCAGAGGGTGAAAATGACAGGGTTATTAATAGATGTGGCCCCATCTTTAGCCCTCAGCTGAAAGGTATTAGCACTTCTTTTTTAGCACTAAGGCTAAATCTAATTTTATATAGTCTGAGTATCTCAGACAAAACTAGAAGGGCCCCAAAACAACCCAGGACAGCAGCAATGTGCCAGCTGCTCTCAGCATTCTCTGGGTGTCCCATGCTGACGCCAGTGCTGCACCACGGCAGAGACTGGCAGTGAGGGCTGAGGGGCTGCAGGGTGATGGGCTGGGGTCCTGTGGGAACAGCTTGTCCCTCCTTGCCATGGCGAGAAGTCAGTGCCAGGGTCTGAGGTTTGCAAGACCAGTGCTGATGCTGCTCTTGCTTTAAAGCAAGGATTATCTAGTTAAACGCACTGGGTCCTGTGTCCCTTGACCATGGCAGCGTCCTTTTGGGCAGAAACCCAGCCTGGCTGCCCTTGTGCCAGGGAGTGCCTTCTCTTCCTCCCCTCCCTGTCTAGGTCCTGGCATTACTCTGTCCCAGCTCACAGCTTTTTTAGCAACAGCTAGATGCCTGATGCAAGCACTACCACAAATCCCAAAGGCACAACCTTGTTAGAGCTGCAGGTATGAAGCCAGTCTTGCCTGCCCAGATTACCTGCCTGTTTGGCAGGATAAGACCACTCCTGGCAGAAACACAGAGGAGAAATCACATCCCTATGCTGGAAGTCAAAAACATTAATTAAATCTGCGGTATCATTGATTGCTATCTCAGGGGAGAGGCAGAGGGTGAGAAAAAGCTGGGGGGAAGGAAACTCAGGGGAGGATTTACTAGGAGCATTCCTAACTTTTAAAAATAGGCTGATTATTTCTGCAATGTCGGCATCTTCCTATGGGGAGGCACTTGGAGTAGGTCAACCTCGTGCCAGGGATTTGCAGGGAGTGCACCCCTTTAGGGAAGGGAAACACGTGTCCCAAGACCCTTTTCAGCTAAATATTTGCTGCTGCCTAGGTAGAAGCCTTTCCTATGTGGGCACCCTAGCAGGGGCAGTGAGATCCTGGGGAAAATCAGCCCATTTTGTCTGGGGATGTGAACAGGGCACCCCCTGAGAGCTGGGTCAGGAGCACTGTCACCAGGCACTGAGCTCTCCGCTCCCCATATAAAAGATAGTGCAAACCCATTTAGGCTGCCAGAGTTATCAGGCAAATCTGCAATTGATCTAGAAATATTCATCCAACTAAACTCCCTCGATACGAGCCATTTGCAGCTAGTGACTCTATCTAAGCACAGTTGCTTCAGCTGGATTAAGACATGCCAGAGGCTTTCCTCTCGAGCTGCAAATAGCCAGCCCTCTGCAGCACTAAAGGTCTGCAGCTGGTGAACCTCCAGCTCATGGATCCTGCCCCGTCTCTCTGCCCACAAAGAGGGTGGGCAAAGGTCCTCTTTCCTCAGTGTTCCATGGGTGTCTGGCCTGGGGCTGCAGGCACAGCCCTGCCTCCCTGCCCAGGACAGCATCCTGCTTTCCCAGCTGGAACCAGCAACCTGCTTTACTGGCCAACCTGCTTTACCAACACCAGCTGCCACCCCCGGCCCTGCGGGATCTCCCTGTGGCTGCCGTGCCTTTGGGGAGGGGATGTTGACCCCGTGCCCCACACACTCTTGGGGGTGGCCAGAGGGGAGCTGGGCACTCCCACACTGGGGAGTGGTGGCTATGGTCCCTATCTCTTCCCTGGGGAACAGGGTTTGTTTGTGGTGACTGCTTGGCATACACCATGACCTCCTGTGCCAGGTCTTTCACAGGCTCTGCTCCACCTGCTGTCCTTCTCCTTCTCACTGCCCACTCTGCTGCCCTGCTGCATGCACAGGCAGGGCACCAACAGCCCTCAGCCCCTTGCCATCCTGGGCACCAGTGACCTGCCCAGATGGCTTTGCTTTTTTAGTGGCCATAGAGGCAGGGGAGCAGGATGAGAAGACAGGACAGAGCGTGGGGCTGTGAGCAGGATTAGGTGTTGGGCACTGGGCCGTGTGGCTGCTGGGTGCAGGGTTGGGCAGAGCCCGGCAGCTGCCGAGCTGGCTGGACAGTACGCTGGTGTTGCACCTAATGGGAATCTGTTCTGGTGGCACTGGCACAGGCAATGGCCAGGAGCCATGGGAAGGAAGGTTATCTGCCAGAGCCAGCATGGAGAGGAGCCCCATTTCACTCCTGCCCTTTTTCAACATGAGCGTGGCAAAAGCACGGTGGCACTTGTAGGTGGCATTTGTAGGCTCCTGCCGGCTGATCCTTTCATCCCAGCTTGTCTGACATGAAACGGTGCAAACAAACCTCCCTGCTTGCTTTGATTGCTACCCAGGGATTCCTCCATTTGCGTTATAATGAAGCGATATTTTGCTGTATAAATAAACCTGAAAGTTGACATAGAAAGGACTTATCAACTCTAAAGGTATTTGCATGCTCCCCAGATGGAGGGAGAGAGCCACACAGGGATTTAGTAGGACAAACTTCAAGCGCGGGTGAGTACAGTGAAGATTTACAGCAAGATGAGAACATCTTGCTCTGGCACTTAGTGAGGAAGTTCCCAGGGCTGCCATGAAGCAATGAGGTGAGGGTTACTGCCGGGCTCAATGTCTGGTCTCTCTGCCTTTATCACCCGTGCCCTTTGCTTTCTGCTGCCACTAAGGAGAGCAGAGGGCTCAGATGGGGTGTCAGGCTGCAGGGACTGGGGGAGACCACCCACCCTTGCCTTGCAGATGTGTGTGTTCATCTCTCCTGAGTCCCTGGGGCAGGTCAGGCTGGTGCTTGGTGGATCTGACAGTCACACCGACTGCTTTGTGTCATTCCTGGACCCTGTCTGACTCCCACCCGAGCCCGCTGACAGCCAGGGGTTTCTGATCAGGTTAAGACATAGTAGTACAGCCAAACCCACTAATACCTTAGCAGTTGGCACTTGCCCGTGCTGAGCCACATCTGCAAGCGATTTCTGAGCGGTGGCAGAGTGCTGGCCATGATCTCTAGTGGGCAGGCAGCTCCGAGCTCTGCCTGGTGTCTGAAAGGCACTTCCCTGACCCACTTACCTTGCAGCCACACCTCTGGCCAGAGACCAGCTCCTGCTGCTGTCAACAGACCTGTGTTTAATCCACAAAAAAGCCAAATCTTGGCTTTGCTAAAGCACTTGACAGGACCATTGTATTGGAAAGCAATTTGTGAGCCAATCAGCCAAGCACAGTGGCTCACCAGCTGCAAAATCTGACTGTGCACAGGGTGAGGACAGGAGCACGGCTGCCCTGGCACAGCTGCAGGTCCAGCTGACCTGGCTCCTGCTGGTGCCATGCTGGCTGCTGGGAAGCTGTTCCTCTTCTTAATCTCACAGTTTTGCAAACCAGGATTAGGGGGAAATGTATCCCTTGTGTGGAGCAGGACACAGTGGGGAGTGTCTCCTCCACTGGTGAGGCTGCTCCTGGCTGGCTTTGGCATCTCTGGCTCTGGAGGAGGCAGGGGAAGTGGATAGCATCCAGAGGAGAGCTGGCATGCTGCTTAGGGTTAGAGGAGAGGTGCAGGACCTGGTCTGCTCCAGGGAAGGACAGGCTAGGGGAACACAGCAGAGAACTGTGCCAGCTGCCGGCAGCAGAACCAGGCTGGAGCTGGGGGGGTGACCAGCCGGGCATTAGGACAGTGGCTGTCTCATCCCTCCTGTCCACCAGGGACCGCTGCCACCTGGCCCCATTTTGAGCTGTGCCCAGCTGACCCACATAGCCCTGCTATCTCTGGGAAAGGCAGCCCGTGCTGGCTGGTACCATTACACAACCCTGCTGCAGCCTGCTGCTTGCACACAACAATAGGCACTATTTTTATTCCCTTTCTGGTTGTCATAGGCAGTACAAGAGTCCTTGGGGCAGAGGCTTTTCTCTCACATGCTGTTATGTAGGACATTTGTCACTTGTCCTTGTGACCTGCTTGTGCCTGTCCCTGGCATCCCAGCACTCCCCTGCCAGGACCAGCAGGAACAAGATGTGGGGTCAGTATCCTGTGGGGAACCAAGCCCCAGGCTTGGGCACTGGTCAGAGCCTGCCCTGCCTGCAGACAGCAGTCAGAGGAGGCACATATTTCCTGGGGAGATGGTGGTTTTGCCCCCGCCCCACCACTGCGAAGGCATCGCTCCCCAAAGCAGCAGTAAAGAGGAGAGCACCAACACGGCCTGCCCGGCCATGGGCACCTCTGGTCCAGACCTGCAGCTGGACTTCCCACTTTGACCTCAGCCTTGGGGCAGCCCAGCAATGGGACTGCCCCCCATGTCCTGCTCTGTCCCGGGGGTAAAGCCCCTGGCTCCCACGGCACCCTTACACTGCCAGGTGTTCCCAGGAAACTGCTGTCAGAGGTGGGTCTGGTGACAGCAAGTTACTCAGAGCAGAAAATCCTCATGTGTGATGGGCATGATGTGGATGGAGCAATTTTCTGCACAGTTACTCCAGTTTATTCAGTGTGATAAACCAATATTAAAGTAGGATGTGATGGGACTTGGGTGCAATGTATCTTCCTTCTGAGTCTATTTCTTGCCATATTACTCAGCATGGGAATTTCCTAATGGAGCTGGAAGAAGGTGGGGACCTGCAGCACAGGGATTAGATCAGACTAGAAATAAAATTCCTGCACTTCCATTAGTTATTGTGTACTATGGCTTCAGACTTCCTAGGCTTAACAAGAATGATCTCTCCGCATGCTTCACGCAAGTACTGGGTGGGGGAAAAGAAAAAGGTGTTACCACACAAAAAATGTTTGCCAAAGAGGAGGATGGGCAAAATGAACCTCTCCTGACAGTTGGCAGTGATGCCCCATGGCAAGGGGTAGAAGATGCCAAGGGATAAAGGTAAAGCATGAGCAGGGATGGCAGTCCATGTTCAGTGCAGCCCCTGTTAGTGTCAACGTGGTGCCCTCCTGTCTGAAAGCCTCCTCCCAGGGATGCAGATCGCCCTCAAGGAAGAGAGGATGGGGCTGTAATTCCAGCTGGCTGACACGACATCAAAGCACTTCTCCCCACTGCCTGCCGAGTCATGTTTTGCAAGGTGCAATCCTGCACCACCACATCCACAGGTTCTTGGCAGGTTCGGGGCACTTTGTGCATCCCCCAGTACACTGTCAGGTGTGTCCCCTTGGCAGTCCAGTTTCCAAAACCTGAGTTGCAACACCTCTTGGAATAGTCCTGCACCCTGCAGGGCTTCCCTGCTTCCTGTGGAGTTGCATGTGTTCAACTCCTCTGGTTGGCAGAGCAGTTTTCTGGGGGAGCTCGGGACAAAATGCCTATCAAGGAATGCTGAGAAAGAAACATGGCCACAATATAATTGCCAACTGGATGGACATCTTTGTTAGTGATGGAGCCTAGCAGAGGATGAGGAAGAGATGGGATGCTAAAGACAAACCCCGGCGACTTGGTGTCTCATGGCTCCAGAAAGCACAAGACACACCCTTGGAGGCACACCGCCAGCCTCCTGACTGGCTTTCCCACCGCTGCCTCCTTGCTGTTTCCTTCCTTGGACCATCTTTCCTCTTTTTTCTCCTTGAGCTTGGATCTGCCTCGCAGCTCCTCTGAGCCTCCCCTCCCTGGGGCAGCGGCTCCCTGCGCCTTGCCTTTCCCAGGGGCCTGCGGCAGTCTCTGGTGGCACGGAGCCTTGCTGTGCTCAGCAGGAGCTATTCCTCCTTGCCCTTTGATGTGTTGCATCCCTGCTTGGGACCGCTGATGGGGACAAGCCCCGGCCGATGATCAAAGTCTCCCCGCCAAGCTCTGCTGCTGCAGCCTGGCCCAGTCCCTGGGATTTCCAGGTGGAAATCCCTCGTTGTTGCTCTGGCTGGTGGCACAAAGCATGGTATAGTGGGAGCGGAGCCAGCGTGGCACAGCACCCAGCCGTGATAACAGGGCACAAAACAGAGTTACTCATAAAAAATTACAACTCCGTGCAGCCAAATCCAGCCACTGGAAGAATTCCAAATATGTCAGTATGTTGCACAGGCGTCTCCTGGTGAACCAGCCAGGCACGGTGTGATCGGCACTCAGTTGTTTGCCGGTGTGTGCTGCGTGTCCAGGCTCTGCCAGAGGCTTCTGCCGGGGCATCTGCAGCCCACGGCCTTCTCTGTGAAAGCCAAGGTGAACAATGGCCCCACTTCCAGCGCTGCATTCAGAGACAGCCAGCAGCGACCTGTTCTGGAAACCATATTTAGGGGAAAAACAACTCCTTCACCTGCCCTTGGTGCTGGGCTGGCAGAGGCCAAAGCTGCATGTGGGCACTGGCCCTGGGTCATGGGCTCTGGGCCTTTCCAAGCAGCAAGCACTGAGGGCAGGTGCTCCCTGGGGAGAGGGCTGCATCTCCCTCTCCCTCCAGCTGCCTTCAAGCCCAGGAGCGCCCTGGGCTCCCAAGAGGTGTAGGAAGCAGCACACAGCATCTCCGTGCTGCTGGCAGGGCTGGTGGGACCCATGGGTTTTCTCACATCCCACTCAGTATCTCATGTTTTTTCCAATGGGAGAAGCCACCTGCCTAATTAAACAGCAGTGACAAGCTTGGCATCGCCAGTCATGCCTGAGCACACTGCAAATTCCAGCGACACTTACAAGAGGAAATGTGCTGCCTTCTGGGTCTCTCTGCTAATATTTAGAAGGCTGACTGCTGTGTTCTGAGCTCAGTTGGTGCAAGGTATAATTAGAAAATCTGCTTGAATAGTGTTGTTATAAAAGTGATGTTAAATAATGGTGTGGAAGGAAAAGCCAGGGCCGTGTGTTTCTGGGGTGTGTGTGCTACGCTAGGCACCGTGCCCAGTGTGCTGCAGTGATACATTTTAGGCAGCCTCTGCTGAGGGAAATTAGCATCTTTGTGCCGTACACCAGGTACAGCATGTTCTTCAGATGCAAGGGGAGAGTCATATTTAAAACCATCCAATAGAACATTTTCCAATTTTTATTTATCAACAGGCATCTATGTGTATTCCTCAAGAATGAAATATTTATCTGTAGACACATGCACGCAGAATGTGAGAGCGCCAATGTATTATTTATCACCGCTTCCCTCCTGTAGCTTATGAATTACTCATGGAACCTGGCTTCCCAGCAGACCCTCTGGACAGCTACCTAAAACATCTCCAGCTGCCACACATGCCAGCCCTGGGCAGAGCAGCCCCTGCCTCCAGGCCCTGCCAAGGAGAGGGCTGGCAGAGGGTGGCAGTGCAAGGTGGCACTGGCCTCACTGTCCCTGCTGGCTCTGCACGCGGTGGATGGCGTGGGTCACGGCTCCCCAACCCACAGACAGGGCGATGGAACCCAGGAGCCAAAGGGAACGTGTGTGGGGGGCAGGGTCATTGCTGCGCTCCTGTGGAGGGAGCACAGAGGGACGTGGGGCTGGCTCTTGGCTTAGCCACCTAGAAGGGAAACTGAGGCAGCCCAAGCAGCGAGCCAAACATGCCATGCTGGACTCTGTGGAAACACTGCCATCTCACTGCAGATGTCAGATGATGAGAGCTGTGGTGTAAATAACACACCCCCGGCCCCCACAGTATGGGATACAGCACCTGTAGTGAGGATATGAGAGCTGTGATTGAGCAAAATGCCCTGTCCTTGAGGGAGGGGTGGATAGTGACCACTCAATGAACTCTTGCAATGGGGGGCTGAGCCTGGGAGCTCTGTCATGGAGCTGGAGTCTGGGTCAGAAACCAGGCTGCTCACACACAGCCTTTGTCTGCCCAGCCTCTGGGAGCAATGCAATGGAACTTGTGCACAGCAAACCAGGGAGGGAGAAGGCTTGGGGTCTCTGGAGATCTCTGGGTGCAAATCAGACCCCCATGGTGCTGAACTGGGACACTATTTGAAAGGTACTGTGAGTGAACAAGAGCAGATGGGCATCAGACACAGTTTATGGCTTTGCACATATAACTCTCATTTCAATCATGTAAAAAGAAAAAAAAAGAAAACAAAACAACAACAACAACAACAAAACCCTTTCTCCAGGGCTTAAGATGGAACACAGATAAAACAGCTATCAGGGAGCTTTCTGCTTCCCCTGTAAAGTGACTGCAGAGAAATCAGTGCTGCTGCAGGAGCCTGGGGCCATGAGCTGGAGCAGGTTACAGAGATCAGGCTGTTCCTGCTGCACTGCAGGGGCAGCTCGGGGTCTGGTGTGGAAAGAAGGGGAGACGACCTCCTCAGCCAGGTTAGGCAGGAGCTAAGGAGCTCAAGCATCTTGCAGGCAGTGCTAATACAGTGCACAGCTCTTACTCCCTGGAACAGCATGAGTCAGAGCAGGGAAGCAATTACACAAAACTTGAAAAAATTAGAAAGCACAGTATTAATATCTAAGAATTACACTAAATTACTTCATAAGTGACTTATCCTCCCTATATTGCCTGCTTAGAGGAGGAGCATCCCTGCCTTCTCTGCAGAGAGAGGATGGATGGATGGATGGATGGATGGATGGATGGATGGATGGATGGATGGATGGATGGATGGATGAAGGAATGGAGGGATGGAGGGAGGGATGGATGGGTGGATGGATGGATGGATGGATGGATGGATGGATGGACAGGAGAATGCCCTTCTGGACTTCGATCCTCCAGCACTGCAGGTTGCTGTGCTATGCAGAATTGCTGGTGAGTGCTGCTGCATGGGCACAGGCTCACTTTGTTCATTGATAAACAGTGGCCACTTGGGAAATGAAGTGCAGCAGCTGTTCAGCTTTGCACAGAGATCATGCACAGCAGCCAAGAGCACGGATCTGGCAGCATGGCAGGAGGAACTGGGCAGATTGCAGTTACCTTTGCTGTCCCATATCCAGGGCTCGCCAACCATCTCGCTCCTGGCTGAGGCCAGGGCTTCTCCAGGAGCCATGTGCCGCTGGATGAGGGAGGATCTGGGATGACTTGGGGGGCAGCACCCTACAGCCAGCTCAGAGTGGCAGCAGCCCCAGGGTATGTAGAGGGCTGGAGTGGCCTCAGGTCTCATTGTTACAGCATTCCTGGCCCCAGAGTCCAGTGGGAGTGTGCAGCCCATGGCTGAGTAGGACATGGTGATAAAAGGAAGTCACCAGCTGGCACTGCTGAGCATTGGCATTCTCCCAGTTGGAGGGGAGCTCATTCCCTTCCCATGGTCACATCTCCAAAAAGAAAGGGAAACACTATCCTGGCAGCTCTGCGTGCTGGATTTGCTCAGGCAGGCAGAGCCCCAGGGGAGGCTAATGTGCTTGCAATGCTTGCAGAACCAAAGATGTTTTCACTCCATCCCAGCTGAGCAAAACTCAGTGCTCATCACACACTAAGGGTGCTGCAGGTCCTCAAGGAAGGGCCTGGTGCTGCCGAGCCAAGGGAAGGTGTGACCAGGCAGGAGCCAGCTGCTGGGATGCTGCAGTCAGCAACATTCATCAGTCTCCTGAGAGCATCATCAGGCACTGAGCTATTTCTAGGCCAGGGCTGTTATGGGGAAGCATTACTGGGCTGTCAGGTACAATGTGTCTCTCAGCTGGAGGTGTGCTCCTTGTCTTGGGAACAGCCACACAATGTCCTTTGGGGGCTCGATGGCTTTTGGCTTCTCTGCACTTCAAAGGCCAGCTCCCTGTGTGCATTTTAACGAGGTTCACACATTCCAGGTTTCTAGGCCAGGCAAGGGTTTTCGTTCCCTGCTGTACTCAGCAGCTCTGCGTGGAGGCAGCCCGCGGTTAAGTAAGGTGAGAGGCTGAAAGTGGTTCAATTTTTCAACAATAGCTGAGAACAAAGCACAGATTTTACCACTTAAAACTGTGACAAAACAGAGATGGAAGATTTTCGTGGGATTTTTTTCCTTTTTTTTTTGTTTTCCTCCTAGTACCCAGTAGACTTCTGTGAGTTGAATTAAATGTTATGTATCAGTGGCCTTTGCCTCATGCTGGAGCATTCCTGTTTGCATCTGAATGACAAAGCCAGGATGAGGCAGCAGCACCTGGGGAGGGAAGGAATCAGAACAGGACCTCACATTAGGTTTGCTCTCCTGGGCTCTTTCTGGTATCTGCTGCTGGTTCCTCTCAGTACTACCTATTTTTGTCTTCTATCTTTTTGTCCTGCGCCTAACACACCCAGCTCATGTCTGAGCCTGGGGTACATAGGGATGACAGCAGGACAAGTAATTAATCCTAACTGACCTCTCCTAGTGACTTTTCTTCTCCTTCCACCTTGGGTTGATTTGCAGAGCATCTCTTCACCTTGACAAAGAGTATTTTTATGTTACGGGGCTAAAAGTCATCATCACCATAATGGTTCTTAAAACAACCCAGCAAAATGAGCTCATAGAAGCTCCTCTTGCTTAATGCATCTGTGGGCTCACCTTACCCTGGAAACACAGGCAAGCCCTGAGGCTGAGCCAGGTCCTCTCTGAGCTGGCCCCCTAACAGGAGCGGAGAGCTCACCCATGCCCAGGCAGGGCACCCGAATAGGAAACCAAACACAACCGCTGCCACCTCAGTCACACACTGCCACATTCCTTATGGATACTATACAGTCCACAGCAGGCTCGGAATCATTTCCCTGCTCGCAGTGTGGATTTTAAATCACCCCACAACCTCCTCCTGAAAACCTGCCGAGCCGAAGCCACTGCAGGCCATGTTGTGCAATTTACTGTTGCAAGACAAAGAAAACAAGTTCTTCTTTTTCACAATTACCAAACTACTTCATCGAGCAATTTCCTTGCCTCTGTGCTTTGGTTTCAGTTAACAGTATTCCTCAGGGAGGGA
This sequence comes from Hirundo rustica, assembly GCF_015227805.2. NCBI lineage: Eukaryota > Metazoa > Chordata > Aves > Passeriformes > Hirundinidae > Hirundo > Hirundo rustica. Next base: position 13,710,912 of record NC_053459.1, read on the forward strand.
AGGTCTAACCGCACTCCTGACGGTTCTGCCATTAAAGACAATTGTGAAAACTTGCTGAAGTCCTGTGGCTTCAGTCGCACATCTTCAGTCACAGCCGCCACTGTGCCTTGCTCTAGAGCTGAACCTGGGCAAGGCTGGCAGGAATTGCAGGCAGGTACTGTCTGGAGGGGCTGCCCCTTCCCCAGGGACAAACCACACCTGCCTGGTTCAGCGTGGCTCTTGCCAGGTGCTTTGCTCTCTCGTGTGATAACCCTGGTCCTGACAGAACGACTCCAGCTGGGGTCCCAGCACAGCCCCGGCTACTTGGTGAGGCTTGGCACTTGCCTGGGAGAGAGAATGTCACCTCAGCTTTGGAAAGAGGGCAGGGAGTGTTGTCCCCACAGCACACAGGCGACAGGGGAACCTCAAGCCCCCGTATGAAGCAGCTGCTCAGGACTGGGTGTCCCCATCACCCCGTGCATGGCACAGTGGGAGCCGCAGGGCTCCCCACAGCGCAGCAGGCACTGGTGCCAGTGGCACAGCTCAGCTGCACCCAACCAGAGGACACCGGTTTCCTTCTCTTCACACCATGGCAGGCACTGCACTGGGGCTGTTCTGGCTGGTGGACTGCACTGTTCCAGGGGCACACAGGCCAGCCCACCGCCACCAGCTTTTAGGGCCAAGCCATGATGGGCTGTGGGGTCTGTGTCTCTCCTGCTGCCTTTGCCACGCTTCAGGGCTGCCCTGCTGGGGCTTTCCTTGGGACAGAGGACAGCACCAGGACCAGACATGGGGACTGAGGGCCAGGACCTTCCATATCAGCTCTTCTGCAGTGCGAGGGCGGCAGCCCCTCTTTCACAAGGGCAAGACTCTGGGTCTTGGCTCACTGCAGCTCAGCTGCCAGTCCTGTGAAGCCCCCGTGGCCCCAAGGAACCCATGGGGGTGTCCAGGCTCCTGTCTGGCCACAGCTCTGCTCCAACCCCTTCAAACTTCCTGCATTTGTTTCACTCGAGCTATTTGGGGGAAGTAGGGTGTTGTTATGTCTTCAGCTCAGCATCTATTTAGAGAAGGATAATACCATTGTGGGGGAAGACAATGAGAATATGAAATGCCTAAAATTCTCTGTCTCTCACTATTTTGACTAAATATTTTTTCCTCTTTTTCCTTCAAATTGGTATTTCCTTGGAAAATGACAGTGAGATTTGATGGCCTGGTTGAATGGGATAAAGCATGAACCAAGATGAGCTCAGACTGATCTCAGCTATGGCCCTAGTGCAGGAGCTATAGTCTGCACAGGGGCAGAGCAAGGGAAGGTCAGAGTACAAAAGAGAAGGGATGGCCCGTGCAGGAGATGACTGCCCTAGGAGACAGGTGCAGAGGACAGCAGCCACCCCCTCCTGCCACTCTTCCAGGGCTATATTTACCTCCTGGTTTGCTTGGGGAACCCAGATGAGCACCTGGAACATCTTAATGTCATTGTCCCACCAGAGCTGGCTTTAGTAGACTTTTTTTTTTCCTTTGCAGGATATAACTAATTGGTCCTGACATCAGGGAGAGTCATGTTGGGTCCTGAAATAGCCTTCTGCAGAGCTTTACTTACAGAGGTGCCATGAGGCAGCAATGAGTGCAAGTGTACACAAAACTGCTTTCACAGGGAGGCTGCACTGCCATGGAGTGCACCTGAGTTCAGGTCAAATCCCAAGTCCTGGAAGCCCAGACTGGGGAGCAGAAATAATGAACATCAATAGCCCGGCTGATGAACCTCACCTCCAGGTTAGCCCAGAGGTGCAATAAGGACTCTTGGTCTTACTATTGCTGCACAACAGGCCCTTGCAATACCCTTTGCCTGTAGTGGTCCTTGTTCCTGTGCCTCTCTGGTGGCAGCTTGGAGGGTCTGATTTCCTTGTTGTTTCTCTCTTTGGTAACAGTAGTGAGAGCTGTGGAGAGGCAGGGGTTCAGCTTACTTCAAAGCAGCAGTAACCAGAAGGTCTTTATGGGATTGCACTGGGAGTCCAAACAGAAAAGAAGGCAGATCTTACACTGATTACCAGCTCCTGCAGACCTTAGGTCTCCTGCACAGCTGTACCATGCTGCAAGCTCTGCTGGAAATTTGCTAAGCCAGCACTGCAGCCAGAGGGTTTTAACAGAAAAGTCATGCATGGGGAATAATTGCTGTACTGGTGTGAGGATAACTGCTGTACTGGTGTGGGAATAACTTCTGTACTGGTGTGGGGGATAACTGCTGTACTGGTGTGGGGGATAACTGCTGTACTGGTGTGGGAATAACTTCTGTACTGGTGTGGGGGATAACTGCTGTACTGGTGTGGGGATAACTGCTGTACTGGTGTGGAGATAACTGCTGTACTGGTGTGGGGATAACTGCTGTACTGGTGTGGAGATAACTGCTGTACTGGTGTGGGGATAACTGCTGTACTGGTGTGGGGATAACTGCTGTACTGGTGTGGGGATAACTGCTGTACTGGTGTGGGGGGATAACTGCTGTGTTAGTGCACGGACTCCCCTCCTTGTCATGCAGAGCCTTTGCATTACAAGACACTCTCTAATGCCTGGACATTGCTTAAGAAAGTAAAATTAGATCAGAGCAGCACTAAAGATAAGTGGCTCGGTTCTCAACCTGCAACTCACCAGAGCACTGTGGCAGGACAGGACACAGCGTCACCAGCACGGATAGTGGCAGACTGCCCTGAGGGAGCCCAAATTCATACACTTGCCTTGGTCCTGCTCTGATTAGAGCTGGATGTGTGGAGGTACTGGGGATGCCTGGGGGGACATGGGGTGGAGTTGCTGCTGCTGAGCCAAGGGCAGAGCAGCGAAGGGACCTGTGTATTGTATGCTACATCTCAAATGAAGGCGGATGCTGGGATGGGGAAGGACTTCCCACGGCCCTGGATGCTCCTCAGGTGTCTGTGCACGATGGAGGCAGCACATCCTCAGCTCTCTGTGGTTATGTCCTCCCTTTGCTCATTTGCCTCCTGGCCATGGTGCCTGTTGCTGCCGGGGTCTTGGCAAGACACCTTCAGGCTCTCCTAGGACCCCCAGAGAAGGCAGTGGGCAGGGCACAGACCCCAGAACCTGCCTCTACTGCTGGGAAGCATCCATGTCTTCCCAGGTGATCAAAGACAGGATCAGGCTGCAGGGCAAACATGGTCTTGGCCATTTTCAAAAGTCATCACTAACACAGCTTTGATTAGCTGCTGCAAATGAACATTCCTGCCAGTAGCTGCCTGGGCCTGACCTCCTGGGCCACCGTGAACACAGCTGGAGCTGCCTCTGGGGGTCATCAACCACAGATTGGGCAGAGAAAGTGTGGGTCTCCCTGCGCAGGAAGAAATATTTCCAGACTATTTTCCTCCACTTCCAGCAGAAGAGATGATGTTTTTACACCAAAGTGAGCTGGTTTCAGACAATCATATTGCTTATTCTGGAGCTGAAGTTAAAATCCCTGTGCCAGGAGATTTTAGGGGAATGAGGCTTCCCAATGCCCAAAACAAGGTGCTGGGAAAATACCACATCCCTACCTGTCATCCCTGCTGCCTGGTTCAGTGTCTCCACGGGCTTGTTTTAAGCAGCAAAATGAGAAGTCACTGGTAGGAAATGTAGGCATCTGCATTCACACTTGACTCTATTGTTTCGTAAGTATTAGCAGAGAGATTGAAAATCTAATTAAGATAATTAAGCTAAATTGCAATCTTCCTACAGGAGCTACCAAATTATTTATATCAACTCTCCATCCTAATTCTCTTAACTCTTCCCTGGCCAGTGGAGGAGGAACCCTTATTGCTGTGGGCTGCCTGCACTGTATTCCAGTGCAGGCAATCCTCAATGGCATTTGTGAAACAGCAGCAACTGTCAGTTCTTACTCGGCAGGAAACTGGGATGGGAAAAGAGCTTGTGAGAAACAGTGGTGCTGAGGGCAGAGCACTTTGGGGGCAAAGAGCCACAGTAAGAGGGGAGAGCCAGAGGGAAGTGTGCAGGACTGGGAAGGGCAGTGCCCAGCTGCAGTCAGGGCTGGCTGGAAAGGGCAGAGCACTGCTGGGCAGATGCTCAGCGGGGCTGGATTCGGGCACTGCCTCTCCTGTCCCTTGGGGCTGAGGGTGTACCTCCCACTGTGATCTTTGGAGCTGAAGTGAGCACAGATCTCAGTGTGGCAGCACTCAAGGGCCATGGCACGGCCTGGCCAGCCTGGTGCAGAGCCTGGCTCTGCACACAGACCCAGCATCAACAGCTTTGGTGCTGCTGCTCTGCCAACTCCCTCCAGGAACACTGTCAGCTCTAATTAATGTCACAGTTCAGCTTGTTCGTGCATCCGAGCAGACCGTGCAACTTCACGGTGCCATGGGAGGAGTGATGAATCCCATCCCAGAGCCTTTGCCTTGTGTCCCCCCTGCTCGCCTGTGCCAGAGGAGTAGGGATTTCCAGACCCAGATGTGACATGGAGCACGGCACCCTTCTCTGTGGGGTGACAGCAGGACCAGCTGCAGGAGCAGGCTGCCCAGCTGTCCTCCATTTCGGAGCACAAGAGTAAGGGAGGAGGCAAAGCCCTCTACTATGACCAGTTCTCCAGGGTCCTTCCCACAGAGCAGAGAACATATGTTTGAGCATATGTCCCTGTTTTGGGGCATAGGGACAGATGATGTATACCACGATGTGCCACCACTGGGTTCAAAACATCTGGGCAGTGGAATGAAAGCCGAGATGCCTGTAGCTAGCAGACCCTGACCTTCATCAGTCCTGGGCTATCCTGTCCCAGACCTTGCACAGTTCCTACCATCAAAGGGGCTTGACTTAAGCCCACATAAGGGAGCTGTGCAATGGTTTACCAATTCTGAGCATGCAGAACACTTCCCAGCTTGGGAAAAAGCATTCTGCAGCCTTTCTCCCACCTCTACCCCTCAGCAGCAGCATGGACCACAGTGACCAGGGTAGGATCTTGGAGGGTGCTGGGCAGCTGCAGCCTGGATCTCAGCTCCTTGCAGTGCTGCCTTGTCAAGCCAAGGGCTGGATTGGGACCTTGTCCTTCATTATATAACTGTTTCTCTGAGTGTTTTCGTAGCACTCAACCCTCCCACCAGGCAGAGCCCCCACTGGCAATGGGGAATGTCATGGTTTTCTGAATACATAGCTTTGATTTCCTGCTGGGCTGTAGCAGCGGACAATTCTGCTCCTCCCCAGCTCATGCACCTTGCCAGGCATTAACCAAGATTCCGGCCCCTACAAGGCACCAGGTAGCGAGCTGGAGGTGTCACCTTGTCTGTGGTGGGTGATGGAGATGTGGAGAGAAGCAGAACCTGAGAGGCCAGGTCAGTTCCATTCCTCCATGGGGCTCTTTGAGCCCCGCGGATGAACTGACCTGGCCTGGCCTCTGGGACCCCACGCTGTCCCTGTGCTGCCCTGGCTGCCTGCCCTCGCATTCCTGTCCTTGCACATCATCTCCTTCCAGCTGCTGAGGAAAACAGCCCCTGCTGCTACCAGCGGCTGGGGTGAGGAGGGGGAGACGCCTTCACAGCACATGAACTCTGCGGGAGCTGGGGCTGCTGCTGACCTTGGAAATGCAGGGTTTTCTTCTCCCCAGATCCAGGAGAAGCAGGAGGTCAGACATATCTGGCTGGCACTGCACTCTCCTTGCAGCACACCAGTTTTACTCATCACCAGTGGGACCCTGCCCACCTTCACCCAAGAAAACCAGGGGCTGTGCAGTGCTGTCACCCACAACCCCTTTGGACAGTTTGACAGTTGGTTGTCTGCCCTGTGCCTTCGCTGCAGGCTGAAATTGGGGATCTTTTCCCCACCGAATAATAGAGGGTTTGGTGTGATGGCCAAGAATTGGGCAATGGGACAGTTGTGATGCTTTGGTAATGACTAACAGCAGTGGGACAGGTCAACTGCTCTTCTCCAACACATCGCCAAGGAGGAAATCCTGACGCCTTCCTGCTTCTCTGAGAGTCACAGTGTGTGTGCTGAAGGTGACTTGGAACTGTCCCAGGGTTGTACTCGATACTGAGTATTGCCTGTAGCCCCCAAAAAGGTTGAAGTTTTCACCATGGACCTGGTGCTATTTCACATTGCACATTTCACATCCAGGAGTCCAAAGCAGCCCCTCAGCTACCAGTTCCCACATCATCCCCCCTGTTCAGGCAAACTGGATGTGCTCCGTGGAAGACACATCTCCAAACTAAACTGCAAATAATTCTGGATCTAAAACAGTACTACAGTCTGGGCTAAAAGTCATTTCATTACTTGGATCATTCCACTTGACCTGGCTATTTTTTCTGGTTGCACATGATATTTTTTCCTGTTGTGGATGAGGAAGACCTAAAGATGGGAGAAGGGCATGCTAAGGGCACAGAAAAACAAGAAGTTGTACATGGGATCCTGCCAACACTTCCACATTTGTACGGTCCCCCCTCAGCCTCATTTTCAGGAGAAAATCTGTAGTACACCAGCAAATACACAGTCAATAAATAGTATTAGCAAAAAGGGCTCTTTTCCCCTTAATCTCCTCATATTCTGGGAGTCATCATTGTTGCCTGGAATACTCACATGCTCTATCTAGCCATAACACACTCAAGGAACCTCAGGCACCTGGTGCAGCACCTAAGCTGACTTGCCAAAGCATCGGCTCCATGTGTCAGAGCAGGATCATTGCCTTTCCTAGTGTTGTGTTGTTTGTTATAGGTATTTTCTGGCCAATTCATCACACGCTGCCTGCTAGGTCAGAGATGTGTGAAGCTCAGTGTTCAACCTTGCTGTGTTGGAAACCTTCTTGGCTGGCCTACCAAGCCTGGGCAGGGCAGGGATTTGCACCAAGGGAGATAGCAATGCTTGACCTGTAATTCTGCAAACAGCTGTTCCTGCATTTGACTTCTTCTGCCACAGTTCAAACCTACTGGCAGAGCTGTCAGGCTGCCTTTGCTCTCGCTTTGCCTGCCCGTCCCTGGGAAAGCAGTGGTGGGATGGGGTTGCCAGCTGTTGGGAGCAGTTTCAGTGTCTCTGCTGCTCTCTGCGCAGCCCTCACGCCTCTGCTGCGTCAGGGGCTGATTCACCATCCCCAGCCGTAAGGCTGAGTTAGTGCTGATGGATGGAGCCTGATCCAAAGGGAACGTGTCTCTGCCGACAGCCCGAGCAGGGGCGCTGCCACACTCATGGGACACTGTCAGTGGGCAGCAGCCCTGGCACGGGGACTGGCATCAGCCCTGTCACGGAGCAGAGACCACAGAACAGTTCGTCCTCTATGTATGGGAAGAGGCTTTTCCCAAAGCCCTGCTGCACCTCCCCACACCAGCCCATCAGCCAGCAGTACCAGCAGTAGGCTTTTCAGCTTAGCAAGCAGCTACTTGTTTAAAAAGAAAAAACAGCAGCAGCTCAGCCTTTTACTCAAATCTACTGTAGAGAAGGTCTCGCTCTCTCCTCCTCTCCCTTTTCTAGGAAGATGTTCCTTCAAACTTGCTGCAAAGAAAATAAAATGACCTTTTTCTCCTCACATGCACTTGTTCTCATTTGCAGGCTGAGGCATACTGCTATGGGGAGGGCAGGGCAGCTAAGCACACATGAATAACCTCACACTAGCACTGCAGATGTACATATGACATTTTTTCTATGGTTCTAGTACCAAAATATCCCAGGCACAAAGGGATTTGGACTCTACAGCTAATGATCTATACAGGCCTCTAAGGAAACTGCACAGTAGCCCTGCTAATGGCTTCAAGGGGAAATGCTTCAGGCTCTGGCTGCTGCTACTGCTGCTCAGGGAATTGTGCTTTTAGCTCTGGCATGCGATAAAAACCTTTTCTCACTGTTGCAGACACGATGGCTCTTCTGGAGAGAGGAAAGGCATTGACAAAGCTCAGGCCATTAAGCACCTTTAAGCACACACTGAGGATGTAAAGCAAACACCACCCGGTCATTCAACACCGAGGTTTGGTTAACTAACCCCCGTGACTCCCCGGCGTGCCCTCTGCTCCCCAGGGGCCGCACTGCTCCCTGCTCCAAGCACTGCCGGCTCCCTCTGCCCCGGGAGAGAGCAGGCAGTGACAGAGCGCTCCGGGCTCGGACCTGCGGCGCTCACCTCAGCCCCGGGCACTGAGGGCTCCCTGCCAGCCAGGCAGTATGGCAAGCCCCAGACTGGGGAAAGCACTTCGGGATAAACTCTCTCTTGGTGTTTCATTTCCCCTTCGTGCCCCTTCCCTCCCTGGGAACGGCAAAGGCAGCTTTGTCTGAGAAAAAGCAGCAAGACACAGTATTCCTTTAGCAAGGTGTCTCTGCAGTGCCGGCCTGAGCGTGCTCAAATCCAGCAGCGGCCACTGTCGCCTGCTGCATCTCGCTGCCCATCACAAGGAAAGAAGGTGCCTGGGCAAGAAGGTGCCCAGTCTGAGGGGATCCCCCCCTCTCCCCATTACCCCTTCCATGAAAGCCACACCGCTGTGCCTCCCTCCTCTGACTGACTCATACTGAGACAATGGTCTCGCTGGCGTGGTGGCAGATTTTGCAATGGGTTTTAATGAGGTATTTACAAGTTCTGAGGCAGGCTCCTTGCACAAGGAGTGTGGCCTGGCCCTGGCAGCTGGTTAGGCTTTTCATTGACATTCCTGCATCTCCACCGATTGCAGCACAGGCACAGTGGAAAACATTTAGACATCAGAAATGACAGATTAATTATCTCTTAATTGATACCTCCACTTGGGGCCAAATGAAAGCAGAACATCTCTCCTGCCCTGGGAGCCTGCCACGTACAGATTTACAGCTAAAAATATCGCTGCAGTCCCGTGGCTAATCAACTTCACTGCTTACTCTGGCTGAGGTTATAAAAGTGTCTCAGGCTGGCACTGCAATCAGCGAGGGACCAGCTGCAGCATCTGGATGCAGACATTAACACTGTGCAGTATTCCCAGCGCCCAGGTGAGGGGCACCTTGCCTCAGGGCAGTCTCAGAGCACCGCAGTTGGGTTTCTCCAAACTAGAATTCAGCCAGAGCACCCTGAAGAGAGGTTTCTCACACTTTCTTGCCCATCATTAGAGACTGCGGAGAGAAAATCTCATCCCTGGGCCTTTTGAGAGTCCTTGAGCGCCCAGTGTGTCTCCCTGCAGTGTAACATTTCCAGCGAGCTTGGGAATCACGCTCGATGCTTGAAACAGCTTTTTTGTGCAGTGCTCTCCTGCACCTACAACACTTCCCAAGGGATCTCTCCCCCACGCCCAGCTCCTTACAGGAATCCACACACAGAGGCCAAATCGCCACAGTGACCCCAGTTTAAGTTACCATCATCTTTATTTTCTTCACATATGTGCAAACAGAGGAGATCGAAATGGTGGTGTTCTTAAAAATAACAAAATGTATTTGCATACATTTCCCTATGTACAGGTGAACAGCCACAAGTAGTCTTCTTTTGCACAGCAAAAGATCTAGAGCATTGAGACCGGGGACAGGACCGGGGCCCAAAAAAAAAGTCTAACTTCAAAATTATAATAAAAAAAATCCCAACTTCACAACAGTGCAAACCTCTTGGACACGACAGCACGATGGAGTGATTTTAATGGAGAAAACGGCGGGGGGCGGGGGGGGGCCTCTCGGATGTGAGATTTCTGACTGTAAACAAGGCGCAACACCTCCCTCCCGCCGCCCTCCCCGGGGAAAGCTATTCCAGGAATTTGGCAGATCTTCAAGGGCTGAGCCGGAGGTAAACAGCCCGCGGCCGCCTCCCCTCCTCGGGCCGCGGCGAGTTGGGGTCCGGCTCCGGCGGCCACCGGCACCGGCACGGGAGGGGCGGCCGCTCCCCGGGATGCTGCGGGACGCGGGGACACCGCGGGGACCCGGCGGCACCGTGCATTCCTCGAGGGGCCTCGGCGGGGCCGGAGGGGTCCGGTGCGCCCCGGTGGGGCCGCGCACGCCCGGAAGGGACCGTGCATTCCAGGACAGGCCGGAAGGAACCCGGTGCGACCCGGCGGGGCCGCGCATTCCCGGAGGGAACCCGGTGCGCCCCTGCGGCGCCGCTCACGCCCGGAAGGGACCGTGCATTGCCGGAGGGCACCCGGTGCGCCCCGCTGGGGCCGTGCACTCCCGGAGGGGTCGGAAGGAACTCGGCGCGCCCCGGCGGGGCCGCGCATTCCCGGAGGGAACCCGGTGCGCCCCGGCGGCACCGCGCACGCCCGTATGGGCTCGAGAGCTCAGCCGGTCTCGGGGTCACCGGGGGGCGGCTGCTCGGCGTCGCTGCCGGGCGGGGCGGCCCCGTCCGTGCCGCCGCTCTCCAGGGAGGACTCGCTGCCCGTGCTTTCTCCGGAAAGCAGGCGGCGGACGCGCAGGTCGGCGCGCAGCGAGCGCAGGTCGTTGCCCAGGCTGAGCTCGCCCAGGTCGCGGAGGAGCTGGCCCAGCTCTGGGCTCTCGCCGCGGCCGGTGCTGGGGCGCAGCAGCTCGCCCTCCGGCTCGCCCAGGGCTTCCAGGATGTCTTCGCAGTCGCAGTGCATGGCCCGCTCTTCCTGCTCCTCGCCCAGTAGGTCCTCCGTGATGGAGCCCAGCTTGGGCGCGCTGCGGCTCCGCTCTACCGGCGGCTTGTAGCAGCACTGCCCGTTGAGCAGCTTGCGCAGCGGCACCAGCGGGATGCTCTGCTCGCCCACCAGCTGCTGCTGCTGGTGCCGCGCGTCGTCCCGCTTCTTCAGCCGGCGGAACTCAGCCAGCGCCGTGGCCGAAGTCTGGTAGAGCAGCAAGGCCATGGCCTTCGCCTTCTCGGGCTTGGAGACCAGCACGGCGTGGCAGCGCAGCATCACCGCCTTGTGCTTCAGCTCGTGGCGGTAGATCCAGGCGAATACGCGGGGCAGGCGCGGGTCGGCCACGCAGTAGGTGACCCGGTGCAGCAGGTAGAGGTGGCCGGGCCGGCGCAGCCCCTTGTCCTCGGCGTGGGCCATGCGGATGCCCTGCGCGCTGATGGTCAGCTTCATCTTGGTGCCCTGCCGGCCCGCCTCGCTCTTGCTCCAAATCTTGCAGACGGCCAGGTCGGTGCAGCCCTCGCCTTTGGACTGGATGGTGGTAGCGTTGCCCAGGTAGAGCACGGTGTACGTGGGGTCTTCGCTGGTGACGCGAAATTTCCGCCGCTTGGAGCGGAACATGCTGCCCACGCGGTGCAGGGCGCTCTCGGGGCAGGCGCGGGCCAGCGAGGTGAGGGCCGAGTAGTGCACGCTCACCGCGTACCCCTTGGGCTTGCTCTGCCGCCGCGCCTCGCCCGCCGCCAGCTCCACCTTGCTCCGCTTCCAGGGCAGCATGGCCCCGCGGAGCCGCGGCTAGGCGCCGCGCCGACGGCTCCGGGCGCGGGGGGGCATGCCACGGCGGCGGCGGCTGGGCTGCCCGCCCGCCTCACATCCTTGCGGGCGCCGGGCCGCCGCGGCCGTAGATATAGGCGGGCGCCGCGCTCCGCGGGCGCGGAGAGGGGAGGCCCCGCGCACCGAGGGCGGAGCGCCCGCTGCCCGGGCCCGCCGAGCCGGCGGCTCGCTGCTCGCAGCCCGCCCGCCGCCGCCGCTCTGCGCCGCCCGCCGCGGAGCCCCGGCCCCGGCCCCAGCCCCGGCCCCGCCGCGCCGCGGGGCGGGCACGGGGCGGGCACGGGGCGGTGCCAGCCCGGCCCGGCGGCCCCTGTCCCCTCCCCGCCCGCGGCGGAGCGCGGCCTCCAGCGGGGGACGCCCGTCGGTGCCGCCGCGGAGGAGCGGGGACCCCCTCCCCGTGCGCCCCGTCCCGTCCCACCGCGCTCCCCACGGCCGCCTGCCGAGGGTGGGTGCCGTAGCGCTCTCCTGCGGCTTTCGTCGGCACGGGCGGGGAGGATGGAGAGGGCACTGCGGGGGATCCGTCTGCCCCAAATCCCCCTAAAACTGATAAAAATCCCAAGGCCACTGCGGGACCCCGCGCTCTGGGAGATCGCACGGCCGGGAGAGCGCCAACCTCAGCTGCCTGCCCGGCCAGGGTGTGCCATGGACAGGTCCCGCTCTTGCGACATGATCTTTCCTCTGGTTTGGTTAGTTCGGCTCTGAGAGCTGTAGGGCCTGCAGCAAATACTAGTTATTATGTATGAGTAATTCTTTGCTCTTTATTTATATGCAGCAGCCGAAGTACAAGAAGCTGTCTTGTAATTTCTTGTTGGGGTTGCTGAGTACACTCACAGACATAATGAGAAAGTTGGTCTCCGTGTTGTTACTAGAGCTTCTTATATCATGTGTCAGATCCTTGCCAAAAAGAATAGAAATTCCAGCGTTGCAGATAGTGGCACTTCATCATTGTTTGGATAAATGCTCGACAAAAGGGGGGAAGCACGTACTCGTGCAGTAAAATATGTAAACACCTGCCTAAATTATTTGACAAATAATTTCTAGAGTTTGGATCAATTAAACCGGTATATAATTATCGTTGTTGTTGTTGCTACTATTATTATTATTATTACTATTATTACATCATGCCATCTAGCAGATGACTTGGGAATTGCAAGTAACCACAGTGACCAGCATCAAACTACTAAAAACCACTTGCCCGTTTGCTCGTATTTCCAGAATCACCAAACCTCACTGGAGGCCAGCGTGGTCAGCACCGTCCCTTGGGACTGCTCAGCTGCAGCTGGTACCAGGGGATGCCTGGCTGCAGCCATGGTTTCCAGAGGCCAGTGGTAGGCGTGGGTCAGTAACGTGCTGCATTTCCTGTCTTCAGCAGCTCTAGCACAGCACTTCAACAGTGTTAGGAAGGCTGTTGGTTGCCCTGAGAAGTGAATGTGTTAATCCTCCCATTTTCCACTGAGAAAACTTCAGCTGGAGAGCTGCATGGGGTGGGTGTGCACCGGTCAGTGCACACGGGCTGTTTCCCAGCCAGGGCTGGGGCAAACCGGCCAGGCCTCTGAACATGAAGGCCAGCACCCACTGGGATGCACATCTGGGTGTGGCACTGTGCTGAACCAAGCCCTCTGCCTCTTCAACCAAACCACACTGGGAGCTCACAGGAGGACAGATGAGGGGCTGAGATCTGCCCCGGCCGCAGTGCCCAGCAGCAGCCGCTCTGGGAGAGTCTCAGCTCTCAGCCCTGATGCAGGCTAGGTCTCAGGCACCTACTGGGAGCCCCCATAGTGCTGTTGGTGTGGGGAGCAGGAGGGGCTGTGTGCTATGCTGCAGCCTGCGGCAGACAGCTCCTGCCAGCCTGCAGAGCCGTCCCACAGCATGGCAGGGAGAGAAAGACTTTGGTCTGTACAGCTGATTCATCTCCAAGTAGCATTCAATGTGCTTTTCTTTTGTCTTCTTTGTCTTGCAAGGTGAAAACAGAAGATACTGCTGTGCACATAAAAATAAATCCAATGGCTTGAGGTGATGCCTGACACCCACACATGGTGTGGCACTCCCACAGTGCCCGAAGATCTGTCTCCTCTCTCAAGGTGTCCTGCAGAACCACAGCTCCTCAGACCCACGCCTGCCCTGTGCTCAGCGGCTGCCACCTGCCTCAGCTGTGCCTGTGAGCTGCAAGGCCCAGGGCAACCCCATCCACTCCTCTGAGATGCGTGGGCACAGCCATCTCTCCATAGCAGGGAGCTGCTTTGCTAAAACCCTGCCTGCCTTCAGCTGTGGGCAGAGGAGCCTGTTCTGAGCCTTGGGCTGGTGGCTCAGCAGGCAGGTGTTTGCTCCAGGTGGGATGGAGCAAGCAAGGAGGCCCACGCACCTTCCTGCAGTGCTGCCTCTGGAAGGAGGTTAGAACTGGGGGATCTGGTGCTGGTACACAGATACTTCTGATAATTATGCCCATAGAGCTGTTTGCAGAGTCATGCTGGGCTCTGCCATCCCAAGTGAAGTGATCTGTGTTCAGGAACGTAGACTTCAAGTTTTTACAGCATGGCTCCTGCAGGCTGCTGAGCCCCGTGGCTCTCCAGCAGCCCTAGGGCATATTTGTCTGCAAACCCCAGTGGTGTGTAAGATGAGGAGACTATCCGACCCCTCATGGCCTCCCCAGTCCCAAGGCAGCAGCACTACCATTTCTACATTGCATTCTCAGGGTAGAGGTTTCCTTATCAGCATCTCAGAGACCCACTAGGGGCTCTGGATGGTGGCTAGGGAGCAGCAGCAGTGCAGAATACCTGCCACTGTACCACTTGGGAGTGCAGCAGCAGGGAAGGTATTTTGTGGTCACATCCCTGCTCGAGAATGGAGTCTGTCTTGGCCTGGCTCCTCACCATGCTTGCCCACCAGTCGGTGTGCCAGACCATTGTAGCTTTCTTTGCTTTATTAATGGGCCCAGTTAATGCAGGACCATGTCTTTCCTGCTATGTGGCAACTGCTTCAGTTCTGGGCAGGGATGATTGCCGCATGCTTCAGCAGCTGAAGAGCACGCTACAGATCGTGGTGGTCTGTGACAGCAATTCCCACACAAAATGCTCGAGTTCTGTGCTGGGCTGGGGAAGTGTGCCATAGCCTTTGGGTGAAGTCTGGCAGCAGGGAGAAACCCAGTTAAGTTTGGGACACCTGCTCTGTGCTTGAGGCTGTTCCTGTGGTGTTGGGTGTCTGCATTTCATTGCTGGGAGGAGAAGCTGAAGCACAGTGAGAGGGGAGCTTGCCCTGTGGGGCCAGGGCGTGCTGCCTGCTTCCCAGTGAGCACGAGGCTCCCTCCTGGCCTGCAAGGCCAGCAGCACCAATGATGTGTAGGACTTGCATGCTGGGGGCTTATCTGCACGGTGCTGTAGCCCGGGGGGAGTGCAACAGCCTGCTCTCTATTTATGCAATATCCCAGCAGCTACCGAGCATCACCTGCCTTCATGCATGCATGCAAAACCTGAGTGAGGCGTGGGAAAATATGTGAGATACCATCTCTGCCCTGCGGCCCAGAGCCGGCAGCACAGTGAGTGCTGCACTTGGCCCTCGGCAGACCCCGCTCCCTGCCACACTCCATCCCTCTCCTGCCCTGGCCACTCCAGTCTGCGCTGGAACCCATGGTCACACCCCACCACGAGCCTGTAGGTTCTGGGGTGCACAGTGTCTCTGGGGGCAGGCAGACAGGCAGCTGCCCAAACCTCTGCTGGAGGGAACTGCCAGGCTGCCCATGCTGGCTGCCCTGTGCAGAGTGGAGAGATGCAAAGGTCTGTCTGACAGGAGAGGGTGATGCCCTGCAGGGAGCAGCCCCACTTCAGGGATGGCTTTTGGGCCCAGTAGCTGGAACTGGAGCTGAAGCAGATCTCTGCTTGGGGAGAGTGGTGGGAAAAAGTGCTGGGGAAAGTTGATATGACAAGACCAAAATAATTCATGAGAATGTACTGATTTTGTCAGTGTATGAAAAGATGTCAGGCTTTCTCCCCCCAGGTAGCAACAGAACTTCTTGTGTCGCAGCAGCAGAAGTGACACAGTCAGAATGAAACACCGCAAACCAGCATTTCAGTACGTTCCAAAACAAAGTATTTCAGAGTCTCTATAACTATGCAACATGTCAAAGTTTTGACTCTTTGTTCCAAACCGGGACAAAGGAAATGCTGAACCGTCAGGTTTTTCCATGAAGCGGAAAGACTGAGTGGTTCCTAAGCCTCACAGGCCATCAGTGGTGGGAGGCAGGGTGCCCTGGCCCCTCACCCCACCAGCCATCATCCAGGTCTGGCCAGCAGCAAGTGCAGGTGGCTGCCTGTCACCAGGAGCGGGGACAGCCTGAGACGAGTTGGCAGGGCCTGGGACAGCATGACCCGCTCAGGGAGAAGGGTCCTTAACAGCCTTTAATGGAAGCCGCATACCAGCCCTGCTGCCTCCCTGCCTCTCTGAAGGGGAGCAGCACCCGTCCTGCAGCGGCTGTGCCCTGGCAGGGCTCGGGGGCTGGGGGGCACGGAGGATGCCGGGGCCATGTGAAGACTGCGGGAGGTGCACGCATGGGCGGGCCCGGATCCCCTGGGAGCACCAAAGGTGATGCCTGCGCTGCTCAGGGTGCCGAAGGCCGGGAGTACCCCTGGGGCA
The DNA here is from genome assembly GCF_015227805.2 of Hirundo rustica. Taxonomy (NCBI): domain Eukaryota; kingdom Metazoa; phylum Chordata; class Aves; order Passeriformes; family Hirundinidae; genus Hirundo; species Hirundo rustica. The sequence goes on from NC_053459.1 coordinate 13,726,841, forward strand.
GGGGCTCTGCCGCTCGGCGGGGCCCTGGCGGTGTCGGCACACCTCTGCCGCGGTTGTTTTTCGGTCGCCGAAAGCGGCACACCCCGCTTCCTGCACAGGCAGCCCCGGCGCTTCCTGCACCCGCCGCTATAATTAGAAGGGCAGCCGGTGTCCAGTGGAGCAGAGCCGTCCCTTGGGTGTCACGGCACCCTCGGGGGCTGGCTTGCTGGGCGGGCTGCTGCTGGACATCGGTCCTCATAGCGTGCTGCCAGCCAAGGAGCGCAGAGGGTGTGGGCAGCATCCCCCGCTCAGCGCTCCATGCTGGGGGCTGCCACCACGGGGCCGTGTGGAGGGGCAGCAGTGGGCAGCGAGGGTGAGACAGGCAGAGCTGGCACAATGGAAGCTGGAGAAAATCCCATCGGTTTCTCGTTCGGTGTTTTGTGCCTTCAAAGAGGCGGGCAGTTCTCGCTAATTAACTCGCCCCCACCCTGCCAGGCAAGGAGGTGATTTTATCTTCATAGGGCTGGTGGAAGAAGCGGAGTCTAAAAAACTCACCCGAGGGCACCAGCAGGGTTGGTGCCTTCTCAGGGCTCAGCCTTGGCTAGGCAGCCCTGCTTCAGAGTTTCCTGAGCACACTGCTCTTTCTATAGATGAGCAAGACCTTCACCAAAAGATGGGAAGCTTGTGGAACAAGCTCCCACTTTTCCTACAGTACCAGTCTGCTTCTGAGTACAGCTGGAAAGAAGGGGGTTCAAGCAGCTGCAGTTGTGCACAGGGCAAAATTGTCTTGGTGTTCTTTCAGGGCTGCTGTGGGGAGGGTTTCTTAATGGGTCTACTTGTCAGGCTGAGGCTGGCAGTACCGCTGAATTGAGCATTGTGAACCTACATGAATAATGAATAGCCATCACATGAATATTTCAGAGACACAATCCTAAGATCTCCCAGTGCTGCCTTAAAGGAAAATGGAGGAAAAGTTGTCCAGAAAGAACGATGTTTCCTTTAGGCAAAAACGCACTCTTATGACTGGCTTTTGAAAAAGAGCTGCTGCTGCTAAATCATTCTCAGGATATGCATCAAAAACTGGAGCAGTGGTTTGGCTCCAAGGCAGAAGAAGTTGGGAGAGAAACCCAAGTCAATGATTACAATGCACTGGAAGGACAGCAGATTCTACTTTGTGCAATGGTTTTGTAAGAATTCCCAAAGCTGAGGCCACCTTCCAAAGAGCCAACAGTGCTGGACACTCACTGCTTTTCAAAGGAGTGGTGAGAGGTTTTGTGATGCACAGGGGTGCTTTCTCTCCCAGGACAACACCTCTGTCCAGCCCAAGTACCTCTGTCAAAGAGCTGAGTTGTACAAAGCCCAGCAGCAAAAACTGTGTTCATTTTGCATGCTGTGGTAGCTACTGCATGGTACGGGAATGGGCTGCAAATCAGCAGGTTTGCCACACTTCACAGCAGCACACCCCTCTCCTCCAAGCTCTCCTTGCCTGGCTGTGCTCTTGGCACGCACACTCTGGTGCCAAGCTGCCTCTGTGCAGCTCTTGTGACAGCATCTGTACCGCAGTGTCTCTTTTCACTGTGTGTGATTAATCCATGCATAAATGTCTTCTAGGAGCTGCGGGCTGTCGCGTTCAGGTAAGACCAGTAGCAGCCTGTCTTGCTCAGGCAGGCAGAGCAAAGCAGTGGGAGCGGGATGAGAAACATGGCAATTAGAAACACGCAATTACTGCTCTAGCTCTGATGTTTCTGTCAGTTGGATGACCCAATCTGTATCTCCTTCAGCGTTGCCCTGCTCAAAGTGATCCTCGCACTCCTGCTGGTATTATCAGACAGAAATAATTCCTTGGTGTTTATGAAGTGCCCAGAAATGTATCTGTTGCAAGAAGGAGGGCAGTTTGGGCATTGTTTAAGTAGGTCCCACAAAGGTGGTAGAAAATACCTGCAGTTAACTGTCCCTGAAGCACTTCAGTCTGGAAATGGGGAAAGGGGGACTGGGGGGACTGGGGGGGGGGGGGTGCGGGGAGGGGAGGGGAGGGACAGCAGGGGAAAGGGGCGGGAGGGGGGGAAGGCAACGTATGGGGAAAACATCCCAATCCAAATGCAGAGATCTTTGTTCTTCAGGTTACCCTCAAACCTCCCTGCCCCAGGATGGGTTGCAGGTGGTGAGCAAGCCTCCCTTCCCCACTGCACCAGCACTTCTGCCTGTCCTCAAGTGTCTGTTTCACTTCTGCCTGTCCTCAAGTGTCTGTTTCCAGTTCATGTCAGCTGCAAGTGTCCCATGGAGGTCCGCTGAGCTCTCTCTGCACTCTGTACTGGCCAAAGAGTCTCTGGCCAAAGACCCCGGTGCTGCCGAGGCTGTGCTGCCAGGGCTGTGCTAATGGGATTATTAGAGCATTTTGCCTGTGGTTGGGGCAGCCTGGGAACGGCACTGCACGTGCCTCAGCTGTAGGGTTAGAAGTGCTGCCAGACCCGAGGCGTGGGGATTAGCCAGGCTGGCTGGCTGCTCTGGCTGGTGATTATGCATTGTAGAGGGAAGGTAACTTTTAACTGAAGTACAAAAGAAAGACAATAATGAGCATTTATTTTACTGCTTCAGTGCCCACATAAAGACTTGAGATGGTTTTATTAAAGATGACTTGATTAGACTAAATCTCTGCCTGGTGTCTGCAGCCCACCAGCCTTCCAATGAAGCACCTCGCCTAAATGAAAAGGCGACTGCTGGGTCCCCTTTCATCTCTCTTATTTGCCTTTAGGAAGCAAAGGAGGGGCCAGACCAGGCTGGTGGTGGTGGCAGAGCCTGGGATGAGCATGGCAAAGGTTCAGACGTCCTTGGGAAATTTATGCCCAAGTTACTGGCTTTGAAAAGAAGAAGAAAAATTGTGTCTTCCAAATGGGCGTTTATCATGGAGAGGCATCACAAAGCAAGAGAAAAAAAAGAAAGAAAAGAGAAGAGACAAGAGAGAAAAGACCGCCCCCGCCCTGGGGGTTATGGTCATGCTGCCATGCTGTTGGTGGCCAGCTCCTGAAGTTAAGCTTCGTCTGCCTCTGTTTTCCTGGTTATTCTCCAGTTGCAACTGATGCACATTACAGAGTTGTAGTGAAAACTGTCTGGCCTTAACCCAACACCCATAAAGGAGAAATGCTTCATAAATCAGTTCAGTGAACACGTACAGGTCAAGTTGTTTATTAATTTAACCTTCTCTCCCATCTTGACCCAGACCAGCCACAATGGCTGCTGCCGAAATCCATTCAGTGGTTCCCTGCCTGGTCACGTAATGTCCTCTGTCTGGCAAAGATGCCCAGACTCAGGCTAGATTTTGCCAGTTACCTCATAGTGCACCTCCCACAGCTGCACCCACGATCCCGCTTTGCCGCCATCATTCCCCACATGCACTGTTTGCTATATTGGGATGATGGACACTAGGGAAGGGGAGCCTGCGCTGGCCTGCATGTGTTACAGGGTGCAGGGTCAACCTCGGCCACAGGAGCTGGTGGCTTTCCCCAGAGGGAGACACAAACCCCTGCCCCCATGGCTGGCTGCCGGGCAGGGTTTCGCACGATGTGGTTTGACAGCATCAGCACCAGGGCGAACCAGCAAGAGAAACTGGCCCCACCGCCACTGGCACTGCCAGGGGCTGGGGCTGGCAGCCCTGTGTGTCACCCCACTGCCAGGGGCTCCCGCTGCAGCACCGACCTGGGGGTGGGAGTGAACTGTGCCCCCGGGCTCATTCCTGGTGGGGCTGGTGGCTGCTGTGGGACAGAGGGGGTTAGAGCTGGGCCTGAGCAGGGGAGAGCAGAGAGATATGTGTCCATGCTGAGCACCACAGGGTGGGAGGGCTGGAAAGATGGGTGCATAGATAAGTGGATGGATGGATGGACGGACGGATGGACAATCACAGAACCAAACTGGGTTGGAAAAGACCTCTAATATCGAGTCCAACACCCTTTCAACTAGACCATGGCACTAAGTGCCACATCCTTAAACATCGCCAGGGACGGTGACTCCACCACCTCCCTGCGCAGTCCACTCCAACGCCTAATCACCCTTTCCATGAAGAAATTCTTCCCAACGTCCAGCCTAAACCTCCCCTAGTGCAGGCCGACACTGTCCCGCCGCGCTGCGCTGCCGGCGGGTGCCGGTGCCGGTGCCGGTGCGGTGGCACCGCCTGGCGGCAGGCGCGGGGGCACCGCGGGGCACAGGCGCCGGCCGGGCGGCGGAAGGGGCCGGGCGGCGGAAGGGGCGGTGGAAGCTAGCGGTAGAACGCCGCCGCCGGCCCGCCCCTTCCGTCGGCGGTGAGGCGACGGCGGCACATGGGCAAGAAGCGGAGCGATGGGCTCGGGCGCTGCCTGCAGCGGCAGCGCGGGCTGGAGCGCCGCGGCGCCTCCTCATGGGTAAGGCGGGGCCCGGGGAGGCGGGGGAGAGGCCGGGGCGGCCCGGGCTGACGGTGGTGTCTTGTCCCGGCAGCTTCACGCCAGCGACGTGGTCGTCGAGCGCGGCCCGGAGCTGCGGTCGGCGCCCGAGCAGAGCCCGCTGGAGGAGTTCCTGGCCACGGCCGAGCTGGCCGGCACCCGCTTCGTGGCCGGTGAGCAGCTGGGACGGGCCTGGGGCTTCGGCTGGGCCGGGGGCTGGGGAGGGGATCCCGGGGCGGGACGACACCGTTCTGGGATGAGTGAGTGCGAGTGGGGGCTGGCAGGGAGTCTGGCCGGGTGGGAACTGGGGGCAGGTGGTGAGGCCTGAGCCAGGGCTGGGGTCAGCAGGGGTAGGAGGGCTGGGGACAGGTGGCTTTGGATGACCGTCTCTCCTTTCAGAGCGTCTGAATGCCCAGATCGTGTCTGCCCAGAGCTGCACGGGCCTGCTCACAGCACAGGAGGCCCAACGCGTCCGGCAGCTGCACCAGGAGAATCAGGAGTTCCTGCGCATCCCACGGAGGTGAGTTCTGCAGGGCTGGGCCTGAGTGCCCCTTGGCTGAGTGGGGCACTGTGGCTGATCCCTCTGTGCCTGCGAGCCTGAGGACAGCCCTCAGGTTGAAAATACCCTGCTTTTGGAGAAGCCACTAACTAACCTGCATGAGCTGGCTGTAACCCACAGCACATGTGCCTGTCTGCCATGTGAGTGCTGCCTGTGCCAGCCTCTCTGGCCTGATGGTGTGGCCTTCCTGCCCAAAGCTTGGCACTGCTGTAGCAGGTGCATCCAGGCTGCCTGGTGAGCCTTTCCAGAGCTCTGTGAATGGCAAACAGAGAGATTGATTTCCAACTTAAGGGCCCTACAAAACTTAGCTCAAGAAAACAGCTTTGTGGTATCTGGAGTATATGCTCTCTGCTAATGGAGCTTGGAAGGAACAAGAAAAGAAGGTGTACTTAAAGCTGTTGACAACAGGTGAATGCACATCTGAAACATTACGTCAGCCTAGCTGATTGTGTGGTGTTTATGGGGTTTTTTTTTATTTTCTGAAGTCATGTAGCTGGACTGACTGTTATTTCTGAGCACTCACTCCAAAATATCCTTGTTATAGGCCACAGTGGGATAGGACAACCAGTGCAGAGGACTTGAAGCAAGCAGAGAGAGAGAGCTTTCTCGAGTGGAGAAGACAGCTTGCCCAGTGAGTATGCTGCTTGCGGCTGGGTAAGTAGTTGGTGGCATTTAGTGTCGCGGGAAGCAGTGGGTTGTACTTATCCTTGTTGGACCAATAAAACAAAGTCTATTCAGTAGCTCTCTGAACTTGTCCTGGAAGGCTGGACATCCCGACCACAGTCCAACATGTCTTTGTGGTCAGGTCTGCTAAGCTGTCTTGTGTGTGCATGTTCTTTTAAAATAACTCGGGATGGCATGTGATGTTCTTCATTCACCTGTGAAGTGGAGGATCACTGGATGTGTCTTTTAAGAGACACTGCAGTGCTGCCAGCCTGCATACAGCAGCTTGTGCTGGTCTGGTGCTGCATCTGCTGGCCTGGAGAGTTGGGTGGTATCTGCTCACACCCTGCAAACTCATGTTTACCCTGAGTAAAGCTGTTCAGGTGGTGGTAACACCAACTTAAAGATTGTATAGAGGTATTGCAGGTACCATCCCCAAATTTTGTTATTTTTTCCAAGTGGTACTCTATTAAAAAAATAACTGCTGGCACTTGGGATAACTTCCCTTGTTTGTTATTGTGGCTCTCAAATTTCACAGGCAGACTCATGATGAGTTATTTTTCTTTCCTTACCACTTCCGTGTTGACAAGGTCAGGAGCCATTGTGCCACCACTAAACCAGTGCCACTGGCAGCAGTGTACCTGAGTGCTTGATCTGTTTTAAAAAACATCAGAAATACTATCCCTATGAGTTTGGTTTGATTGCTCTCTGCAACACTAAAGCCTTCTGGATCTAGGGAAGAATTGGTGGTGAGGTTACAGCCTGCCATGGACCAAATGTAGCATCATTTTTTCTGTTTCGCCTTAGCCTTGAGGAAGAGAAAAAGTTGATTCTAACCCCATTTGAAAGAAACTTGGAATTTTGGCGTCAGCTTTGGAGAGTCATTGAAAGAAGGTAAAGTATTTTGCTATCCACTTTTTCAAAAGCGATGTTGGATGTTATTTTCATGAACTGTAGTTTTTAAGACAAGCTTCAAGTTTGTCATCACAGGAAAAAATATTAAGTTAGTAATATTTTATTATCAACACTGCAGTGATTTTTTTTTTTTTTTGGAAATGATTAACGTGGGATGTGAAGAAGGGCAGCTTCTTAGTGGTGCCAGCTGGTTCTCAGCACTGTGATCTGCAGGCGGGTTTTCAGCGCTGTGAGTGTCTGAGGATTCTTCGGTGGCTGCTGCTCCTGGTCTCCTGCAGTAACTCAGTATGAGAGGCCTCCTTTGAGAAAGTGCCTTTGAGGTCTCTTGCCAAAATTAACCCATTCCCTTCTTTCCCAACCACACAGCTGCAGCTGATGTTCAGGGGCAAGAGGCAAGGACTAAGTAATGTTGGGAAAGAAGGAACCTCTTGGTCCTTGGCCCTTTGCCACATGGAGAAGTTGTAGCATTGCACAGAAGACAACAGGCTGTCATGTCACAGGAGTAGCTTTGTTTGCTCTGCTGAGCTGTAATACAATAAGAGTGCTATCTACCACATTAATCTAACTGGGGCATTTAATTTCACTAGTAATTAAGTTTGAGATAATCTCATCTCACTTTACTAAAATTGAAAAATACTTCACCAGTGAGGTCATGGTGAGCTGGTCCCTTCACAGAAGGGGCTTTGTACTGAGTGCTGCTGGGCCTTTGGCTGGGAGAGTGGTGGTCAGGAGCATCTGTTGTAGGGTATCATGATGTGCAGTGTGAGTGTACTGGTGTTTTGGGGTGATTGGAATGTGTTATTAGTGCCTTTCTGCTCCTGTTGAAGCTTTTTATTTCATGTCAAGTGGGGATGCTGTCTCAGAAGTGAATGGAAAAGTCACTCAGTCCTTTAACCTTTCCAGATAATTGGATCTGTTATCAGCCTTTTCCATGTATTTGCTTCAAACTAGTTCCCAGCACTGTGGCTCAGTAACTTCTCTGTATCCCATCCCAGTACGATGGTGTCAGCTTTCTCTTGTATTGATCTTTCAATGTCTGTAACTGTTGCTGAAAGGTTGCTGTTGCTGACTGCTGACCAGTCCCTCTTTGTACCCATGTGGGTTATGAAATTATTCCCATGGGGGATTATTGATTTTTTTTTTTTTTTTTTTTAAATACATAACTGCTTAGTGAGGCTTGAAATTCTTCCGTTTGACCCGTGGTATTCTAAAGCTGTCCTGACTTCACAGAAATCCCTGTCGAACAAATAGAATCCGCATGGGATAATATATGGCAGTATTTTACATTACTTGCCTGGAGAAGTTCTAGTGGAAGAGACTGTAGTTAAATTTTCCCCTCCGTTTGACAAAAGAAGCATGGATACCTTTGGGATCTGAAGCCATTGCATTTAATTACTGTGTGGAACTAATGAGTCCTGCTCATGTATATGGTGGCAACCTGGTCTTGGTTTGGAAGGTGTTTCCTAAAAGCATGTTTGCATGGGGGAGCAGTGTATTTCACTGAAGTTTAATTCTATTTTTTCATTGTTTTATGCTTTTTTTGTGACGAAAAGAGCACAGAGGAACTTTTGAGAATACCTAATATCAAATGCTTAGAATCTGCAGGTGATTTGTGGGAGATTTGTACATCTTGTTCCATGCAAGAAGGACAACAGCGTTCCAAAATATCTCGCTGTGTAGGAAAACCACCTCTTTTTTCTCTCTGTAATCACTCTGCCACAGCTGAGGATGAGAATAGACAGAAATAGTTGTGTTATCACAGTTTTTCGTCCCATTCTAAAAGATGGAGTACCACTACTGTGGTTCTTGTCTGCTGAGCATTTCTGGAGGATAGATGGGTTGGCAAAACTGTCCTGTCTTCTTCCCCCTTGCTGGCTGTACAGTTGTACAGGAGAATGAGCCAAGTGAGAAGGAAACACTGTACGGCAGTACTGGCTTGTAGCACAAGCATGGCTCTGTTGGGCAGATGGGCTGCTGAGGTGCTCTGTTGTTCAGTAAAGGTTTTAAGTAGGATAATACACTTAAAACTACTAAAATTCCAAGCAAAACCTAGAAGTGAATAATTGCTGTGTCATACTGCTTCCTTTGAGGCAAGGTAAGAGGGAATACTCTATGGGGCTTTCCTTTACTTTTGCAGTGATATTGTAGTCCAGATAGTAGATGCCAGAAACCCCCTTCTGTTTAGATGTCAAGATCTGGTAAGTAAAGCACTTTCTTGCATGTTGTCTTTGTTTTATGTCTTAATGTTTATGTGATATGTTTTTTGTTTAATGCATTCAACCACCTTGAAGCTGTTTTGCTGTTGTGCCTAAGTGGACACCTTATTAATTGATGCAAGTATTCTGGAATGAACTTATTTTTCTTTGTCTTTTGGTATTTCAGAAAGAATGTTGTGGATTTAGAGGCACTTCTGCAGATGTTACACTGCAGAAATTATATTATTCCTCATTACCCACTAGAAGTGTCCTCACATAAAGGAATTGTCTTATGTAAAAGCATAGTGGAATAAAAGTGGGTGAGGATTACAGAGGATCAAAAATTATTAAAGTGACAAGTTTGTAATGATAGGCTATAGAACACTGCATCAGGGAGACATGAAATTGCTCAAATAGTTATCTTAGGAGCTCCTGCTGCAGGGTGCTGATTAATATCTTGTCACAGCTCTAAGCAGATAAGGTGTTTGCACACGTGGCCAGCAACAAGGTGTATTGTGGTAGTTGAATGCTCCAATTTGTTCTTGTAGCTGTCTGCTGAACAGCACTTCCACCAGCCCAGGGGTTGTAGGCTTGGCTACACTCGTGTGGAGCTGCATGGAGTAATTTGTCTTGCTGCTCTTGTATTGCCTTGGGGTGGAAGGAGTCAAAGCCAGAGTACAAACTGATCCTTCTCTTGTTTTCTTTAGGAAAGTTACGTTAAGGAAGTCAGTAATGACAAGGAGAACATGATCCTGATCAACAAAGCAGATTTGCTGAGTGAGGAGCAACGTGCTGCTTGGGCAGAGTTCTTTGAGAAAGAGGGTGTCAAGGTGGTGTTCTGGTCAGCTTTGGCAGAGTGTGAACGGCTGTGCGGAGAATCAAAGGTACTGTAGGTGAACACTTCAAACTAGGTCTGTGCTGGCTGCAGCTGGTAACTTGCTCTGCAGCTATCCTTGTGATATACCTGAGCATAAAAGGATTAATTTAAAGACGTGTGCAACTATAAAACAGCATTTGAAGGATCAATTCAGAGACAAAAGTGAGGAGAGTAAAATGGTGAACAATGTGCAGAATACAGAAACAGCCCTTGTAGACCTGCTTGCAAACTCTTAACTCATTGAAAGAATTGGAAACCTTTCCAAGAGAGATGCTGTGAGGGACAGGGTTATCTGTACAGAGTTTTATTTCTTTCCCAGGGAGGGGAAGTGTTTCTTGAAGAACCTAAATTACTTGAAGGCCATTTACCCAGTGGAACAAACTGAGCTGCTGCCCCAAATTACATAATACCAATAGGTGCTGCTTTCTTCTGTTATGGCATTCGGCTGTGGAATAGCCCATATATCCTTCCAAAAATATCTACTCTGTTCATCAGGACAGTCTTTGTATAGAATGCTTGACAGACTAGTTTAAAAGTGAGAATGAAGGTGTTAGTTCTCTTTTTTGGGAAGAAAGGTCAAAATACTATTGTTGTAAAAATATCTTCATTTTTGAATGTAAACTCTTTGCAGGGAAGAAGTGTAGAGTTGACTGAAAATAAAACAGCTTGAAATTATTTTAATGAAATATTCAGGCATGAAACAACTGGCTTTGTATTCTGAGCATTTTGAAAAAACATCATTCATTCTTTTTGCTTGGAACACTTAATAATTTAAAAAATAGTGTCAGTGTGCACACATTCATTCTGGAGAGCAACTTCTTAATGACTTCACAGAGAAGCTGTGAACAGTCCATCTTGGAATACTTTCGTCTTTCTCTTGAAAAGGGCTAGTTTTTCCTACATCCAGTTAAGAGCTCTGAAAAACCCCAGTGTGATGTAAACACAGTGAGTTGTCAGCTCTTGGGATCTGGCTGATGACACCTGCCTGTGCTTCAGCAGCTGCAGACAGCAGCAAGGCTTGGTGTTGTCGTTGCATTTCACCTCTGAAGTGCTGTTCCCACAGGAGCTGGGCGCTGAGGGGGGAGCGGAGCACCCGGGCAGTTCTGAGGATGAAGGCTCCAGTGAAGAAGACAACAACACAGCACAAAGTGGCGCAGAGAGAGCGTCCACAGGCAGCACTTGGCAAAGTGTAAACCAGGTTCTGGTGAGTGATGATGACAGCAGTGATGAATATGAAGACTGTGAAGATGATGAAGAGGAGGACTGGCAAACCTGTTCTGAAGATGAACCTGGTGACAACATAAGTGCTGTTGCTCCAGAGAGGACGGAAAGCAGGACTGACGGTGCTACAATGCAGCATGGAGCGCAGGAGCGGAACAAGAACATCAGGAACTTCAGCCATCTGGTACAGAGAAATGAGCTGCTGGAGATATTCAAAACTATGCACAATGGACCAAGGGTGAAGGATGGGGAAGTAAATGTTGGGCTGGTAAGTTGGACTTTGTGCTTAAATGGAACTTACTTAATCTAAATTTCAATTCCATGTGCTCTCCATGGGAAAAATTCATGCTTTTGCCTGGCTTCCTATAAGGGTATAAAAACTAGCAAGCACAAGCCACTGTGGATTTTGTGCAAAGATTAATACTGAAGTTCCTGGAGCTCAGTGTACCCCCCTGCTTCCCTATTTTTTTTTTTAATTTAGTAAGTATTATTAAAAATTTTTTGTGTCAGAGCTCTGTCAGTCTTTTGGCATCACCCTGCTTATTAACATTTCATTTCTCTGTAATCTAGGTGGGTTACCCTAATGTCGGCAAAAGTTCAACTATCAACACAATCCTTGGAAATAAGAAGGTGTCGGTGTCTGCTACACCAGGCCGTACAAAACACTTCCAGGTATTGCTAACAAATAACATCAGTCTTTTTATCAATTTCTTTTTCCCCAGAGGAAGAGAGCTTCGTTATGATGTAGTTGCAGCCACATGCACTGAGAACTCTGCCAGCCTGAGCTGTGGCCAGCAGAGTAGGTTGGAGAGGGGTGGTCTTGATGTGTGTAATTTTGGAACTCTAATTCTTGCTTCTAAACTCGTGCTTGATTTTGAGCCACTCACGAGAGCTGCTGTGCAATGGGGCATGTTTTCGATCTCCTGATTTTATTTCCTTACATTGTCCCCTTTCTTTTCCAACACCAATGTTGAGGAGAGAAGCTTTTTAAAGTGAGTGTTCCTCCAAATAGGTTAAGATCAAGGTTTCAAACTATCCTTGCCTACATCATTGCTGTGAATAAATGTAGTTTTGCTGATGTTTCAATATTGATCAAGTTTTGATTTTGAGGTAGCAACTCCAATGCTATAGTGTGGGACCATTGTGGGATTTGTACTTTTCAAACTCCTGGCTGTTTCAGAAGGTCCAACACACTTAAAGGTTTCTGGAGTGCTTTCTTCTCTTCCATCAGACTGGAGAGCTGAAGGTCTTGCTGCCCCCATCTGGACACCTCATTTAGGAACTTTGAAAGTGTTCCTGTCTTCCACATCTGATCTCCTTAATTCGTTTGCTGGGACCAGGGCAGGTGTCTGTGTTAGTAGTATTTCTGCTTATTGTCATTTGCATCCATGTTTTATCTGTGCATTTGATTTTTTTTTTTTTTTTTTCCTTTCTCTTCCATGGACACTGACTTGCCATAGTGAACTAATGGTTTATTTATCATGTAGACCCTGTATGTGGAGCCTGGCCTGTGCCTTTGTGATTGCCCCGGTCTGGTGATGCCATCTTTCGTCTCTACCAAGGCAGAAATGATTTGTTCTGGAATTCTGCCTATAGATCAGATGAGGGACCATGTTCCACCTATTTCTCTAATATCCTTTCCAGTGTTTGTGAGAGTGCAAGGGTTGGATCTGGAGTATGCCAAGCAGCATATTCCATGTTGCTAGCAGCACATGTGCTCATGCTTTGAGGGAGGTGGGACATACTGGATAAAAGTCCTGCTGTGTTGGTGTGTTCCTATATCATTTCAGCTTAGTCTTTTTGTCAGACTTGTGTTATTTTTCTGGTTTGCAGCAAAATCCCAAAGTCATTTTTTGTGCATGCTGTTAGAGTTTCAAGGGCAAGATTACTTGTGTAGCGTAAATCACAAAGTGCTTTCCTTCACTAGCTTATGTTTGCCAGCATATCCCACGAAACATTTTGGAAGCAACCTATGGAATAAATATCATAAGGCCAAGGGAAGATGAGGACCCAGATCGAAAGCCAACAGCTGAAGAGCTGCTAACAGCATATGGATGTGAGTGATGATCCTTTTAAAACCTGTCATGCACTGTGTGCATGGTCCTGAACGTGGCCCTCAGGAGAATGTTGGAAAGCTAGGCCCAGCTTGGGTTTGCTGTACATTGAACCTCTTTGGTAGGACTTGCCCTCCTCTCAGGAATAATCTTTGTTAATGGCTCCTCTCCTGTGTGTTGGAGTGGTGCTTTGCCAGTCTCATCTGACAGATGTAGTGATGGAGTGAAGATATTGGTGAAATGCCCTACCAGTCTATAGTGTGGTGCTCTTACCCTTTCAGATACCTCCCACCATCTGTGTCTGAACTGGACTTTGAGCAATGCAGTGAATTCTCATTCTTTGCCTTTAAAACAAAAACAAAACCCTAGCAGTTTTCTACTAGTAGGAAGATGTCAGGTCTTAAAATTTCTTTCAGGTCAGGATGTTTCTGCAGTACCTTTACAGTCACCAGAATTCTTCCTTGTTTTTTTCCCTGTTTTCCCCAAGAGAAGCCTCTTACCAAGGGAGTGTTTTTGAGAAAGAATACAAATGGGTGGTTGTGCAGCAGAGGAAAACATACTAACATTCTCTTGTACTTGCACAGAATAAACTTTGGATTTCTCTTTCAGATATGAGGGGCTTTATGACAGCTCATGGACAACCAGACCAGCCGAGATCAGCTCGATATGTGTTAAAAGATTATGTCAGTGTAAGTGCTTCCTACCTCTGGGTTTTCTTCCCTTCTCAGAAGTGAGCTAAAGGTTGCACTGGAGTACAATAAAGTAAATTCTGTTTCTCTGGATAAAATCACCAGCTATCAAAAGACTCTTTAAATTGGGCTGCTTTTGTGTTTTAAAAGAATAAATTGAATTTCTCAAGCTGCCTGAACTTAGAAAGGTGATTGCTTAAAAATATGGTGCCAGCTAAATAAATAATCATATCTCTAAAATAGCTAGCAGATACTGAGGAAATGAGCCCATAATGTACAGCTGGACCAATTTGGCACTAAGGACTGTTGCTCTGAGTGTTGTAATGCTGTGTGCTTCTACAGCACCTCTCAGTGACTCACTGTTGATTTCTTAATAGGATCCCCTGGTACTCCTGAGTTCTGCCCTGTGTTGTTCGCAGCTGGACACTGCAGCTGCAAATGGTACTTTGATATAGAGGTGGAACAGTACTTTAATTTAGGTTTGGAATTGTTTTCTCTCTGAGTTTCTTTTATAACAACTATGTCCCATTGCTTTCACAGGGGAAGCTGTTATATTGCCACCCACCTCCTGGTATTGACCCAAATGATTTTCAGCACCAACATCAAAGATGCCCTGGCAGTACAACTCTGCAGGGCACTGGACAGGTGAAGCCTGAGAAAAATACCAAAGCAAAACAAATTGAAAATGTGGTGGACAAAACGTTTTTCCATCAGGTAAATTCTGGAAGAGGTTTGTTCTAGGAATTTTGGCTGCAGCACTCACCTGTAGTTAATGGGGTAAAACCACCTTTGATGACGGAGGTGTGCTGGGTTGAGTTAATGTTTTTGATGCTGTGGGAACTGCATGTAATTTCTACCCAAGAGCTCTCTGTTCCTTTTATTATCTCCTAAATCACTGGGAATTTCCTAGGTGACAGAAGGATTGCTAATGAGGTGTGCACAGATGATTTTTCAGAGGTCAGCAGGGTGACCCTTGTCATTAGCAATCAGACGTTAATCTTGAACAAACAGTGGGGTGACTGGGAAGAAAGGCAAGGAGGAATGACACGGCAACTGACCCAGAACATGGTTTTGAACTAATAGATCCTTCAAACTGACATTCCTTTCCTGAGCTGATGTATTTAGAAGATGTGATAAGCTTTTTTAAGATAATTGATGTAGTACTACATGGAGGTTTTGACTCAGAACCTGAAATCAGATGAAAAGAATACAAACTGATTTAAAATCCAGTCAAGAAATCTGAAAATTAAGTGGAAAATGGGAATTTTTCTTAACTTGTATGATTCTTTTTAGGTCCCACAGGGATCTGTTTTGTCCCTACACTACTGAAAAAGTGTTTTAATGAGTCAGAGTGAAATATGAAATCCATAACTGACCATATCTGCATACCTGACAAAGATTGGGTTTTAACTGTGAGGAGGATGGGTCATAGATAGCATGTTCCATTCTGTTTGGTTAGGATATGAACACCATTTGTTTAGCACAGCTAAGATAATAATGCATTTTGAAAACAAGAACTCAGGCTCTTTTTTTTTAAAAAAAGAGTGAGCTATTTCAGAAAACTGTGACCTGAAAAGAATTTTTGGGATTACCAGACTGTTGCTCTGTCTGCTCCAAGTGCTGGCAGAAGCTGCCAGCCCTGTCAGTGCTGCCCACGCTCCAGACTTGAGCAACTTATTTTGGTCTGTGGCTTTCCTGGGCGCCAGATTTATTTGTGAAGACAATTTGTTGTGCACAGAGCAGAGGCTGTGAGGATCCATCCTGGTGCTGGAGCTGATACTGGCTGGGACACGGTGTCACGTCAGCGGCAGACGCTGGTGCCCCGGCACAGCTTGGCAGATCTGGCGCTGCTGCAGGCTTTGGCTGCCTGCCGTGACCTTCCTGCAGCTCTGGAGCAGGGGCTGAGCAGGTCCTGCTGGGCCTGAGCTTGCCTGTGTCTGGTTTTACTGACATACTGCAGTGGTTGAGTGTCTTCTCCTCGGTTACTGGTGGTTGTGTCTCCTTTTCCAGGAGAACGTTCGTGCCCTGATGAAAGGGGTCCGGGCTGCCATGGGGTACCGGCCTGGGAGCGGCCTCGTGCCTGTGACTGCATCCAATCCTGCCAATGTGGTAGGAAAGCCCTGGAAAAAGCATGGAAACAGGAACAGGAAGGAGAAAATCCGCAGGATCACGAAGCACCTGGAGGCTTAGCTGTGGTACCAGTATCTTGCCTTTTCAGGGCAGGGACTCCACTGTCTCATAGGCCTTAATTGAGGAGGAAGAAAAACAGATAGGTGGGCATCACTAGCTCACCTGGGAGCTCTCTGCAGTGGATTGGCCTGGCAGGGGATGAGAGTGGGCTCTGGTGCTGGAGTTCATCCCTTCTGAGAACAAAGGAGACCTGGCTGTTCATGTTATCTGGAAGCCAGCCCAGACATTTGACTGCTGCTGAAACATCCTTTCAATGGGAGCAGATGGAGCTGTGCAGGAATGTTTTTTCCTTCCATAAAGGATGTATTTTATAGCTGTTGCAATCAAAGCAAGCCCTGTAAAACTGACTAAAATCTTTAAACAGTTGAATTTCAATGAGTGATGTTTGTTACATTTTGAGACACTATTGCTTTTTTTTTTTTTTTTTTGGTCTTTAAGGCTTGTTTGTTGATTTGATAAAATGCTTTAGTGTATTGACAAATGAGGTAAAATGATCTTTATTGCCCTCTTCCTTCTCCGGTGTTCTCAGCCCTATTCTGTAGAATCTGTAACCACTCCCCATTTCCCAGCTGGAGCAGAGCACAGCACACCGTGCAAGGAAAATGTTGCTTTTATATCCTTTACACTGAGCTGGTATCAGTTGTTTTTGTGTGATTTCCCACGGGTATTTTAAAACACTGGCTCCATATGACTGGCTAAAAATCTGGTGCTAATTTGTCCTTAAATATGTTTGAGATTTTACTTCCTGTATGTGTGTCATGTTGTCTCATTGCCCTAAGTCAGAGAACTGTCTACTAGCAGATTTTAATTGAGTACACGAGTATTTGATGCTAAAAAGACTTTTCTTACTTGAGCTCAGATTAAAGTGAGATTTACTTCTCAGCTGCCCTACTGAGAAAATGTTTGTGCACTTGGTCAGAGCTCTTCATTTCTTATTCAGCATGGGGAGTAATGATAGGACTGTAAAAGCTCACCAAGAGGAGTCATGCTTTGTTTTTAGGAGATGATGCTGGTCTCTTGATACTATAAAAAGGGATTGCTGTCTTGTAATTCTGTACTTTCCAGGCCTTAAATGTGGATGGAGAGATGAAAGCAGCTGCTGAGCAAAGCCACAGCAAATGTGGGGTGTGCCACCAAGCCGGTTTTGGCTTTGTGAATCTTTGTGTGTGTCCTGTACAGCCAGTTTGCATTGTGTATGCAGAGCATCCCCTGACAGCAGAGCTCTCACCTCAGCTCCTGCTTCCCCTGGAGTGCCTGCTCTCGAGTTCCTAATTACACCACTGGAGGGAGGATAGTTCCCTGCCATCTGTAAAGTTAAAGTATAATTACACTTAATATGGTCAATGGTATTTTAAATCAGTGTACCATAGCAGAAAGTAGATTCTCAGGAGAGACTGTTTAATCTAGTTCTCCTGGAGAAGGTGATCTTTGCCTTGGTTTCCTGAAAAGGTTGTGCCTTACCGAAATCACTTTGATCTGACTTTTCCACCCTCCCTGCAGGAAAGGTATCTGCTTTTGTCCCTTACAATGCTTTAGGGACTTGATGGCTCAGAAACATTCCTTTGTTTTTGTCCTGTTTTGTGTGAAGCTATTACTTGTCACACTGAAGTTGGAGTATCTTTTATTGAAGATGTAAAACATTTTTTTCTATTCTGTTTTTCTCCTTCTGAAGCATTTTGAATTGTTCACCCATGTTGTGTGTACCCAAGTTCTCTTCTTCTGCATTGTCTGCCCTTTCCTGTTAGCTGGGTCTCCACGAGCTGCCTTGCTGGACATGCTGTGTCCTGATGTAGACCCTTCCAAATCTAATGAGTGACAGAAATCCCTAGGGCCTGAGACTTGGGACAACTGCTTGTTGCTTTGCAGAAACCTTTGGCCGTGAGACCTGCCAAGCAACTTGCAGTGTTTGCATGAGTGAATGGAGGATAATGTAAATATGACCAAACAAGTACTGTGTGCTCAGGTGTTAAATGCAAACTGCTCCTTGCTGTGCTAAAGGACTCTTGCCTCAACAGAAGAAGGACATAAAGACCCGTTAATATTTCATGCTGTTACTGAGCAGTGGGCAAAAATAGGTAAAAGGCAAATGAATGCTTTCCTGTGGTGGTTTGATGTGTTGCTGAACCACGTCTCTCACTGGGCAGTGCCAGCTGGGCCTTGCTGACAGCTCAGTACAGCACATGGCAGCAGCTGGCAGGCGTGGGGCCATGTGGGCACTGCTCACTTGTCAGAGCCAACACAAAGGAGACACTGTGCTCTGCCCTGGCCACCTGTGAGTAGCTTCTGCTGCTCCACTGCTTTCTGGAGAAGGCAAATTTCCATTTTGGAGTGCTGTTTTCTTCAAGTGCCTTGTGTGCGTGTCGAGGGAGTGTGCAGGTTGCAACTGTCTCCAGTCTCTTCTTTGGGATCCACAGCACTTCCAGCACCCCAGTGCTCTGTCTCCCCTTTCAGGCAGCTTTGCTTTATAATGCACACAGCTTGTTTTCCTGGCTGATGTTACCTCCTGCAATGATATCTGCAGCAGAAATGCAGAACTGGCTTGGGAATATGGTTTGGAGCTGAACTGGCCTTTTATGGTATCTTGCACTTAGATTGAGAACTACAGTTCTGCCTGCAGGTCTCTTCTGCCCAGTTCAGGGGGTCTCACACCAGCTCCTGCTATCCCAGGAGACACACGGGTGGGTCTGTGCTGTGCGTGGCGCTGGGTGCCACACCTGCGGGCCAGCACTGACAGCCTGTGGTGGAATCGCCAGCTCTGCCCTGGATGTCCAGAGAGCTGGGGCTTTGCTTCATACACAGGACTCACCCTGGTGTGTCTGAGCTGCCATCTAGGCCATCTAGCTACTACAAAAACGTGTTTTGCAGTCTTGTTTTGAAGAATAGCATTATTTTTTTACTCTGTTCCTGAAACCTGAAGCATCATGGGCAGTTGAGGGGTAGGGGATGCCAGGATGCAAATCCCTTAAGCCACTCTCTTGTGGGTGCTGTGGCTCTTCTAACTGCTGTTGGTGGCATGTGCTGTAGGAGCCTTGCTC
This sequence comes from Hirundo rustica, assembly GCF_015227805.2. Lineage (NCBI taxonomy): Eukaryota > Metazoa > Chordata > Aves > Passeriformes > Hirundinidae > Hirundo > Hirundo rustica. The sequence goes on from NC_053459.1 coordinate 13,745,627, forward strand.
TCCTCGGCTTGGCAGAGCCAGCATTACACAAGTCCTCTGCCCATCACCCCACTGCAGACTGGGGCTGTCAGGGTCGGGTGTCTGATCTTCTCCCAGTCTCAGGTCAAGGATAAAGGGATGATGGCTTTTTACCAGGGAGTCTGCAGCAAGGGACTGCCCTGTGGGATCCCTCTCCTGCCATTAGGGGCCGGCCTTTCCCAGGGAGAGGAGCTGCCCTGTTGCCCCCAGCAGCAGGAGTGGATCCTGTTCCAGTTCAGGATCCCAGCAGAGGTGTGGGTCCTCAGGGACTCCCCAGCCCACCAGACCCCTGCAGAATGTCTCAGGAGCTGCTCTTCCCAGCCACCCTGGCAAGGAGGTGGCCAGGACCGCAGTGGGGAGTGTGGCTCCAGCCATGGCAAGGCAGCAGCTGAGTCCAGGGCCTTTCAAGCTATTTCTGCAAAAGCAACTCTTTTCTAATTGCCCTGAGACACTTTAAAGTCAGAAGCAACCTTTCTTTTTCACCCTCTGGTCACAACTCCTTCCCTTCTGTAAGGAGCTTCATACCATTGCTTGGCCCCTGAAGGATCCTTTACCCCATTTGTCTACGAGGAGTAGTATTGTGCTGTCCCCCTTCCCTGTGTGGTGGCTCTAGTCCAGCTTTTTTACTGAGTTTTTTCTCATTTTTGTTGCAGAAGGGGAGAAAAAAAAGGGGGAAATATATCCTGGGAGAGAGGCAGGGAGCAGCTCTCCAGTATCCTTCAGAAAATAATCTCTCCAAGCTAAATGCCTGAGGTGCCCAAGCCATTTTGGGATACGAAGAGAGGTCATGGTGAGGACAAGAGGAAAAGAAACCACTACTGAGTCAGAGGAACTCTGCCCCAGTGTTCTTGCTGTGGCTGTGGGAAAAGGGTCTGTCCCATGGGTGGTGTCAGGGCAGGAGGACTGCACGTGCTGGGTGGAGCAGACTTGGGTTTGCCCTTCTGGAAATGTCACCAGCCCTTTGTCACTTGGGAGTTGAGGCAAAGAACTAGAGACATCATCCATGAGGGAAGGTCCTGCAGTTCAGCCAGGCTTTTGCTGCCTGCCCAGAGCAAAGGGAAGCTGGAAGCCTCTACAGCGCCCCTTTGTTTTGGTCAGCATTGGTAGACCAGTGCAGACTCATCTGGGATTTCACAGGGCTTTCAGCAAGAGTGTCTGCTTGGAGCTTCTCAGGACTGGCTGTGCTCAGGGCAGTCAGCGTAGGGGAATGCTCAGGAACAACTACTGTGTGGGGCCCAGGGAAAAGGGGTTCTCCCACTCTTGACACACTTCACATCTTCCTGGCCACTGTGTGCTCCTGAGCCCTCCCCTCACATTGTCTGTGCAGTGAGGGAAGTGTGTGAGAAAAATGGAAACCAGCATTATTCTGTTTTGCGCTTTGCCATGGAGAAAGGGAGAACCAAAAACTTTCTAGTTTCAAATGCAGCCAGTTCCCCTTTCTGGAAGGAGGCGGTGCAGGTCCTGTGCTGCCCAAGGAGCTGCCTGGGGCTCCCTGGCACCCGCCTGGGGCACTGCCTGCTCCTTTCTCTTCACAGTGGGACTTTGAGGATGTGATGGTACAGCGGAGCCAGCCCAGCCCTGCTGCTCAGCCTTGCTCTGTGCTGTGCCCAGGCACCTTCAGACAAGCTGCAGCTCCTCCAGGATAACCTCAGCCAAGCAAGAAATAAGCAGCAGAAGGTGCTTCGTTGGGGCTCTCTGTGGGAAGGTCAGAAGCTCTGGGGTGCTATCACAGCACTGCCTGGTGGAGCAAGGACAGTTCCCAGCATTTTTCATGCTTGTCCTGCTGAGATATGGCATGGGGGCCCCCCTTTCTCACCACTTCCTTCTCTGAACTGGGCCTTTGGGAGAGGTGCAGCCTCACAGCTGGATTCAAACCCATCTGTCTCCTCTTTGATTGTGCAGCTGTTTCCCCCTGCATTTAGGCTTACGAGCCATGCCTAGCTGATCACCCAGCAAGGCAGGAGAAAGGGACAGTGCTCACTGTGGCTCACTGCTGGTGGCCACCGCACTTCCTGGTGATCCCTGGGTGCTAACTTTAGCTCCATGAGCCACGTACCCGTGAGATGGAAACCCATCCAGCAGGCTGAGTATGTCTACAGCGCTCTGTGTGGGGTCTGACCCATCATTCATGATCTGCCACGTAAGGAAGAAAAATGGAAGACTGTGGTGTTTCAATGCCTTGGTCAATTCTCATCAAGCTCTGCTGCCTGGCACTGCCATCCCTCTGAATGAACTGCTGAGCTGGCACCTGTCTTGCACAGCTCATGAATGGGGTGAGGATGGGCCCTGGGGCCACCAGGCCCTGCCTGGTTTGCCTGCAGCAGCAAAAAGAGCCCTGCAGAGCTCCTGCTGATAAGAAGGGCCTACATTCATATTTATAAAGGCCTGAGCACATTGGTGAGTGGCAAGACTCAGAAATCCAGACGCCAGACAATGGAAAGGCTGGAAACATAAAGGAAAGGAAATTCTTCTGCTGTATTGCCTTTCCTATGGCGATAAGATAACCTCAAGTGAAACAAAAGTCTCTGCTGCAGACGCTGGGGTGGGCACCTTGGCCGCTTTTCTAAAGCTCAGGAGGATGTCCGTGTGAGCTGGGATCTCCCGAGCCCGTGGGGCCGGCTGTCACAGGGGTGTGCAGAGGGCACAATGAGCCTTGCACCTACTGGTAGCCTGGCCTGCTCCTGCTCCATTCCACGGGAACATCTGTATCTGTTATTTACACTCTTGCAAGAGAATAGTTTGGGTTGGAGGGGACCTTCAAGGACCATCTAGTCCAACTGCTTTGCAATGAGCAAGGACATCTTCAACTATACCAAGTTGTTCAGAGCTCCACCTAACCATGCCTTGAATGTTTCTTGGGATGAGGTAACTACACCCCTCTGGGCAACCTGTTCCAGTGTTTCCTCTCACTGTAAAGAATTTCTACCTTATATCTAATCTAAATTAATCATTCTTCACCCTAAATCCATTACCCCTTGTCATATCACGACAGACCTTGCTAAAATGTTTGTCCTCATCTTTCTGGTAGGTCCCTTTCAAGTACTGAAAAGCAAGCCTAAGGTCTGCCCCAAGCCTTCTCCTCTCCAGGTTAAACAGCCACAACTTTCTCAGCCTTTCCTCATAGGAGAGATGCTCCAGTCCTCTGATCATCTTTATGGCCTCCTCTGGGGCTGCTCCCACTGGTTCATGTCCTTCTTATGTAGGGGACCCCATAGCTGGGTGTAGTACTGCGGGTGGGGTCTCACCAGAGCAGAGGGGCAGAATCTCCTCCCTCACTTGTTGCCCATGCTGTTTGAGATGCAGCCCAGGATATGTTTGGCTTTCTGAGCCGCCAGTGCACATTATTGGCTCATATCCAGCCTCCCATCCACCAGCACCCCCAAGTCTTGGCAGGGCTGCTCTCAATCTGTTCTGTACTGATATCAGGGGTTGCCTCAACCCAGATGCAGGGTTGCATTTGCCTTTGTTCCACCTCATGAAGCTCTCATGGACCCAGTTCTTGGACTTGTACAGGTCACTCTGAATGGCATCCCATCCTTCGAGGGTGTCAGTTGTATCACATAGCTTGATGTCTTGCTTTAAATCTTACTTTAAACAATTTGAAAAAGCTGAGAAAAATGAGGCCACAGTATTTGCTAGTGATCCATTTCTGGATCATTTTTAGTTATATGAACATTCCAAAGCTGGTGGCAGGCGTTGAAAGCATTGCTGAGTGGCTGAGGGACAGAATGGCATGTTCTGTGTGTTATAGGTTATGTTTCAGAGTGGGGGACAAGAACAGAGTGATATCCATCTGGCAGGGCTGGGGGCAGGATTAGGTGCTGCCAAAGAGGCTGGTCACGGGAGCAGTGCTGTGTGAGAACTGGTTGGGAAAGGGCTGGAAGAGAATCCGATGTGCGTACAGCACTGGGCACCCCTCAGTGCCCAGAGCTAAACAGGCCACCAGAAGAGGTGCAAGGGGCACAGATGGCATCTCTGTAAGGACAGAGACAAGCCTCTGCAGCTGTGTCCTGTCCTGAAGAGGGGATGTGGTGGGGGTAGGTACCATTGGGACAGCAGAGCAAAGGAAAGTAGGAGTGTTTCTGCCATGTCTTAGAGAAAGGGGACAGGTCTGAAATGTCTGAAATGAAGCTGGCTAGAGCCACATTCAGATTACAGCCTGCAGGCTCAGAGCAGGCCCAGATTAACTGCGGAAATCATTGTAGGCTATTTTGGGCAGCAAGACTGGGATGAATGATGAGAGGAGTTCAGGGAGGCAGGCCAGGGCTGGCTCTTTGGCTCAGGAAGCCCCCAGGCTGTGGCACTGGGAGTGGCAGGGTGGGCTGCAGGAGGTCCTGTGCTGACCTGCTCTGTGCTGGCCCCAGAGGCGCGTCCCAAGGGCTGCCTTGGTGTTCCACCATTGACAGCTGCACTTCAGAAAGCAGAGGGATGGGTGCTGTGCTGGCAAGCAGTGCCTGGTCCCTTCCTGTGGGCGTCCCAGGGTAGGAGCCATGAAGGTGAACCCTGGTGTTTGGTCAGGCTGAGGGAAGAGACATTTCAGGGATCTGGCAAAGGGAGGAGCTGCACAGGAGGGGCTGGGGCACATCCCATACTCCTGTGGTTTGCAATTTTCCAGCAGCTGCACTTGTCCTCTGCCCTGAGGTGCAGCGAGGGGAAATCAGTGGCCTCGGCCCTTTCAGGTCTCATATTCAGTCCACCTGGGGTTTTCCTATTTGGTTTCACTCTGATAGCCCAGCTCTAGAAAGCAGAGGGCTGAGCTGTAGGCATAGGGAGACATGCAGGAGTCAGCAGCAGCTTTGCTGGCATGGCTGTGACACTTGCAGCACCTGTCAATCTCTCCCTTCATCCAGCCCTGGGAAGAAGGAGCCAGCAGCAGAGCAAGAGAGGGCACAAAACACTAAAACACCATGTAGGTGTTGTACAGCTGTGCAATGTGGTTAGCTGTAACTTCTGCCTGCTCCCAGTAGCCCTCACTGGCTGCTTCTGCTTGGGTATTTGGGGATCTACCGCTGGCACCAGCACCTCTGATGGAGATCAACCCACCAGCAACCACAGTTGTGCTCAGGGGGATGGAGAGCTTCCCAATGCCTTGCACAAGCAGTGAGGTTGGCTGCAGGTCATGGTCCCAGTGCTGTTCCCCCTCCCAGGTGACCCGAGTGGGGCAGGCAGGGGTCCCCTGTGGAACACCATTGCAGGATCATTCTGGCTGTCACACTGGCTGGCCACCAGTCACCCTGTGGTCTTCTCCTGCCCTGGAGCTTGCAGCAGATGTGAGCCAAGCACCTGCTGCTCCCTGCTCTGCCTGGGAATGTGGCTTGTGGGCCCATTGAATGGGATTTTGGTCCTTGTGACCCTGCTGGGGAGGGTCCCCAGGTGGCCCTGCAGCAGCAAGAAGTGGAGAGATCACAAGAGTGTCCTGCTTGCCTCCCTGTGTGGATGCTTTGCAGGCAGAGATAGGTTTGTGGGTGGCTCTTAGACTTCCTGGTGAGATGAAATCAGCTCTTCAGGTGACGATCCTCTTTGTCCTGGGACTGGGAACAATGTGTCTCCTGTTGCAATGGGTATTTCAAGGACCAAGCTGTCCCTGGGGTCAGGCTGAGCGTCCCAGGGGCAGGACGGCCACTGGCCACGCTGAATTCACTGTGTGGTGACAGCACTAAGGCTGAGTGCCTTTGAAGTGCCCTGCCGTGCTCTCTGCTCCACTGTTGGACAGGATCTGAGCAGCCATTGTGCAAAGCAAAACAAACCCTTCCTATCTGTCCCAGGCTCAGAGCTCAGCCCTGCTTCCAGCTGTAAGGCTGCAGAGCCAGCACAGCCCTGCCAGGGACTGCTGATAACCATCTCCCCTTGCAAAAGAGTTCAAGTCCCTGCTCCAGGCAGGCAATGTCACCTTATCAGCACTTGAAGGCTCCTGATAAAGGGATCAATCTAACTCCAGCTGCATCCCCACCTGCAAACACAATGTACTGGGTGCAGCCAAGGTGAGGGTGGCTGGGGCCCTCGTGCTCTTCAGCCTTCGGGAGGGTCATGGCTGCCCAGAGTCGGCAGGGCACAGCCATTTCTGGGAACAATAGTGGCCACTGGCGACCACAGGGTGGGCGATTACTGAAAATCACATGCTCACGCTGGCTGCTGCAGAGACAATTTGTCAAAGTCCCATTTTCCTTTCCCTGATAAGATAGGGCTCGAGGAATACAATAATGCTTTTCTGAGATAAAATCGTGGCTCTTCTACCCGGCACACATGAAGGGGAAGCTAATTTGGGCTGTACTGGGCTGGCAGGGGCCAAGAGGAGGCTTCTGTCTGTGCCGGGGCTGCAGTTCTAGGGACAGGAAAACTCTCTAAGCCCCGAGGACTAGGACAGCCCTGGCAGCAGCAGAGTCACTGTCCCTGTGGGCTGGCACACTTCCTGCTCCATAGAAGATGCTATAGCTGTTGCTGCTGGCTTCGTGATACGATGTGGCCCCGTGCTGCAGCTCTGCCAGCACCTACTAAGCCCTGTCAGAGACTGGGGCAGCTGTGGGCAGCAGTGCTTCCCTTGCAGGCACCTAGCACATGTAGCTGCGCCCTCGCACCCTCTTTCCCCCTGCCCCATGCTTTGAATGTTATTCCACCCCAAAGGTGGCACTAGAATGCCAGGCCAGTATTCATGCCCTGGCCAAGGAAAGCTGCCCACTCCCAGCCCTCTGCTCCATGGCAGGCTGGCCGAGCAGGGGGAAAAGTGATCTTGGCTGCCTGTGACAAGCCAGTCCCTCCACAGGCCGCTCCTGTGCCACCACAGTCTCAAGGGGAAAGGAGTAAAAGGCACCATTGACAAAGGCAGACCTTATGCAATTCCCAGCCTCCCTGGGAACCAGACCCTTTTAATAACATGTACAATATTTGTAGGTGGTGGATCTGGCTTTCCTCGGGAGGATAATGAGAAGCACACCCATCTGGCAGAGCTGACGTTTCCATTTTGGCATGTTGCTTGGGATGCACTTTCTGCACAGTTTGAAATAGGAGCATAATCCTATCTTCATGAACCACATTCACTAGTCTGATAATGTGACCCCACAAAAGGTCAATGGAAAAATTAATATAATTTATTGGCTGATTTTTTAAAAAAATCTAATCATCTCTTTTTCCTTTTTCCTGACACCCCCCCCCCCCCACCCGCACCCAGTGCCCTGCTGACATTTTCCAGTCATTCCCAAAACAATGGCTAGGGTGGGAATGCTCTGAGCGGGTGCAGCTTTAGGGGAGGCTTTTCCTGAGGGGCTGCAGATGCATCTGCCAGCTCAGTCTCCCTCTCCAAGAGGTGTCTGGGGGTGATGTGCTCGGCAAAGGTCACCAACCTGGCCGGTGATAGGGCAGGTTTGGGCAGATGTTGTGATTTCAGTGTTTGCTGGTATCCTCTGCTCTGGGGGGTGACTGGAGCTCAGCTGCTTTGAACCGTGAGGAGACCCCTCTGTTGTTGATCATCTCTGGCAGTTTTGTAGCCGTGGAGAGCAGGGAAGGAGGATGCAGCCAGATTCCTGGGAGTCAGGCGATCTTGGATGAAGCCTTCAAGGGCCCCCAAGAACCCCTTTCCCCGGACACGGCGCTCTGGGAGGTCTCCAATTAGCACGTCCTGTGCTGCCTCCAGGGAAGGCTGCAAGAAGCTGCAGCGCACAGGGGGGAGTTCCTTTGCACGGCTGTGTGTGAAAGGGGGACGGGCACTCCTCTGCCTCGCACCGTCCTCCCTTTGGCCTTCCCAGCCACCAAGAGCACCCACGGCACGCTCAGCCCGGGCTGTCTGCAGAGCCCCAAGAGCTGCTTGGAACAATTCAGCAGCCAGGTGTTTGTCAGGGCATGACCCGTCCTAGGGAAGCAGACTTGTTGGAAGCTTGCTTGTTAGGGTGGAGCTGCAAAAGTAATTACGAGCTGCAAAAGTAATTAGACCTTTCTTATTCTAAAACCTCAGGGATAGAAAAGAAAGGACCCCGGAGGGCAGGGAATGGTAGAAAGGATCCAGCGGCTTCTCTTTCAGCATTAGCTGCTACCTCGAAGTCGTAGCTTTGGAGCTGCCACACTGCAGATCCGGAGAGAGCGCATCGGGAAAACATCTTCTGGCAGGAGCGGGGGAAGGAGAGAGCCCCGAGCTGCCCATTCCTGTCAGGCTGCAGCGCTGCAAGGTCTGTCAGGGCGCTGCCACGGCTGCGCACGCAAACCCTGGCTCCTGTCAGGAGCTAACTGTGCTTCCCGGCTTCTTCACAGCACCGCTCCGGGCCTGGCTCTTGCCCAGGGAGGACTGGAGACATGGAGGGAGGCTGAGCACCACGGCTTGGAAAGCAGAGGGCAAAGGAAACACAGGTGACTTGTAGAGTCGGTAGTTTCAGAAGAGCGAAATGATGTTCTAACGTGATCTCACTTTGTGCCTTGTAAAGCTGGTTTGTGCGTGGTGCTGGCCGTAGCCGGGGGACTCCCTGGCTGTGCAGCTCTGCCTGCTGCCCACCCTGCCTGGCACTGCGGGGTGCTGCTGCCCTCCAGCCTCCCCGATGTGAGGGGACTGGGCTCCCACACTGTGAATGCCCCCCTGCCTTGCTTTTCAGTGTCTTGAAGGTGAGCCGATCTTCTCCAGCCCTTGCATAAGATGTTCTTTGTCCATGAGCACATTCAGCTCCTGCTCTGTTCCAGCTGGTGCTGGGCCATGTGGGCAGGGAATGCCAGTCCCGACGGCAGCAATGCTGCCAGTCTGTGGGGCGGATGGGGAGCCACCGGAGCATCAGAGGGCATTGCAGAAACAGAGTCTCAGATCATAATAAACTCACAGACTTTGCCCATTTAGTTGAAATAACAGAGATGAAAAAGTTATTGAGGATGACTGACGGTGGGTCAAATGACCAGACAGCGTAACCTGCTTCATTCTCTGAGGCGCCATGCCAGGGAGAAGAGCTGCACACAGGCTTTGGTTCCTGTCCCCTCTGAAAGCAGAGCCTTTGGCGAGCACAAAGCAGAAGAAAGGCTTCCCAGCCCTGTTTTGTTGTAACAGCACCGACTGCCAGTCTGCCAAGCACTTTCCCAGGAGGTGCTGTGAGAACAAGGTTGCAGAAGTCACTTCAGCAATAACTGCTTGATTTGCCCTGGACCATGCTAAAATGGAGTCCAGTTTGCAGGTACAGCAAGGGTTACCAGTTGTTCCTTAACCTAGCAGGACAGGGGCATCTTGGTTCGGGATCTGTGATGAAGTCCTGGAGAAGTGGAACTGAAATCTCCCTGTTCCTGCCCACGTTGCAGTCCTGGTGGCATGGCTGTAATAGAGGGATTTGTGTTTTTCTGCCTGGTGGGAGGGTGTGCAAAGCGTGTCCTCACCCTGGATTTTAGAGCACTTCAGCTCCTTGCTGCCATCAGAGATGGCCAGGACAGTGGCCTGTGTGGACCTCCAGCCTGGCCCAGAACAGCTGCAAGATCTGCTGCTTCTCTGCAAATGATCTTGAAGGACAGAAGGTGAAATCACAGGTTTCATATGCTATAAAAATCAAGTCCAGGGTTTGGGTTGGTGTTTTTTTTTTTTTTTTTTTTTTTTTTTTTTTTTTTTTTTTTTTTTTTTGTTTAGTAGGGTAACTTTGCTGTGATAAATATGTCTCAGAAACTGGGAACCCAAGCAGCAATAGTTCAAAGACATTTTTCCAGTGCCACACATCTAAAGCTGCTCATCATGGCACAGCTTTGTTGGGTAAAGTGTAACAGGGATCGTATCCTCACTTCCTGACAAGGGTATGAGAGCAAGGCACCAATTTGAAGATTTTGAAGAATGTCACAGTGGTATTTCAGCAACTCTAATGCTCTGCAGCCTGTGAAGGCCGCACAATAACTGAAAGGAAATATCTTTGGTTTTATTCACTTGGCTTTATTCCTAATTCACTCTTTGATGCCATCAGCCTGGGATAATAAGTTTTCAGAGATATGCTTGAAATTAAGGAAATGAGTATGATTAAGTCCTTTAAAAATACTTTGAGAGAGAAATGTTGAACAATAGAGATATTAAAGGTCCTATTTTCAAGCAATTCTAATATGAAATCAAAACATCAAGCTGCTAGATGGCGAGATCCATTAGCAGTGCATGCATTCTTCAGCTGGAGAGAATATCACCTTCTTCAGCTAGGAGAGTTGCCAGAGAGCTTGAATCTCTGTGTCCTCTGTGTTGGGTGGGCAGTGATCAGCAGATTCATTTCACAGTGAAATATTTGCAGCTAAATAATAAAAGCACAGACACTTGCCCTTTGCCCGTTGTATTTTGCTGGGTAGAAGTGATGGTTTCTCAAGAGTCTCATGTTCAAGGTTTGTATGTGGGGGTTTTTTTTAGCTCTGTTTAGCTAGTTGCTTTATTTTTCTTAGCAGTCCTGGGGTAATTTAGATGTAAATAGGTTACCTAGTATGGGGTTTATGCTGTCCATTGGTGAGGGTGAAACCCTCCATTTACTGGAATACTTTCCAGTGAAGTGAGCAGCACTGCAGGTACCTACTGGATTCCCTTGGCAACTTTTCCCTGTGGCTGGGACAACTGCTACCAAACTGAACCCTCTGTCATAGTGCAGCAGCCTTTGCTCTGCTCTTACGACCACCAGTGCTGATGTGGTGCCCGAGGATTTCAGCCCAGTCTGCAGGCTGGATGTGACAAACCCTGTGCAAGCCCCCAAACTGGTGTCCTCGGTGGAGACAACCCCTCAGTGAGCTTTTGTGTATGTGCTGCATGGCAGCTTTATGAAATAATACGGTGTCAGTGTGAAAGCAGGTCAAGGCACTCAGATCCCACTTTTCCTTATGTATGACATGAGCTAGGCAAAGGCTGGCAGTCCTACTAACTGGAAGACCTCTGCCTCATTTTAAAAATGGAAAGGAGAGGGAAAGGGACAAATGCCAACAAAAAGGATGTTCTAAGTAGCTCCACTGTGATTCCATTGCAGCTTTGTGGCAGCAGGGCACCAGGAGAGAAGAGTGGAAGGTAACTTCTGTGGAAGGAATAGTCTTCAAAGGACCTGAGAAGTAGTCTGGAGACTGGAGTGACCTCCTTTACTGCTTCCCATGGCAGTCGTGGAGCTAGCAAGAGGAATGAGAAAGCAGTATTATTTATTTCATCTACTATAAAAAGTGACTTTTTAAGATCTTGTTCAAGTAAATGGAGCAATGAATTCTCCTTTGCCCCTGACTGCTGTTGAAGACATGTGACTTATTAGATATGCTGCTATTGTAATCAAAGTAACTAGCCAGGCTATTTTAAACTGTGAAGAACTGGATGTCTGGGAAATGGGGAAAAAAGGATTAGGTGGCACAAGAGAAAAGAAACTTCATCTGTGACAGTCTTGGGCACTTTGTAGAATTTCCTCTTAAAGCGGTTTCACAAGCTTGTCTGGCAGAGAAGTGATAAATCGTTCAACAACTCAGGCTTGCCAAAGTAGTTTAAGGAGCTTTCAAAGGAAACTTTTAAAGACTTGTGGCTTTCAACTGCATGTGAATCATCCTGAAGAGTGAAACTATAATTGCTAACCTCCATTTAATGGGTCACCATATACCTGTCTGTGTGTTCATGAGCTCTGGCACTCAGTTCAAGAGTCATGTTCCCATGCAGATCCCATGCCTGCGTCCAAGAGCCCACAGGGATGCCACTGCTGTTGCCAATCTACTGAACTTGAAAATCTAAGCTGGCAGAGCCTGCAAGCAACTGAGGTCAAAAAAACCCACATAAAGGTAGTAGTAGGAATGTCATGTCCACACACACAGCCTAGGCAGGGAGCCATGTCCTTTCTCAGCCTCTTTTCTTATGAGGCTCTTTTTGTTTGTCTAAGGATGTATGGGGATTAGAGAGAGTGGGCTATGGGGATTTTATCCCCTATGTAACACCCTTACCAGGAAAGTCAAACAAACAGGGCCAGAGGTGTCCCACAGGAGGCCCCAGAGCTGTCCTCAGGGAGGGCTTGTTGGTACGGGGCTAGCAGAGGTGTGCTTGCAGAATCTGGGACAAGATGTGGCCAGCTGGCTGCTGGTGCACTGCAGAGATGGGTCCCATAACCTCCTCTGAGTTAAGGCACATATTTATATAGCCCTACCAGAAAAGGCAGGGTGGAACACGCTAATATATACACATTAAAGAGACTGAATAAATAAACAGTAGGTTCTGATTTATTTTCTCTGCTACTTGGCGATCTTAGTTTTGGCACAAGATAGATTTCATACACAAATGTGATCCCCAGATAGGTTCTTGTCCTGCCTGATTTAGAAACCATGTGCATAGGAGAAAAACTTCACAAATGTTCTTAAAGCATAATGATATTTATGCTGTTTATTGCCAAAGCACATAAAATACTTGGCCCTCTTCAGCTAGGTAATATACAGCAGGTAACAATACTGGTCTCTGCCCTGGAGGATTTACAGTTACAGATGAGAGATAACAGTGGGTACAGTCAGACTGGGAAAGCACATAAAATGTGATTAGTCAGTCTGAGACTCACTAAATGCTGTACACTTAATAAGCATTGTTCATCTCATTTGTGCCTCACCTGGGAGAGAGTGCAGGGCTCGGTGGGGCAAAGCCGGACACGGAAAACAGCAAACGCCCTCGACACTGGGGAAAAGGTGGTGGGAGGGAGCAATTGACAAATGTCATGTGTAAGAAATGTTCTGGTCACAGAAAGCTGAAAAGGCTTTGTATGTTTTAATATTAAGTGGGATTTGTAACCAGTTCAGGTTTCAGGTGGAATATATTTAATTATGCAATCAAAATAGTCGTGGGAAGCCCGTTAAGAAAGGCTGCAGGACTTACCACTCCTCCTGTTCTCAAGCCCCAAGCTGCTTACCTCCTCCCACAGAGCAAAGTCTGGAGGAATTACACTGGCTGTGAATGGCCATAACATTTCCAGAAGCACTGACAATGCTGGATTGTGTTCTCTGGCTCATTTCCTCTTGCTAACCAATCTCTCTAAGGTGAACAGAATGGAGAAAAATTGTTGTTTTTCTTGTAATTTCTCTTGTAATTTACTTTATTTTTTCTACATTAGGTTGAGCACCTAATGTTTTAAAAGTACTGAATGCTGTGATTTCTAGGTGTATACCTCGAAATAACTTGTGATGCCCTGTGAGCCGTCCCTTCCCTAGGGAAGCTGTAGCCAGGAATGCTGCAGGAGAGCTGAGGTTGCCAGGCACTTCCAGCAGTACAAACCAGAGTGATGCCAAGAGAGCTGGAAAGCAGGGAGTGTGCCAACCACAAAATTAATCTCTGAGTTAATAAAAGCTTGCATGGTTTGAGGTTTGTGAAGCAATAAACGAGTTCAAATTTGCCAGCGACTGAAAATGAAAAGCAATTAGGTGTTAAGGGAAACCTTCTAATGGGGATAAAGATAATACATTAGAATATACAATGGGTTGAAAAATGTGATGAGAAATTAATCTTTTAATTGAAAATTACTAAAGGAATTTTGATGAAGAACACAGAATTGTATACAGCAAAGCAAACATTTTAACTCCTTTTATTAATAGGGAATGACAGAATAAGAGCTTCTGTTTAATAGCAATAATAATTTCATAATATTTTTCCTCTGAGTAATATGATAGGCTCTTTTTACCAGTTGGTATTTCATCCAAAAAAAAAAAAAAATCTCTTTGGCTTCTCCTCATCATAGTAATTTCTAGGTCTGCATGGCTTAGAAAGCTATGTCTACTAATGTGTTTTACCTCTGTTTTTCCAACACCCAGGCAGAAGGGTACCCATTTCAATCTCCCCACATTCCTATGACTCTGCTGGGGACACTGCTAGCAAGTTTGCAAGGCTAAAAGAAGTTCTGAACAAAACTGAGCCTGAGGAAATACCTCAGTGTAATCCAAATGGAAACTGGGGGAGTCCTTCATCAGTGTGTTGTTAGGTGACTCAAATGTTCACAATTTCATTGGCATCAAAGGAGGCTTTTCTGGTTTTAAAACAAAACATCTTGCTCGAAAGGGAAGAATAGGCAACAATAAAGACATATATAGATAGGAATTTTGCAGGCAATGGGTAGTTTAGCAGTTTGCAAAAGGGGTAACTAGCTTGGAAAATTCAATGAAAATATATTGGTCAGTACCACTGATCATCAGTGGCATTTCCTTAAGGCACAAAGAAAATCCTAGCGGTGATTTAGGTTGGATTTAGTTGGACAACAACAATTGCAATTCAATGAGGAAAAAAAAAAAAACCAAAAAAAACCCCCACAACCCTGAAATTATTCAGTAATTTTTCTGTTCTTATTTAGAAAATTGACAGAATAGCAACACCGTATTTAATTGGTGATATTTCACATGGTCTTTCACATGTAACCAGAGTGAATGAAAATCACTGGTGAGTACCCATTTTAAAACTTTCATGCAAAAGCATTTTAAGAACTGCCTGAGAAGATCACCAAACTCTTAGTACTGGTTTCTCAGTAAACACTGTATCACTGAATTTCCAGAGAATCAGGGGAAGTAACTGTTGAGTCATTACATAAAACCCAGTTAACTACTGTGTCCCAGGTAAGCAGGAACAGAAGCTTGGCCAGGCTGACACCGGCCTTTGGCAAGAGCAGTGAGGTGGTCAATGAAGTGTGCAGTCAACAGAGAATCGAACTGTGACAGCAGAATTAGCACATTAACAGAAAATAGATGTTTTTAGGGTTTTTTTGAGTAGAGGAAGGCATTAATCTGATTTGAGTCAGAGCAGCTCAGCATTATGCTTGATGTGTGGGTGGCTGCCAAAAGGGGCAGTTTTGTTTCTCATTTTCTTTTCCTCTCATTCCCTTAAACAGTGGTCACATGAGTGAATCAACTCACCAGGCCAACAGAAAACTATGTATTTTCTTTCTATCACTGTCAGAATTTCCTGCTGGATTCCTGTGCTGGGTTGACTCATCTCAGAGCTGTGGAGTCACTGGAGTTGTCACAGGAAGCCTGGAGTGGTGCTGAGGTGATGTGATGTTCTCCCAGATGGATGCAACCCCTATTCAGTCACTGCTGGGGTTGCATGCAATGAGATGTAACAGTCAATGGCTCCCTTCATCTGCAATGGAGAAGAAATACTGGGGAAAATAGTATTATGTGAAAATAAATATAGATCCTATTGTGGCTTACAAATCCTCTAAACGGCTTGCAGTGCTCTTCAAAATTGAGCAGACAGTAGACAGAAGCAGGGATGGGTTATTAAAAGCAAGTGTAGGTGGGACAATAGGAAAGATTCCTTGTCACTTCTGTCAGGCTGAAGGGGAGAGCTGAGTGACCCGCAGCAGGGATGGGGTTGTGTCCAACAAGGTGTTGGTGCCTGAGATGGGGTCTTCGATGGAGCCCCTTGGCGGTGCCCCAGGGCACTCATTCCTTACAGGGATTTCCCTGAGGTGATTCCCACCCTCTCTCAGCACTACATGACATTCCTAGTGGTCACACTGAGATGTGCAGAGCTGCTCATCTGGTGCCTTGGTTGCCTGTCAATCCCGCCATGCTGTTCACCGCTGCTGCATGAAGCCAAATCCCCCAACAGCAGCTGTAAAGGCCTGGTGTTGTTCCCCATCCCATGACAATGGAGGACTGGAGGTAATGCTGGAGGGTAACTGGAGGAGCTGGACCTTGCTCCACAGAGATGTCTGCCATGTATCATCCTGCCTCCAGCGCCTGCAGGACACCCCATGGCCAGCACACGTGGCCTGGGGGATCCCGGGAGTCACAGCTCCCACCCTGAGGTGGGGTCCTGCAGCCCAACACGCACTGCCATCCCTGTCCCAAGGGGTGCCCTTGTCCTGCCCCACAGAGCCCTGCATAGCCATATCCCCCCACATCCATGTCCCCACATCCACGTCTCCCACATCCATGTCCCCCGTATCCGCGTGCCCCCATCCACGTCCCCCGTATCCACGTCCCCCCAATCCATGTCCCCCACAGCCACGTGTCCACATCCACGCCCCCCACACCCGTGTCCCCACGTGCTGCCCCGCCCCCGCCCCGCCCCTCCGGCCGAGGCCCCGCCCCCTCGGGCCCCGCGCGACACCTCTCTCTTCCGGCGCGGCGCGGGGCGGGGCGGGCGCGTGCCGCGCCGCCGTCACTTCCGCGCCCGCCCCGCCCCGCCCCGCCGAGCGCGGCCGGCGCGTGCAGCCGGTTGGCGGCGGTTCGGCTCGCGCCTCGCGAGGCAGCTGCGGCCGCGCGGGCGGCGGGCGGGGTGGGGGGGGAGCGCCGGTCCCGCGCCGGTCCCGCGCCCGCCCCGCCGGCGATGGGGCTGCGCTGAGGCCGCCGGTGAGTGGGGCCGCGGGCACCGCACGGCCCGGCCCGGCAGGTGAGGGAGGGTCCGCGGGCCTCCAGCGGCGCCCGCGGTCTCCGCCGCGTCGGGTGCTGCGCGGCCGCCCGCGGCGCCCTTCAGCCTCGCCGGCCGCTCCTCCGCCCGCGGCAGCCCCCGCGGGGCGGCCCCGGCGCGGGCGCGGGGGTTGCGGCGGGGCCGGTGCCGGGGAGCGGGTCCCGGGCCGGGGCGGGCCCCGCCGCCCGGGGAAAGCGGCGCGCCTGGCCGCGGGCTCCCGGCGTGCGGCGGCCGCCGGCGTCCGGACACGTGCGGCAGTGGCCCCGCGGCCGGGCCGTCCCCCCGCGCTGCCCTGCGGCCGGCCCGGGCTGTCGGGGCCCCCTCGGCAGCTCGGGCAGCTCTCCGGCGCCGCTTCCTCCGGCCCCCGTTTGTGGCGGCGGTCCCGGTTCCCGAACGCCGCGCGTTCCGCTGCCTGGGCACACGTCAGCGTGTGCTGCAGTGGCGGGGTCGGTGGGGAGTGCTGGTGATCGTGTACCAAAGAGAAACTTTGGCAGCCCAAGATGAGCCCTCAGTGCGTCTCAGCCTTTTTTCAGCACATGAGTCAGTGCATTCTCCTGCTGCTGACAAAGGTTATACTGCACTTTTCTATCAGCTGAGCGATGGAGATCTCGCACTGTGAGCACCTCTGACAACCACTGCGTCATCCCTAAGAGGAGGCCTGTTTATGTCTGTTCAGGGATAAACAGCTACTAGGTGAATTAAATACTGAGAACCTTAACAGAATTGATACTTAAGGTGAAGAAAAACTTTGATTATCTACAGTATTGGCTCTGAAAGCTTGCTGCTGCCATCAGTGCTCCGGCTTGCCTGCTGGGACCACTGTATCCTTGCAGATGCTGTAGTTGGAAGAGACTTTTGGAGCTCTTCAAGAAGCTGAGATAGCATAGCCTCCAGCAGTGGGAGATTGTTAACTCTAAACTGTTCTAACGTGAATGCTGATAGTTGTCTGGCCACGCTGTCTGACTGCTTCCTCTTCTGAGGTCGCTGAGTTAGAATGCGTTAATGTGTTTTCTTTGCAGTATGCACTCACTGGAATTGTATGGTGTTTTCTTAGCAAAGGTGATCAAGATTATGTTTCATTTAGCCTATTCATTACTCTGACTGGGTTTTTCTTTTTCCTTGTAGGTGTCTCAGCTGTTGTATGTATGAGATTTGTCCACACACTGGCTCTTCAGACAGGTTAGCAATATTTTTCAGCCATCAGTTCCATCATGTTTGAAAGAATTGCTACTTTTACCTTAAAAATTTGTACAACACTGTTACATCCTGTAGAATATTGATTTTCTTGATCTTGTGAGAAACAGCTTTTTTGGCATTATTTAAGTTTACTCTATGGTGTAACTGTGGTCCTCATAAACTTCATGTCCCTGTATCTGTGTCATGAGTGACAGCAAAGTATCTTTATTTCACATATACTGAGGAAATGTTTGGTTTGGTGTTTGGCGTGGCACTGATGGCTATGTACTGCTTCTTTTGTTAGCCGCTTTTTCTTGTTGGCTGATTACAAGTACAGTTTCAAAAAGTTTAAAGAAAATATGCTGTGTAAACTTTGAACTGTACAATTGACTTGGAAATTTATTGGTACTGATCTAACCCTGCTGACTTCTAAGAAGCATATCATTAAACATGACTTACTGAAAGAAAAATGTCCTTTGTTGTTGGTGTAGTCACCTGTGGGATAGAACACTGGCTTCTGGCTACATCGAGTGTTCCAGTGTGAGCACCTAGATCAGCTGTGAAATACTGGTGTGCTCCATGGCTGTCAGTTTTTAAAGTGCTTGAGAAAATGAGTGAGATCTTTTTGTTGGTTTAGGTTTTGGCCAAGGTTGACTGTCTGTGACACAAGGAGGTGTAAACAGTGAAAGGGGTCTGAGCAGTTCTGCAGACTCCAGCAGAGCTGCTGGACAGCAGCTGCTGCCTTCCCAAATACCTCACAGGAGCAGTGGGGCTGTTCCAAGCTCTGCTTGGTGTCTTCCTCTGCTGCTGTCTAGACTTTGAGCTCGTTTTGATCTCCCCCCTTACTTTTTTTGTTAGTTGTCTTCTAGGATCAGGATCTGTTCTTGTATTTGTTTTTCATTTATTTCTAGTCTGTGGAGGACCTTATGGCATTGGTAGGCACTAATTCATCCCTAACCTGGAGAGAGAGAGGGGTGAAAGGTCCCAGCTGCCTGGTCAGGAAGCTCACAGTGCCTGCAAGGGAGCGTGGGGGCTGCCTAGCAGGAAGGGAAGTTGCATCATGATGTCTGAGTGATTGAGAAACTTTGTGATTCAGTCCTGTTCTGCTAGCATGCCATGTGACAGGCATGGTGCATCAGACAAGCCATTTTCCTGTGTTCCTAATAAATTATTTAAAAAAGGAAATAAATCTCTGTATTGACATGGAACCTTCAGATTATTTTTTCTCTTTTGCCTTGAGGAGGTACTATCCTACTGTTTTCTCTTGTGGAGTATAAAACAGCCAACAAGAAATTGATTTTCTGTGGGATGAAGACAAATTCCATTTATTCTGTGGAAGTAAAATAGCTTTATATTGTTAAAGCCAGGTCCAAGTGGAGTGTCTAGGTCATAGAGAAAATCAGTAGTAGAACTGACGTGGAAAGGTCAGGTTTTCATCAAGCATTTTGATCATTGCACCTTTATTCCTTTTTCTGGAAGCCTTCAGATAGCATTTGCTTTATTTCTGTAAACAACAGAAATCCACAGCAGGGGATTACTTTGACTTAGCTTGTCCAAGATCTGTTGTAGAAATTATTACTTCTGTTGTGATAAATGTCTCTGTTTAGTGCTGTGCTCAAGCATCTTTAACTGTAGCCCAGGTAGCATGGTTGTAACACCTTCCTTATTTAATGTCTGTGTGGTAGACAGGCATCATAAAGTCACCCCAGGACAGAACCTGATGCTATCTGGCATGGAGAGAAGATATTTCTTCTTTCTTCTAAAGATGATTTTTTTATTGCCTTGTGAAACAAAGTCCTTCAGTTAAATTTTCTAAAACTCTTTGAGTTTTGGAAATTAGAAAAAAGGGGTTTCCTTAGGTTTAATTCACTCAGTGCCCAAACCTTATCAATGGAATGTGAAAATAAGTGGTGCTGTCATTTGTGTTGAGGCTCATCTTTACAATGTCTGCAAGAATTGCCTTGGAGAACAGAGCTTGTATTTAAGTGCAGGTTTTTTTGGTCAGGGATTACTGGTCTCCACAGCATGGCATCTACTATGGTCAAGCCTGCTTTGGGTCTGGAGTCATGCTGTTGTGCAGATATGTAGGTTTTGTGGACTTTCAGTGGCAAAAAACCTCCCCAACATTCTGACTAGTGCTTGCATCTGGTTCTGATTAGCATGAGAAAGTTCATGCAAGACAAATCCTAGTTCAAAAATCCTAATTTCACAACAAAACATTGAAAAAAATGTTTTAAATAACAGTAATGCTAAAACATTTTCCTTTCACTGTTACACAATGAGCTAAAAATAGTTTTCATTCATAAAAAAGCTGCTTCCTTTGTTAAATAATCTGCATAGCAGAGAACAAAAGTTCATTTTGTAGTAAACTGTAGCTGTATTATTGCTCCAAGTCTGACACCTTTATTTCTGATTGAAATAAGACTGTGAACTTTAATTTTTGGTAGCTGAAAAGCAGACTTAAAAAAAAAAGGATAGGTGATTCACAGTTTCTGTTCAGGAGTTACGGATGTGATCTGCACAAAAGGCTGAAGTTCTGTTTCTTGCTGCTCCTTTTCTAAAATGTGTAATATCTGCACTGTCTTCATGGAGTGCTTTGCATGGGTTGGGATTGGGAAGGGGTCTTCCTGACTATGGAATCTTGCTGATTGCTCTGAAGTAGTGCAGTGTCAATCACATTCATCATCCTATCAAACTTATCAGAATTAGCTGCATTTGCATTCATTCTGTTTTTTCATTGTGTGTATTTAATTTGAAAGAATTTAGCCCTTTTTTTTTTTTTTTTGGTTCTGCTTTATTTGAATTGTGTCATTGCATTGTTCATCCTAAAATAACTCTTTGAAAGAGGATGTGGTAGTAGAACTGGTAGCAAGTCCATTACTTTTTAGTTGGATCGAGATTTTTTAATGTGGTATTTAAGACTAAAAAAGATCATCCTTCAAAATCAAAGTACCCAACTCTTTCTTTTCTGACCTTTAGCAAAGTTCTGTGGCAGTGATATTTTCAGTTTAGAGGGTACATGCAGTAACAAAAATGGCAACCCCTTCAGATTTTATTCTAGCTAAAAGATGTCAAAATGAAGGATGATAAATGGCAATGTAATCACAGCTGATTCTTTTAAAGGAGGGGAGATCAGTGTAGTGAGAAGGCTTTTGAGAAACAGTAGTAAGAGCAGCTTAACTGACTTGGGATGCAAGAAGAAAATACATGTAGAGTGTGAATTTGAGTCACATTGTGAAGAGCATGTTTAAAAGACATGTAGGGGCAGATATCACAAAGGCTACAGTGCAAATGGAATGGCAAGTAGCAAGAGACATAAAAGTCAGCTACCTGTAAAAGTTTGTTAGTAGTGGGAGGAAGATTGGGAAATGCCTCCCTTGATTTGATGGGGAGCACATGTGTCTGCAGAAGGTGCAAAACATCTGAAGGGCTTTCGTGCCTGTTTTTCTTGTCTTCTTTCACATAGTTTCATGCAGGTGCTTAAACTTATGAATATTTGTGACAAAGTAGTATTTTACACTGCAGAGTACTTCCTCTAGATGTTTGTGTCAACTGGCCCTGATAAGATTCACTGTGCAATTCTGAAAACAACTCAAAAATACTATCTAGAATTACTCAGAAGTACTAGAAGACTGGCAAAGGATAATTTTTCAGACAGTTACAAAGGAAAAGAGCCAAGGAAGATGAGTAACAGTCTGACAGTTCAGTTTGTCTCAGTTTTTTCCATTAGTTGATATTAATAAACAAACATTCTATTTTCAAGTGCTTTGAAGATACATCATCATGAACTGATTTGTGGGAAAAGTAATTGTGTCCGAAGTCTTGATACCTTTTCACTGCAGAGCAGAAGGGTCAGTGGCTCTAGCTGAAGCAGTGAAGGGTTAGTCTCTTGAATTAATTGATTAAAAAAGTTTTTCCTGGTTTTAATGGCCTCATAAATAAATGGAGGCATGATCTGGGGGTAGATGATCCTATCTGGAGAACTGTAATTACCAATTTGGTGTTAAAATGAGAAGTTATCTTGAAGGATTCTGTCTTGGGTACGGTTGCCTTTAATGAAAATATTAGTCAACTGGCTGATTAAATGTGCTTATTAAATTCTCAGGGACTGTGTGTTGGAGGACATGATGAGAATTCAAAATAACCTGAAAAATAGCATGACATTCAATAGGGACAAATGCAGAGTACTGCACTTAGGCAGAATTGCCAGCTGTGGAAATGCAGGGTGAGGAATAACTGGTTAGCTGCTAGGAAAAGGACCTGGGGGTGTACTGGATCACAAGCTGAACATGAGTCAGTGTCATGCTGTTTTGCAGAAAAGGCAAATATCTTACTGGGATGTTTAAACAGGAGTATTGTATGGGAGACATAAAGTTTAAATCCATTGGCTTTATTTGCTGTTGATGTACAGTCTGTGCAGACAGCATCTCTTTTGGGTGCCAAGATTCAAGAAGAATTTGGATCACTTGGAAGGAGTTCAGAATAGAGAAATGCGAGTGATCAGAGTTCGAGGAAACAACTTCATAAATGTGGAAGAAAATCCAAGTTATTTTGGCAAGAGATGAGGACTTTAGAGGGAATGTAAGAGATTTCAAGTATTTAAAAGATTTGTAAGATGGAAATGCTATTTTCAGTGGCCATGATGGGCATGTTGAAGTGGGATTAAGTTTCATCACAGAAAACACCAATTAAGTTTTTAATGTTTCTCAAAGTTAAAGTAGTACTTTAAGGAGTCTTTACTTGTGGCCATGAAGAACAAGTTTATGTGTTTAGAAAGAATGGTACATGATTTATGTTGGAGAATAAACTAAACTCCCTATTAATGTCCCTTTCATCTCATTTTATAAGATTCTTGTTTCAGTTGATGTCAAGTTTGAGGCAATGATGGAGAAATATACAGGATTCTTTTTGTCAGTTTCTTAGTCGTATTGTTTGAGTTTAGATCTTGTACAGGTTCGAATGGTTAAGGGCTGTGATGCTTGTATTGCTTTGGAAACATATGGTGTTCTGGATTACTTTCTTCTTTTGGATGCTGCCTCCTGCAGATGTAGCGAGTTTTCTTGTGCTGTCAGGATGTTCTAAACCTCCATGGTCGACATGTTAACAATGTCTGAATGAGTTAAGCCTGGCAGAGCAGTGATGAATTTCCATTTATTTTAGTAGTCTTGCCTTTCAGATTACTGCTTTAGATTCAGGTGATAATCCTATAATGTTTCTCATCCATCATTGCAAAGGTCCACCTTTGGCTTTGAGGATCTCTTTGCAGTTCCCATACTGTGGTATATTCACCACTACAGGGAGCCCAAGTGAGGATGAGCCCATTGCAAAGTGGAGGGTCCAGCTGCGAGTATAGCCATGCTATTTTAGATATCATTGTTTTTATGCACTGTTATAATTGCTTTTGATGGTCTGCAGTAGACTGCACGGAAAAACAAAGGATCCAGCTAATCCTTCTATTTCAGCAGTTGGTTTGTAATGTAACTGGAACATCAATTAACCCTATGCATTTTGCTGCTATATTACGTCTCCAAATCATTGAAGAAAAGTGCAGTTACCCTTATGAACTCTGCCCTTAAGATCTGCTGTGGTGTTTCACATCAACAATAGCAAGAGCTTATTTTCTGGAGGCTACATTTAATGCAGCAGTAGATAGCAGGAGCTGAAAGGTCAGTGACAGGGATAATGGTTGGCCTCCAATGGGGAGATTGCACAGTTAAGTTGCATTACTTGCCTGACGTTACCTTTACCCCGTAATAACATTTATTGAACTGTATAACTTTTGGGTACAGGTTCATTTCCTGAAAAGCCCTATTACTGTTGGGTAGAGATTTTTTTTCTCTGAGCAGAGGAATAATTTTTCTTACTTTTGTTTCTCAGACAGGGGATCTATTTTTATCTTAGGGGCATGGAGGGTTCTTAACATATCTGCTGTTGTCACTAAGTTGTGAAGGCTTGATCCAAAGCCCAGTGAATTCAAAGGGTTGTTCCTCTGGCTTGAGTGGTCTTTGGCTGAGGATGCTGCTGTCTGAAAGTGGTGCTTCTGTCACTAGAGCTGTACTCCAGATCTGACAAGCCAGCAAAAAGTTCTTTTCAGACCAATTGGTAATTCAAACAGAAACATAAAAGGGCTGTCAAATGTGCAGTCTTGCAAAGTGCATTCTTTAGATTAAACCAATCTTCTGTTGGTCCATTTGGTGAGAACCTCAAAACCTTATGCTGTGCTTTGACATTACTTTCCTGCATCATGGCCATGTTTTATTGTTGGAGGCAGCCTACTGAGCCTTAATACTGTTGGAGTCAGCCTACTGAGCCTGGCAATATCAAAGACTTGTGTTGTGGTAAGGAGTAACGGTGTTGAGTCCAGTTTGGACAGCCAGACTCTAAACGCCAACAGTGTATGGATGAAAACTGAGCTTCTGCTGTGTTACAGTTGTACTGCTGTGATGGCTTTTTGCTGCATGGGTGAGATCAGCCTGTGGTGAATGTGTCTGGAGCAGAGGCAGATGTAATGTGCCTGAGTGAACTGAAGCACTTGGAAAACCATTGTTGTGCAGTCTAAGCTGGTTGAAAGTCTACTTGTGCTCCTAACTTCTTAATTTTCCTTTGTTCATCTACAAATTTAAATTTTTATTAGTTATATAATTTGTGGGGTTTTTATGAACTTCTCCAGCAGAAATAACTTTAGTAATGAAGAGGCAAAAACGTAGAAACACACAAATTTCACCACATAAATTGCATGCCTTTTGTAGGTCGAGAGTACAATGAAAAATAACTTCTGATCTTGTCAGTCTGACAGAGTCCTTACTCAGTAGTGTGCAGATGGAGTTGTCCTCATAGCACTGTTCCTTCTGCTGCCCTTTCCATTATCCAGCAAAATCCCTTCCCCAGAGTGAGAAAGGTTTTTTTTTTAAAGTAGGGAGACTGTTAGTATAATTGCATTCTGAGTGTGTATTATTGAGGATTTTTATGCCTTAAGCTGGTACTGGTGTGCTTGGTAGTATTTGTAACCCCAGTTCTTAGCCCGTGGTCATTTCAGTAGTGACTATCTGGAGTGTCAAATAGTGGCTGTCTCTGCTGGAGATGCTGTTCTACATAAGTCCATTGCTGGAGCAAGTCATAGAAGTCTTTGGCTCTGGTTTCAGAGCAAAGTATTTTGAATTAGTGTAGTCTGCACCTTGCATTTGGAACAAATGTATACTTTCCTGCTTGCTGTCATCCTCTGCTGGCATAAATGTCTGTGAAGAAGCAGTATCTTAAATGCCAGAATTGTCTGTGTAGCTGAAGTCTGATAACACTTGTATGTAGCATTGATGGGTGTGGTAGCAGAACTCATGCAACCTTATAGTCAAGACAGTAGTGCTGGTTGATGAGGTACGGTCAACAGAAGAATGTATTGGGTTAAGAATATTTTGGTGTGCACTTTCAGAAAATACTTTTTGTTGGCCTGGCTTAATGGAAGTAGTTCACCTTTTATAAAGCTCACTTATTTTGGAGACTAATTTTTTGGTAGTGCAGACATTGAGCTCTACTCAGGCAGCTGAGTTTGCTAAGTTTGTGGGGCAGTATTTTATAGTGAATCATCTGTGTGGTGTTTCCTCTGTCCTCCCATATTACCTTTGCTGGATTCCTGAAGAGCATATTTTATATCTGTGTCCCTCTATCAGAGAACATCCTTTTTCTTTCGGTACTAATTTTGATTTCAGCTAGGTTAGTGTTAAGTTTGAAAGTGTGGTAGTATATACAGCCATGAAAAAGAGCTTGGTACCTATAACGTCAGCCTGAAAGATCATAAAAACATAGTAACTGGTGGTTGATTCCTTTCCTTATGTCCCACAGAAAGAAGGTGATGTTCAGAGCTTCAGTCTTTTTCAAAACGTTTTTGATTATTCTGCTTATATTCAGATGAAGTAGTTGTTCAGCAGTTTCCTTTTCCAAATGCTGTACCCAAGGAGAAACTGAAGTGACATTCATAAAGCTAATAGATTGAGGATCAAAATAAGGGGAAAATGAATCCTTCTCTGTGAATCCAGGAGTTCTTTTGCAGGATGTTGGTGAGCCTAAAATGTGCGTAAAATAATTTTAAAAACCCCAGGAAAAATCCACTTAGTAATAAATAAGATGATAGGGTATTTGGCTCCTGAAACTGTTGAACTACAAGTTTCCTGGGACTGGAGATTGTGCACTGGGGAGCATCATTATGTGACTCTGTGCTGTCTCCTTGACTGCAGGGGAAATGCACGTTTGATCTGACCTTTCTGGCCCATTGTTTTGTTGCTCTATTAGCCTTCAGCCCCGCTTTCTGTTCTGCTGTGATGCTGATACAAAGACTATGCATTTAAAACTACTTGGGGTATTTAATATAAGTGAAATTGTGGCGGTCCTCAGTGGTGCTTTAGGAAGCTGACCTCTGTTTTCACCTAACATTTATGAAAAAGCAAGGCTGAAGGGGGAAAGCTGGGTCAAGCATCTGGACTAGAGTTATCTGGGAAGAGGCTACTTCTGAATATTTGGCTAGACAGTGGTGATATTTCAGTTAGTGAGGTCAGTGCTTGAGGAGGAAACATTCCTTGATACACTTCATGTACTTGAAACATTTCAGTCTTGCTTTTAAGGAAGCTTTCCTCCTCACAGTAGAGACGATGGATACAGTTATACATCTTAATAATGTTACAAAATTTCTTATAAGCTGGGAAAGAAAGAAAGTTCTCAAAAAGGTATTTCAAACAGATAAAAATTTTACTCTAGACAAGATATGTTAAGGTAGAATTTCTCCTTTAAGGTAAGTGTGCAGGATAAAAGTTAACTATAAATGGACTGATAAGCAAAAGCTATTACTTATGGGAGAAGCAAGACTCAAGGCTTTTGCTGATAGTCATTAGGACTGAGAAGATTGCAGCAGTTGAAGGGGTACCCCTTGTCAGATTTTTGCAGTCTGTTTCCATTGTACAGGAACTGTCTCCCACTGCTGATGCTATGGCAGTCATTCCCAAGGGGCACAGAAGCACTGAATAATGTCATTTAAATGGAGCTATTTAAGGCAGTGATGAAATGTGTTGTAGTAGGATGGGGGGAGTTAATTTAATTTCATGGATTGTAGAAGCCCTTCTCTGAAATGCAGCTGTTTACTAAATCTTTGAAGCTCTTCTGGGTTTGTAGGACTGTTCGGAATGACTGAGACCTAGTAGCTAGGTGGATATGGGCCAAGGTTTACATTACAGGCATGGAGGTATGGAGTTAAATGTTAGAGTCCTGTATGTCTGTTCTTGTCTTGTCTTTGTCAAACTTCTTTTCATGGAAACAGAGTGCAACTTTTCCCCCTTGATTTTTTCATCTTGCCTCATATGGTAGTTCTGAGGGTAAATTAATCATTTTCAGGAGCTAAGCTGTCAGGCCCTGTAAATTCCTGTGCATAAAAAATTGTCCTGTACAGCAGTTCAGTCTTGGAATGGAACTTGTTTGCAGATTTTTCTGTTAATTATTTCAGTTACTGTAATTTGAGATGAAAACAAATAAGTCGTCATATGTGACATCTTAAATTGCATTTCTTTTATACAGTCTTTTAACATTAATTTTTAGTGCTGTTATGTGATATTTAAAGCTTTAACAGCTTCTCTCATGCACAATATTTCTATTGAATGACAAGTTGTTTGCACACAAGAGCTTTTTCCTTCAAGTGTTTCTGATCTAAGTTGTGTGAATGTGCCACATACTTGAGACTTTGTGTAAATTTATTATGACTATTTAAAAAATTTGTGCTTTCAGTAAACATTAGAAACCCCTTGTTTAATGTAGAGATTCTTCTGACAGAATACATTTTTAGAAATTAGTGCAATTTGGTGCTTTATCTGTTATTCTGCAATATACTCTTGTGTTGTGTACTTCTAGTAGTTACATAGCCGAACATTTTGACTGAAGGAAACTGAAGAAACACTGCTGCTTTGTCTGAGAATGCTTGGCTGAAAGTAATGAAAGGTACCGAGTCATAATTAGGATGGGAAGGGAAGATGTGAAAGCAAATTGCTTGCTTACGATGAGTGTGACTTCTGTAGTCATAGCTGTATGCCACTGTATGTGCTTCTGAGGAAACAAAAGTTCAACATCTAAACTTTAGAGGAAAGTTCATTTCTTGCATTTAGTCTTGATGATCTCCTAACAGACGAAGAGAAATTTGATTCATGTGTTCTTATGTTAACCTCAAAAATATTTTCCAAGAATTTAAGAGGAAGAGGAAAAAAAGTCATTGCCTCCTTTTATTGAGCATCCATACTACAAAAGCAAATATATCCCAGGAAGCAGATACTCTGCATTGTACAATAAGGCGGCAGCCACACAGGAAAGGTTGGGCTCTTGGCACAGCCCCTAAGGGGAAATGCTTCCTTGAAAGGACCCATTGTTGCTGGGTCTGGGTCTTCAGACTCCCAGTTCTCCACTAGAATGGCTGTGGGTCTCTTGGTGCTGGGATGGGGCATCTTTGCCATCCCCATTATCTAACCATAATAGTCTTGGTTATTTAATCACATAGAAGGGCTGAGTAAAGTTCACGCCTCTTGTGAGAAAGGAGGGTTTCTTTGGAAACAGCCTCGGTGCTCAGCTATTGAGAGCTCACGCTGGGTGTAATGGCGCCATGCCTTACCCAAGGTATTTGGAACAGTTTAACTTTCTCTTCCAAGAACAAACAAAACAGTCTGTGAAGTCTAACCCAAGGGTCTGGTGTACTCTTCCAAGAGACAAAAGAACTAATAAGCATCCAAAATAAATGTATGCTTCGTTGGATTCCCTGACTGTGGGGCAGGTCTTCTTCCCCCACCTCCCCCCCCCCCCACCCCATGGCTGTTAGGTAAGAGATCCAGAAAACTGAAAGGAAATGGGTAAAGACTCTATTTCTGTGAGCCTGAGAGTGGGAGCAAGCTTTGGTTTGGTGCTTGGTGTTTCAGTTGAAAATTTTCATTAATGTGAATAGCTGCTGCTTGAGGTAAGATAAATGAGATGCTGGGAAAGTTAGGTGGTAAAATGCTTGACTAATTGTCCTTGAGATGACCAACAGCTTTCCTAAATTCTCTTCCAACATATCTTCAACTTCTTTATTGCTGCTGTATTAATAACAAATTTCTAAGTGGTCTGAAAATAATGATCTAAAGACTGGTTAGAAAGTCAGTTTTGAGCGTAATATTGTCTATAGTACTTCGTTATCATGATGAATTGGCATGGTGAGTTTATTGTTAGATGTAGAATTATCTTTTCTTAATGTAGCCTGTACTCTACTATAAACATTGCAACTGCTATTAGAGCCTGCAAAAAGTATACTTTACAAAGAATACACTCTACAAATGTAAATACAATTTTGGTTTGGTGATTGTTGGATACAATGGTCTTCCTTAAGCCTAAACACAGAAACAAAAGCTTGTATTATAACAGAAAGCCTAAGATGGGAAGTGATAAAATAGGTATTGAGTGGAGGGCTTTGTTAAAATTTAGCTGGTGTACTTGTAAAATTTCCATGTATTCATTAAACTATTATGTCATTCTTATTGTTAGAGCTTGGTTAGTTGACTAAAGTGTTTGTAGTACAAATTATAACCTTAACTCCTTTCAAAGTGCAGTTGAAGATTTTTGTTAGTATGTCTTACCCAAGCATCTATTGCACATTATGGGGATAACTCAGTATTCCAGGGTTCAGCAAGTTACTGGAGAGCTGGAAACTGCATCAGCTCCCATTTTTGTAAGGTGCATTTCTTAGGGTGAGGCTGCCTCTCAAGTAGAGTATCTCTTGTGTTTGTAAACCACATGCTTGTAAAATTACAGATATGCTCAAATAGTACTGAAAGCTTTACAAGTGCATTACATGTGTAAGCTCATGGTAATGCATATTGAAATAAGAGTCATAAACCTTTTGGTTTTTATGGTCACAAAAGTGTGATAGCCCCAAGCCTTTGGCTAAGTCATGTATCACCTGTAAAGGTGAGTTTCAGGGTGGTCTTTGAGTGACATGGGTTTTATGTTTTGGGGACAGGCAAAGAGGCTCTTGTAGTATCAGGCTTGCCAAGGTGCTGTGGGACATCTCTGGCACTGTGCTGCAGCTCAGACATACGGATTCTTCCAAGTCCAGGGTGCAGCAAAATCCACCGGGCACGCATCATGGCTGTGGTCCTGGGTACCTGCAACAGTGAAGCAGAGTCAGAGAAGCAAAAATGTAGAGTGCAGACATACCTGTGTACAGAAGCTCCTTGGAGACTGAGAATCCAAAAAGAGCAACCTAGAAGCTCTTTCCTTTAAGGAGATACGGAGACTATTGATGAATCCTGATTATAGACTGGTGACAGGATGTCATCAGGTGCATTTTAGCGGGACTATTTTATAGCCATTTATATAGATCTCAAGATTTTTAATTGTAAGTGCATTAAAATGGTCGTTTTTTCATTCTCAATGGCTGCAAATTCTGCCCATCTGTTTCAAAAGCCACCAGTGGAGAAATTTTGGGAAATAATACATTATTTTTATAGATGCTAAAGTAAGATATCTTAGGTAAAAGAAAAGGACTGGAAAGTAAATACAGGTCTCATGTCCAAGCTGGAAATGTTGCACAAGATGGAAACGTTGTGTCCAAATTTGCTTTTTTTGGTGATTAATTTTTAGCATGTGCAGCATATTATGAAATACATTTTGAGAAGAATGTGCCTGTAAGTTGTGGTGGTTTTTTTTTTTTTTTTTTTTTTTTTTTTCTGATCCTTGAATTTGCTTAGCCTTGTGTCAAGGAAAATATTTCAAGGAAAATGAATTTCCATCCTTTTCTGCTAATGGTCAGCTATCACCCAGGCTGAGTTTTCATCTTTCCTAAGAAGTTGGATGTATTTTCAGATGGAATATTTTCATAGAAGATATATTCATTCCTCTTCCTGGCCAGTTACGGTTCTTCCAGTTTGAGTATTTCATCAGTTTTAATTTCATTACTGCTGGTATGGCAGAGATTGAACACTAGTGGTGTTTAGTGTATGTATAGCAATTCTTTTACTCCCTTTTTAGGCCCATTGTATAAATCCCAAAAACTTTTACTATCATATTTGGAAAAAATGGACTGTTTGGTAACTGATCTCAGTACGTGAGAATCTCATGGTACTGTGACAGGAATAACCCCTAGTGGTAAACACTGCCTTTGTAAGGTCTGTTCCCTTGTAGGGTTGATTTCTTCTTGGGATAAATTGTTGAAAGTATGGCTCTGAAGTGAAGGAATTTTGAATTTCTGAGTGACTAAATAATTTTTAACTTTCAAGTTGCAAAAAACCTCCATTTTTTCCTGTGTTTTGGCAGCTACTGAGGATACAGTTGAAGATGACTTTCAAGGTGTTTTTTATTCAGAAATATAGAAAGGCTTTTCATGACATCAAGCTATTTTGACAACAAGAGGGGTAAGGTGGCTCTTAGTGGAGGATGTACTTGTTGTAAATAAGTTCTGAAAGAGGAGTTTTAGTCCTTTAGTAGCCTGTTTGGACCCAGGAGAGCCAGGCGAGTCACTTGCTAGGAGAATAGCTCAGATGTCAGGAATAGGAATCGTGTTCGATTGTTTTCTAGACAGGTCAGTCAGGTTTTTTTTGTTCTTAATTTTCTTCCTGTATTAGTTTCCTTTGTTTGATTTATTTATTGAGAGTGATTATGTAGGGTGCTTAGGAAGATTTACTTGTATTAATCTTTGCACAGAGGTGAATTTGTAGTTTGGCCTCTCTCATGTGTCTCCTGCTTTTTCTGTCTGCCTTGCTACATCTCTTGGTTTGCCTTTTGTGCTCATACCAAAGCAGAGTTGATTGAGTGTTGCCTTGCACAGAAAAGTACCTTGTTTCTGTGATGTTCAAGTAGTGACAATGTGTTCACTTTCTTAGCTTTGTAGCACTCGGTCTCTAAAGGTCTTCTCATCTGGTGTGTGTGATTGCTTCATTATGCTCTGTGATAAACTGCAAAATGCTGAGAATGAGAAGTGCGTGCATTTCTGACCTGCTGCCTTTGGCTCCTCAAAATGAATGTTGTTGTCTTCACTCACAACCGCTGTAAATACAAGGAAGGGTTTGGTCAGAAGCATAGATGCTTTTAGCTGGGCAGATAGTATCAGGGCTTGTGCATAGCCCTGCAAGTGTCTGCAGGCTCCTGGGGAGGCATTTGTTGTTTGAATAGAAGGAGCTGGACCGGGCTGCTGATGCCTGGAAGCGCAGCCTCCGCGCCAGCCCGGCCACAGTCTTGCAATTGTTCGGCCACACTGGAGGGAAGAGGGAAAAAAAAAGCATTCCAAGCAGTGCCAAATTTTCTTTGATATGTTAATCTTTTGATAACAGTTTGAAAAGCCCTTGGAGACTTTTTTTAGATTTTAGACAAAATAGTTCATTTGTCAGGACTTCCCTTGTAGATAGGGTCTCCGTTATTAAGAACTGCCTCGCTAACTCATGGTAACAAAAGCAAGTGCAGAGGACAGCTGCTGGACTGCTTGTTGGTAAGAGAAACTGTTAGTTATCGCAGGAATTTTTACAAAAATCTAAAAAGAATAAAGTAGGGAGTGTTTAAGATACAAATGTGTAAGTTTACTCACGTATTTTAAGCAGACAGATAATAAGAGCATATGCAAAAGTAATAACTTGATAATTTTTTAGTGTTTATCCATACATGGATTTTATTAAAGATTTCAGCTTTAAAAATTATGTTTTAATCTGAGAAATAATGGGGTTTAAATTACCCAGTGGCTGCAGGAGATATCAAAAGTTCCTTCTTTTGGAGCTGTAATTTGTCCAGACTTTATAAAAACTTTCTCTTGAAGCTAAGCAGCTTCCACTTATGTTGAAAAACTGGAAGAATAAACAGATGGCAGCAATGTGTGTATTATTTCATTTTTAAGGATTGTGGAATTGGGACAAATGTTGAGGACAACAAAGGGAAGATTGTCTTTGCTCCCCTCCCAAAAAAATCAAACTCTAAGGGTTTTTAAAACCTTTGTTTTTAAAATTTGCACTGGAGTATTTTACTAATTATGCCAGATGTTAGAAAAATGACTTGAGGTAAGCCTGTAGACCTTCAAAAGCGTGGCTTGGAGAACTCTTCAGGTGTACTAATGGAGACTTGCTCTGGTGCTTTTAGAAGAATTTCCTCAATAAATACACCATGACTTCGCTTGCACCTTTTATACTGTTGCTACAAATGTTTATTTACAAATATTTTGATACAATTGCTTGGTATCCTGGTTGTTACGTCAAAATAGATGAACAAATATGGAGTGGTGTAGTAATTGAGGAAAAGTGCAGCATTTTCTTCATTGTGAAGGATGCATATAGTTTTAAGCTCTGTACACTGCTGTAATTTCTTCAGTGGTCCAGTTTGTGATTTATTTTAGCTCCAAAATAGTATCAACTTCAGTCTGAAGCTGCAGGTGCTGTTCTGCTTACAGCTGTACACTCATCAGGACATTAACAAATTGGAAATGCTGTTCAACTTAATTTTGATGTACTGTGTTTTGCAAAGTTGCAGATTTACTGTTTAAGCTTGTGACTCAAATGTATACTCTTGGAAGTACTTGCAGTTCAGACACTGCTCAGCTGATCTCTAGACTATTTGTTAAATTTTTACCTACATTGTTACAAAATGTTGCAAGTGAATTCATTCTCCCAGTCTCAGTGTCAAACAGCGTTTTCCTTTGCAGACCTTTTTGATACTTCTACTACTCTGACTCTGGAATATGCTTAGCTATATGCTTAGCTATACAATAGTAACTCAGGAAGTAAAAATTATGAGTGGAGTGATATTAACTTTCACCATTTCCATTGGTTATAAGTCTTCTTTCTTTAAAAGGTTGCTATTTTCAATTTGTTAAAAGGGGGTAGAGGATTTCTCTGGCTGTTCACTCCATGGCCAGGGAAAGGCTAAGTGGCAGCCTGTAATGTACATCAGAGGCACATTATATTTGGATATTCCCATTTTCATCTTGTTTATTGCAAGTGGATTTCCACCTCACTTCAGTTTGAGTACTAGTAAAATGTCATACTCTCTCATAGTCTGAAAAGTCCAAGTTTTATATTTAAATCTTTAATTAAATATTTAAAGTAGTGAAATGTTTAATTCCCCATCACATTATAGAAGGAATGAAATAAAACATTATTAGGAATGCAGATTGCTAGTCTCTTCTGAATTGGTAAGATTTTTTCAGTCTGACCAGCAGCCTGAAGTCACCAAAGCAGGCAGCCCTGGAGAGTCCAGGTGGTGTTATTCAACCCCAGCTTTCAGCAGGGCACTGGGAGACAAACCAAAGAACTTATTCATTTGAACTCTTGATGACATGCTTGGGGTGATGGTGTGCCAGAAGGGATGTGATAGGGGGAAGAGTACAGTTCTTTGTTGTGGAATAGGAATCATTTTCCTGACCCATCAACAAAGAAAATATCTCTATAATGCTTTTTAAATTTAGAGGTTTGAATTGGAGTTTAATATGGAAAGTTACCAGCAGTATGTGCCATGTTGAGAATGTGTGGTAGCTGAAGGTTGTTCAGTAAATGAGTCTGTATAAAATAATGCAGATGGAGCTAATGATGTGAGTCAGAAATAGCCTCCTAATTCTCCTCATGTATTCCCTGTCTGATTCTATCCAGCTGTTCAAAGAGCTTACTGAATCACAGGAATTATTGCTGGTGCTGAGATTTCCTTTCATCCTTCTTCAGACCCACAACCTGATGTTCATTCCCAGCAGTGGAACAACCCTAAATGAAGGCAGTTGCACTTCTCTCTCACACTGCCGTGATGTCCCGTAAGGTCCCTGTGCTGACATATTGGCCATATGGAAATCTCAGTTCAGATCCATTGATCTGGAAGCGGTTTGCATTTATTTTTCTGCCTTGTGCTTTCCTGTATGAAGTTCCTGCTTGATATGTCCGTCAAGGTTGCCTGCAGGCACCCTTTTTGATGTTACTGTGCATTATAGCAGGAAAGTGTGTGTTTGTTTAAGAGCACACTAGTTCAAATATGATTAACCTAATAATTCTTTCCTGGAGCTGTGAACTCTATTAGAAGTATAATTCTGTAAATACACAGAACTTTTTCTGGCTGCATGACTTCTTGATTGAAAATGTGATTTGTATGATGTACATAAAGTTGTTTGATGTGATTAATTCAGAAATTGTCCTCAGGAGCTTTCTTAGCAGTCCTGTGTAGATTTAGGACAGATTTTAACTGGTTTTATGTATTATATATGTCTTTCCCAGGGTGGAAAGCTCATTAGTCAAGAAAAGTGGCAATTTAAACAAAAGTGTTGTTAAGAACTTTAATGACTTGTATGGCTTAATTTCCAAATAAATCTGTAGTAAAATTACGGTATAGCAATAGAAAATTTTCAGCTTAACAAGACAAGGGAAGTATGAGCTGATGTTCCAATCAAAGGAGGCAGCTGTTGCCAAGTTAGATTCTTACATTCAGAACAAAATGCCAGCTCTATCAAGCACTCAATTTATGAAGTACTGAGCTGCTTCTCACCTGAGACTCAGCTCTGTGCTGTGATGTGATTCTCTCCTTTGTGGGTGTGTTTCTTCTACTAGGACCTTACCCAGCAGTGGAAATAGATTTCTCAGGAGATCCAGTTTTGGGTAGCAAAGGAAATGTTTCTTGTAGGGTTCCTGCTTCATTTATTGGGTTAACTGGGAAGGAGATGTTAGGATGCAGAAAACATGTGCAGATGTGATGCTGTGGATAAGCTGCAGGAGATGGGAGGAGGGGCCCTTTGGAGCTGGCATTGCTGCTGAATGTAAGTGCATGGATCCAGGGGCTGGCTTTGAGAGGATCTCACTTGGGAGTCTGGTGATTCAGTTTGTGGAAATGCTGGGGAGTTAATGACAGAGAAGTTGATAGTGATTGTACCTCTGGTGCTACCTAATACTAATGACAGCCTGAAAAAGGACAGTTAGAGTAGCTGCTTGTGCTGGGACTTAATACCTGTGGTGGGACTTAATACTTGAGAACTGGGTATAAGCTGTGGTAGTAAGTGCTGTCTTCCGAGAGATTTATGTATGTGCAGTAAATTAAATTGAAGGCTGTACCATGTCGATGCAGAGAATGATAGTTAATCTATGTCTTGGCTATTTAGTGATTTTAATTGCAGTAGTTGTTTGTTCCTGTGCATTAATTATAAATTGTATACAATTAACATATACAGAGGTGCCCAAATGAAAGTTAGATGCAGTTTTAATTTCAAAAATTTGGCTTTTTGACATGGTACTTTTGATTTTACTTGCTTATGTGGTGAGGAAGATTCTGATAAGCCTCACAGTGTTTTGTAGCCTTTGTTTGTAGTTTTCCCCTTTTGAAGTAGGGATCTGTGTGCACTACATTCATCTCATAGACAGTGCCATATCTTTTCCATGTGTTTTCTTATTCATGAAAATTGTGATCATAATCTATCCTCAGAGCACTTCTCAAGATTAGCAACTGTGAGAGATTTTGATGCAAACTGAATAGAAGAGGAATTGGAAAGAAGGGGAAAGACTGGCCAGAAAGCGTGTCTTCATTTAGCAATAATAAACTGAGGACTAAACATTTTTAAGGATGTATTTATTCTTCGGCTCATATGAGAAGTGTAGGTCTCTGGGGTACTGTGCTTTTCAGAGAGCCTGACTTCTGAAAGCATCTGATTGGAGCTATTACATATAGAGTGATACAAATGTGTAACATTGACCTACTTTTAAGCTTTTTTTTTTTTTTTTTTTTTTTTTTAAAAAAAACAGGAGTAATTTACATTTCCATCATGAAGCTTGTAGAATGTACCAAAGCCAGCTTGCTGCATGTAGAATGTAGCCAAGTTAAATTGGTACAAGCTCCTTGCCCCTCTTTTAAAGCCTGATGTTTCTGCAGTATTTCACTTCTTTTGTCTGATGTTCAATCATAAAGCTTTATTGACCTCTTTGGATAGTTACTGCTAGAAACTAGTTAACAGTGCAAATTGAAGATAAATACTAATATTTTGTCAGTGTTGTGTTTTATGTATGCACTTACTGAAAGAAACTTGAAGTGACCTAAAACTTTGGTGTAAAACCAGTAATGTTGCTTCAGTTTTTAATTCTTGTCTTGTTGAAGGTCTTCCATATCTCAAGTTGAGAAGTTCCATATCAAACTAAACATGGAGAAAGAAGAAAAGAAATATGTCAATAAAGCAGAGGAAGATGAGATGGTAATGAATTTTGTTAATCTGTTTTTATACAATGAAAGAAACACATTTTCAGGTTTTTCTATTTAATGGGGGAGTATTGCATTGGGAAGTGGATTGTTCAATTTAAATCAATTTTATAAGATTATCCTTGGCAATATTTTTTTGGTATTAAGAAATTAGTCTTGGAATAGGAAAGTTTTTTGTTAAGGTCAGTCCAATAGATAACACATTTTGGCGCTTAACATTTCTACTTTTACACGTGAAAATGGAAACAAAGTGAGTTGTGTTTTGATTTTTTTAATTATTACTGTTATTTTGTTGTTCTTTGGTTAATTGGGTTTTTTTCCTACCAAATCCTGGAGATTTTTTGTTGTATTTTAAAACAGGTTAATACTTTATAATGTGATTCGAAGCAATAAGCTTTGACAGGAAAGTACTAGCAGCTAATCTTACAATTTCTAGCCCACTTGGGGTTCATAAGGATTTTTCTAGTCCATTTGGTAGGGATTATGTAGGGATTTTTGTTTCAAAAAATTATAGGTTTCTGTGAAATGAAGTTCTTGTTCTGTCCTTGTGCACACTGCTAGGAAAAGTAGTTCTTCACTAGACAGCTCCAATACAGAAAGTAAGCAAATGCACTTTAGAACAGGAGATACTTATGGCCTGATCACTAAAATTAATATTTTTTTCAGAAATAATTTTATTTTGTCATAAAAAGAAGCATTAACTTCTCTCACTGTCTTTCACTCTCCTGTTTTATTGCTGAAGCATGTTTTGGGGGTAAGAAAGAGTGGTTTTTATTTCTGCTTTTTGTCATCAGAGAAGGTGGCAAAACAAACTTGAAAAGCCTTTTCTTAAGAAAGGAGTTTAAACAATTTCTAACACTGTTTAATGAAAAAAAAAAAAAATCCAAGAAATTCATGTCAATATGAACAATGGGTGGGACTCAATGGGAAACTTCATTGCCCTTTTACTGCAGGAAATATAATCTAATGATGTAATGTGAAACTCAGGAATGTAACACAGTGTCCAGTAATTCAGTAATTTATTTTCTGTTCCTGGCTGTCATCAAGTGAAGTTGGTGCTTGCACATGGAATACTTGGGATTTTTTCATGGGAGAAGGATTTTTGTAACCAGCACAAGTTACAAAACCTTTGAGTGTGGTTTGGAGTTTGTAAAGTCTTGTTAAATGGCAGGCAAAATAAGCAAAATTCTCTACTAAAAGTGATGTTTGACATATTTAGGGCCTTTTTTAGAATGTGTGAATTTCAGCCTGCAGTAGTAATTCATAACTGAATGCTAACTAATCAAATGCTATGTTATAAAATCAGCATTTGACAAAACCGCACGCTTTTGCTCTTAAATGTTCAGCTGACTTGTGCTGTGTCATGGTCAAAAATGTTGTTCACTGAGTTAAGGCAGGTTGTATTGCAACCTCAGTCCTTAGGGAGCAGTGCAGAGAGGAGACAGTCTTGCAATGAAATGTTTTACACGGCGTGGATGATCTGCCTCTGTCAGGCTTTTATTGATGTTTGTATTTCTGACTAAGCAAAACAATGTTCCTTTTTGCTTCTGTAATGTATTAAGTGTTTCAAATCTTTCCTTCCCCTAGAAAAGGAAAAAAAAAAAAAGAGGAAACGGCTTTGAAATTTTGTTTGCTTTAAATTTTGTTTGCATGTTATGAAAAATTAATGTTGGCATCCCGAGCCACGGTAATTAAGAGAGCCATCATTATTTGTTTCTGCTTCCATGCAGGAGATCTATGGCTATGATCTGTGTCGCTGGAAGTTGGTGCTAGTTACCATAGGAGTGATCTGTTCTGGTGGCTTTCTTCTCCTCCTCCTCTACTGGATGCCCCAGTGGCGTGTGAAAGCAACGTGCAAAAGGACTGCGCTTAAAGACTGTGAGGTGGTTCTGCTGAGAACAACTGTAAGTGCACAGGGGATGTGCTTCTCCCTGCCTGCAGTTCCTCCTGCTTGCTGGAGGCCACCAGTCCTTGCCTTGCAGTGTAGACATGACTGTGTTTTCCAGCAGTGCAGAACGGTGCTCCTGGGGACTGTGTGCAGCTTTGCTGCCTGTGTGGGAAGCCTGGCAGCTGTTTGCAGTGGGCATAGTGAATAGTCTGTCTTTCAGTTTTAAGAATCAACTACATGAATGCTGTTGTCATCAACAGTTGCAGAACAAATACCTTGTTCATATAAGCTGAAACATCCTTTCCTTGTTCAGCAAAGATACATTTTTTGAAGTAAGGTGTAACTGCTGACCCAAGTGCAAAAATAAGCTTTTGGAATTGTGGAAAGAAAATTATTCTTAAGGTAGCTGATACTAACTTGGAGATACGTTCTGTAATTCTATATGGGCTCTGCTAATCTATGATTTTGCTACAGCTATTGTAGTAAAATGCTGTTTAAATGCTCTTTCTGCTAACTAATTTTTCCCCCTCTTTTTAAGGATGAATTCAAGATATGGTTTTGTGCAAAGGTTCGCATTATGCCTTCCTTGGGAGCCAATCCTTTACAGAATCCTAAGCCTATCATGCACAAGGTTTCAAATGGCCATGCTGTTCATTTCTCTGAATCTCCTGCAGAAGAAAATAAAAATGATTTGAAAAAATATTTGCCTGTAAGTAAACTTGCAATACTATGCTGGCTAATTCTCAAGTATCTCAAATACTATTGATAATAAACACACACAGCACAGCACATGTGAGCTACTACTTTTGTTTGAAAGGCTAACTCATTCGTTGGGTGGAACAAAAATCTCCTCAATAACCTGTTACTGGAAATTGTGGAAAGCATGAAAGATTATGTTGAAAGAAAAGTATTCATTTTTCAGTGAAGCTTTTCTAAATTCATTGTCACCTCTCAGAATAAAGTCAGTCAGAAAAGAGATGTTAAGTGGTAGCAGTTTAACATCTACATTTTGTTGCCCTTACAGATTCGTTATTTCACGCATCACAGTGTGAAGTATTTTTGGAATGATTCAGTTCAAAGTTTTGATGTTGTGCGGTAAGAATAATTTTCTGTATGTGTTGTGCTTTGAACTGCATTTTTTAAAAGATAAAATAGCATGTTAAGAACATGCTGAAAATTTGTGTTATTTTCTGACCAGCTGTCTTAGCTCACTGACTCTTTGTTTGAACCACAGTGAGGCCAGGGAGATTTTAGCTCGGTACAAATTTGGAAGGAAGGTGTTTGTTGAATCTGCCTTTATCAAGTGTGATTTGTTTAGGGTGGTAGACTGCATGCCTCTGCAGGCTTTTTTGCCTGTTCTTGGAGTGTTACTTGAGAATCTGAGCCCTTGCTCATAGACAGTAGTACTTCTATGAACAGTAGTACTTCTACACTCAAAAACTTTGCTTATGGTGGAATAACTTAGGTTTTTTGTGTTGCTTAGCTAGACCCAAAAGGAGTATCTAGGAAGAAGGGGAAATCACCAAATACCTTTTTTACTCATCTTTGTGTAGGTCTGTTTCTACGTTTTAGTTCAGCTGAGCTGGATCCGGTCCATCTTTTGTTACTCTTTAGTAACAGAAACAGGTCAATTGCACTGATAAAAAATGTCTTTTAGTGGGCAGCAATAGCTTGTGATGCACTGTATTTTCTTTTATCTAGCAGCACCGTTGCATGATGTTAGGGTTGAAGAAGAAAGCTTTTCTTTCTGTCCTAAGGGCAGCTCACAGTGCCACAAGTTAAATGAGCACAGACTTCTCAATTTTTTTGGCAACTGCCCATTAAAATAATAAATTCAGATCAGAAATATAATCTCTTTTAAACTTAAACCAGTGTTCACTGCATTGAACCATCATGTGGAGATTTTTTTTTCCCCAAAATAAGTGTGTCCAAATAATATGGAAAGTTATCAGCAATGAAAACAATTTTAAGAAATTATTATAGCACAAGCAGTTCCAAAACTGAGCAGTCATCATCTGGGAGGGTGGAAATGCCTCAGTTCAGGAGTAAGGAATTAAAAGCTTTCTATGCATTTTTTGTGTTAAGCCTCCCATGAAATACAGTTGTGCGGGTAGTGACGCTCATCATTTTGCATTTCAGGCTCCTGTTTTCATGCCTATAGTGCTCCTAATTTAAACTGCTCAAAGGGAATAGTTCCCACAGATGAGATTAAGAAACTGTGCTTGTATGTTAAGAACAGGTATTGGAAAAAAATAATATGACTCTATGTGTTTAGAAAAAAATGTTGTTCCTTAGCATTAAAGCAGTGACTTGAAACTTGGCATTTGTGGCTATTTGACTGTGCCTTTTGATGTTCTTGTGATAACTCAGCCAATTTATAAGCCCTGGAAAAATCTCAGATATGCCTGTGAAGTTATGTGGGCATTTATTCAATCACATTCTTGCTGATAAGCCAAACTTTCATTTGTTTGATGTATTAGCCATGACTGAGCCTGGCCACTTGTTTAGTCAGGTACAGTAGCTGAGCTGGACAGGATTACTTAGCTATTGAATAATAAAGAGGAGAAAGAACTGGATCTGAGACATACTGGATACTATTAAAGCACTAAGTCACTTTTCCACAAGGTCAGATAAAAATGCCAGTTTGTTACAACTTTTCTCTAAAGTGTCTGGTCATGTAGTGAAGTACTAGATAACATGTGCGAAATATCTGAGCTTGTGAATGATAAATATTCTGAGAAGAAGACTCGAAAAATTTGCCCTTCTCCAAGATACTTTTTCTTATTCTGCTCTTCAGTTTATATGTATAAACCAAAAAATTGATATTACCTAATAACGTGGTAGAGAATCAAGTTAATATTTATAAAGAGACAGTGACTTTATAGTAAAGCCCTTAAAGCAGGCAGCAAGCTTGTAGCTGTGATCTTAGCACAACACTGCGTCATGAAGAGCATTCACTTTGGGCTGCCAGTGATGTAAGTACTCAGAGACAGAACAGTTTGATCACATAATGAAGGGCTTAGCACAATACAGAAGAGGGGCAAATTAAGATTTCTTGGGCAACTAATTCAGTTATGAGAGTTTGAGTTTCATATCATTGTTCTTTTTATATTACCATAATATTAAGATCACTGTTTCAAACACAGGAAATGCAAGTGTAATTGTTCTTGGACTAAGTCAGACTTGATCATAAGGCCAAAGAGGATGCAACTCTGACCTTGGATGTCTGTTTTGTTTTAGCTACTGTCAACTGAATTTCTGAGTGGGTTGATGAGTGCTTGATATAATAAACTCTGCCCACAGGGATTATTTTTTTCTTCTTAATGCCCTGGGAATTCAGTCTGTAGCAGTAGTGTAAAAAGCAGAGAATGCTGTGCTAGAAGCTCTGTCTTTGCATGGGCATTGCACACATACATATTCATATTTGCATATAGAGCACCTAAATTTAGGACCCTCCTAAATCCACTGTTACATTTCTTTTCCTATGGGAAAAGAAAAATGATTCATGATAGAGAGGAAAGACACTGCTATTAACAGAGTTTTGTGTATTTTTTAATCTAAAATAGTATTTTTAAAATACTTAAAAATGTTTAGAGATAAACCTTGTAACCTAGGGCCAGGTTAACACATAATTTTGATCTTCTGTTCTTGTACAAGCAGTTGGTGGAAATGTGATACTAGGCTTTGCAGTAGTGAGGATATTTAAAGCTTTCCCTCTGTTCTAGGGACTGGAAAAACTGTTACTAAATATGCACAATAAAGAGTTTTTCTTTTTTTCCACTGGGACAACTCCGAATCGTTTTTGATAGATAACTTAATAGATACCCAATATAAAAATAATAGATATCCAATATAAAAAACATTCAAGTATAGTGCTGGTTTTGTTATGGCATCTGTGAAAACCTTTTGGAAGGTGACGATATTTTCCTGTGCATCTGAAGTATGTCCATGAGAAACTGCCTGGATATTGGGCAGCAAACATCTGATTTACTGAGTTTAATTATTAACACAATCCCATAGCTGTAAACATAATGATGTTTAAGTGTTTCTGCATGTGTGCAGATTTCCTGAAGCACAGCATTGGCTTTCACAGCATGTGGAGAAGTCCTGTGAAAATGAGTCTTCTGGTGATAAGAAAGAACCGAAAATGTAGAATGTATTTTTGCTAGTCATCAATAACATTGTGATAGTAGGATGCTGCAAAATAGCTGTGGTATAGATTTATTTAATGAATAGATTAATAATTATTTCTAAAATACTTCCATTACTGCTTAAAGTCAAATGAAGATAATTAAACATTAATCCACATTGATTTCATATAATGTTTTATAAAACTTGCCTGTTTTTTGAAGGCCTTTGAATAGTACTTATGCTAGTATTATCCTTCATTTTTTAAGTGTCTCCATTTTCATTGGAATAGGTATGACTATCCTACAGAGTAAGATATATCAACAAGAAGATTGCTTTTAATGTGTCATTGGCATTTCCAGTTGTGACAAAAACAGCTAAGAACGCATTAGTCCATAGATTTTGTTGTTTTATAAAATAGTGTATAGCTCTTGGCAAAGACCTAGCTCTTTTGAGTCACTGAAGACTTCATTTTATGTATCAGTTTTCTTAAATAACTTATTGACTTTTCCTTTATTTAGAGGTCTAGATGAATCTACCTTCTGCTCTGCAATTCATAACGAACACAGCACAGGACTGACAAAGGGAATGCATGATTACAGGTAATATTGCAGTAGTATTTTAGGGAAGAATTGTTTATGTTTCATTACCTATGCTCGGAGTGTTAAAAAGCCCAGAAGACAATTGAGTGATCAGTGTCTGATTTTTTTTTGAAAATGAGACCTTCATACAGGTTGAAATATGGGAGCATCTATTTGCTTATCAATTCATCTTCTGATAATTTGTGTCTTATTCTAATATAAAAGCCTTTCCCCTCAGATAATTTTAAGAGCTTTTTCATGTCACTGTCATTTAACCAGCTCTGGTCCCATCAGAGCTTGGTTTCTTGCTCCTTCTTTCATGATGTGCCTTTCTTCGTTCTTAGAATAAAACTAAGATACAGGACCTTGAAAGGTGTTGTACTGCAGGGTAAGACTGAACACTTCTTTAAGCTTAGGTTAATGAGACTCACATACTGGCTTTCAGAATGAATATTTAATAACATTGGACCTATATACAGTTTACAGAGAAATCTTGTTATGAAAGAATCTAAAAAATAAGATACAGTTTAAATTGAAGTATAAAATTATCTTTGTATTGGAACATCTCACTAGGTAAATGTTTTTTTTTTTTTTTTTTGAAAAAGCATTTTTTGAAACTATGATAAGTAAGAAGAGAATCGCAGATTTAGGGACATATTATGCTTTATCAGATTAGTGGAATTACTTTGACATCAATAAGACTCCTAATAAAAATATTAACACTTTTTTTTTTTTAATGCAGAAAAGCATTCTATGGAGTAAATGAAATTGCTGTGAAAGTGCCTTCCATTTTTAAGCTTCTGGTTAAGGAGGTAAAATCTTTTCTTTAACAAATTAAAGAAAAAAGCTATATAA
The DNA here is from genome assembly GCF_015227805.2 of Hirundo rustica. Taxonomy (NCBI): domain Eukaryota; kingdom Metazoa; phylum Chordata; class Aves; order Passeriformes; family Hirundinidae; genus Hirundo; species Hirundo rustica. The sequence continues at coordinate 13,789,758 of NC_053459.1, forward strand.
TTGAAAGTTATTTCTAGTCCAATGACTATAGACTGTTGTAAACCTTCCCCTAGAGCCCAGCATTGTAAAACAAAATCATCTATACAAATTTTTTGAGCTCTCCAACTCTTCTTAGAGCTAAAGATCAAAGAGGCCTCAGCTATAAGCTCTCCAGAGTTCACAGCCTGGTGCCTTAGTAATGACATTAGAAAACCTGTCAGAATTCTTTGAAAGGGTCAGCATCTTATTTATTTTTTGTAGTTAATTTAAAAAATAAAATGATTTGGGTTCTCCATGAGGAGGCCAGGATTGTATATTACAACATATGCAGCAAATCAAATGTGGTGTTGTATATACTTCTGTTGGATTTTTTCCATTTTCCATGGGTCAGGTGGATTTGAATAACTGGTCTGTTAATCTTGTGCTATAATAATGCATAGTACAAGTTTTGAACAAAGAAACTCTCCAACCTGATCTAACAGAGTAAGAACTTGAGATGTCAGGACATTTATTAAGAATAAATAGAAAATAATATCCCAATTGCTTTAAGAATTATCACTTAAGGTGCATCAGATATTCCCATTACCTTGTTTTGAGGTGTAGGGGAAAGTGCATGCAGTCTTCAAAGTCTATATTTGTGTATTATTTGAGTGAGAATTCTGCTTTTGACAGGCTGAGGAGGTAGTGAAAAAAACTGATCATTTTGGCAAACCAAACAAAAATCATGTATAAAGAACTGAAACTGTGTTCTCCAGGGGAAGATAATTTCAGCTTTGTTCTAATGGAGAACCCATGTGACCTTCTGGTGTAACTTGAATGTTCTGTCACTCTTCTAGGTTCTCAACCCTTTTTACATTTTCCAGTTGTTCAGTGTGATATTGTGGATCACTGATGAGTATCACTACTATGCATTAGCAATTGTGATTATGTCTGTAATATCCATTGTTAGCTCACTCTACACCATTAGAAAGGTAAGTTCAAAGAAAATGGATGCATCTTTTTGGCTTTTTACTGATTGCCTTATTTTGTTGTGAGATTGCTTACAAATATTTAAGAATTTTTCAGACTTATACAGGTAGAATATTGTTACGTATTTTCCCTCTTTGAGCTGAAAGAATTTGGATTTATAGTTTTCTTTGAGACCTTTGCAGACTTTCCATGCTGGTGAATCTATAGGTTGGCCTCAGATAACAGAAACACTACTTTGTTTAAATAAAACCCAGACATAAGATTATGTACCAGGTTTTATTAACAGTAGTGATTCCATCTTGCATTGTTTCCTTGTTTGAAAAAGCCCTGCAGAACTGAGCACCAGTGAAACATATATGAGTTGTTAAACTGGTGATTCAGTTTTCTCTGTAGACTTAGCTGATGGAAATCAAAGTAGTAATTATCCTTAAATTGCAATCTCTGAATTCAGACCAGAGGAAAAAAAAACCACAAACAACTTCTACCTTAATTCAAGTTCATACAGCTACTGCAGCTTTTACTTTTGTGTGCTGATGACCAAATGATTTTATAAGATTTTGCATGACAGTGTATGTTTGCTTCCAGAATGCTAAAACTTAAAAGTAGGAGTCTGTACAGATTGATGTTAAAAGTAGGAGCCTCTACAGATTAAGGCACTCAAACTTTATTTGCCCATAAGTTTTCTGAGCTATGTTCAAGAGAGTGTTTTGAGTAGCATTTTGTTGTTAAAGAATGATAGTAGAGTATCTCATAGGATGTGTAGGATGTGCATTTAGTAGAAGACAAGCTGTGCTTTTGAATAATGAGCTTTTCTCCCCTTTGCAGCAATATGTTATGTTACATGACATGGTAGCAGCTCACAGCATTGTAAGGGTTTCTGTCTGCAGAGGAAACCAAGGTAAATTTCACAGGTGGCCTGGAAGGCTGAATTTAAGTTGCTCATGAAGTGTGAGTGCAAAGTAGGTCTGCATCTGTTCTTTCTTTGATCAGCTTGAAATGCTTGCATTCCTAGCAAAATTGCATCGGAAAAGAAGTTCTAAGTGGAATTTAGATAGTGTAATGTGTTCAGAGTTAACCTTCTAGGTGCTATTTTCCGTATCAGGTTTGTTCTAGATTAGATGCTTTTCCTATTGCTGTTTCTCATACTCTACCATTCCACTTAGGTAATAGTCAGTCTAGTTTCTTTCCTGACTTAAAGATGCGCATGTGTTGGGTCTCCATAATAATTTATTACTCAAAAAGGGCTGCAGGATGATTTCTGAACTTCCCCTCATTTGGATACCACAGCAGTTAAAGGTGTGATATCCAAAAGATTGTGATGCATGATACTGTTTTTAAGACATACATTTGTGTTGGACTCATGTCTTTATACTGAAGTTGCACTGCAGCTAGTCATTAATATCTTTTGTATAAGCTTGATTCCTTTCATTTGTCATGATGCACACTGTCCATGTGCTCTGGAACTTATTCTGTGGTGGAATTGGGATTTATCAATGGCTTTTTCTGTATATTTTTAAAATCTGTTCATGCCATTAATAAAATGAAGTCTTACTTCATTTTATTAATAGTCTTACTTGTAACCACCTGAGTCTTGGATGTGAGGATCTTTATCAAGTTTTATAGAGGGTTTATTTTCAAGTAAACTTGTTTGTGTTCTAACATTCAGAAATAGAAGAAATCCTTTCCACTGACCTCGTGCCTGGAGATACCATGTTGATTCCATCCAATGGGACAATTATGCCCTGTGATGCAGTGCTGCTCAGTGGTACTTGCATTGTAAATGAAAGTATGCTAACAGGTAAAGTAAATTTGATACACAGTGCTGCATGGCTAAAAGTATTAGTTTATACCTGTGTGCGTGCTTACTTGCAGTATGTTTTAGCAGAAGTGGATATGTTTATTTTGTTTGAAATGTGTATGTTCTTAAAATTAGACATATTCTGAAGTACTTAGGTACTTGTGTCCTGCTTATCTGCAACAGCTACCTGATACTACTTGGAAACTGCAAAAATGAGTGATTGTTTCTTGTTAAAAAGATTTCTTCTTGTTAGTTTGTCTTCCTGCCTCTTGACTTGGTGTTCTCAGTGCAGATGGAATTCTGAAGCCTGCTTCTTCAGAAAATTTTTGCCCAAGCTTTTTTACCTTTTCCAAAAATGAAAGTAGTGAGTAGAATGTTCTACTGTATTTAAAACCACAAATTATTATCTCAAGTAATATTCTGCATATGCTGAAGCCTGGGATCTGATGTATTTAAAGGACAGCTTCAGTGGATAGACTTTTTGTTATTCTTAGGATAATCTGTCCAAATTGACAGTGTTTAGAAAATTGTAGTTCAGAGATTGTGTGTTCTATCATGTTCAGTTTTTCTGAATATATTTGATCTTCTTTCTGCTGCTAGCAACTGATAAAAATTGATTGCAGCCCTAGCTTGAGTGCAGTTGGCCATGAAAGAAGCTGAGAATAATTTTCTTCAGCTTCTAGTTTTTCTGAGTAGAGATGGGGTAACGCTCTTCAGCAAGAGAAGGAGGCTTGTCCTGCTTTTTAATGAACTGTGTTTTACATCCATGTGACTTGAGGTAAGGGGCAGAAAAGCTCTGTAAGGAATAGAGTTGCATAGCATTTAGGTAAGGAATCTGCTGAGCTGAGGCTAATAGGTGAGAGATTACCTAATAACATGCTGAAGGGAGGATTACTGCCATAAGTCTGCCTGTGTGCAGGTGAAGCGATGTTATATTATTCTACTTGTAGTTGTGAATGAAAAAAAAGTCTGTGTGTCTCTGATCTTGCTTAGAGACTTTCTTTATTTCCTTTAAGGTGAAAGTGTTCCTGTCACAAAGATTAATCTGCCGAATCCTTCGGAATATCCAAAAGCAGTGGGAGATGAGATCTACAGCCCTGAAGTGCACAAGCGGCACACGCTGTTCTGTGGAACCAACGTCATTCAGACCCGCTTCTACACTGGAGAGTTGGTCAAAGCTCTGGTAGTGAGAACAGGTATTGATTGTTCAATTTATCCCTTGTTAATGTACTACTTCTGTTTGTAGGTGTGGCTGATACTGCTAAGCTTGGGTAAAGGAATATACTCCAAATAGCTTGATAAAAGTCTTAAAACAATAATAAAACTAGGTGGTGGTCAGAAGATTAACAGTTGGCAAGCAAGAAAGTGAATCAGTCTTCAGCATCAATTTAAAATTTACTTGAATATGTACTAGAGGATTTTTTGTAGTGTGTTGGTTGAACTGCATGTGCCTCTTGGAAAAGCTTTGGGTGGGTAGTGGGGACCAGCTGATTTTAGCAGTCATTCACAATGCCAAATATTGTTCTTTACCTATAGTTATTTCAAAGTATATAACATTTGCTTAAAAAAGGAGTTTGATCTATCTACAAAAATGCTAATTCATATGTTAGAGATCTGGAGTTAAATAATACAGACACCAGTTGCACAAGCTAATACAATTGTGGGATTCTGCTTTACAAAGGTCATCTTAAGAAAATTATCACAAAATAAATGAATGTGAGCTATAATGCAAGGTAAAATAGAATTAGATAGAAGAAATTGGACTGCATTGATTAGACTGCTGCTTAAAGCAAGGTTTCCAACAAATGACTTCATCCTAATTTGCTGCTTCCTACTCTGGTGTATTCTTTTCCCCTTCTGTTGCTGTGCTTTAGCAGTAAAAGTTCTGATTTTTCGTTTTATTCTCTTTCTTGAGGCTTTTCTTAGTCTTTTCTTTCAAAGAGGTATTTTCCTTCCCTTGAACACATCTGCCCTTTAAGAATATCCATCTCAACTTGTTTTGTTTCTTACATAAATTTCATGTGCTCAGCTGGTGTGCATGTACAGCAGGGTGAGCCCAAGCAGTAACAGAAATGAACTGGTGAAAGTGTGTTGCTTCTGCTGTGCAGGAGGGATAGTACTTTTTGTTTTGAAGTCTCATTCCACGGTCTGTAACTCTTACAAGGAGCATTGCAGTTGCTCCCAGCATGCTGAGTCTTACTGTCCTGACTTTGGAAGTTGTGTTTGTAAAGTGTTCTTTGCCCATGGCAGGTCCGAGTTAGCTCCTGTTGTAAACAGGATGAATTCAGCTCTGTGGGCTTTATTCAGGTTTTATGTATGGACAAATGTGGTTTTCCTGCTGTGGCTATGTATAGAGAGAAGCAAAGTGATGCAAAACACTCTGTTCTTCCTGTCACAGGAACAGTTTTTAGGCAAGAGGGAATTTCCCTCTCCACAGAACAGGATAGATGTCAGCACTTGCAGCTTTTTGCTCCTAAGATGTCTGATAGTAAGAACTAAAATAATTCTCACACAGTGAAATACAAGTAAAAATCCCTTTATATTAGGGAGGGAAATGCCACAAAACTGAAGGTTTTAAAAACCTAGTCCTTAAAAGATCTAAGAGAACAGAACTCAATATGGTTGTCTGCAAAGGCTTCTTGTCCTAATCTTGTCATAAACCAGGATATAAGATTGATCTGATGGGATTATACTCACATTATTCTTCAAGTTAAGCCTTTAATATGTTTGATGTTACAGCTGAAATACACATAAAACAGTGTATTTCATGTCTTTCCTCCTAAAACTCAGTTGATGGATGTCGTTGTGGCTCCCATTTGTAATTGAAAAGAATTCAAAACTGGTTATGTTGCTTTAGAGAGCAGAATTGTCCCCTAAAGTTATTTGTATATCCAGTGTGTTCCAGAGACACCCCATGAGGTTTTCATTTATTGTTTTATCCTGATGTTGCCTATCCTATGTAGCTACAGAACCTTCTGCACCATAGGGGGAAAAAAAATAGAAATTAGTTCTGATTTTTTTTTTTTCTTGTTGACTACTTTGTTGAATTACAAAGCATTCATTGCTAAATACTCAAGTACATAGAGACATGGTGAACTTCTCTGAACAGGCACATGGTTGATATTCTGCAGTAGCAAATTCAAAGCCTGGAGGCTTCATGGCTTTTCATCTTGTGATAAGCTCATCCACTTCAGGAGTGATCCCACAGATGCTCTGTTTTGGTAGAATTCTCTATGCTAAATGTCCAGGTGGAGGGCTCAGCCTTTGCTGTGGTGGCTTGCAGACTGAGACGCTGTCAGGGAGCTGTCACTAATGCCAGAAGACCTGGCATTGACATTGAGGTTGTAGTAACAGACTTTGAAATCTAAACAGATGGAAAATGTTTTGGGCACACAAACTTGGGCATTAACGTTGGCCTCTTCAAACATCAAGGCAAAAGTTCAAGTAGGACCTTGGGATATCTGTTGGTTGTTCAACTGTAAGACCTTTAGAAGGGTAGTCTCCTAGTTTAGTTGTCAAAATGCCATCAGGAGGTGACTTTCTCCAGGAGATGACTCCCTGCACTGCAGTTTTTTCTGAATCTTTCATTCTGGCTCTCAAGAGACCTTATGGAGACTTGCCATTTAAGTATGAAATGTTGGACTCTGAATATCTTAATTTTCTTTTTTGCGAGGACTGGCTTAATCAGACAATAAATATACGCGCTAGCTCTGCATTGTGAGGAACAAAATGCAGTACAACAAACTCTGCCAGGCCAAACCATGTGAGGATTTGCTGCTGCTGCAGAGGAGGGGTTTGTTTGCATCAGCTGCATGTCCTTGCCATAGGAGAGAAGCCCTTAGTATGATGTGCACATATATTTTTAAAGCACTTTAATTACAGTATTGCAAAACATTTGCTATGAATATTGAGAAACAGTTGTGAAATTAGTAGCTTAAGGGTTTTATTGAGGTTTTTAATATATTTGAATAGGTTTGCTTTGTTTGTATTTTTAATAACTTACTCCTTTTTTATTTCTAGGCTTTAGTACTGCTAAAGGACAGCTTGTTCGTTCCATACTGTATCCAAAGCCAACTGATTTTAAGCTCTACAGAGATGCCTATTTGTTCCTCCTGTCTCTGGTGGTGGTGGCAGGCATTGGGTTTCTTTACACAATTGTCAATAGCATCTTAAATGAGGTATGTTTTAATTTCTGGTCCAGAACTACTTTATTTTAGAAGAGGGTGACCGTGACTTTCATTGCACTTTAGATGATGAGAAACAATTTGATTTAAAGTGGATATTTTTATGCTCTATTTTGTATCAATGAAATGAGACAAGGTTACTGAGAATAAATTTCAGAAGTAGAATTTGAATACTTTACAGAGAAATTTGAGTTTTCCTTGATTTCTCTTATCTCTAATTTCTAGATTTTTGTCAACGTTATATGTAAGTTTGCCATCTGACTTATATACTGTTAGAAGAACTAGGATACACCACATCTAAAACATGCTGCAGGCAAAAAAATCCTTATCAAGGAATAACGTGATAACTGTTAAGTTTGTTTGGTTTGTTTGTTTGGTTTTTTTCCTCTTTAAAAATTTGCATTATTCAGCTAATGTTTTAAAGTAATATACTTCCAGGGGGAAAAGTGTGAATTTGAACTTATGGGTTGTGGATAATTTAGGACTGGATTATTGTGGTTGCTGATGGTGGGTGAAGATTGTGATAAATTTCTGGGCAATCCAGAACACACTGTACTGGGGAAAACAATGTGTGGGTTTTGCCCACGTCAGTGGGAGAGTGAATCTGTAAGCAGTGAGCTCTTGTTCATTAACTCTGACCTCTGTTGCAGGTTCCAGCTCGTACCATCATCATCGAGTCTCTTGACATTATCACTATCACAGTGCCTCCAGCACTCCCTGCTGCTATGACTGCTGGCATCGTTTATGCACAAAGAAGGTTGAAAAAAATTGGCATCTTCTGCATCAGCCCGCAAAGGATAAATATTTGTGGCCAGCTGAATCTTGTTTGTTTTGATAAGGTTAGGTGAATTTTGAAACCTTGCTGCCTGGAGGGGCATTGTCTTAGAAAAAGGAGCTTGTATAGACAAAAAAGGAAAAATAATTTTTCATTTACGTTAGATCATTTGTGATCTGTTAGCTTCCAGGTATTCAGTGTTTACCATCTGTTAACTCTAAATTTAATCTTCTCTAAAAAGATGTTGTTACTGAGCTGCTTTCTTATCTCAAGACTCCCAAGTCCCAACTTACTACTGGCACCACAGAAATGTGAGAATTGAGGCTTACTAAGAACTTGACTTAGCACACAAGCTTCTGAAAAACTCAAGTGTGAAGTCAGACTTTTTCTCATTTTCATTAGTTTCACTGAAAAGCTGAGAAGCTTATTTTGTTTTTTTTTTTTAACCAAACATGAGTAAAAGACAGTAATGGAGCTAACCAGAATTCTTTGCTGTTGGCTATTTCCTAGATAAAATTTATTTTCCTCCTTAGATTTTATCTCAAATAATAAGTATACTAACTGTATTATTTCAACTGTAAGTACATGTCAGTTACTGTTTTAACTATATAAGATAGTACTGATGGTTTAGTACACATTTTCCATTGTCCCCAGTCCCTGAATATTGAGAAGATGTGCTATCATCTTTGGATTTTAAGGGTCGGTTTAATTTGTCCTGTCTCCAGTGAGAAGCATGACTGCTTTGAATGTTTTTGAAAGTTACTTAACAGGTTTGGAACTTAATTAGTAGCAAAAAGCAAGGGAGACGCTGTATTTTCTGTCCCAAACTCTTGAAGTGTATGTGAAAACAGAAGATAATACATTGTTGAAGTGTAATTTGCTTAAATATCTGTTAATTTTTGCTTTGCTGGAAGATAATTTGTTTCTGAAGGCTTTTTCTTTATGCCGTGCCCCTTGGTCTCTTTTGCAGACTGGCACACTTACTGAGGATGGCTTGGATCTTTGGGGAATTCAGCGGGTGGAAAATGCTCGGTAAGGATGAGCTCAGAGCTGATAGCAAATACAACTCAGTTGTACTGTAACAGCTTCAGCAGAATAGAATAGAAAATTCAGTGTGAGCTCATCTATGTTTACAATTCTGTAATGTAGGGATGCCACTTAAACTGTGGTTTAGGTGTAGTGGAAGCTACAACTCCATAGTGAAGCTGAGGTAGAGTTTCATTTGTTAGAGTCTTAGTCCTCATCAGGGTCATATTGCAAAACTGTTGCAGGTACTGTTGCATGTTTCTTTAATCCTGTCTTGCTAAGTGATGACTTTTCAGACTGCTAAAATGAGTTAGCTTAGCTAATTAAGTAAAGTATGAAGTGATAAGAGGGCTTTGTATGAGAAATCAAACTAGACAGGGAAGGAATGACCACTTAGTGTTCGAAGGAGGAAAAGTTGTGATAGTTTCTGAAAGATTCCAGCCCAGAGTCTTAATTTGTTTTCTGTGATGTGTGAAAATACAAGTGAAGGGACTTGTGCAGTCAATTTTCTTCTGTTAATCTAAACAAACCTTTTGAAGTGGCTCATAATAAATAATTATAGTGCTAAGTATATTATTACTTCATTGTTTCAGTTTCCTTTTGCCGGAAGAGAGGGCTTGCAGTGAGAGCTTGCTGAAGTCAGAGTTTGTTGCTTGCATGGCAACTTGTCATTCCCTTACAAAAATTGAAGGGGTGCTTTCTGGGGATCCACTTGATTTGAAGATGTTTGAAGCAATAGGATGGGTAAGTGCCATTTTTTTTCCCCCTGAATATTGCACTATGAGCAAGTCAAAGTTAATGAATGTATAAATCAGTTGATTTTTTTTTTTAAATACAGATTTTAGAAGAAGCAACTGAAGAGGAAACAGCCCTTCATAATCGAATCATGCCAACAGTGGTTCGACCTTCAAAACAACTTTCCCCAGAATCCAAGCAATCAACAGATCAAGAAATGGTATAAAAACTCAAAACAATTGTTTGATTGATTTTACTTGATGCTGAGGTTTTGGCTGATAAAATTGAAATGGGATCAGAACTGTGAGGGTTTTTATGGCAAAGACAGAGCAGGCATGTTTAAACCGTTGTTGAAGGTAGTGGTTCAGTATATGCTGCTTTCAAGATGAGCAAACTGAGTGTTGTCAGCATTATTACCTTTACAGACTGGCTATAAAGTACAGTAATGTTTACCCCTTTTAATATTGATATTGTTACCAAATACTTACTGTTTTAATGAAGTGCTTAGGTGTGCTCACTTTGCCATTTCAGTTAAAACAATCATTTGTTGATGTCACTGTGTGGCGTGAAGTTCTTGCCACTCTTGTACCTTAGAGATAATACTAAATGCTGAGTAAAAAACCAAAATGTACTTAGCGGATTTAAAAGTTTCTTCTAGCTGTATTTTAAAGTATTCTTAAATATTTCACAAAGGGAAATTTTAAGCATGTGAATGTATATCCAGATTATCACAGAGTGGGGTAGTGGGAGAGTATAACAAGTCAGTGCATTTGTATGAATCGTTTTTTGTTGTAGATGGAAATGCCTTTCTTTTGTTCAGAGCTCAGTGTACATGCACAGCAGTAATCACTGTGCAGTAGTTGACATCTGAACATTCCTGAAACTTACTACATTATTTTTTGAAGGAAACTTAATAATCGTGGCCTCATTCTGAAACACCATAGTAAACACCATAGTCATTTACAAACAGGTAGTTTGGACTGTGAAAGGTCTTGGAAATTGTAATCGAGAAATCAAGCTGTTGAGTGTTGTACTGTGTCTCACTTAAAATAAAGGATACTACACAGATGCAGTATATTTATATTCAGCTTTTATGAAACCCATTGAAAATACAACATGACTTGATGTCAGGAATGCTGCGCCGATTCATTTACTGATTTGTGTTGAAATAGTTTGTAGCTGAAGAAATAATTAAAATTGATATTTAGAGTGACTGTATTTTTTGTTTGTTTTCAGGAATTGTTTGAGCTGTCGGTAAGTGTGCTTTTTCATTCAGCACATACCTATTTTTCTTAAGATATATGTGGATGTAACCCTTTTCTTCCTTCCTTCCTTCCTGTGTGACACAGACTGGGTATGAAATTGGAATCGTGCGCCAGTTTCCATTTTCCTCAGTGTTGCAGCGCATGTGTGTAATAGCCAGGGTTCTAGGGGAGAAGAGAATGGATGCTTACATGAAAGGTGCCCCAGAAGTGATTGCCAGCTTGTGTAAGCAGGAAACAGGTAAAGGAGCAAATTATTTTTATTTCTTCTATAGCTCAGCTGAAATATGAATATTTCAATATTCATATTCAACTCAAAATTTGATATTTTTAAAGTTCCAGTTGACTTTGAGCGTGTCCTGGAAGAATACACTAAGCAGGGCTTCAGAGTTATTGCTCTTGCTCACAGAAAACTGGAGTCTAAGCTTACGTGGCACAAAGTCCAGACTATTAGCAGGTAAGAGTGACTTCGCTTTTTTAATAAGTAACAGTCTTTAAAAGCTGCATGCTTTGAATTAATATGTAATGTGTATTTTTTTTTATATCAATTACTACTCTTCTTTAGCTTTTTTCTGTCTTGACATACATAGTTCTCTGCATCCTTTAGTTGTGCCCTGGACATAAGAGATAAGGAAGTTTTTTTCTACAATGAAGTGAATTCAGAGGATGAGCTTTAAGCTGGAAATGAACTGGAATATTATTTTCATGATGTCTGATTTACACTATTGTGGCAGAAAACCTTGTCTGATTTCTTTACTTGCACATACTTATACCATCTGTGTTTATTAAGGGTAATGACAAGTTGTGGAAATCCTCCTATGCATATTTGATGCAGTTTCTTTGTTTCCTAAAGGCAGCATGTCCATTTTCTTACAAGGTTTGGAAAGTAGAAAGGTTTCTTCCTTCAGAGAGTACTACCTCCTGTGAATTATTTTTCAGCTGAGCCTAGTTTTGTGGATAATGTCATCTTTCCCACAGTGCTTGAATATGTAGTGCAGCTATGAAAATGCCAGTTTTGACTGCATTTTCTTGTATCGGCCGCGTGTACAAGGTGAACATCTGACAAAGCAGAGAAATGAGTTTTCTGGTTTTAGGTGTGAATCCACAATAGCAGTAGAACAGCCAAGACGTGTAAATACATTGACTTTTTTATGTAAACCAAAGTGAATTAATTTCTCAGCCTAGTTCACTAGGGCCTGTTAATCTTACATGCCTTGGTAACAATGTGGTAGCTTTTATGTCAACGTTCAGCTAATTTGGAAAATAGACTTGCACTCTAAACATATTTTAACATTTGGCCTGTGAATGCAGCTAGTTTCAGAGCATGTTTTCTAGCTATAACCTATTTGAGACTGTAATTTCCTTTAGAAAGCATTCTCATGGAAGAAACTGAAAATTGTGCTTGACAGGAAACAACATTTTCTCACACTGGTTTTCAATTAAAACAAGTGAAATTAGTATATATTGTTGTGATGTTATCTTTCACATCTACTTTTTATAAAGCAAAGTACTTTATGGTTAAAAATACACATTCCTCTTTACTTTGATAAGCAGAAAATCAGGCTTTTAAAGCTACATCTAATAATGGTAAATCTTATCATCTTCTCTTCCTTGTCTCTTTTTCATCAGAGATGCTATTGAAAGCAACATGGATTTTATGGGGTTAATTATAATGCAAAACAAGTTAAAGCAAGAAACCCCTGCTGTACTTGAAGATTTGCATAAAGCCAACATTCGCACTGTCATGGTTACAGGTTAGCATGTAAACATTCATACTCAAAGATCCATCTCTTTTTGGTCTTGTTTTAATTATGTGTATGAAGTCAAATTTTAGTGTCAGTGGGTTTACACTGTGTTTATAGCAACAGGAAAGTTTACAAACTTGTGAAAATATTCAGACACCAATTTTTTTCTTTTTCGGTGCAAGTTGCTTTGGTAAGTCAGAAAAACCAGAAGAGGCTGTAATTCAGCTTGGTAGTTTCTTCTCCCTAGCTCCAAGTATAAGCTACTTGATACTGAATTGGTGGATGAAAACCCTTAGAAGTATTCTAAATCAGACTAAGTGGAAGTCCTGTTCTAATTTTATGACTGAACTTGCTTTGAGCAGGAGGTTGGACTGGATGTCCTCAGGGTCACTACCATTTTGATTTATACTATGAAAAGTCACTTTGTATTGGAATTTTTTTCTGGGAGAATGACTTAGGTCCTTATAAGCATGCTAGGTGTCCGTGCTCAGTGTCTCTCAGGTATGTGTTTGCTTTTTAAATCACAGGTGTTGTAATTTTGGAATGTTTTGCTCGGCTAACAATGCAGCTCTGTGTTTGTGTGTTCTGTGACTCTAAAAAGCAGTATTTTAAATGGCTGCCTGTTTTCTGCCTTATTTTCCGTATACACTAAGAGTTGTTCAATAAGAGATCTTTAGAGCTCCAAGCAGCACACAGAATTTCTAGAGGATGGAGTTTACCTGGTAGGCTTTGAAAGTTGTCTGAAGGGTTGGTTTGCTCTGAGGTTGGCACTGGTATGTGGAGCAGTCCCCCTCCTAGTCCTATACAGGCTTTGTTAGCTTTTTTCTTTCAGGGAATATCAGTGTATGACCTTGATTCTTTTCTGACTGAAACCCTTTCAAATGCAATTGTTTAACAGGGGATAACATGTTAACTGCTATCTCCGTGGCCAGAGACTGTGGAATGATTCTACCTCAGGATAAGGTCATTATTGCTGAAGCACTACCTCCAAAGGACGGGCAGGCTGCCAGGATCAACTGGCATTATGCAGATACCCTCGCAAAATGCACTAGTTCATCACCAGCCATAAACTCAGAGGTAATATGACCATATTATGCCCTTAGAGTGTGAGCAGTTAGTTTTACCGTTCTTTTTATGTTATTCCGTTAAATAGTAAATCTGCTGTTAAGTGTCAGTTCAGAATTGATATACTGGTTAACTTTCAGATCTTCAAATACCAATGACTAGTAAAGCAGCCGGGGGAGGTAGTTTTTCAACTGTGATATGACATTTGACATTTCACTTGACAAGATTTTTCCCCCAACATTTCAATCTGTTAAAACTTCTCTAGCTGCTTGTAGTTGAAACATTAAACTACATTTTCTTAGTAATACGTGTTTTTATTGTACGAGGGTTTTTTTCCAAGTGACATTCTTATAAACCTGATCTTGTGTAGGATCTCTAGGAATACCCCTCTGAGTATTAGCTTGAAATGGCAAGGTATCTGTGTAAATGCATTACAGCTAGAGTATTAAACTATTTTTGATAGGATATTCCAGTTAAATTGGTCCATGAAAGCCTTGAGGATCTCCAGATGACAAAATACCATTTTGCAATGAATGGGAAGTCATTTGCAGTGATTTTGGAGCATTTTCAGGACCTGGTACCCAAGGTAAGCATTTTACGTTTTTATGGGCGCTTTCAATGGTGAACAGACTTTGCCCTGTGAGCATTAAGAACTCTTTCTGTCTTGCAGCTCGTGCTACATGGCACTGTGTTTGCTCGCATGGCCCCTGATCAGAAAACTCAGTTGGTGGAAGCTTTACAAAATGTAGAGTAAGTGTTTGCTTAGAGCATAGAAAGTGAGAGGGTTGAATATATTTGGTGTGATAGGAGACAAAAATTATGCATGCTGCTAGCTGTTTTGCCTAAAGAAAAATACTAGGCTGATAGAACTCCTTGTGTTGATAGATCAGCCTCTTAGCTGAGCTAATAGAATGAGAGTAGTACCATCTGCTGGCTACTTGGGAAAGTTTCAGACTTTTTGTGAAGTTTTAAGTGAGGAATATGGGCATAAGTTGATGAACATTTTATAAATGCAGTTGCTTGGTTTATGAAACAAACCCATCAAATGTCTTCTGTTACAGAAGTATTATCAGGATGACTTCTATTACATTGGTTAATATGTGATGGTTGGTGTCCAGCCTTGCAGCTCTACAAAATACTACAAAAGTATCATTGCCTAGAGCAAAGATTCTTTAGACCACCTTGGGATGATAGAGAGCTAATAAACCATTATTGCTTTGGTTGACCTGTCATTGTCGTGTTACTTTTCTGTCTACTGCCTTATATATAAACAGCAACAGTAATTGCTTTCAGCATTAATGATCACCCATTGTTATGCAAACCCTGAATAACTCAAAGTAATATAGAAGTAATTAACGAAACAAGCTAAATGGAGCTAAGTGGTTAGAGAATGGTCCAGAATGCTGATGTCTATTTGATTTTTATAGTTACTATGTGGGCATGTGTGGAGATGGAGCAAATGACTGTGGGGTAAGTATATTTTTATTTTCCATAGAGAACCATTCAGTTAAATTGTACAACTGAAGGCAAGTTCTAAAACGGTCTCTGTTTCAATGTTACCTGGCAGGCACTAAAGAGGGCACATGGTGGTATATCTCTGTCTGAACTTGAGGCTTCTGTGGCATCACCCTTCACTTCCAGGACACCCAGTATTTCCTGTGTGCCAAAGCTGATCAGGTAACACCACTGACTGTGAACTTAAATGTGTCTGTGTAGCTCATTTTGCATGCTCTATTGCAGTATATATTTGATGCTGTAGGAAACCAGTGTGAATTACAGAACAATCCATACATTTTAGTGGTTCTGTTTCTTTACTGAAGGTACTCTGAGCAAAACCCAGCCATATCATGATTTATTATTTTGTTGTAAAATCCTTGTCCATATAAAGTTAATTTTTCAAAGCATTACCAAGCTTCTCCATGTTAGTCTTTAATTTTGTCGTAGTAACTTTGCTAGTTTCCATAAAGGCTGTGTGTAACTGAAAGCAGTAAAAATCTTCAGATAACTGCTTAGCACTGTACAAAGTAGAAGAAAAATTTTCTAAATAGGGTTTGACTCTATTTATTGACTCTAGAATTGGAAGTTAGATAATGATTTTGGATAAAGGTCAGCCAAAGAGGAATCTAGGTATCTGTGGGGAACTAATGAAGTAATGCATTATCAGAAACATTTCTGAAGTCACCAGCTCTGTGGCTGACTCTGCGTTCATTCAATCCATGCAGTAAACTAATGCTCCATAGATGCTTTTGTAAAAAGACTTTCATTTTAAAGCCTCTGTTGAAAAACCACATGAAGTCCAAAGAGGACTGAAGATAGGTGGTGGCTCAATTCAGAAGACATGCCCACAACTTAATGTTGGGGGAAGTGTTCTGACTCCTGTTTCTCTCCATGTCTGTAGGCTAATGTCCCCCCAAGGGTTTTGCTGGTGTGTTTAATTGCAGCTAACATTTTGGTGTGCAGAACTTAACTGCTTACGCAAAAAGTTTTGTAGTTACATGATTGCATCTGTTTTGACAGGGAAGGCCGTGCTGCTTTAATAACTTCCTTCTGTGTGTTTAAATTCATGGCATTATACAGCATCATCCAATACATCACTGTTACTTTGCTGTATTCTGTAAGTATTTGGCAAATACCTAAGCAGTGTTAGCATAATTCAGAGATTTGAAAGTTGATAGAAATTTAATACTAATTATTGCAAGTCCCTTTGAGTACAATACATGCATTCAAAAATATATTTAGACTAAAAGTATTGTTAGTATTTTGTTGTTGTTTCTTTTTTTTCATGTTAACTGTACAAAATACATGGTAAACTCTGCTTAGAAAAATCAATAACCAATGGCTGTAAAAAGAAAATCTCTACAGTGGGAAGACCAAATAAGCATATATACAGAGCAAAAAGACAGGTTTCAATTGTTTAAAAACGTTCAGCATTTTGAAATAGCCTAACTTTTTTTAAAGGGCAATGCATTCCTTTTATGTTAGAATTGAAAGAAACTGCAAGTACTGATTTGGGTGGGAGGGGAAGGAAAGTGGAATATTTCCTGTTAATATGATTGGTTTCACAATAGTGGCATGTGATAGAAATCCTTTATTTTAATTTTTATTCTGAACAAGGTAAAGGTGCAGAGTATTAAAGGACCTTTGAGATGGAAAT
Organism: Hirundo rustica; assembly: GCF_015227805.2. Taxonomy (NCBI): domain Eukaryota; kingdom Metazoa; phylum Chordata; class Aves; order Passeriformes; family Hirundinidae; genus Hirundo; species Hirundo rustica. The sequence continues at coordinate 13,806,450 of NC_053459.1, forward strand.
TTTGACAGCTGTATGAGTACATAGTAAGGGTATGGTGTTTAAAGAACTGTAGGCCTAAGCTGTTATTGCACTGGTAGGTAAAATTCAATAATATAATTTTGATTTCTATTACAAATAGCTTCTCCATATTGAAAAGGAAATTGTTTCATACTGTGATACTTCAGGAATTGTTCTGTGAATTGTAGAATATTCAGGACTGCTGCAGGTAAAGGAGGCCAGTTTGACAGGACACTGTCTTGGTTATAGAGTGAAATTCAAAGAATTAATACCATAAGCCTGTCAGTATAATTTTTTTGTGGTATGAAGAGATTACCAATGTTTCATTTGTGATTTCTCTCCAGATCCTAAGCAATTTGGGAGATTTCCAGTTTCTCTTCATTGATTTGGCAATCATTTTAGTGGTTGTCTTCACTAGTAAGTACTGTAATGAATTACCATTGTGGCACTTCTGTGAACCACTTTTTGCTTGGTCAGATTTTCTTTAATATCTAATTACATGTGGTTTCAAGAAAACACTGTGACATACAGTTAAGATGTTATGACTATTACATCTGTGCATTAAGAAACCCAAACCACCACTGTGTACTGAATTAGATTAATCTGAAATTTGTGAAATGTCCTCATACAAGAAGTAGGTTGTGGGCATGATTTTGGGGAACTATGTCTTCACAGTACAGGAAGCTGGTTTTGGAATGAAAGCAGGAGTTACTGCAATATTATCGTGCTCAAATGTTTTGATTCTTTGCATTCTTACTTTCAACTTCTGTCCAAAAATGTTACACTCAAAGTATGCCTAGTGGAATATTTGATTCCATATACGAGCCTGGCATTCAATTCACTGGCTAACAGTAGAATTCCATTTTCAAATTTAATGAAAATGTCTTAATTGAAGCAATGGCAGTCCAAAAGTGAGGAGGCAAGCTGTAAGTCCTTGTACCAGACAAGGGGAATTTGGCCAGACACTGCTAATTCCTTAAGTCTTCATGGCTGCTACTGTCCCCTGCTATGCTGTGCTGCTGGGGAACCAGCCTGTAGAAGGCACTGTGGCATTGTCCTAGGGCTCTATGGTCTTCTCAAGGTGGTTTCACATTTGCAGTTCTGGACTAAATCTTAAAGTGATGTCATGAGCAAGCCATTCTAATCCCACAGAATGTGAACAGGATAACTCTTGAAAACCATAATGATGCAATGTGTTATTTGTTTTTTGTTCTCTTTGCAGTGAGTCTGAACCCTGCTTGGACGGAGCTTGTTGCACGAAGGCCTCCATCAGGCCTTATCTCAGGTCCACTTCTGTGTTCCGTGTTGTCTCAGATCGTCATCTGCCTTGCTTTCCAAACCCTGGGCTTCTTTTGGGTCAAACAGCAGTCCTGGTATGAGCCTTGGACAGTAGACTCTGAGTAAGTGTTTCAGTGGCTGTGTGCGGGATCCAGTAGCCATTGGAAAGCTCTAGGCAATAATTCTTCTTTCTTGACCCCCACCCGCTTTGGGTTTATTTGAAAATAAAGCTTCTGTATGGCAGCTTGTTAGTCTGCTGATTTTTTGTGAAAAGCATACTAATATGTGGGAGCTACCCGGTGGCTGAAAAGCAGAACTGGGTCAGAGTCAGATGGCTTGTTCTAATGACTTTTCAACTTTGGGACAGTTGAGGTAGAAATTTTATTTCTTTCACATTATAAAGTTTTGCTTTCCTGTTAGAGTTACAGTAAATCAAATTCATATTTTTTTAAATGAAGGGGTGTTTTAATTTTATTTTGTTAGACTGCAGTATTTCCTTACTTGTCCTGAAGTCTGTCTACAATGATAGTTTTTAAACTGTTTCTGTAGAAGATTTACAAACTGGCAGCATAAAAACTCAAATCTCTGAATTCACAAAAATTTCTACCTCTCTGCCACAGTTTTTAGTTATTTCTTACTACCTGTAATATGTTATCAGGTTTAAGCTTTTTTACTACTGTAGGAATTTGTTCTGTCATTACTTTTGTAAATAAGTGGGCCCTATTTGCCTCTTCTCTGTAAGTCAGTGTTCAATGTTTTCTGTGTTGTAGTGCATGTAATGCGTTGGACACCAAGAACACCAGCTCTGCACACCACGGGAATGAGACTATTCATGATGAACATTACATTAAAAATTATGAAAACACAACTTTGTTTTTTATATCCAGCTTTCAGTACCTCATAGTGGCAATTGTCTTTTCTAAAGGAAAGCCCTTTAGACAACCATGCTACAAAAACTGTAAGTCCTTTCTTAGTATATACAGTTCTAAATAAACTCCCAAGTGACTGTGCACTTGTTGACAAATTCTGTTATGCCACTTCAGAAGCAATAGTGTTGCTAGGTCATCATAGTGCAGTTATCCTTTCATAACCACAGCTAGAAATAAGGAAATATTTAACTGTATGGAGAAATTTGTGTTAATAGTTGCTTTGTTTGTAGACATATGTGTATATACTTCTGTATTTCAACTCCACAAGTGAGGCAGTGAGAAGGAGTCAGGTGTTCTCTCTCTTTATGGCTATCAGCACAACTAGCATTGCCCAAATTTGCCTGGAAAGGATTTAGAGGGAGAAGAGGGGTTGTTTCCAGGCAGTGATGAACTCAAGGTACATGTTAAAACTGTCTAAAACTCTTGATTTGTGAGATGGTCCAATTAATTTTTTTTTTTCTTCTTTTACAGTTCTGTTTGTTTTATCTGTTATAGTTCTTTATGTCTTCATATTTTTCATCATGTTGCATCCTGTTGAACCTATTGACACATTTCTTGAGGTGAGAGTCAGCAGATCTGTGGGTCAGTTTCCTTGGGGCACTGATGGGCTGCCTTTGGGGCAAGCGTGACCCCTGCAGAGCTTTAGCTTCACATCAGTGGGTGGGGAAGGGCGAATTTATAATGCTGAGTCTGTTTTGAATGCGTGTTAACTTCAGGTGTGTTTCTAAGCTCTGGCAACTTGTTCCCACAGCTTGTGTGTGTGCCACCTGAGTGGCGCCTCAGAATTGTCGTCATCGTTATTCTAAATGCAGTTGTATCCGTGCTGACAGAGGTAAGAAATCCACATGGAAAAAAAATGCTTCTATAAGAGTTTCTTTTTTCAGGGTGCACGTTTATCTTTTATTTAGAAGTTCACTCTTCACAGCATGCCAGTACGAGTGGCTGCTGTTTTCTTGTTAAGTGTGTATTTCTACAAATGTCCTTGTTGCTAGATATAAGGTGTCAAGACTTTCTGTGTCTAAAGTGTAATTTTAATTTCTTTTTTTTACTAAAAATTGGGGGTGGGGAGGAAGTTGAAAGACTTAACAATTCAACTATTTCATATTAAAATACTCCATTTTTATTTTCTGTGTTACTTCAGAATAACAACATACTGTATAAAATCCCTAGGGGAGCCCCCCTTCCTTCATTTGGATCATACACATAGCTTAGTGTCCAGAATAATGCAGGTCTGTGGAACTTGTCTGTCTGATGTGGTCAAAGTCCAGAAGTAGGGATGTTCATGCATATCTGCTTTTTCCATCACTGAGCTTGTCTGAAGCCCATTGCTCTGGTTGTTACCTCTTCTGCTGTAATTCCAGAGTTAATGTGTGCAGAAACATGCCCTACCTTTCTTCCAGGTGCCTTGTTTTTGTTTCCAAGAATCAAAGTTGGACAGATAAATGTTCCAGAAGAAGTCTGGATTCACAGTCAGTTATTTATTCCTGTGGTTCTTCTTGTTAAGTGACGTGTCATTTCCAACCTGAATATGTTTGGGTTTTGGTTGCAGTCATGAGTCACTTTTTTTCCTGCAAGATGAAAAAGCCTTCCAACATTATCTAATGCTTGCACACTACAATTATCTGTTTTTACTGTGTAACATTTTCTACAGCTTCTAATCAGTATTTCCATTACAATGTGAGGGATTGCTTTCAATGTAACCAGCATAATACTTGCTTGGATCATTTAATTTTAGCCTTCAAAGAGTACTACAGCATTAATATTCTGTCCAATTGACATGGTTTTTCCCATTATTTGTGACCTAGTAAAAATGAACTCAAGCAAAGGGGTTTTTTCAGATACTTGAATCAAAATTATCAAGGTTTTGTGTTTAAAATGTTGTTCCAAATAGAATTTACATAATATACTCTCATGTTGCTGCCTAATGGAACATGGTTTTGTGTTTCACATGGCAGGCGACAACTTGTCTTTTCCAAAGCATGTCAATAGATACTAATTTTCCTGGCCTCTTGTCTTGTTGCTAACAAGTTTATCCACTATTAAAGATCCTGTGCCTTTTTTACATTGTCCTGTATGTACTCTAACTTTTCTTGTGATGATTTTCCTTTATGCCCTTGAATTCTTTCATTTTTTGGTATTAGTGAATGCTTAATAGGTTGGATTTTTTTGCTTCCTTTTTTTTTTTTTTTGCAAAAAGTCAAATTATATGTGTATTGCAGTCTTTACCACTGAAACAAAACAGCTATTCTGAAGCTTCAGAATCATGGCTTTTAAGTCTTCTGATAAATTTAAAACAAACCTCCTAAACAGAAATATTTTTTCCTATTCAATTTCAATTTTAATTCCAGTGATAAAGATTACTGAGAGAAATAAATTTTCCATCTGCTTGAAAACTCCTTTGTTCTGCAGCTGATCTTTTACCTTGTATAGAATCCAGTGCTGTTTCTGATCTGGATGTGTAAGGGCTCCAGTAGAAAATCTGTACAGCGTGCCAATCCTTGTATCACCGTGTGTCTCTTGAGGACAAATGCTTCTCCTCAGGTTTAAATACACGTTCCTGAAGTTCCACTTCTGGGCCTTGTTGCTTGTCACATCAGCCTGAAGACTTCTGAATTACTTCTGAAGTAATATAATTACCTGCAGACTGTGTTCTTTCACCCAGTATTTCAAACCTCACCCCACTCTTTTTCCTATGCAGGTTTGAGTTAGCATCTTTCTACACTTCAGTCATTTAACTTAAATTACCAGAACTGAAGGGGTGATTTGACACAATTCTTTGAAGCAGACTTCCCTATTTGTCTTGTTGCCTGGACTTTGGTAATAAAGTAGAAGCACCTACTTCTTGGCACTAATTGTTTGAGCCATTATGCTTTGTCTTAAACCAAGTTTCTTCCACTTTGTAAGTGTAAATTGAATGCTTTGTTACGGCAGATGAGTTGTTTTACTGTAGAGCAGGTGTCCCTCCAGAACTGTTGTCTAATGATCCTCAAATCCCAACCCTTGTTTTACAATACACACTTCACGTTCCATAACTTCAGCCCTCCTCCTGAACTGCATTTGCCCAATTCCAGCAGTGTTACTCTGCACTCCCTAAAGCTTTGTCATGTGGTGCCAACTCCTTGGGTCCAGTGTGTTGTGTAGAAATCCCAGGCTATTTCTTTCCTTCACTTCCAGTAGAGCTCATTGTCTCTTCTCTCCTTGTGTGCCTGGCTGGATTTTCTGCTCCCTACGCTTTTCACTGCAGACTTAGTGGGTGGCACAGGTTACATTCTGAGTATCTGGGAGAGGCCACTGGTGGCAGCTTCTTCCATCTTTTAACAAGGTATCCTTATTTCACCTAGAGGTTGTTCTGCTGAGAGTTATCCCTCAGGAGCTGCCTCTTGAAGTGTCTCATAATTATGGGATACATGAGGAGTTGGATCTTCTTTAGTCACACTTGCCAATGTGACACTTCTGTGTCACGCTGTGATCATATGTAGTTTTGTCATTGCTTCTACAACAGGAATAGTTTATGACTGTGGTTGTTTTCTGTTTGTTTTCTGAAATGCTCTGAAAAGCTTTTGCTCCTTCCATGTGAGTGCCCAGACTAGGTTCACAAAGCATGCAGATTCTTTTTACCAGTTGACAGAAAATATTGCAAAACAAAGGCAGATCCTAGCAGCTGTTCCTCCTCGCTCCTGATTCCTGATACGGACATGCTTAAACCAGGCTGGCTTCAAAAATGAACATGTAGCAAGCTGAAGATTTGTTGGCCAATGCTTTATAAAAGCACTGTTAAATTCTGGTATATTATAAAATCATAAGCATTATACAAATCTGTTAAAAAATCTGACTAATCAGCTCCTCATTTTCAATGGCAGAGGTTGGTCAGATTTTAGAAATGGAATCTGTCCAAGGATCAGAGTTGTAGGCTCAAGGCCATGGAAGGTACATGTTCACACCTGTGCTGTCAGATTTGCTCAAAGCTCCCGAGTCCACCCATGCAGCTGTATGAGAATAGCCAGATGTACCCAACATAGTATTCAAGTTCTGCCCTCTTTTGAAAATCTGGAATTATACCTACCAAATTCCTTCTTTCCTGCTGGTAGCTCAGCTTTGCCACCCCACTGCCGCTTCTCTGAGGGTGTCACTGTTTTAAAACAGACTGTGTAAAAAGCATAGCTCCAAAATGAAATGCACTGTAATGTTAAAGATGGTTTACGTGGAAGCTGCTCTAAGCACTTATGTCTTCCTGTGGTGCTTCACAGGTTTTTAGAGTTTTGATGCACGTGTGTATTTAGGTTTTTTTACCCATATTGATGGATGTAGTTTTGGTCACTGTTGCTGTTGATTTTAGAGTACACATTCATATTCTTCAATTTTGTTGTGAGCACTTTAAGAATGAAAATGTTTATCACAAAAGTACCGACAATTAGCAAAAACTCTCTGTTTTGCTTGCCACTGAATTAGTTATGCCTAACGCACTGTTTCATGGGTTTTTTGTAATGTGCACACTAACAACAAATGATCATTAGTTTCTTTAACTCTTCCCACTCACTGTAATGTCTCACAGAATGTCCTCCTTGATATGATCCTTTGGAAGGTTGTGTTCAATCGAGACAAACAAGGAGAATCTCGCCTCACCATACCCCAGCCGCCTCAGGTTGGAGACGAGTATTTTGCTGTCATCGTTTGAGTGCATGTGGATTAATTTGATTTTGTCTCTTATCTATAAGTGTCTGTTGCCTTATCTTTAGCTTAAGTCTGCTTAAATTAGATTTCTGTAACTGGAATATTAAAAGCTAAGCCTTCTGGGTTTATATTTTTTTCCATATTGGCACTTAAAGAGTTTAGTGTGTGTGCAAGAACTGTGAAACAAACCTGGGGTATTGCTTTAAGACTTTTCTCACTTCATCTTTAGTTTCCACATTAGCAAATTTTATTTGTGGTGTCACAAGTTAGCATGCTAGGACTGGGAACATCTTGATTTGCGTAGAAACAATTAAAATAAATTATTTTGGTTTAGAGTTTTAGGTCATTGTCTGAGAGCAGTAATTTTCAGCATGTACAAATGAAACAAAACAAGATGGCAAATAAAAATACACTTACTACTACAGATGGTTTAGGACAGTGAAAGATTTTTTTAGGTGGCCAAGAATTTTGGTCTGGTCTGCCACTCTGCTGTTATTACATGAAGGAAATCTATGTGAATCCCATAAAAACCAGCTTTACTTTAAGCCTGTTAGTTTATTACTTTTGGCTGATTGTACATTTGTGCTTGTTAGAATTAGAGTGGTTTATTTCTCAGCACTAAATTTTATTAAATGTATTCACTTCAGATTTACATTTTTTCTTTTGAGGCTGTTGTAGAAAAAATTGTTTTTTGTTCACTGAAGAATGGAAACTGTGCTCAAGGCTCACATTTGGTTCAGTATATCAATTAATAGACATTTAGACCACAATGTAAACTATGGAATATATTACCATTAAAATGTCAGCCCTGCAGACTATAGGTGCTCTCTGAGATGTGAGACGGATTCAGTCTCAAGAATGAGAAATGGTGTTTCTCCTCCCCAGCTAATTAAATTACATGCATTTAAGACAGGGAGAGGAAAAATAGGAAGGAAGACTTAAGTTTAATAATTTGTGTCTTTTTTAATAGCTGTTAATACCTGCAGTATTTAGATTTCAGATACCAGTAAGTTAAATTCTGCTGCTTTTGTCTGACTGTCTGCTTTCAGTTTAACAAATCACAGCTTAAAAAGTGTTGTGGGATTTTGGGAATTTGGTTTTTCTAGACCAGGCTTTTATTCTCCAACAGTAAAATCATTTATTGTTCCCTGTTCTATCTGTAATTATTGACATGATTATAAAATATGCATAAAAACAGTTGGTGGTCTTAGATGTTAAAACAATGTTTTCTTAATGTTTTTTGAATGTCCTTACTACCATAGTATAGAAGAGATGACACAACAGAAGAGTTTCTTCCAATCCAATGTGATAATGAAATAGTAAATGAAACACTGAAATAATAGTTTTTCTTCTAGTGATTTAATGTATTGTTACTGACATTTTTGTTGTTGTTGTTATGGTAATTTAGTTTTTAAATCTGTTCACTTCTGCAGGAGGCTGGGGAGCGCTGTGGAGTCTGTTTCCTTTCTTCCCTGTTTGGTTGTAGAGAGAAGACACCAAAAGCCAAGTATATGCACCTAGCTCAGGAACTGCTGGTTGATCCAGAATGGCCACCAAAACCCAGGACAACAACAGAGGCAAAAGCACCATCCCAAGAAAATGGTTCATATCAAATCATCACTATAACGTAGCAGTGGATCTTGGTGGCATGTATCTTTAGTAGTATTCAAAAGAATGTAATTTTAAGGCTTTATTTGGAACTGCAGTGTGCTAAATGTCAAGTTCTAATGCAGATATTTCCAACTGTTTTGTCTCTCTGAACACAAAATTCAGAGCCAGGCATCTTATGGCTATACATTTTAAAAATGTAAGTTACCCTTAAGCAGAACAAAAATGATTGTGTTTCCTTCCACCTTCTTTCAGATTTCATTGTTCCTAAATGAGATGCATTTGAAGGTTTAAACTGCAGAGCAGTTAAAACAGGTTCACATTATTTGCCTGGAGTATTATAATAGTTCTAACCTGCTTATCTGGGCATGTATTCATGTAAACCCTATGATGTGATGGTTTCATGGCTGTACTAGAGGTGCATAATAACCTTGTCATGGTTTGGGGGGTTTTTGTTTGGTGGTGTGTTTTTTTTGGTTGGTTGGTTGGTTGGTTTGGTTTTTTGTTTTTTTGGTTTTTTTTTTTTTTTTTTTTTTTTTTTTTTTGGTTGGTTTGGGTTATTTTGTTTCTTTAGTTGGTTTTTACTTGACTGATGAAAAGTTTTGTACCCTCAGAACGGTTCTAAAATTTGTGTGTGTACCTCTGTGTTTGTCCCTATTAGTAAGGAGTGTTTCCAGGTGTAATGTTTGGCTTCTAAGTTCAGTTCTTTAGTCTGCTACAGCAGGACTTGGGAATGCTGTAGAAGCAATAGGCTCTATCCTTTAGAAATAAGCACACCGCTTTCGTGTCGATTCTTGACTTCTTTTCTAGCTAACCACAAGGAAGGGCTTAGGTGGCCTCCAGGGGAGGAGCCATTTGGCTACATTCTAAAGCTTTTGGAGAAAGAAGGATGGAGAATCTAAACACTTTCTTCTATGTCATGTTTTATTACATTTAGCTATGCATTTCTCCATAGACCTTGCTTTTTCCAGCAGAAGGGTTGGATTATCCCTTTGTGGACCATGTTTTATTTGTAAATCTAAAGATAATTTTCCTATATACCTTGAAGTAGTAAGACCAGAGTTACTGCTGCAAGGGATATGGGAGTGGGAGGGAGGTTTATTGTCACGTGCCCACACGTGGGATTTGTGCACGTTAAAAGCACAGGCATTTCAAAGTCTGCCGGTGTCTTAAGCGCTACATGTAGCTGTACGAAACAAAATTAAGAGAAAACTGAGCTAAAGTCTGTCTTGCTGCAGAACTATAAGGCTTACGCAGATTTTATTTATTAAAAAAAAAAAAAAAGACAAAAAAAAAGTTTGTATCACCACTAATGCTGCTTAAGCACTAGGGGTAGCCATACATCGTTTTGCCATGTGGCAGTATCAGAACAGAACACCACTAGAAAAATAGGTCTACAAAGGAATAGAGGCAGACAGCACTTTGACTTGCAAGGCTTAAAAACTTTTTGGGTTTTTTTTGTTGTTGTTTGGTTTTTTTTGAACCACAAATTACTTATCTCCAAACCATTGTCAACTTTGTAAATGTTTGGAAAAGTCTTCCTTGGTGTCTTTCAGAAGATGATAAATACTGAGTCTTGATTACCTATTTTTGACCAGAGGCAACTAACTGGTTCAGACACCTCCGAGCTTTTGGAGGGAATCTGGGGTCTGCAGAAGTCATGATTCTGTAGAGATCCTTTAGAGAAGGATGTAGGGTCCTTTAGAGTAGTTATGGAATGAGGGCCCCACACTCACTGGCCGGCTGGGATTGTTTTGAAGTGTGTATATTCTGATGATGGAATTTGAGGTTTTGATGTTAGGGATTTTTTTTTTTTTTTAATTGTCTTGTTTTGTTCTTTTAAATTCCTGTGGAGACAATTCCATTCCAGCCTTGTTTTAATAAGCAGAATTTTTCAGATCAGGCCTAATTCCCTTGTGCTGTTCTGTAAGGTAGTATGAACAGTGTGCCCTGCTGCTCATAGAATCATTAAGGTTGGAAAAGACCTTCAAGATCATCAAGTGCAACCATTAACCATGTTAATGTCAATCATGTTGTGGTTTCTGCAGTGTTGAATATACTGTGCCAACAGGGAATTTAAAAGTGGTGCTAAATGGTTTGGAAGACCTTTTCCTAGAACTTGGTTGTTGAAGTTATTGCTCCTCCTAAATTGTATGCATATGGTGTACTATCTTCCAGTCCAGCTGTCAACTCTTTTCCTGATTTCTGTTGTTGTTGTTGTTTGTTTTTGAGGAGTGGAGCGGGGGGAAAGGGAAGTGGTTTTTTAGCATTCATTCAACAGAGCAACGTTCTTATTATCCTGGCTTCGTAAGGTCATAAACATTGAACAACACTGGTAGCTTTTGAAGGGTCTGCAAACATTGGATACATTAATTAGTCATGAACCTGAGTCAGTTGGCTAATTTCTGCCAATGTTGATTTTACAAAACCTTTGTAGCATGGAATAACTGATGAAGAATAATTCTTAGCTGCGTAAGTAGTATTCAAATCTAAACAAAAATAATATTTTAGTTGAAAAATATTGTGAAGCTATGCATCTTGGACCTGGGAGCTGTGACTTATCCTTAAACGCATAAGCTTCTGCTTTCCATTTCATTTTAGATTTGCTGTTTCATGAGAACTAAAAGAAAATATTTGTGTCTTTCCCTTTTATATGCTTTTGCTTAATACTTTCCCTAAACTGATAATTTCTCTTGGCCTGTTTGGTCTCTGAAGCTAGTTTTTCAGTCTTATTCTAGTTTATTAGACTTACCTAGAAACTGAGGAGGAAACATCTTATTAAGGTGGGCTTGTCTTCGGAGAACATTTTAGGGAACTCTTACTAAACCAGAAATTGCCAAGTGTCTCCACTTAACTGAGTGACTAATGGCTCATGAGCGTAGTAAACTTGAATGTTTTGCAAATGGGAGCTTGTTTCCTCCAGGCCTGCCTTCAGGGTTGGTAAATGTTCCTGAGGTTGCATGCTTGAGCTCTGACACTTAGTCAAGAATAATAAATCAGCTTTTCTGAGAATTTGTCTTGTTACTGCAAGTTCAGCCACAAAATAAGCTTTTGCATTTTCTGCAATTATTGGGATTTATGCCTTCCTGCCCAAGAGCTGAATTTGACCAACTATAAATTTTCTTGTTTTGAGCAGTTTAGTTTTTCTGGTTTTCAGAAATGCAGCAAACTAGATCTGCACTAGTGTATTCAGTTTCTGTTTTTAAGTAAGATGAAATTCATTTTGTAGTGAAAAAAAAGTATCTCTTAGTGTTCATCTTGGAAATCTAAATTCAGGTGAACAGACCAAGTTAGTGAGCTCCACTAGATACTGAATAGACATTTTCTTCCTGCTGTATATTTTGGCCTTACGTTGAGGAGTTTGATTTATTATTAAATTATTTGTGTATGCAGACTTCAATCTGTACGTACTTTATTTTGATGTATTAGGATTTGTAAATATTACTGATTTTTAAATATTATTTATGCACATACTTAAAGGACTGGTCTATCCAGAAAAGCAATTGCTAAATAATAAATGTTACTTTTTAGAAATAAATTACAAGATCATGAAATTGTATATCCCTCAGGGTTATTTTTAAAGTTTTTTCCTTCCTTTCCCTTCAGATTCAATTAGCAGTAACTCTAGTTTCATGTACTATAGAACTAAATCTACTGTAAAAAGAAAATGCTGCAAATAATGCTTGAGTAGAAGCGGCTGAAAAAACCCACAGAACTGACTGTCCATATTCATTGTAACTTTAAATTGGAAACTCTTATTGCTGCACTTTTAAAAAAGTTGTTGGATTTTTAATTCTATTTATTTTTTTCTTTCTTCATGAAGGTTGTGCTGAACAGTCATCCCAAATTGGGTAAATAATCCTGTACTGTATATGCAGTATAATACTAAGCAGATGTGGAGTCCTTTTTATGCTGCAAATTTTTAATGCTTATGTTGGTCATCACAAAATGAGAGAGCTCAAGTCCTGTAGGATTTCTCCCACGAAATTGTAAACTTAGAGTTTTGTATGTCTAAGGGAAAGCTGTGGGTTTTTGACGATTTTTAGAGTCTTCAATATGTTGATTTTATATACAATAAAGCTTCAGGTTTTTAAAACTATTTTCAACAAACTGCAGCTTGTTTAATAATTATGTGAACCAGAAACTACTTAGTCATTAATTCCTCAAGCCTAGCACAGATTAAAATGTTCATCATTACAGCGCTCTCTAGAAGCTCAGCTTCCTTTTATTTTTAAATCTGAAATGATACTACATCTTTGTATTTAAAATATGTATTGCTGCTCTAGAATGGTACCCTGTTGTCAAGAGGCATACATAAATAACTGTACAATAGAATTGTAAATAGACTTGTAAATCATTTTTGTGACTGAAGCTCTTTGAAAATAAAATTAAAAGGAATGGATATTTTAACTCTTCTCATTAGTTTCATGAAATTGTTTTAATTATTCTTTACAGAATTAGATCCAAAGCTTGTTGAAGAACACAGATTTACTCCCTCTGATGTCATGGATATGTTGTTCAGCGCCTGTACTTTTGCAGATGGGGTGGGAAGGGTGGCTGCTGTGTTAGTGTTCTGCAAGGGAATCACACTGACTGCAGCTTTACCTGGTGGTTTGTGAGAGCCAGACTTTGTACACGTGAGAGCAACTTGTTTCCACCTTCAGTTATTCAGATGTTCCCTCTGTTCAGGCACCTGAGCTGTCTCCATTGTCACAGTCATCTTCAGAAAAATCATGTGGAAATGGCAACATCTTTTCTGTCCTGTGGCTCACCTTCCATTGAAACAGCCATTGGCAGAGCACATTATTTTAAACTTGAAGGCAAGATACTTAAAAATACCTTTTTACTTAAGAACAAAAACTTAATCCTTCAGTTTCAAGCTTCTCTTTTTAAAACTTAGCTTTTGTCTTTCAGAATCTTGCAGGTTTTGGGGTTTTTTTTGGCCTGCCACTCCAGAAGGCTTTGAGGGAAAACAGAAACTAAATGTGTCAACCTTGGAATGCTTAGCCAAAGCATTAAGTAAAAAGCCCCTTCGTTCCTTACTGAAATTGCTTTGACTCCCAGCCTGCAAGAAATTAAAAGTCAGAGCAGTTTTGTGAAGGTACGAGCACTTGGTTTAAAGCGGATGTGTCCACCCTTTCAAAGAACCTATGCAGCAGACTAGTGACAAATTTGAAATTTCTGATCACATCATTGAAATGTAGATTTCTGACTTCACTCAGATTTGCTTTGGGTTGGCCGAAGCAGGTACTCCAATATCACTGCCAAAGAAGCTACAGGTGGGTTTTCTGCTTTTGGGTGACAGACTTCAAACTGTCTCCTGTTATGTGTGTGACTTCAAGCCCTATTTGTGGAGTTACAACCTGTGGAAGTTGCTTGCTTGAACAACTGTAGGCAAAAATCTGCTCTGAACCTTCAAATATTGTTTGGCCTGTCTCAGTAACTGGGCAAATGCGGGTGGAAGTGTTATCTAGAGGATGCGTTTTGCTGTTCTACTTCCCATTTAAAGTGCAGTGTCATGGTGAAGCCTGATTGCCTGCTCTGCTCCTAGTAAGTTTCTTTAAAAAGCAGATAAGTTTCTAAGGTACAGCTCAAAATTCCTTTTTCATGCTTGTATGAGTTTAGGAACTTGCAAGACAGTAAAAGAGGTAAGCACCACTGTTAGCAATACATGTGCTCAGTGTTCTATAAAACTAAGTTCAAAACGGATTTGAGACTTCTGATATAGTAACAGTATTAATGTATTGTCTCTGACATCCTTTTGTAGTCTTGAGAAATATTAAGGGGGGACTGAAAGGGAAAGAGGCTCTAGACCAGACTTTGGTAAATGACCAGCCAGGTTGGTGCCTTTTCTGGAATGCCAGATGTCTCATGTGAGGGTTCGAGAGAATTTTAATGCATGGGAATGTATAATTATGATCTTTATTGTGGGTATTACTGTATTCTATACTGTTAAAATCTTTAAGTGTTTTTTAAAAAAATACTATTAGTAGCTCTAGATGTTTGAGACCCATAGGCTTGTCCAATTCTTGTGGCAGCACTTACAGCCTTCAGATCTTTCAAAGAATTTCTACCATTTTGCTGTTTGTCAAAACTAGTGTTTTCTAGCATTCCTGAGCACCTAAGCTTTTCTTCTATACTCTCTTATTTTGTGCTGTAAGACCAGGAAGACAGACATCACGAACCTACAGTCTAGTGTTAGTCTGTTTTTGATTTTACAGAGTGGCCTGTAGTCATACCTCCCAAGGGACCTGCATTTGCAAGTTTCCAGCATAACCAAATTGGGGAGGGGGTTTCCTTAGTTTTCTAGATCCTTGCTTCTCTCATCTCACTGAACCCTGTAGTTCTGCAGTCTTGAGTTAAATTGGTGCAGGTTGAGATGCCAGTTTAGGGCTTGAAACAGAAATTTCTTAATGTGTTTCTGGATGGAGGGTTCTGTTTGTGGGTACAGCTAAGATTGGGGCCAAATTTATTGAGGTAAAAACATCAATGGCTTATGACAGAGAGTTTTGGGGTGGGGGCGATTACTAGGAGGGCGAGATTCTCTGGAAGATTCTTGTTTGACATGTGAAAGACCTTTGGAAGAGTGAAATCTCGTGCTGTTTTTTGGTGATGCTTGTCTCATTCAAGGAATTGTGAAAAGCCCACTGAGATCTTGCTTTGTGGCACTGTGTTGCTGGTTGTTGATAGCACTAAATGCCATGTCCTTCCCTTCCTGAGGGAGAGTTAGAGATTTTACCAGACTTCAGTACTCTGAACCTAAATAAAATGTTTAATTTCTTTTTTAAGCACTCCCTTTTGCTTGTGTTTGGATTTTTTTTTTTTTTTTTTTAATGCAGTGGCTGGTTTGGACGTGCAGCTGTTTTGGGTCTGTTGCAGTACATTCTTGTCAGCAGTTGAGGTGCCTGAGAAGCTCTGCTGTCCCTCCTGATTTCTCTTTAAGAGACAGGGGTTGTTACCCAACAGTCTGTCCGTGGGGTTGTTATGGGAGAGCTTCATCCTTGCCCCTGAAATGTGGGGATGGAGCCTTCCTCTCCCCCCGTGTTCCTGGTGCAGAAGACTGACATTGTGTTGGCTATCCCAGTTAGGTCTGTGGAAGTTGTGTAGCTATTCCAGCTGTCCCAGCTGCTGCTTATTTTGCTGCTCAGCCAGATGCTTGACATCCAGATTTCTGATACACTTGGACTTGATGATTTCATTGAGGAAGTATTTCTAGACTGTGGGTTTCTGTTTGACTTGCTCTTTCAAATATTACCATTTATACCTACAATGATAGCTTCTCTGTTTGTTTGGAAACATATGCAACTTTCCAGCTTTGTGGTGTGTTTCGTGCAGATGTACCTTTATTGCTTCCCATCTAATTTCATGCACTTCTTTCCTCTCATTTCACTGTACTTTTAATACCACTGCTGATGGCTCGCTATTGCGTTAAGCTGTTGAAATGAGACTTGTTGGTTATCAGAGGCTCACTGTCCTGTGCCGCTTGGGGTCTTCTGTGTTATTTCAGGCTGTGGCAAAAATAGCCTGTTCCTTCTTGTGTGTTCCTGGGCTGTTCCAAGAAGCCATTGCTTGAAAATGCTGAGACAGGATTTAACTGGACAGTGCTGTTTTGCTTTTCACCACTTAAAGTACAGGACAACCTTTTTACCTCCATTGTCTATTTTTGCAGGCTAAACTTTATTTTTAAACCTCAGATAACTTACAGTGGAAAAACACAATGAGTGCAGGACCTTTTGATAATTTTTGAAAATATTTTTGGCATGTAATTTAGTATAACATACCAAACCTTGTCTAGTGGAAGATGTCCCTGTCAGTTGGAAATAGATGATCCTCAAGGTCCCTTCCAACCCAAACCCTTCTGTGATTCTGTAAAGTTTTTCTGTTCAAATAAATATATGTCTTTTGACTACTTAAATGTTTCATCATGATTTTTGTATACTTTTATTATAGTTAACTGGTACAAATACAAACAAGGAAGACTTGATTTACGAAAGTTAATTTGTAATGCTCAGTGTAAGCTAAGCACATCAGAAACATTGGCAGTCAATAATAAAAAGGAAATTTTACAGACATTTGCAGGTTCATGATATAACCACACATCTTTGTGAGCTGCTAAGTAACCTATGATCAAATCCTGATTCTCTCTTATCTCTTGTAACAGCTAATGTTTCTGGCACTTCAACAAGGATGTTGGTGTTTCGTTTGTCAGTGATGATCAAGCTTTTCTTCCAGCTGGATGCATCTGTTTGTCCTGAGAAGTGTGACTGCTCTTCAAAAAAAGCAATTCATTGCTCTGGCCCCCACATAAAAGACCTGGAATTGTTAAATCTGCCTTGCAACATGACAGAAATTCACATTACAAACGCTAACATATCGTACTTGCAGGACGTTTTTGCTAGGATGGCGGACTTACAGCATCTCATCCTGTCTTCAAACAACATCGCTCTGGTTTCACCCACGGCTTTTAAAGGCTTGGGAATGCTAAAAGTCCTTAAACTGCTAGATAATAAACTGGTTGAACTTCCCCCAGAAGCATTTGATGACATGGTGCAGCTTCAGCAACTGATCATTGAAAGTAACAGGTTGAAATCTATCGAGGAAAATCTGTTTGACAAACTGGCTAGCTTGCAGGAGCTCTACTTGAACAAGAACCAACTAACTGCACTTCCCAGTGGCGTGATGGACAAACTCACCAAACTCAGAGTACTGAACTTGTCAAGAAATTACTTAGCAGCACTGCCTAGAAATATATTTAGTGCATTAGCCAGGCTTGAGAGGCTGATGCTGTATATTAATAGGCTGTCTTCAATAGAGTCTGGTGTGTTTGATAACCTGAAGGAGCTGCAGGAGCTTTTCCTGCATTCCAATAATATCCATTCCGTTGCCCCTGATGCATTTCATTGTCTTCGTAAACTAAGAACCTTGACACTCTCCAGAAACAGGCTTCAGGTTTTGCCTTCTGGGCTTTTTTTGCACTTGCATTACCTGTCTAAACTGACCTTGTACAGAAACCCACTGAAGTCTCTTCCAGAAGTATTGTTTGGAGAGATGAGGCATCTTGGTAGCCTATGGCTGTATCACACAAAGCTCTCAACAATACCGGATTTTGTATTCAGTAACTTGACAAATTTAGAGCTTCTTGTGCTGAGTTTTAACCCAGAGCTTACGGTTCTTCCTAGGAACGTATTCAGTGGCCTGAATGAACTGCGGGGCCTTTCTCTCCATACAAGTAATATTTCCAGTTTGCCAGAGGGGATCTTTCTGAGCCTTCAGAAACTGCAGAACATTTCCCTCTTTGATACAAGGCTTGAGGTTCTTCCTAGAAACCTCCTTCATAATCTCAAGCACCTCCAGAAAGTTTACCTGAATAGTACTAACCTGCAGTCTCTTCCTGCAGACTTCTTCACTGCTTTACCTGAGCTGGAAGAAGTTGTCCTTGACAACAACCCTTGGAAATGCGATTGCCAAATTCTTGGCTTCCGAGAATGGCTCCAAAAGAGCACAACAATAGTTAAAAATGTGCCATCTCTAATGTGCCACAGCCCAATGGCACTGCAGAATATTTCTCTCGTGTCTCTAAGCATCGATGACCCAGAGTGCCTGCCAGCTACAGCTACGACATATCAGACATTCAGCTCAACTTATTCTCAGACTTGGACATCTCCTGTGATGGAGCACTTCACATCATCGTGGGAGACTGCTGTAACTGTGCTGTCCAACATGGAAACCATCAGCAGACCCACGTCAATTCCTCCTGCAACTCCAGGTTTTACATACTCCCATGTTGAAAATGTTGGACAACCTGGGTTACATCTCTCAGATGTACATCTCTCAGTCCAAACTTCTCCCAGCATCATAGCACAAACCAACAGTGTCAGAGGGACAGATTTAACTACTCTTGTCCCGTGGGATGAGTTTCCAGCCCACAGCAGTGCTAAACCCTATTTTAATACCAGAGTTACTTATTGCCAGCTATTCTTGTGCATTCACTGTTTGCTTTTAACACTTCAGACTGTAGTCATTGTGCTCAGTCTGTATGTGATGGGTAACACCAGGCAACTCTTGCTCTCCAGAAATATTCCTGCTCAGCCTGTGGTTCTGATAAGAATATTAAGAAGATAGAGAAATCTATCTGAAGAAAGAACTGGAAGTGTTGCTTTGGATGCTTTTTGAATATTTGAGCAGTTAATACTCAATTCAGATCTGGATTACAAATCTTCATAGCAAAGACCATAAGGACCTTGTCTTTATAACATAATGGAAGTGAGTTTTATGTGCCTCGCAGCATTTGCCAAGAGTGGCTGTAATCACTGTAAATTGCTACAGCACTTGGTGCACAAACCCAGAGGGCAAGATGAAAATATCTCCGGCCACCTCTACGTGTGTGCTGTGGGTTTCCTGCCTTGGAGTGCAGCCCTGCCCCTGCCAGAGGCTGCTGCCTGCTGAGTGTTCACTGCTCAGACAGAGTGTCATCAATGTAGGAACTCTTACATAGGAACATGGCTTCAACTGTGCTTTAGAGATCACACAAAGTACTACAATGCCCTATACCTGCAGTCTTTTGTCTCCTTACTGAGAAAACAAGTGATGTTTTTGGGAGGAGAAGCTGGGAAGGACCTTTAAACAATGGGTATGTGTGTAGAATGGTGTGGTGCAAGTGTCTTAACTTTTGCTTTTTGTACTCAGCCCCTTTCCAGGACGTGGCACGAGGAAGGGGGACCAATTAAAGCTAACAGCAGAGGAAGGTGCTGAGCTGGGAAGTATAATCTTGATGTATTTTATTGTTTGTTTGGAGGTTTTCTGGAAACTATGTAAAGTTCCTACAACTCTGAATTTTAAGTAAACACTTCTATCCTCAATCTTTGGCCAGTGGTCTGAAAAAACAAGTTGTTCCTGGCTGCATGGTGCAGGGAATCTAGAAACCAGAGTACCAGGTGGATGCCCAGGATTGAGGATGGGCTCCACAGGGGTGAATTGGTTTGAGAGTTGATCTTGACTGAGCTGGGAGAGAAAAGAATGGTCTATTCTGTGTCTGGATGGCAAAACAGCAGCATGGAGCTGAGGGGGGCAGGGAGCCTGCCTGAGCTGAGGGCCACAAAGTGTCACCTCCATTTTGAAGTTGGCTGGGGAATGTACACACTTAATCAGCCTGGAGTGTTCAGTTGCATTTTCAGTCTTGACTATTTTTTACCTTATTACATACTGTTATTCCCTGACTTCGAGTCCTTTGAAGTGCTGATGTGCAAAAGCAACTACTAGGCAATAGTTTGGGGTTTGGTCTTTATACTAACATTTTATTAATATTTTGAATTGTATGAATACTTTAATTTGTAAGTAGACTGGTGGCTGTCAGACTGCTTGTGCTTTAGTAGCTCTTGGATTTAATTATCAGCTTTTATCTACATTATGGGACTTAATTTGTTCTTAAAAGCTCTGATGTGCTTAAAAACCTCTGGGTGTGGCTCCCTGGCTCCTTGGGCCAGAGAGCCTCTACTCCGGGAGTACTTTTGTAACTTTAGTGCTTTCTCACTATTAAGAACTTTTCCTGGATGGCCTTTAAATGCACATGACAGACTTGAGGTGAAGAAAACGTACATTTCCTGCAGGTTTATGGTTGGTTCCCTGCTGGGTGTTATTCTAGGTGGTGAGAATAAACTGTGACTGCTTTGTTTTAGAGTGCTCTGCTGCTGGGCCTAAATTCCTCTTCCAGGCTGTGAAATGAGAGAATGTGCTTCTATAGTGTTAAATGATCATTGTCTTGCTGGTGAGGTTTAACAAAATGCAGCAAACCTGGCTAAACGGGAGTTAGAGCCATCCGTAAAGAAGCAGAAATGCAAGTGACTGCAAGTGGTGCAAAGCAAACTGTGACTGGAGTCATAAACAGATGCTCCAGAACATCTATTGGAATATATTTGAGAGAAACACAAAACCAACAGTGAGCTTTCTCTGTGGTGCTTCTGGGTGGTTGCATGTAGTGTTTAAGAAGAGAGAGTTGTTACAAATTTAGCTTCTTGGTTGGACAGCTGTAATGACCACTTAGAGCTGTGCCAGCTGCAGCGCTGTCGCACGGTGCCACGCAGGCATCTGCTCGCAGCAGGCAGACGGGAATAATCAGGACTGGTGAGGAAATGGTTCTAGAGACGAAGTGTGCTTCCGGCACTTGGATGCACAGTGTCTGATTTCCAATGAAAAGCCCGTGTTTGCTCATGGCATGGGTATAACAAACACCTTGCTGTCCAACACGAGGGCAGCGGGGCAGCACCAGCTGCCACCCTTCTGAATGCTCCTGTGGCTGCCCCAGCCCTGCAGTGGGGCCAGCTGCGTCCCCACGCTGCTGCTTGGCTCCCCAGCAGTCGCTGAGCTCCAGCTCTGGCACGTGGGGGCTCTGGCAGAGCTGTGTACAGTCATGTGCTGAAACGAGGATGATTCCTCTTCACATGCTGTCATCGGGCTTTCCCCAGCTTGAGCCAGACGGGGGAAGTGAAGTCATCAGACAACAAAAGGCTGGAGCAATGAGGGCCTGGGTTGGTTTACTAACTTTTCCTCTGAGGTGTACTGTTTTGAGCTGCCTCTGATTCATTGTTTCTTGCCCAGTGGAGCTCAGCACTTCCTGAAAAACTCCCTGGCCTGAGAAATCCAAGGATATCCTTATGTATACCCCATTTCTGTTTTTCCTGGAGAAGGGATATTTGTCCGGGTCAGCATGATGCAGCTGTGGCAGGCAGGAAGGCAGCAGGCAGGTCCCCAGACCCTCTCTGGGCAGCCCTGCCTCGCTGCTGCCTCAAAGCACCGCTCCCTGTGTGCAAGGATTTTCTCATCCCTGCAGCCCACGCTGCTCAGCCTTTGCCACCAGGCTGGGCAGGAACAGTGGGCTGGAAGAAACTGCAGGTACCTAATCCCTGATCCAGCGGGTCCCTGATATTGG
Source organism: Hirundo rustica (assembly GCF_015227805.2). Lineage (NCBI taxonomy): Eukaryota > Metazoa > Chordata > Aves > Passeriformes > Hirundinidae > Hirundo > Hirundo rustica. Next base: position 13,827,858 of record NC_053459.1, read on the forward strand.
GGAAGAGGTGATTGCAAAGCACATCTGCATGCAGTGGCTGAAGGGGTTGGTTCTGCTCTCTTGGCTCCTGATTTGGGTGCACAGTCATGCTTAACAGCCCTGCATGTAATCCAGACCTCCAAGTCAAGAACCTGCTTCCAGGACTGCATCCTGGCTGGGAGTGCTTGGGTACATCACCACTGGGCCAGCTTGCCAGCCCAGCCATAGCTCGCTCTGTCCCTTCGAATCCTTGTTGCTGTAGCAGTTGCTCCTGTACTCTTTGTTTAGGAAATCCTGGAGCAGTGGGAGCTCTGACCTACCCTGCCAAACCATGGGAGTATTCATTGTGTTTCCAGCTTGATGTCGCTACAAATGCCATTCTCCTTTGCTTGCTGGGATTTGAATCCAGAGACTCCCCAAAGCACAGGGTGCTGAGGGGGGAACTGAATGAACTGCTGCCATACACTCTGGCAGCTCTGCCTGTTTCACAGCCACTGCAGCAAGCACTTCCAAGCCACCAGCACACACATCCTTTCCTTGTGTCCCTGGTGTCCTGGTCCTTTCCATCCCATCACCTCTGCCCTGTGAGACCAGAACTGCAGGAGAGCCCTTGTCACTGCTTGCAGAGGGCAGTGAGCTTGGGCAGCTGTCTGTGAAATGCAGCTCATTCCTCCAGGGCACAGCAGCAAGATGAGAGCCTGCACCTCAGCCCTTCCCTGTGCTGATGTCAAAGATAAGTAGGGTGATGGCAGATGTGCTTGGAGAAGGACCGCAGCAGTGCTCTGTGGTTCAGGAGTGCCTGCAGCAGCTGGCTGTGAGGCAGGAGCCCTGGGAGCCTCTGCCTGACTGGAGCATGGCTGTGTCTCCTCTAGGCCTCCAGCCAGCACGGCTTGCCTCGGGCTGCTGATTTGGCAGCCCTGATATCGGAGCATTTCCTAGGGATGTCAGAGGAGCTGGGAGGAGACGCAGCCCAAGGCACGTTCCGGCTGGGCAAGGCACAGCACGAGTGTTTACAGACTCACAGTGAGCAGGAGGCCTGAAACTCCTGCTTTGTCCCAGCTAGGGAGTGGCAAACTAGGGAGTTGTTCTGTCTCCATTTTTGTAGCCAAAATCTGGGTTTATACTCACCTGTGGGTGTTGGTGGGTGGATAAGCCCTGGTATACTCTCCTACTTGGGCCAAGGAGGGAGAGTCCCACTTCACTACAGCTTCTGTTCCAGCAGCACCCGGAGCCATCCACCACTGGGCTCAGCCCTTGTGCAGTTGTGCTGTAGGACCGGCATGCCAGACTTCCAGCTGTGCCTTTGTGTCTCTCTGCACAGAAAAAGCTCAGGGCAGAGAGCCAGCGATGGCTGTCAGCAGCTCTGCAGTCTGCTGTTCGCTCCTCAGCTGGCTTCTCCCGGGAAGAAATGAGGCCCCTTCCCCCTTCGGGTGTTGGGCGCGTTGGGAAGAGGTCCCTGGGCACTTTGTGGTGCCAGAGGTAGATTTACAGAGATGAAGCTGATCCAGGAAAGCGCCATCGCCCCCCGCTCCAGCTGGTCCTTCCCCCCTTGCACAGCACACATCGGACGAGCTCTTTCCGCTCCGGATTATCTCGGCGGGCGGACTTGGCCGCGGGCCCCGCATTCCTTCCAGCCTAGCGCTGCGCTGAGCCCGGGCCAAGCCCTGCGTGCTGCCGCCATCGCTCGGGCCGCGGCTGAGCCTGGAGGAGACGGTTCTGCCGGTGGGGTGAACCCCAGGGAGCCTGAGCTCCTAAATGCCGTTTTCCTTGAGCTCCAGGAGGGTGGCGGTGGGCCTGGTGCTGGTGTTTGGATGAGGTTAGCCTGACGGCCGCCCCTGCTAGCCATCCTCGATGGACCAGAGCAGCTGCTGCTCCCTCCCCGAGTTCCCACTTTGCAAAAGCACCTTCCCAGGGCAAGCAGGGCATGTCCCTGTCCCCTGGGGCAGATGATCTAGCCATGAGCAGCGGGGCAGCCCTGGCCCTGCTTCTGCAAGCAGGGGGAATGTCGCTATGGCTGGAGCCCTGGCCCTATGGAGGAGCTCTCTCATTTGGGCTCCTCGGAGGATCAGGGTGGGGCCGTGGTGAGGCAGGGGCTGCTGCTGCTTCTCTAAGGGTGGAGGTGGCCCCAGCACCAGTCCCTGGGGGAGTAATGCCCCTCCCTTCACCCCTCAGCTGTGGCTGGAGCCTGTGGGTCCTGCTGCAGGGCTCAGACCCAGAGGTGCTCCCCTGTGCTGGAACAGGGGGAGGACTCCCTCTATGGCCCCTAGCCCTGCCCTCCACCCTCCTCCTCCACCTGGGCAGTGTTTGGCCTCTGCCTGGGACCCACTGGTCTCTGTGCACACCAGGGGCCACCGGGGGGTTCATAGCTGGGGGATTCATAGCAGGGTGGGCAATTTGCAGCAGTGCAAAGTACCTGGGGGGTCCCAGCTCTGCACTGCAGGGAGCAGCAGGCTAGGGGAGGTCCCATCCTGCCCGGGGTGCCAATTCAGGCAGGAGCTGGAGGTGTGCAGGGAGCAGGGGCTGAGGGGGGAGCTGGGTCGGCATGGCGTGGGTGAGCATGCTCAGCTGCTTGGCAGATGAACACTGTACTCTCCCAGCCAAGCCCACAAGCTGCTAATTTTAGCTATTACATGAATTTTTCCAAGCAGACTAGAGTCCCTTGGTGATTCAGAGCCACTCAGCTTTTCTGCATCCGCCACCCTGGCCGTGGGGACGTGCTGGATGTGTGCCAGCATGGACAGACGGACACGGGACTGTCCTGCTATCCTGTAGCAAGGCAGACAGCTCCAGCAATAAGTGACGCTGCTGTTCCGGGGCTCCACCGTCTCCTTGAAGGTACAACAGTGATTCCACACTGTCCAAGGCATGGTCAGGGGGGCTTCAGCCTCTGGCTGGTGCAGCTGGAGGTGGGAAAGGTCCCCCAGGCAATGCTGTACTTGTGGCTTTTCTGCAGCATGAGACCCACTCCGCTCCATCCAGCCCCGTGTGAGTTCCTGGCTATGTGGAGCAGCCTCTCCCTGCAAAATGCTAATCACCCTCAATCATATCCGTTTGCTGTCTCAGGGGCTGCCTATCCCCTCCAGGTGTGCAGGGTGGGTACCAAGCTGTCCCAAGCTCTCACAGTCTCTGTTTCTTTCCCTTGTAAGTAGCCTGGGGCAACCTCCCATGTGCTCACCTCTGGGAGTGGCTGCAGAAGTGGTTCTCGGGCGTATGCCATTTGTTACTCAACCCTGCTCTATTTCTAGTGATGTCTTGCAAATAATCATCTTTTCTGGGCAGAAGCCAGAGTCAGTTTCCTGAGGCCGGGGTAGAGGCAGGCAGGTTTTTGTCAGGGCTGTTACCTGGACTGCTCTGGAACTTTGCCATCATGGTAGGGACCATAATCTGATGGGGCAGGGTGTTTGTGTTAGGGGGTTAGGGTTTGAGGTACCCACCACTGCATCCCTGTCTGCCCTGGGGCAGCACTGCTTGGAAGGAGGTGAGTCCCACATTCCTCTGATGAGCTGGGCTTGGGACAGTGTGGTTTATCAGAAGTGCTGAGGTTTAGTTTATGTGTTGCCTCGCTGAAAAGCTGTGAGCTGGATGAGTCAGAGCGGGCAGAAGAGCCGTGATAAGGCTGTGTGATAAGGCTGTGAGAGCCCTGCTCCTGTGCCAGGGCTGCAGGGAGCAGGCAGCTCCCAAGCCCTGTGCCTGACCTCCAGCTGCAGCGCTGTCACAGAAATGGGAGATTATTTTGGGAAGCATGGTTCTGGGAAACTGCTGTGTCACTAGAGCGTGAACTAGAGCACTTGGTGGGTGGTGTTTCAAAATGCCCATTCCCTCTGCCCAACTGCCTGGGTGTTGCCCCAGAGCAGGCAGGAAGCGTGGCCGGGGGTAGTTTCAGCCTCTGCGCTCGCTTTCCAGCCGGAGAGGGTCCGTGGCCACCCAGCATGTCCTACGGCAGATGGGCTCCCATGCCATCCGACACAGCGGTGGCCGTGGCCTCCAGCCGAGGTCCCCCTCCCTGCCCTGTTCCCACGATCTGTCTCCTTCCTTCGGGGCTGTCTGCGGGCTGTGCTCTCCATCGCTGCAGTTTGCTGCTTGTCCTGCTCTGGTCCCCTCTCTGAAGAGGGCAGCTGTCCCTTCCACTGCCCTGCACGCTCCCACTCCTCGCAGCATGAGACATTTCCTCGCCCCTCTCCGGCAGCAGCCCCACGCCGTCCCCACCCCGAGCAGCCCGGAGCCGCCCGGAACCCGAGCAGAGGTTGCTGCAAGCGGCGGAAGCACCGGTGGGCTCAGACGAGGTTGGAGGCAGTCAGGGAAGTTCCAGCCTCCCCGTGCTCGGCAAGGGACTGCAGTGGCTCTCCAGGAAGCCCAAAGGGGCCACGTACGCTGACTCTCCTTGGCCGCTTCCTCCCGAATATCCGTTCCCGGTAGCTGCTGGACTGGGACTGCCCGGAGGAGGTGGGCGAGGTGGGGAGACCTGGGCTGGGTGATGGGACCCAAGGGCAGCCCGGTGCACCCGTGTGTGCTGGAGGGGGCAGGGGAGGGGTGGCAGCAGGTGCCCCTGAAGAAGTCGATGGATGCTTTCCAAACGCCCCTGAGTACCAGGCTCGAGGGGGCAGAGCAGGGGCAACTGCTGGGAGACAGCCATTGTGCTGCTCTGGGGTTGTAGGGATGCCTGCAGTGGGGGTTCCTCGGTGCCAAGGTGTTCCTCACGGCTCTTGGGCAGAGCTCTGGCTCCTCTCGAAGCAGCCTGGCCCACGGCTGGCACCCACACAGCCGCTGACCCTGGCACGGTGCTCGCTTCCTGGCAGCGCTGGTTGTGCTGCCCACAGCCCGCCGTGGGTGCTTGTGGGTTTGTGGCCCGTTGGCATTTGTGGCTGTGGGGGGAATGAGAGCTGTGACCTGGGCAGGGTCAGTGTCCCAGGGGTCTGCCTGCACTGGTGGCCCTGGGCTGGGGCACAGCCGGAGGTCCTGATGCTTACAGGAGCCACAAATGGGGAAAGAAGAGCTGTGCCTGTGCCAAGGAAGTGCCGTGGAGAGCCCTGGTGTGAACTCGTGCCAGGGAAGTACAAGGCTGTGCCCAGGGGTCTGGCTCTGCTTTGTCTGCCCCCGTGGGTCAGTGGCTGTGTCCCACTGGGGTGCAGGGGGACTCCTAGGGCCAAGCTGCTGACATGAGCAGCATGTTCACAGGGCCCTCTGCTCGTCTCCTTACAAGAGCACTGGGGTTCAGGAGGGGGGAATCCCAAAACTCTATCCTTGAGATGCTTGCTCTGCTGAGGAAATAGGAGTTGGAAGCAGCTCTGCTCCAGCGCTTTCCCTAACCCCGCCACTGCCCCTGTGCTGATTCATTGATTTGGACGGGTTATATACTGGGAGGGGAAGAATGAACCACACTCTGCTCTCTTGCCAGCACGGAGCTGTGCTCGCTCGGCGCTCGTGGCTGCAGGACACTCGGGTAAGTCTCCTTCTCCTACCGCCCCTGTGAGTGGACACGGATTCCGGGGACTCCCAGGGCAGCTCTGAGGGTTGGTGGTGGAGTGGTGGGATCTGCACGATCAGCACCTTTTTATTTGATGGAGATGTTTATCTTGCAAGGGTTCTCTGAAAATGTGAGACCACTTAGATGCTGTGGGAGCTGAAAGAGTTACATAGGCAATGTACCCCAGACCATGATCAACAGAGAAAATTAAGCGGAGCAAAGTAATATTTTGGGGGGGCTGATGTTAGGAGCAGTGGGATGCTGAGGGGCTGAGCAGCAGAGAATGTTCAGCCTCTTGGTCTGTAAGTTTTTTTATCCCTGGAAGAAAAAGAGAGATCAATTGTTTCCAGCTGCCTTTCCTGAAGGTTGCTCCAGCGTGGGTGCTCTCAGCGCTGCCTTACCAGGGAGTGACATGAGCAGGGCTTTTGATGTGCTGAACTTTTGGGGAAGTTTATAAATGTCTTGCTATAAACAAAGCTGTTCTTGGATGCAGATTGTTTCCATATGGGAAATATAAACTGTGCTGGCTCGTGGAGGGTTCCTCCCTCCCTGCCTGAGAGCAAGAGTGTTCCCTGGGGGGAGGGCGGGGAGGAGGGCAGGGGCTGTGCCCCATTACCCTGGGTGCCAGCTGGGGCACTGTGGCCACACCCCTCTGCTGCCTGAGTCGCCTGTCCGGCTGAGCTGTGCTCAGAACAGGAGTGTCAGGTTTTCTCCATCCCTTGTGCCACATGAAGCTGTTAATGGGGGGCTGCTCCGTGCCAGCCTGGCACAAGGCTGCTGCTTTCATCTAGGGAGGGAGAGAGGGAGGGAGCTCCCAGGCCAGAGGAGAGAGGAAAGGGTGCCCATGGTATCTGTGCCCGTGGGGTAACGGAGAACTTTGCTGGGCACCGCCCCTGGGACCAGCCTGCATACACGTGCCCACATCATGGCAAAAATAGGCCAGGCTGAGACCTCCTGCTGGGGATGGGGGAACACAGGGCCAGCCTGTACCCAGCCTGTGCTGGGGAGCTGGCAAGCGTCCTGTTGACCCAGGCTAGAGCATCCCTAGGCACTGCTCTTGGCTTTGCAACAGGAGCTCAGAGCTAGGAGAGTGCTTGGGGTGCTGGGGCAATGCTGGGACCCGCTGCAGGTGCCGTGAGCCAGCTCTGGTGAAGGTCTGGGCTCTTTGGTGGTGCTGGGAGGCCAGTGCTGCTGGTGGCAGTAAAACAGGAAACCACACTCCCGGCTGCCAGAGGAGCCAAGAGAGCTGGGATGCCAGGGATGCCACTAATAGCTGTGGTATGGCAGCCAGGCACTATGGCCTCTAGCTTTGTCTTGCTCTGAGCTCCTGCCTGGGCTGAGTTAAGCCTTTCCTGCCCCAAGCCTTCCTTGCCTGCCCTTCTCTGCCTCGTCGCCATGCTGCAGGCAGGATGGCCCCAGCCTCGGTGGCTTTTTCCAGGTGGAAAGCAGCACCCATCCCTGGCAGTGGCTCTGGGAGCTGGGAAACTGCAGGGGTTGAACCCCTCCTCTGTTTTTTCTGCAGGCCCAATGGAGCAGGGAGGCTGGCAGCGGTGGCTGCTGCTGCTGGTGGGCATCCAGCTGGCCAGCGGCCAGTGCCCAGAGCAGTGCCGGTGTGTCCGTAGTGCCCAGGTGGAGTGCTTTGGTGCCGACATCACCACGGTCCCCAGCCCCATCCCTGCCAATGCTATGACCCTGCAGATCATCAACACGAACATCACCGAGCTGGGCGACGCCGCCTTCGGCAACGCCTCCCTGCTGATCGGGCTGCGCGTCGAGAAGAACAGCCTGTCGCGCATCAGCCCCGGCGCCTTCCACAACCTGCCCGACCTGCGCTACCTCAGCCTGGCCAGCAACAAGCTGCAGGAGCTCCCTGTGCAGGTCTTTGAGCCTCTGGACAAGCTGGAGTCTCTGCTCCTCTCCAGCAACCAGATCCTCCAGGTCGAGCCTTCCCACTTCGCCCATCTGAGCAACCTCAAGGAGCTGCAGCTACACGGGAACAACCTGAAGGAGCTGCAGGAGGGGGTGTTTGACCAGCTGACCAGCCTCACCAAGCTCAACCTGGCCAGGAACAACATTGACCGTCTGCCGCCCCGGGCCTTCGAGCGGCTGGCGCGGCTGCAGGTGCTGCGGCTCTACGAGAACCGGCTTCGGCACATCCCGGTGGGCACCTTTGATGGGCTGCCGGAGCTGCAGGAGCTGGGGCTGCACCAGAACCAGCTGGAGACGCTGTCCCCGGAGCTCTTTGTGCACAACGCCAACCTGCAGAAGCTCTACCTGTCCAACAACCTCCTCACCGCTCTGCCGAGCGGAGTCTTCTTGCCCCTGCACGCTCTCGCCAAGATCACCCTGCACGTCAACCGCCTGCGGGACATCTCCCCCAGTGCCTTTGGGCCCACGCCCAACCTGCAGGAGCTCTGGCTTTACGAGAATGAGCTTTCCACCCTCCCCACTGCCGTCTTCAGCAACCTCACCGCGCTGCAGCTCCTGGTTCTCAGCAAGAACCGGCTGCGGTCGGTGGCACCAGGGGCTTTCCAGGGCTTGGGGGAGCTGCTGGAGCTGTCGCTGCACTCCAATGCCCTGCGCCGCCTGGATGCCCGGGCACTGGAGGGGCTGCCCAAGCTGCAGAACATCTCTCTGCACCATAACCAGCTGCAGGCGCTGCCACGGGGCGTCTTCGGGGCCACCCCTGGGCTGCGGCACCTGCAGCTGCACTCCAACGCCCTGGAGTACCTGCCTGCCGGCATCTTCTCCCCGCTGACCGCCCTGCGAGAGGTGAGGCTGCACAACAACTCCTGGCGCTGTGACAAGGGCATCCTGCCCCTGCAGGGCTGGCTGGAGGAGAACCCTCACAAGGTGGGTGAGATACCCCCGCTGTGTGCCCAGCCTCCCGCCCTGCAGGGCGTCCCCATCGCCGGGCTGCCGCAGGACCTGTTCCTCGACCCCCAGCACCCCACTGCTGCTCCCCATCCCAGCACCCTGCTCCCTGCTGACACCTCTGAGGCAGCATCACCAGAAGATGCCTCGGTGGAGCCCCCGACGGGGCTGCCAGCCTCCCCACAGGAGGAGGAGGAGAAGAAGGAGGAGGAAGAGCGCGGGCAGTGGGGGCTGACACGCCTGCAGAGTGGGGTGGTGATAGCAGTCATCGTGCTGGTGTGTGTGGCCCTGCTGGCTGCTCTGGTGGCGCTGGTGGTCTATGGCTGTAGGAAGAAGAGCCATGTTGTGCTCATGAGGATGAAGGCTCCGAATGAAGCCTGAGTGTCTGGCAGACCCTGAGGGCAGAGGTGCTTATGGGGTCAAAGGACATGATGATGGCTCTGCATCAGCTGCCCGTGCTGTCTGGGATGGGACAACATGACTGTGTGTGCTGTATGTACCACTGTCCTGCTCTGCTTTGCCCTGGCCCTGCTCTGCAGCAGGGCCTCCCCACCGAGTGTCCTCCCATGGCTGCCCACTCCCTTCCTGCCTCCAGTGCAGCCTCTGTGCTCATTCCCTGCCCACGTCCAGCAGCTGAGGTGTGGGATGGAGAGAGGGACCCCTCGAGCCAGGAGACACAGCCTGGCCATGATGGTGCTTTACCCCAAACAACAGGACTTCCCCATCCTTCACCTTTGCATCATTCCCTGCAGCGCTGCTGCCCTCATGCTGCCTGCTGCCCTCACCCTTGCCCAGCCCCTCTTCCCCCCCTCTGCCCCCACCAGGCCTCCCCTGTTGGCTCTGCCTGGGCAGGTGGTGTGAGCCATCATGCCGGGCCAGGAGCCGAGTGAGCCCTTGGCCCCAGGAGAGCTGCACGTCCTCTGCTGCTCCGTCACTCGCCGGTGCCTGGGCAGGGCTCCCCGTGGCGCTGGGTTGCTGCCAGGCTGGCACACCCTGAGTGTCTCAGCTGCGTCCCAGTTGCCCTCCCTGCCTGCAGGCAGGGCAGGCCAGAGCACGGCCAGCATCCTCTCCTGCTCCTGGTATCTGCCTGCTTCCCTCGTGCACCTCCAGCTGGGAGAGCCACGGTGCTGGCATCAGGGATGGGCAGGAGCAGCCCCCCAGCCCTCACTGCGCACTCACCCTGCTGTGGCTGTGCCCCTGCCTGCAGCGCTCTGCCTGAGCCCCACAGGGCAGAGGAGTGGGACAATGGCTGTGAAGTGTCTGCAGGGGCTGGGGGAAGCTCCTGTGCTAGTGCTCCTGGGCTGCTGGAGCATGTTAGGGCTGCTTCTACTGCACCTCATTCCTGGTCCTCATTTCCTTAACCCTCCACCAGCTAGTGAGCAACCTGGTCCTGCTCTGCTTGACAAAGCTTCTTCATCCTCTTCTTCCTCCCTTGAGTGCCCTCCTGCGTGTGCCCAGTGGCCCTGCTGGCAGGCTCGGCCAGGGGGATGCTGGCAGCACAGAGGGCAGGGTCAGCGCATGCTGGCTGCTCTGCAGGTTGCAGCTGGGTGCCAGCCATCTCCCCACAGCACCTGTATCCAGCTGCAGCACGAGCACGGGGGATCAGCTCACCTCCGTGTGTGCTGCGGTGGCCCCAGGCCGCCTGAGGACTGCTGCTGCAGGACAAGGTGCGTGTTTGGGATCCACCCTGTAGTGCTGGCTGCTCGTAGCACTCAGTAGCCAGTGCTGGCCCAAGCAGCTCCACGCTGGTGCACATGATGGGTCGCTCTTCTGGGCTGAGTCCTGCATGGTAACACAGGACTGTGTCACGGGGCTGTTGGGTGCTGATGTGTGACCTTCCCATTAAAGTGCCTTTGTCCACTCCAAGTGCCAAGAGCTGTTTATTCACTCCTTCATGGTGGGCAGCAGGGGAATGGCCCAGCAGGGACAGGGGCCGCACTTGATTTCCACTCCTCAGAGATTTTTACAGTGTTGAGGAAAAGCCCGTATGGGTTGTCAGGTGGGAGAGGTTTATTGGGCCGTGTTTGCAGAGCCCTTGCTAGTCCCTGGACTCCAGCCTGGGATGAGGGACCAAGGAGGGCTAAGCCATACAACAGCTCTGGGTAGGCTTTTGGAGAATAAGCTGAGACCTCAGTGAGCTTCTTGATGGAGACACTGTGTCCTGCACAGTCCAGTGCTGGGGGGTGGGGAGCTTGCTTGGCTCCCTTCAGAGTTGGCTGCCGCTGGATCATGTCAGCTGTGTTTTTCCATGTGTCACCATATGCTCCACGAGACTGACTGAGTGCAGTAAAGTATCCCTCCTCCTGCCCCTGGGGGTGCCTCCACGGCTGCTGCCAGCCCAGCCTGTGCCAACACAGGCCCTTGCAGTGCAGCTTTCATGGCAGCGTGTGCTGCTCCTCTGGGCAGGTTGAAACTCCTAGGGAGTTCAGCTGATCCATGGGTCCCTCGCCATCGCACTGCTGCCTGGGATGCAAAACCCCTGGTGACCATCATGATGGCCCCACACTGGTCCCCTCCCCATAGAATCATAAAGTTGGAAGAGACCTTTAAAATCATGTTCAACCTTCATCTGCCTTGCTAAGCTGCACCTGCTCTCTTCTCTCATGGCAGAGATGTTTTGAGCACCATTTCCCAGTGAGATTTAATAAAGTCCTGGGGTTTGTTCTCTTATGGGGCTTCTGGAAGCAAGTGTGCTGACCTTGGTGGGGGACTGGAGCCACCTGTGACAGCAGCACCCTGCCACCATCCCTGCACCAGTGGCTGTCCGGGGCCAGAACCTCACTTCCTTGCCAGGATGCTCACAGCAGCTGCCTCTGGCCTCACCTCCAGCCCCTCTGAGGCCGAGTTATTTTTCAAAGTGCTCCAAGGACACGAGTTGTTGTTGCCGATAAGGGTTGAGGCACAGCTCCGCCCCAGCAGGAAAAGCTTGTCCCTGGCTTCGGCTGGCTTCCCATCTGCCCCAGAAAACACTGTCCCACCTCAGCAAGCAGCATCCCTGCAAATCCGCCGCAGATTCAGTGACCGTCCCCGTGATGCCACACTTGGTAAGTGGTGCCCACGCTGCTTGGGTGGTCTGGGGGCTCGGGACGGGTGGGAGCCACTGTTGGCTCTGGTGAGCACAAGTGAGATGGAGGAAAGGAAATGCCAAGCCCAGCGGCGCTCTCAAGTGCCGGTGTAAGTCCAGGAGAGCTCCACTGATGTGGGGTGTCTGTAGGTGGGCGTTGCTCTGGGGTGGGCAATATCCCCCATCATGAGGCAGCACTGGCATGTATCCCAACCAGGGAGGGACTGGCAGAAGTCTGCAGACCACCACCTCAGAGAGTGCTTCTGTGGGCTGGGAATAGGTGTTGGGTCAGGCTGAATATCCCTCCAGCAGGTCTGATGCTGCCCTGAGTCCAGGCAATTAGAAACACAAGTTATGGTGCCCAATCCTATTTGCCACTGAGCTCAGAGCAGCCCTGCAACAGCCCCATCACCCAGTGTGTGCAGCACAGCCCTGTGTTTCACATATTCTCCTGCCCCAGAGCCTGGCTTTGTACCTGTGGAGACATCTGATGAGGGTACAGGTCCCCCCCCAAGCCTTCCACGGACCCATGCAGGTCCCTCCTCAGCTGCTGCTCTGCAGGATGTGGCTGTGAGAGTAGCATCGCTCCTGTTGACACAGGGTGGGCTGGGACACAGAGTAAAAGCCCTGGGGAGACATCTGGGAGGGAAGCGCTCCCTGTTCCCACAAATGGAGTGCTGGGGGGTGCCCCATGGCCAAGGCAGCTGCCTATGCTGCTGGTGTCTCAGAGGTTGATCCTGCCGCATTTTTGGCTGCAGAAGCCCCTTCCCCAGCAGTGTCTGCCTGTGGCTGCACGGGGTGAGGCTTGGTTCCTTCTCCAGTGCAGGGCGGTGATCCACGTGTTGCTGGGGCTGGGGTCCCTGCTGGTGGGGGCACAGTCCCCATCCTGCCCCCCTACCTGCCAGTGTTACGACATCTCCAAAGTCTTCTGCTCAAATGAAAGAATGCGGGAGATCCCAGAGGACCTGCCAGGAAGTGCCACCCACCTCTTCTTCGTGGAGACAGCCCTGAGCAGCATCCACAGCGGGGACTTGGGCTCCAGCACCACCCTCACCAAGCTGGTCTTCATTAATAACAACATCCAGGAGCTGGAGGCCGGTGCCTTTCAGGGGCTGCCCAGCCTTACCGAGCTGGAGGTGTCAGGCAACCCCTTGCCAGCCGTCAGCCTCGGGATGCTGGCAGGGCTGAGCAGCCTCAGCAAGCTGTCCCTCAGCGCCAACGCCCTCCGCACCCTGCAGCCGGGGCTCTTCACTGCCTCTTGCCGCCTGCAGGACCTGAGCTTGTCAGGAAACAGGATCGAGGCCCTTCCCCCTGGCATCTTCCGCCCGCTCCGGCGGCTCCAGACCCTGGACCTCTCGCAGAACGCTCTGGCTGAGCTGCCGGATGGGCTGCTGGCCCCACTTGTGGCTCTTCGTGTCCTCAAGCTCAGTGACAACCTGCTGGCACGGGTGCCTCCTGGTGCTTTCAGGGCACTTGGCCAGCTGACTGATCTCCACCTGGATGGCAACCGGCTGGAGGAGCTGCCCTCCGGCCTCTTCTCCAGGCTGCGGGCGCTGCGGCGGCTGCAGCTGCAGCACAACGCCCTGGGCAGCCTGGCCCCCGACATCTTCACAGGTCTCCTCAACCTCACAGTCCTCAGCCTGGAGGGCAACAACCTGGCCACCGTGCCTGCCATCCTGTTCACTGGCACCCCTGGCCTCCTCCACCTCTCGCTGGCTCGCAACCAGCTGGAGACGCTGCCCCAGGAGCTCTTTGCCAACCTGTCAGCGCTGGAAACCCTGGTGCTCTCGCACAATGCCATGGATCACCTGCCTGCCGGGGTTTTCCAGGGGCTGGCAGGGCTGACGGAGCTGCAGCTGAGCCACAACAACCTCTCCAGCCTGCCGGCGAGGCTGCTGGCTGGGCTGCCCCTCCTCACCGCCCTGCTGCTGGACCACAACCGCCTGGCCCGCCTGCCACCGGGGCTCTTCGACGCCAACGACGACCTGGTGCGTGTGGGGCTGTCTGACAACCCCTGGCTCTGTGACTGCCGCCTCTCCTACCTCCTGCGCTGGCTCCAGAGCTTTGCCGAGCCCCTCATCCACGGCCAAGCCTTCTGCGCCGGTCCAGCGGCTCTGCAGGGCCAGTCCCTGCCGGAGGTGTCCCGCGGGCAGCTGCGGTGCCCGGCAGCGCTCGGTGAGCCCCCCGAGGAAGGCTGGGACGCAGACGGCCCGGGGCAGTGCACCTACAGCAGCCCCGAGGGCAGCGTCAGCGTGGCCTGCAATGGCACGGCCTGCCAGCGGCTCAGCCTTCGCCTCCCTCCGCCCGGGCCCGAGCGGGGCTCGGGGCCAGCGCTCCGGGGCTCCTGGCTGCTGCGCTCCCGCTGCGGCACGCTGCAGGTCAGCGTCCTCGTCACAGCGCGCGGCGGCAACGAGGCCGCATCACCCGCGGTCCCCACGGCGCCCTAGAGCTCGGGCAGGCGTTTGCTTCTGCTCTGGCAACATCTGAACCAGCCTGGGAAACGAGCAGCTCCCAGTCTCGCTCCGCTACCGCTGCCATGGTCACCAGCTGTCACCGAGCTCTCCGCGGCAGCTGGCCTGGTGGTATTTATCCTCTCAACTATGTGTTTCCTCTGTATTTCAAATATAATTAAAATTTATCTGTTATTTCTGTGCTACTAGTTCCCATGGCAGAGAGAGGAATCGTTCTGTTCCCCCACCGCTGTCTGTGTGTCTGGGAGAGGCAGCGAAGGTCGATGCGGTGCACTGGGATCTTGTCAGGAGCTGTGCATGGTGTGGCATCGGTGCAGGTGCCTGGTGGTGGGTAGGTGCCACTCTGGCATTCTCGTGGTGTGCTCACGTCTGCCCGCTGCAGCCACCTTCCCCTGGCACTGCAGAGGGAAGAGAGGCCCAGCTGCAGCCTGGCAAAACCTCAGGACACGGATTTGTGTTGTCCAAGGGAGGTGTGGGTGGGTGCTGCTGATTGCCCAGCAAGGGGCATGAGCTGCCTGGCTGCAGGGTGACCCCGAGTGTGCACAGGCAGGTCCCCCCCTACCCTGGCAGGGCTTGGTCTGCAGCCTGAAAATGCAATGTGGCAAGTTTCACATAAACAAGAGGAAGAACTTTTCGGTGAGGGTGAGTGGGACAGGTTGCCCAGTGAGGCTTTAGAGTCTCTTTCTCTGAATGTACTCAAAAGCCATCTGAACAAAGCCATGGGTACCCGGGGAACCCTCCTTCAGCAGAGAGGCTGGACTAGATGACTTCTACTGGTCCCTTCCAACCTCTCCCACCCTGGGATTCTGACTCTGTGACCTGTGGAGACGAGGCACAAACTCCCAGCAGCGCTGCCCACCCAGGGGCGACAGGTAAGGCGTGTGCTCCCCTGGGAGGGTCGGTGTGGTGCACACACGGGGGTGGAAGGGCACAAGGTCCGTGTGAGAGTGTCCCTGTGTCCGTGCGTGTCAGCTGGGCCCGTGTGCGTCTGTCCGTGCCCGTGAGTGTCTGCGTGTCCCTGTGTCTGTCTGTCCGTGCGTGGCGGTGCTGCGGCACCATCTCGTGGCCATCGGGACCGGTGGGGACATGGGCGCTACGACATTGACACTGGAAAGGGGTAAGGCGGATGAAAACGTGCAGTAGTTTGTTTTTAAATTTGCCAGGAAAAGTGCGATGACACCCAGCAAGCAGAAGCTGAGCTTTTACAGGAGCGGGTGAAAATGGAAGAAGTTTAAATGCAATCAGTGCAGTCACCCATTGGGAAGCGATGGATATCCTGTCAGTTTGTCTTTGCCCCAAAATGAGCATCCCACAGGATGCCCTGCGCTAGCCAGGAGCTCTGGATGTCACCACGAGAGGGTTTTTGGCTTGCACTGAGGTGCAGCACACAAAACTAGGGCCAGCGAGGTGTGGAGCTGTGGGACTGAGCACAGAGCCCGGGTGGTGGTGTATCTGTTGAGCCACAGATGTTTCACTGTTTGTAAGCATCAAAAAATGGCTTCAGAACTGCACTTTTAGCTACATAAGGCAAATCCTGAGTAATGAAACAGCTGTCTGCTGTGTCAGTGTTTCTGAAACTGGTGAGTTACCCTGGTGGAGATATGGGATCACAGAGACCATTGCCTGCAAACAGGCTGGCCTGGAGATCTTCAGCTTTCCCTGGCTGTGACGAGTCAAGTGGTGCCAGCAGATAATGCTGGGGAGTACGTGACCGCGTCCCTCCAAGGGGTTTCTGCCGTGGCCTCCTGCACTGGGGGCACAGCTCCTCTGCTGGCTCCCCGGCCGTCCCTTATCTCCCCACACAGACGTGTCCTGACCTCACGTGAAACTGAGTCCCATGCCTGGGATGTGGATAAAGAGCTGGCCAGGTGATGAGACCCCCATCCGCTGTCCTCACTCCTCATATGGCATGGCTCCCCGGTGACCGAACGTGTTTGTAAGTGCTCAGACATGTAAGTGATGCAAAATGCTTCTTTTTTGCTCTTTAAAATGTGCTGGGAGGGGCGGTGTTAAGGGCTGTTGGTCATTTCCTTGCAGCAGGGAGCAGGGAGGCTTCAGTGCCATGAGCTGGGACCATCTCCCCATGACTCTGCCTGGCTGGAGTGGGGGACAAGCGTGGGACCACAGTGAGGGTTTTAAAAGGACTTTGTGGTTCAAAACTGTTTCCATCCCCACATACTCAGATGTTTCCACATTTCACCCACTGCACTGCTCCTGCAGCAGAAGTGAAGCAGGCACTTCTACAGCCACAGCTCCTCCACCTGAGTCTCCCTGGGGATCTGCAGTGGCTTCTGCCCTGGGAGCCCTGAGGGGCACCCTGCACAACTGATGTCACCTCTCATCCATCTCTCTTCAAACCCAGTGGCTTTCAGTCTCCTGTATTTGCTGATGCCTGAACATTCTTTAAAAAATAACTTTTCATAGCAGATTTACCCTCCCAGAAGAAGTTTTTTTTGCATGGTCAGCTTTGATGGTCACCCGAGAAACCTGTACCTCTTTTCTCTGCTCCCACCCAGAGCTGTGAACTAAAAGTTGGAAACATGGTCCCCGTGAGGTGCTCAGGCCAGTTAAATCCCAATTAATGTGTTAGCTGAGTGTTTCCAAACGTTGCCATGGAAGAAGTGGGCTCTACTAGTACGTGTGCGTCAGTGATTTCGCTTCCTACCTGCAAGGTCAGAGCCCCAAATGTTAGGTGTTAAAGAGTTCATCTGTGGACATTCCAAGGTTGTAATGAGCCTTGCTGTAAAGCTTGGTTGCTGTTCACAGGTTAACTATTTCTGTCAGTCAGAGCTGCATAACCAAGGCCAAAATATGCTGCAATTAGCAAGAATCCTGACAAACAGATGCTTAGAAACTATGTTTTAAATCAGCCCCCTGAACTGAGAGAAGCAGCAATGAAACAGCAAATCTACTCAACACAGTGTGGAAAGTCTAAGCACACAGGGTCCTCTGGTCTTGGCTGGCTCCTGGGAGCCTTGCTGATCCCTCATTAGCAAGTGCAGGGCTGACTGCTTCTGTTGTTGTATGAATGGGTTGTTGCCCTGCTGACTAACTGGACCCACTGGGGCAGCACTAATGGGCAGCAGCATTTTACCTTCTTCACCCAGGCAGACTGAGCCTACAGTTCAAACATGTGAGAAGAAGGGGCAGAGAACAGACTGTCCAGCCCTTGTCCCTCCTGGAGCATCTCCCAGTGCAAGCCATGAGCTGGTTTGCTTTGCCTCTCCATCCCTTGGTACCAACAGCAGTGAACTCGTGTAAATGCAGCATATGTTTGCTTGTCCAGTCTCTCTCTTTCTCATTAAATGAGTCATGGTATGTGAAGAGAAGAGTCCTGAGAGCTGAACAACAGTTCATGAGCTGTGGACAGAGATTTCCTGTTCCTCATAACTGATTTTTGAAACCTTTCCTTTCAGGACAATGTACCAGCATTTCCTTTTGCTTTTCCTCTTCTCCTTCAATCCTCATAAATGTCAAGATCAAATCCCAGGTGAAGATCCCTACGAAATGCCCAAAGACTACCAGGAGGTCTACAGAGGGACAAAAAATGATGTCAAAGAGATCCCAAAGATTGCAAAGCCCTTTGTTTCTGAGATGATCTTTGTTCAAACCAGCGTCACTGCTATAAGGAAAGGTGCTTTCAGGTACATGCCCAACCTGATCAAGATTTTGTTCATTGGGAACAAGATCAAGACTGTTGAACCTGGAGCCTTTGATAATTTGGACAAGTTGAGGGATTTGGACATCTCTGGTGCTTCATTAGAAGAACTATCTGTGGGCACTTTCCAGAACCTCCCAAGTTTACAGAGGCTGGAGCTGAGAGACAGTCAGCTCAGATCTATCCCCAAAGGCCTGTTTGATGGGCTGGAAAGTTTGGGAGAGCTCTCCCTGCACATCAATGCAATCCCTTCTCTTCCAGAAGGCATTTTTGATTCTCTTGTCAATCTAACTTTTTTGGACCTGTCTAGAAACAGGATCACAACTCTTCCCGTGAATGCCTTTAGCAAACTCACCCAGCTGCAAGTCCTCCGGCTGTATGAGAATGAGTTGCAGGACCTCCCAGAGGGACTGCTAAACAGTCAGCTGGAGCTGCTGGAGCTCAGCCTCCAGAGGAACAGGCTCAGGGCACTGCCCCCCATGCTTCTGAGGACCCTGCCTCACCTGGAGAAACTCCTCTTGGACAACAACCTCATCAGTGTTCTCCCACCTCAGGGCTTTTTTGGTTTAAACAAACTGAAGTTGCTGACTCTGGGCTCAAACCATCTTATGGAGCTCCCCTGCTGCCTTTTTGACACCGTGCCACACTTGCGGGAGCTGGATCTGGGCAGGAACAGTTTGGCCACACTTCCAGATGGCATCTTTGTCAACCTGACATCCCTTGGCAAACTCATCTTGTCCCACAACCAGCTATCAGCCTTGCCAAGAGGAGTCTTCTCTGGGCTCAACAAGCTCTTGGATCTCCAGCTGGACACAAATCAGCTCTCTGCTCTGGATGAAGGGGTCTTTGCTTCTCTCCCAAGTCTGAAAACCCTCAACCTTCGAAAGAACCAGCTGGAGAGTGTTCCCCAAGGGCTCCTAGACCCCCTGAAGAAGCTCAGCTCAGTGTATCTGAGTGGTAACCCATGGAGATGTGACTGCAACCTCTGCTACCTGCACCGCTGGATCCTGGGCAACAGGGAAAAGGTCAAATTGTCCACCCAAGTCTCCTGCAAAAGCCCACCCCACCTGGCAGGGCAAGCAGTAACACTGCTGAGGGACGAACAGCTGATTTGCCCAGGTACTCTGCCACTCAACTCCACACCATCACAAAGGACGTCAACATTCCTGTCACGTGGAGCCGTGTCCACAGCAGCACCAACCGTGCTGTCATTGGCATCCTTTCCCATCAGGACACTGCCAACCACTCTTTCACCTGTGGTCACTTCTGCTGTGTTGCCAGCCATGCCAGTGGAGGCTGCCTTCACCACTCTGTCACCAACCAAGCCATCTAAGGCCTTTGTCACCATCCCACCACCAGCTGTGCTGCAGAAGATCTTCAGTGCCAGCCCATCAACAACCAATGATCCCAAGACCCCCATCACCACACCAACAACCAGCGTGCCCGAGTCCTTCACCACCACATCATCACAGACTGTGCTGCCAGACACCTCTGTCACCATGCCATCAACAGCCACTGTGCCCAACTCCTTCATCACCACATCATCACAGACCGTGCTACCAAAAGCCTTCATCAGTACCTCATCACCAACTGTGCTGCCAAAGGCCTCCACTGCCACGCCACCCTCATCAGCTGAGATGCCCAAGGCTTCCATCACCACCCCATCATCGGCTGCTTCAAATTCAGCCATCGTAAGGCTACAGCCTCCTGGGGCCACCCACCACCACTCACCTGTGCCACCCCCTCTAGCTTCAGCCGCCACACTGGTGCCAACAAGCCCACTGGCAGCCACCACCAGACAAGAGCCTCCTGCTCTCACAGTGCCCAGGGAGAGGCCAGCCACCATCCCACCCATGCCCCCCCTTGTCTCAGCTTCCTCCAAGGCACTCTGGCCATTCCCCAGGACTGCTGCTCTGGGCACAGTCCCGCCGGCCTCACATTCACCATCGCACCGTGCTCCTGCCCCAGGCAGGAAATGGGGCTATTCCACCACCTGTGACCTGTCCACAGCTGGTGCCCAGCCCACCCCCACTGCCCCCCAGCACGTTCCTGCCCCGGCAGGCACTGCCCTGCTCCCAACGCCTCCCATCCCCGCACTGCCAGACAGCATGAGCCCCTGTCCAGCCTCCCCAGCCCTGGCCCCCAGCACTCATCGTGCCTGGGGCTCGTCCCTGTGGACTAGCCCATGGCAATGCCAGCTGTCCCTGGCCTTGGGGCTGGCCGTGCTGGCACTGCAGGCAGCCTGCACACTCCTGGGAGGGGTGATCGCCCTTCTTCTTCACCAGGACACTCGCCACCACCCCGGGCCACCTGTGAGGCTGCTGAGCCTTCAGGCCCTGGCTTCTCCAGAGACCCCTGAGCCAGCCCCGGCACCACCTTGAGCTTTCCTGCCCCTGTACGACCTGGGCTGTGCCAGTTGTCCTCCTTTGGGGTCTGCAGCCGTGCTGGCCGCAGGGTGCGCTGTCCCTGGGAGGGGGTCCCGGCACCCAGCCTGATCCCAGTGCAGGGGGTCCCAGCAGCCAGGCTGTTTTGGGACGACTCCTGGCCATGCTGGGAGCCTGCAAGCCTTCGCGCGGTGTCCCTGCCTGCCGGCCCTTCTGCCAGGGGACACTAGATGGCATCCCGACACAGGCAGTGCCGCCAGCGCCGGACCGCGGCCGCCGAAACGCCGGAGCCCCCGCAGCCGCCCGCCGGGACCCCGCCGCACCGCGGGCATGACCGCTCTTTGCTCGGGGGGTCCGGAGCCCCCACCCGAATCTCCTCCCGTCCCTGGAAGGTGCTTGTAGTCCTTGGGGAAAGATATCACAAGGCTTCCTGCCCTGCGCCCTGTCGTCTTCCCTGTGCCACGTTACAGGATGTGTCAGTGTCTGTACAACCACCGTACCCAGAGCTCTTCCCCTCTCCCGCTCCCTCTCCCGCTCCCTCTCCCTTCCCTCCTCCCGGATATTAAAGCCTCCCCTGCATGTCTGATGGGCTGGTGAGAAGACTGTTTTCATCCTGGGGCTTTTCTTCCCATGACCTGCTGTGGGGGATTCCTGTTGCTTGCTGGAGTGTGGGGTCCCCAGCCAGTGCTGGGGTTGGACCAGAGCTGACCCTCCACAGGCAGTGGCACTGTGAGACAATAGAGAAGCTTTTCTTCCCACTCCTAAATCTCAGGTCTCCCAAAACCTCTTTGTGGTGCTGCCTGCCCAGACCCTCTGGCAAAATGATGTTTCAGCATGGCTGGCCACGTGCTTCTTTACCATAACCTCACCTGGTGCTGAGTCCTGGCTGCAGGATAGGAACAGGTCTCTTGGGAAACTTGGGAGGAAGGGTTGATGAGAGCCTCCACCTCCGCAGTCCTGGGCTCCTGCCAGGCCCAGGGAAGTGCCAAACTTAAACAAAAGTGGCTGTTCCTCTGTGGTTTCTGCCATCACAGAGTGTTGAAACCTTTCCTGGGAAGTTTATTCCAGGAGAATTTGAGCTGATGAACACAGGGGTTGTTCCCTTGATTCGGGTCTCTACGTACCTTTTTTTTTAGCTCTAGGTTCAGTGGTGTTGCCCTGTGCAAGGTAAGCTGCTCCCAAATTTGATCACAGTTTTTACAGGGTTGCAGGTGTCTGTCTTCAACTCCTTGCCATTGCTGCTGGCAATGACCTGCTCCGTCCCGTCCTGCGTTTGGGTGGCCTTCCCCAGTTGTGTGGCACAGCGGCTGCCTGGCTTGGAGGTGTCCCAGGGAAAGAGTCCCTGAAAAGCAAGAGTCTGGATGTGTGTTTCACAAGGAAAAATGGGAAAGCAACTCAGAAACCTCCTGGCCAGTGAGTCCCCCAGTTCCCCTGCCTGGTGCAAGACGAGGGGAGGGGGAAGGGGCTTCGTGCTAGAGTGCATGCCTGCAGCTATGCATTAGGGACCTGGATATACATCCTTGCTAAGAACCTGTGCAGTGTTACAGGCCCTTCAGCTACTCCTTGAAGTCCTGCTGACGGCTGTGAAATACGGGAGGCGAGCGTGGGGCAGCACATCTGGGCGGGATGGAGCAAGCAGCTCCGGGGCCAGGGCTGGCACGGCAGGTAATGAGATACAGATGAGGGGGAGGGAGTGTTTTTTCTGGCAATCCAGATGGACTCGGCTTAATACTTGATTTAGAGGGTTTGAAAGCGGGGCCTGGCTGCTGGGGAACAGACCCCGAGCACTTCCCGAGGTGATGAGGGGGGGTCTCCGCTGACTTTTCAGATATTTAATGGCCCAGCGCAGTCTAAACAGGGAAGTACTTCGGGGTGAGATTAGCACAACATAATCACATCTTAAAAGGTCTTCGGAGACACAAGGCACGTCCGCTCTCATATTAATTACTGATTATTAATAAAGCTGGGGTCAGGCACGAGGTGTTCGCTCCGGAGCACGCCGGTTCCCTCTTTGCAGGGCGGTGCTGTATCTGCAAGCAGCACAAAGCCCTGCAGCCTCCACCTGTGCCCATCCAGTTCTGGAAGCCAAATGGCCAACATTCCTACAGCTGCTTTTAAAACTAATTTGCCCCATAATACCCCGAAAGGGCCACATCTTTCTAAGTGCCCAGAACACCTCTAAGTGCTTCAGAGTGCTGTAAAATAATAACAGCCAAGGGTGTTCTCAGCACGGGAATTTCCTGCTATGATCGATTTGTAATTTGCAATGAAAATACAGCGTGCGTGTTCCCGGGGCCAGGCTGGTGCAGCTGGCTCACAGGCAAGATCAGCTCCCTCCAGCACTTCAGGGCCAGTCCTTGGAGGGTTACAGCTGGGCTGGGCTGGGAGGAATTAGCAGCTGTTCCCATTTGCCCCTGTTGTCCCCAGTGTACTCCAGGAGGGAAGGAGCTTAGAGGGCTGCAGGTTGTCCAGGGGGAGATGTGCCTGAACACCCTGTGGAGCAGCACCCTGGGGTTCCCCGCTTGCCGAGCAAGAGCAGCCAGAGAGCACGTGGAGATGAGGCAGAGCATGGGGATCTGCACCAGGGAGATAGATCAGTGTTTGCTGCTTCACGGCCACAGCTTGCTGCAATGAAGGTGCGTGGCTGGGGCGGAGCTGTGGAGTGCAGTCCCCAGCACAGCCTCTCCACTCTGCTGTGGGCAGCCCAGGCATCTCTTTGCAGCATGCCACTGCGCTGGGGAGTGGTTGGTAGTTTTTAATCTGTGAATTTCTCTGGTTTCTCTGAACTCAGGTAAGATTCACAGCACATTGAGGAGTGCCCAAGATTGCCCATGTACTGAATGAGACATTACCTCACTTCAGTCTTCCTCTTCTTGCTGCTCCTTGCACAGGATGCCTTTGCCTTGGGAAAAAAAAAAAAAAAAAAAAAAAAAAAAAAAAAAAAAAAAAAAAAAAAAAAAAAAAAAAAAAGTTGAGCATCCCTGTTGTGACATCTCCAGGCGGCTCGTGATACTCTACATCTCTTCCCAGTTGCTGTGACTGCCTGAGGCCCTCACAGCCTCAGGTGACCAACTGCTAGAAGCAGAGACAGGACACCATACAGGGCTCTCCAGCATGGTCTGGAGTCCTGCAGCTGCTGCTGGCTCTCTCCCTGCCCTGTGCAGCTGAGAAGTGGTTCCCACAGCACCGTCACTATGCTGCAGCACTGACCTATAACCCTCTGCGTGTCAGTGCTGCCAGGAGCCCCCCATGCTGTGGGTGTGGTTGCCTGTCCCTGCCACCTGCCTCAGTTCCCTTTCCTGTCCCTGGGGCACCCCATGGGCAGGAAGGGGGCTCAAAAGAAAAACTCTTTCTTGTGGCTCTCGAGAAGGGGGGCAATTAACACCTGCATGAGGGGATTTGCACAATAACCCGCACGAGGAACAAGCCTTGGCCTTTGGTGGGCAAGTCTCACTGCTGGCTTGTGATGGGAACCTGTCCCAGCTTGTGGCCACGCTGCCACAGCTTCCTCCCTGCATGCCTGCCTCGTGTGCTGGTCCCAGACATGCGCCGAGCTGTGCTGGGAGCCGAGTCTCAAAAGCTGCTGGTGTGGTTTGAGAGGCATGGGGCACTGGGCTGGCTTCTCTGTGTGCTGCGGGCAGAGCAAGAAGGAGCTGGTTTGACACCTGTTCCTGAAGGAGCAGGGAGATGCTGGCAATGCCACTGGAGAGGTGGGATGGGCAACACAGGACTTGCAGGTTGAGGACACGAGCTGGGGCAGCTCCCTGACACAGGAGGCAGCCGCTGGGATCAGCCTCAGGTCTGGCTGCACAAGCATGTGCAGCACTCATCCATCCCCTATTGCAGTCAGCAGAGATGGTTTGTGGGCTGGCAGGCATTGCTCAGTGTGCTGCTGTGCCTCCTTGATGCTGCTGATGGTTTTGAACACCAGCACCACTCCTCTGTGTGTCCTCTGGATGGGTTGTGTCCCCCTCTTCATCCTTCACATTCAGCATCCCTCGTTTCACACCCGTTCACAGTACCCACCCAGCCACATCAGGCTGCCTCTTGCAAGAAGCCCTGTGAGACACACGGAGCAAGAGCTCAATTGGGACATTCCTTCATTTGCTTTGCCCTTGGCATCTCACAGCCCCAGCGCAGCAGAGTTCCCCCTGACTTCCCCAGGGGCACACAGGGCAGCGAGAGGACACACAGCATGAGGGATGAGGCTCAAGCAGATGGGGCGCTGAAACCCCTGGCATTTTCATCCTGTCTGTCTCATGCCTTGGGCTGTCCAGGCTTTTATCCAGGGTTTGGGCAGGGCATGAGAGCAAGGGCAAGAAAAACAAGCTGGCGCATCCTCCCTTGGGCAGTGAGAGAGCCCGGAGGGGCGGAAGTTCCTGTTTGTTTAAGGTGCAAACAAGTGCTGTTAATCTGCTGCCTGTTTGTATTTCTTTAGAGCCCCTGAGTGTGGGGGGAGCGGAGATGGGGTCTCCCCTTTGTGCGGGGGCAGGGTCAGGCTATTGGAAGTGGAGGTGAGAAAACACAGAGGGGCAGCTGGAACCTGCTTTGGGAGGGAAAGATTTTTTTCGGCTATTTATGATAATTAGTGGGAAACGTTCCTCAAGCGTTTCAGATGATTCTGTAATGAAGTTGGGTCGAACGTTTCTGCTTTGTTCCCCTGGAACCATTAAAAATCCCCCTTCTTTGGCTGCCTTAATGCAATACTGAAAAGGCACAATGGCATAAAAGTGGCTCTGGGCAGGGCGGCACGCCTCCCGCCCCGCCAGATAGAGCCCTGCAGAGCCCAGATTTTCTGGGTTATAAACCTCAGCACTTGCAATGTTCATGCAGAGGCTGCTGTGGATCCTGTGCCCAGGGCTCCTTCCTATCCCTGATGCTGGTCAGTGTGTGTGAGCACCACTGAGGCTGCTGTGCTCAGGGGGAGCAACGGCCAGCACAAACGCAGCAGAGTGACAAAGGGCAGGCACAGCCAGAGATCCCATCACTCCACTGCTACAGAGAAGCCACCTTCTGCCCGTGGCTGTGCTGGGAATTTGCTGTGCTGGGAGAGAACCAGTCTCCATTCAGGGGAAAATGGGGGGTTCAGCTCAAAGGAAAGTTCTGCTTAGCCAGTGTTCTTCTAAGCCAAATCCTGCCCTGCCTGCTGGACCTGGCAGCACCCAGGCACCAGCGCAGAGCAAGGGGCCTGAAATCCAGCTGTGACCCTCCAGGTGAATCATGAGCAGTCTGCAAGAGCTGGCTCAGTCTCTTCTTGCTTTTAGCAGTGGAAGGCTTTTCCAGCATATGTGATGAAAAGAAAATCCACCTGCCTGATCTCACACATCTATCAGCACTGTTTCCCCAGGGATGATGTGTAAAACTAATGGGAGCTCTCCTGCTAAAGCTGTTATAAAAAGAGAAAATGGCAAGGGCTTTTAGCATACTGGTGGGGGCTGAATGTGATGGATTTTGGCCTCCCCATCAATATTCTCATGTGGACTCCAGTCGATCTCAGTGTCCTAGCACTGAGGCGCAGCAGGCAGGGGGGAGCTGCTCCCCTCCTGCTCCTTTTTTGGCTGGGCAAGGGCATCTGGGGAGTGCTTGGGCACTCAGGGTGGGCATCCAGCAGTGGCACAGTCCTGCAGCTCTGTGGGGCAGGAGGGAGCCGTGCCTGCTGGCCAGGCACCTTCCCCCCAGCCACAGGCGGTGTCTTTCATATAGCGACTGCTAACGGGGAGCGCATCACCCTTAATGCCCAGCCCCTGCCCCATGGCTGGAGCCAACACGCCTCACTAAGGTACTAAATAATCCAGCTGTGGAGGAGAGGTTAAGGACTGGGAACACGGCTCCCCAGGAGCTGCCCCAGCCCTCTGCCTTGCCTGTCCCTGCCATAATCAAGCAGTCATATCAATCCCTTCACTCCTTTCAATGGGGAAAATTTGCAAACAAATTCCTGCCAGCAGGAATTTTGAGCTCTCCTGCATGGTGGAATAAAGATACCTGTCACCTCTGCCCTGTCCCCAGCTCCAGCTCATGCTGGGAGCGCGGCTGGGGAGCTCCACGCTCTCCACGGGGCTGGTGACTCCAGGCAGTGTGGGAATGGGCTGGGAGGGCTCTCAGGAAGAGCAAAGGGCTTTAGTTTTCCCTGAGATGATGCATGGCCCGCAGTGACGGGGTGAGGCAATGAGCCCTGCTGTGAGTCAGCTGGAGTCCCTACCTCGGCTTTCTGTCCCGGCAGGTCCTGAAGCACCACTTGAATTATGACGCCTTTGCCAGTCCCCATGCCTGTACCAGCAATCTTTTTTGTGGAAAAATCTCAAGATACACGGTAAATTTTCTGTGGGAGCTGAGGCAGAGGTACTGGCACTGAGATGAGTATTTGGATGGCGCATGTCTGCAGGCAAGGGCAACGGGTCCTGGGCAAACTGCGATGCGCTCGGTCTCAGAGACGGGGATTTCAGCGCCGGTTGCTGCCCTCACCATGCTTTAGAGAAAATACTGTTTAACTCTTGGCAAAGTTTGCAGCGGGAAACCCGCTATCTTGGTCTCTAGGAAGCCTTATGGAATGCAGGTTCCCGAACACACCGCAGCTCTGGCCAAGCCTCTGGCAAGCCTGTTTGATGGAGCAGGTACCTCTGGTACCACCCTGCCCAGCACATCTCCACCCCATCCCTCCGTTCCGCCCCCAGGTCCGGCGATTGCTTTCCAATGAATTATTTACATGAGTTCTCGGCAGCGGCCGGAGACAAAACCTCAGGTACGGAGTAGCAGCACGCTCCTGACCTTTCCCACCGCCGGACAAACGGAGCCAGCAGCACGAGGCGGGCACACAAAGGCGCTGCGCCGGCCGGAGCGCTGACCCCGCTGTGCCACAGCTACCTGCTGCTCTGCCACAATGGCCCCGCGGCCCCGGCCGGCCTGCCGGGGCGATGAAAAAGGGCCCGAGATAATAATGAGCCTGACTACCACTGCTCTCTTCAGAGAACTGAGTCAACTCCTTGGGAAGAAAGGAAAAGAAAAAAAAAAAAAAAAAAAAAAAAAAAAAAGAAGCAGGGGGAAAAAAAAAAAAGAAAAACCCCTCTTGGATAATAAAGAAGTAACAAATGAAGACTGAATGCCTATAGAAGGCGTCTTAACCCAGTGAAGAAAAAAAAATGTCAACATCTGTGGAGCTGTCTGCAAAAACAGACCAAACCCCTAATGAATACCCTCTAGAAAAGACATTCACTCGAGGAAAGGCAAAAGGCTACATTTTTCTATGGAGGTATAAAGATTTTGATGAATCTGCCCTTTCCCTTTCCAGTGCAGTTGAACCAAGCACTAATGTTCATCTTCAGCTGTATTAAAGAGTGCGGAGGGGGGCAGAGGGGGGAAGAGTCTTGATCTGAAAGCTTATGGGGAGGGTGGATTTAGGGAGCCTGGATAGACGTCTGAGGACTAAAGCAAGGAAGAAAAGCAACAGGCATTAGAGAAAATACTGTTTAACAAGAGTTTCCTTAGTCAACCCATTTGAGCAGAGATTGGTGCACCATAAACGTAATCCTCTTAAGGCTGACTTAAACGTGTTTGTACAAAACAGGGAAATATAATATGAATGTAATAGTCACGTTTGCTAAAATGCTTAATAAAAAGACAGAAGTCCTTTATTTTGATCTTCAGATCCGGTGTGGGCTTGAGGCACAGCAGATGTTTTCTCAGAAATCTGTTTGGAAAAAAAAAAAAAAAAAATGTAAAGAAATAGAGAATACGGTTGTGTCCCGGTTGGCTGTGTCACACGGCACCTCAGCAACTTCCTGGGTTGGTCTCTGGAGAAGGCAGCCCTTGCCTAAGGAGCCCCCAGGCTTTGCAGAGTGCAAGGGGAACCACTGGGAGCTGAACCTCAAAACACTTGGTGGGGAGCACTTGGTAAGGCAGGTTTCAGGTGAGGGGGCACAGGCAATTTTCTTTGCTGTGTCTAGAAGCTTTGGTGGGGGAAGCAGAGCTAAGGAGTAGTCCCCAACTGGAAATGTTGCAGTCAGAGTCAGACTCAGACCCAGCCAGAGCTGCTGTGGAGGGACCATATCAGTTATCCTCAGGTGCATCCCACCTTGTGCTATGGATTCAGCAGGAAAACCAATGGGTGGAGTTGTAATCACCATCTTAACACCTACATTAATCACAGATGAATTTGAAAAACATGAACAAAATGTTGTATGGTTTTGGTTTTTTTGGGTTTTTTTTCCTGTTCTGTAGAGTAATCATAGAAAATACTAAACTGAAATGGCAAGATTTGGGTTTGACTTTGCTTGATAAACATCTATTTAACACTAGCCATAGGACCGTACAGCATCAACACTAATTGCAAGCCAGAAGCCAGTAAAATTATGTGTTTTCCTCAGCGTTTCTCACACAGATATCATCTTGCCCCAGGAAACTATGATTCCCCCTTGGGCCAGCCTGGGTGGGTGTTGGTGCTTGGTGGCTTACAGGACTCGGATCAAATCTTGAACCAGTGCCAGGGTTTGTGCCGCAGGTTTCGGTCATGCCACGATGCCCCTATGATGCCACCTCCTGGAGATGAAGGGGTGAGATGGGGACAGTGCTGCTTGCTTTCTGCTGCAGCAAATGTCAGTGTAAACTAGGTAAAACTTGTTTTGTGAAGAAAATTTCCATTCTAATAAGAAAAGAAGTGCCTCGGCAGTTTTGGAAGCACATCAGAGGTTTTCTGGTATGGTCCACAATGTGTACAGCAAATGCAAGGCATCTTCTGTGGAGAGCAGATATTTTCCACAATAACAACCTTTTTTTTTTTTTTTTTTTTTTTTTTTTTTTTTTAATCATCTGTTCTTCCAAGTAAGAAGAAAGAAAAAAAGGCTTTGAAAGCAGATAGTTTCTGACTGCCAGGGTCCAGTGCTTGGGCACTGCAGCAGTGAGCAGGGATGGAGCACGGCAGTGGAGGGGAGCCTGGGGGTGGGAGGGTGAGGTGGGTCAGTACCCGTGCCTGGCTCCTGTCGGTGGGTATGTGCAGAAGTTTGATGCCATGGGGTTCAGGTCCCTGGCATCAACCATCACCCTCTCTGTCACTTGTCACCAGGTGGGGAGGGAGTATGACAGGTTCTGTGTTTCCCACCAGGCACCTGCTAGGGAAGGTCTGCCAGGGCTACCAAGACAGGTGGCAGCTCCAGGGAGAAAACAGGGGCATTTGGAGCCAGACTAGTGGGACACATGCCTATAATGCAGCTCATCCAGGTCTGTGCAGCCAGATGGGGATGGCTGGTAAGCTCTGGTTCTGGTCTTGAAAAATCAGTTCTTGTTTAGGTGTGAACCGGTGAAAAAACACTTAAACCGGCCAACCTGCTGCCTGCAGAGCATGGTTACATTTTTGATAATGGGAAAATAGGAAATGTGTTGTTACGGTCCTCTATCACTTTTCTTTTGGAGGCTGCATCTGTGACCAAGGGAAAACTAAACATGGGCGGCTTTTCCACAGGGCAAGGAAGCTCTGGGCGCTCAGGGCTGCTCCTTCAGGCAACAGTGCCCTCGTTCTGCTCTGGGCAGCAAACCCCATGTGTCACATCTTCCCAGGTGCCCCAGGAGGCAGAGGAAGCGCAGGAGCAAGGCCGAGCGAAGTCCATCAAAACAGAGCCAAGGAGCCAGCAGTCACTCGCTGTTTCCCTGTCACCCCCTGCAGCCGGGTGTGAACTTCCCAGGCGGAGGGCAGGGTGTGCAGCCCCGTGTCAGGGAGCAGCGGGGCCGAGCACCGGCCAGTCGGGTCTGGGGCGGATAAATGCGAAGGGCTGCAAAGCGCAACAGCCCTGGGGGCAGGGGTAGCGTGTCCTCGGTGCCGCCCCCTGCTTCCTCCCACGTCTGCTTAGTTTCTCTCTCTATTATCCCACTGGTGACAGCAGAGCCTCCAAACCCTGCTCTGTTTCCTTCCGGCACACCTGGTTCCCGAGCCTCATGTGCTAAAGGCACATCTCCTCGCCGGCAACGTCGTTACTGTAACGGGAACAACGCAGTTTACAGCCCAATAAACCCCGGGTCCTTCTGTGCAGGCTCCCCTTACGCGATGCTAATGCTTACAAGATGTGCAGCGCTGCGGGGCAGCCCCGGGAACCCACGCCCAGCGAACGGCTCGTGTTTTACATCGCTCCGCGGCCGCAGCCCTTGCTAATTAATCCCAGGAACGAGCCTCCTGCTCTTGGCAGCCCCGCGGCCGCTGGGCGCCGGTGCCCATCGCGGCTCCCGACGCCCGGCACGGCTCTGTCCCGCCGGGAATGGGTGTCCCCGGCCGCAGCCCACCCTCCGTGCCCGCTGTGGCCCGCAGCTCGGGGATGTCGGGGATGTCGGGGATGTCGGGGATGTCGGGGATGTCGGGGATGTCGGGGATGTCGGGGATGTCGGGGATGTTTATAGCGGCTCGGCGGGATGCCCGGGCACCGGGGGAAGCACGGCATTGTCTCGCAGCGGCGTTGTGATCACACACTGCGTCTAACGTGATTTACATCCCATATTCGACCTCTGGCGACTTCAAAGCCCGGGCGAGAGGGGGATTAAGTGGAGGAGCTGGGGCCAGGGGAGCCGGGGGTGGGGGCCTGGCTCACCTTTGAGCTCCCGTCATCCCCTCCCAGCGGACCCGGAATAATCATCTCCCTTTGTGCTGCCGGGGAAAGCCGGGGTGCAAACACAGGAACCTTGTCAATATTGGTTTTTGAGAAGACTTTTTTTCTATTCTCCCATGTCTGGAGTTTTTGTACCCAAATCCCTCCGAGGCTTCCCAGTCTTCCCCTGGGAAATCGTGATCCCAGGGGTCCCTGCTAACACCAGCCATTGATTGAAATTTCACACCCACCTGTTTGCACACAAGATTTAATTTGGTTGATTCTTCATGCCCTTTTCCTGCTTAATCGTCAACCTATTGACCTTAATATTAAAAGGGGCTAAGGGCGAGGGAGAGAGAGACTACATTTCTGTACGGGAACAAAAGCTGCCAGAGAATAAAGTAGGCACGGCCAGCCCTGAGCTAATGAGTCCCCGCTGCACGCAGGAGCAGGAAGCGCTGTGTGCTGCCCTTGGCTGGTGCCGTGCTCCTGTGTGACGGGACACGTTTCACTGACCATTCCTTTCCTCATTGCCCTTTACAGGACCCACAAGTTTAATGTCATGAGGGATGGGAGACCACCCTGGCTGAGCCTGGGCACCTACCGGCCTGCTGGGGCGGCTTTTCTCCCCCACACTTGTGCAGGGTGACTGCGTCTCGCCGAAATGTTTCCTGTTCAATGGAAGATGCCATAGGATGGAGGAAAATTGGCTCCAGCAATGCAGCAAAATCAGCAGCAGTGGACACAGGTCAGGAGTGATCTGCACACCTGCACGGCTGTGCTGGTCCATGCCTTATCTGGGTGCTGCGGTGTGACTCTAAGACACGCATCAAAGCAGCGTAGTGCCACAGCCTGCCCCCGGAGATACCGCTGCCCCAGGGTAATGCTGCAGCCAAATCCTGCTCCAGACCCGGCCCTGAGAGCTGGGGCTGGACCAGGAGTCCAACAGTGCATCCTGTGCCCGGCACCAGGCAGGCTGGGGGCAGAGCTGCCCTGAAGTAACCAGCGCAGGGGCTCTCTCAGCCCCCGGGCTGGCAGTCACCCGGGCAGCACTGCAGCACGTGTCTGTCACTGCCGTGGCCAGGCGGCCTCCCTGCTCTCCGGGGGTCAGGCTGCTCCCACACCTGGTCTTCCTCAGAGCACAGGCGAGGGAAGGGAAGGAGAAAATACTTGAGGTGCCCATAGAAGTTGGAGTGAGGGAAACACAGCCTTTCACAGCTCAGTGGAAGCAGGGGTGGGACTGTCCATTCCCACTGGTGGGACCGACAGGATGCACAGAGATCAGTGGGGTGCCGGGCTGTGCCGGGACTCTGGGGGCAGCAGGAGGGGCTGGGTGCACCGGTAAAGGCTGGACACGGCCTGCAGAGCCCCACATGTAGTGTGTGCACACCCATGGGGACTGGCATGCAGCTGCTCCTTGCCAGAGGCATGTGTCCAGGCCAGAGGTGGGACCAAAAGCAGCAACTATGGATGGGGGATATCAGCCAGCCCAGACCCTGGAGGGCTCTGACCACCTTCCACACATCCCCCTCTTTCACGGGGTAGAGTTCTTGGCGGTTTCTGCACTTGCAGATAATCTGCCTGCTGGAAAACCGAAAAGGAAAAGGAGGACTATTTTTTATCCTGCTCTGCCTTCACTGACATGAAACCGGAGCTGTGTGGGAGCGGGCGAGCGTGTGGCTGCGCTCACACGTGTGTGTGGTGAGCCGCCTGCGTCCCGGCCCCGGCTGGGGCCGTGCTGGGGGAGCGTGTGGGTGCGGGCGCATGTGTGCCTTCCCCAGGGGGACCGGCTTGGTCTGCAGAGTGCGGTCGTGTTTATTTAATATCTGACGTCCCTTCTGTCTTCAGCGCTGACATCAATTAATGAGTGTCTGAGCGCTCATTGCTCAGACAATGAGCAATGCGGCCCAGATGTTCCCTGGCGGTGGCCTCCCTTCCTTCACCACTGTTATGTGGGTGATAAAAAAATCCAACGGGGAGTTGCATTCTGGACAGCGTCGTTCCAGGGCCGTTCTAGGAGCACGTGGGGGGCTTGCAGGTCAGCTAACCCAGTGGGGATGCCCACACACAGGCAGCTCCCGCCCCAGCCCCTCTGAACCGAGAGCTGGGCTCTCATGGGTGTCAGGGAGCAGGGGCTGTGCAAAGTGCAGGAGGTGAAAGCAACTGGCAGATGGGCTGATCTCCAGAACCTCCTCGAGCACCTCCCTGCCCCAACTGCAGCAAAAGGCTTTTGCCGGCTGTGCCCAGCTGCCACGCTGCTGGCATGCTCCCTTGCCAGCCAGAGATTAACACTGCAGCCTGTCATTTCATAAATACCCTCACCCGTGAAACAAGAGACAGACATGGCCTTATCAGAGAGCCACAGCGCGGCTGGGGCCCACACACACCCAGCTGAGCACCGTGCTGTGGCTCTGCAGCTGCACAGGGACTCCGGGTGCCCCCAGGATTTGTCCTGTAGAGGTGGAGCAGGGTCAGTGGAATACTCCTGACTGGTTTGTGAGGGCTGAAATAGAAGGCAGCGTCCCCTCTGTGTTTTCTGCCATCAGTAGGACACGCCACCCAGGAAGATGCTCAGGTGGCATGTAGGGGGTAGCCCAAGTTCGTGCTCTGGCAGGGGCTTAGTATGCACCCAGTGCTAATGGTTAGACATTATTCTTTAGCTGGGAATGAATAATTAGAACAAATGGTACTAGAGACTAATGTGTGGGATGGTGTTATTTTTAGAAATTGTGTCTGTCGTGGTGGCATCCCTTCCTGAAGGGACGCGCGTGACAGGGAACATAACCAGCAGATCGGCCTGACCAGCAAATAACCCCTTGCACGGTTTCCATACTGCCTTTTTAAACAGGAAGGGAACTTGATACAAACGCTATGCGAATTATGATCTGAAAAGTTTTCCTGGCAGGTTGTCACATGAGTTGTTAGTGTCATTCTTTGACATGCACACTCAAAGCCTTTCTGCACCAGTGCCTTAACCCTCTCACCCCTCGAAAGGGCTGCCAGGTGGAGCTTTTATTCCCCGCCTTCTGGATCTTGCCCTTTTCTCAGGTACCCCCAGATGTGATTTCACATCGATGCCTGAGCAAGAGCTCCCCATCTGCCTCGTTTTTGGTGCAGCTTGTGGGGCTGGTGAGCCAGGGCAAGGCACGGGGACATGATAGGGCTGCCAAGCTGGGAAGTGGCCTTTAAATAATCCCTCCCATGCACCACCACCGCCTTGGCCCAGAGCATCCTCAGCCCCTGAAATCTTGCCTGGCCCAGGCCAGGAGCATGTGGGGGCCCTCTTGAGCCAGCGGGGCTGTGTGTGTGGGCGGGGGTCCCCGCCCGCGCGTGTGCTCATCTCCTTCTGGGCCGCCTTGGCCGCAGCTCCGCGCAGAGCCCAGCTGCACTCTGGCCAGGGAACATCCGCTGTGGAAACCTGGGAGGAGCTGACAATCCCCAAAGATTGGCTGCACACCCAGCCAAGCAAGAGCTGCTGGCTTCCAGCCTAATTCATTGCAAATGTGCTTCCATGTGGTTCCAATCTGGAGCCCCTGCTCCCCCCGTGCTGCCCCCCAGGGTTCAGCAGGGGCCGGGAGCAGCCACGCAGGGCAGAGCCGGGAGCAGCCCAGTGCTGGCCCGGGCACACAGCAGCCTCCTTGGCTCCCTGGCCCCAAGATGTGTCCCCCAGCCAGTTGTCTCCTGAGGGTCACAGGGAACCTCCACCAGGGTGTGAGAGAAGTTCACAGAAAATTCCTGCTGGGGACACAATGTCCGGAATGGCCCTCACTTGCCTGCTCCCTGTGGAGGGACTAACATCACTCCTTTGCTGTTAGCCCAGCCCCAGGCATCATCTTCCCACCGGGATCTGATTTTCATCTGCCAAAGGGCTTTTGGCAGGCGGCACTGGGCTGGCGGCCAGCAGTGCCCAGCATCCTAATTTAGCCTTTGCTTCACCCTCCCCAGCTGTCGTTCTGTCGTTCACGGCTGTGGCTGCCCCCTCGCTGTCCTTGGGTACAGGTGAGCTCCACGGGCACACACCCCAGTCCTGCCACGGAGTAGAGAGATAAACTGGGTCCTGCTGGCTGCTGCCAAAGCTGTCCCCTGTCACTGCTCTCTTCTGGCTTTGCTGTGATGTGCCCATCAGTCCTTGGCGGCGCCGGGGACACAGCGTCACCCCGTGCACCCCTCTCACGATGGCTCCAGCAGAGATGTCCCAGGGCAGCGATGGCCTCCCGAGCCCCCCTGCTCCTGCAGTTCCCTGCTGGACTTTGTTTTCCCTGGAAATGTCTCCCACAGGAGCAGAGCAGCTCTCTCAGCCCCCCAGCACAGGTGTTGTAGGGACTCAGAACCAGGGACATCCTAATTGACACCCTGGTGCATATTTTCACGAAGGTCTTCTCCTTGTCCCGTGCATGCACCCAGATTTAACATCTCAAGCTAGTACAAACAACACATATTCACTTCAGATCTTCTCCCTGAGGGTCCTTCCTTATCTTCTGGGGTCCTTGCCTATGTCCTTCAATGCCCCTTCAGTGCTGCCAAGCAACTTTAAGCTCATTTTAAAATGAGTCCAGACTCAAACACCCTCTCC
This sequence comes from Hirundo rustica, assembly GCF_015227805.2. Taxonomy (NCBI): domain Eukaryota; kingdom Metazoa; phylum Chordata; class Aves; order Passeriformes; family Hirundinidae; genus Hirundo; species Hirundo rustica. Next base: position 13,862,887 of record NC_053459.1, read on the forward strand.
CCACAAGCTCACGCCTTTGAAAGATTGCATCAAAACTTCAAAATAATCAGTAAAAAAATTGCTCATTAAGAAAAGTTATGGGCCCTCTCCTCTCCTGTGTTTATCGCAGAACTAAAAATGCCCGGCACAAGGTTAGCCCTCAGAGCATTGAAATAAAATGGCATAAAATGAGTTCAGCTCTCCTCAGGTTTCAGGAGAAGCGGGGTGAAGCATGTGGGGGAGTGAGCAGGGCTGGGGTCGGCACCTGGAATAACATTTTTGGTGTTGGTGCAGAAGCGGAAAAGGAAATGAGCAGTCAAAGAGCTGGGAGCAGCACGGTGGTGGCCGGGCAGGCTGGGCTGTGATGGTCCTTGTACCATCCCTCAGCAAATTCAGAGCACTCTGCAGGCAGTGCTGTGCTGCCTCAGCGTGGCTGCACTGCGGCCAGGGGCAGCAAGGCCCTCTGGGCAGCCTGCAGAGTCACCTGGACATGTGGCTGGTGTGGTGGAGATGAAGAGATGGGGTCATTCCATCACCATCTGCCTCCAGCCATTGGGGCAGCTCCAAGTGCCAATCGAGGGGAAATCTCCCTGCCAGTGATTTTGGGCCCTGGGAAGTGAACGTCTCAGCTGAAATGCAGCAGCAGGAGGGAGGACTGGGGAGGCTGTTGGAGGACAGGGGTGATCACTGCCAAGGCTTTTGCCACTTGCTGTCACAGAAAGGCGATGCCGGGATGAGCTTGGGTGGACCGTGCAGAGCATGGGGTGCACGGGGAGCTCCAAATCTACAAGACTGGATGCCGCAGGCTAACCTCTTTGATGGGACTCAGGGCTGCCATCAGCCTGGCAGGGGCTGTGTCAGGGTCTGCACTGGGGCAGTGGGCGAGAGCTGATGCCTGATGCTCTGGGAGGTGTTCAACCCTTGCTGCTCTGGAGTGCTGCTGTGCTGAACTGTTGTTATTCTGGTGTGGCCAGGCATTGTGCTTGTCCTTTTAAGATCAGAAAGGTTTTTGGGCTGACACTAGCTCTGGTACGTGAAGGAAAGAGTACAGCAGGGTAATTAAAGTGTAAGAGCGAGGCTAGGTTTGCCTTTAATGGCTTGCAGCTGCAAATATTTTTGTCTTCCCAAGTCCACTTGTAAGCTGTCTAGCTGTATTTCTCATCCTGGCCAATTAGATTCCCATGTGTGCTGCAGAAGTGGAAATATAGAAAGTGAATAATCCTCCAATTCTGCTCTTTGCTGCAGAGGCCTTTGAACCTCTGGCTGCCACGGCTCCCTTCCACCCCAGCCCCATCACCACTCGGGCCACCCCTCTCCACACCAGTCCTGGCTCCCCTCTTAGCAATCAAACTTCAGCAAATCTGCTTTGGGCATCACCATGATTCATCTTCAAGCTTTTCTGATCAAAGCTACAGGCTGTTTCTCCTCCCTCCCCACCCCCTTTTTGCTGAGCTTTACAGCAATTTTCCCTTTTGGATGCTGGTTTTCTGCCAAAAGTTCCACTCTAAAATCAAAAGGGGGAGTCCATTAATACCGGGCAGCTGTAACAAGTACACTATTGTGTTGTCTCTTCCAAGGTACCCAGGATTTTTAATAAACTGTGGGGTGTGGAAGGCTTGCTGCCTACAAAAAAGGGGAGGCAAAAGAGGAGGAAGAGGGAGCTGGCAGAAACCACAGTACCATAAAATGCAGCCCAGAGGTGCAGCCCACAGCGCGCTTGGTGCTGCGTGGTGGTGGGAACAGTGAAGGAGGCGCTCGGCAGTGTCCCAGCTCCCTTCCAGCACCAGGATCAGGTATCGGTCGGGAAAAGCTGCTGGCTTTGATCTCTGTGGGCTGACAAGGCTCTGTGCCAGGACCCACGCTGTGGAAACAGGCTGCCTGCCCTGGCTGCCCTGCGCCAGGAGCCGTGGCTGCCGGGGCGGCTCACTCCAGGGCACCCACGCACCAGCTGGGAAGGGAGCTTGGATAAGTGCAGTGGGGTGTAAACCTGAAACAGCCATAGCCATGAAGAGCCCAGACCCTTGTTCAGTCAGGTTTGTGTCTCTCTGGGAAACATCTGTGTTATTCTCAGCCCAGCTGGGGAAGGTCTCCAAGACCTTCCCCGTCTCATTCCCCACGGGAGATATCAACTGGCACCCAGTGGGGCCACATGCAAACTGCCTTGTCCAGTCAGGAGGTGTGAATGATACCCCTCAAGCTCCCAGCAACCATAGCCAAGCTGCTGGAGACAGGTGGGCAGAGCAAACCCCAGACAGGACTGCCGCAGCAGCCAAACCAGTTGAGCACTCCCTTCTGTAATTCCCTGAAGATCCTGCCCTCTGCTCCTGCAGGGTGCAGGGAGCACCCTTCAGCAGGGGGACCGAGGGCAGGGAGGCAGGTTTCCGCACCAGAGTTTGGGAGTAGCAGGGCAGAGGAGCTGACCCTATGGGCTTGCCACTGCAAGTCAAGGTGAGGCCGGGCTGGGAGCAGATGGGACCTGCTCTGCTGGTGAAAGAGCGTTTCTGCTATTTATGCTAAGCGGTGGGAATGCTTCTCAAGCATTTCGGATGGCTCTGTAATGAGGCCGGCCTAAATATGCCAGCATTGTTTGTGCTGGACAATTAAAAGCTCCCCCTTGCCACATGAACGGTGTCTCTGGTGGCGGAAGGGCCCGGGAAGGCGCGGGCGAGGGCAGCCACAAAGCCCGCCTTTTGTTCCGTGCTCCTTTGAACCCGCTCAAAGCCCCCGTTTCAAGGGGTGGCTTTTGTTTCCTTTTCAGCGGGCCTGAACCCAGAGCCGCCTGTTGTTTAGCAACACAGAAATGTGACCTTAATTGACTCTGCTCTCGGGTGCACTGTGTAAATCACTTCTGGCACCCAGGGGAGTGCGTGACGTGCCCCCCTCCCTCCCCAGTCCCAGTACGCCCAGGGAGCATCCTCCCCATGGCCGCTCGGGGTCCCCGGCAGAGTGGACCCCAGCTCCGTGCATCCCCACGTCACAAGCTGGCAGGGGAGTGGGATGGGAAATAGGGCTGGGAATACGTCTGTCTCCAGGGCAAAGGGTTTCCCATTTTCACAGGAGAGCTGATAAAAGCGTTTCCCTCTGTTCTCAAACTCTCTTTGCATTCCAGTGCCTCCTGCTTGTGTTTACGGTCCAGCTGGGCTGGCAAGCCTCTTCACCTACCTTCCCCAGGACTCACCGGGTTAAAGCTTATGGCAAGATAAATTAAAAGATGATGATGAAAATCATTAAGCGATGAAAAGGTAACGACTCCTCCTGTGAACGTCTGACACACACTTAGCCAGACGACTTATTTGTAGGATACCAGGGGGCTGGTACATTAACAGATATAATTTGCGGTCTCCCGAGGAGAGGTTAAGGACTGGGAGCACGGCTCCCTGGGAGCTGCCCCGTCTCTCCACCTCGCCTGCCCTGGCCTTAATCAAGCGATCATCTCAGCCTGTGCCTCGCTGGCCCCCTCTCTTCTTTCAATGGGGGAAAATTTGCAGACAAATTCCTGCCAGCGGGACGTTGGAGCTCTCCTGCGTGGTGGGATAAAGATACCTGTCACCTCCACCCGGCCCCGCCGCCGGCTCACGCTGGGAGCGTCGTTCAAGGAGCACCATGCTGATACCCTTATTTGATTACGCCTCTTCATGCCTTCCTCTGTGCGGGAAGAGCTATTCAACAGCGGCACCGCTGCGCTCCCAGCACGGGCTGGCCCCGCTGCTGGCCTTTTTTTAGCCCCACTGGCAGCACGGCGGGCATCGGGGCTGCACACAGGGTCCCCACGCCACCGCCTCGGGCCAGGGCTCTTCCCAATGCTTTGCAACAAGGCCTTGGCCAGGCTGTTGATTTTTAAGCGGAAAAACTGCAAAAATGAGGGGACAATAGGACTTAAATAGAAATATGAATGGCTCCATGTCCTGTTTTAGGGCAAATTTGGGAGGAAACTTCTGAAGGGGTCTCTCTAGAAGGCAGATTCAAGCAGCCCCTCCCCCCACCGGTTCGGGAAAAGATTTCTTTGGACAAAAGTGGAGAGAAACTGTTTATTTAACAAGCAAATAAATTACAAGCAAATAAATTACAGCATAAAAAATGAATAATATTAAATAATAAAACCTCTTGCTGTTCTGAAGAGATGGCAAATTCAGAAAGTCTTTGTTGTGGGGTGTAGCTTGGCTCACTCAGTCTCTTATCAGTCCCTCCTGCAATGGAAAATGTTGTGGCCCAGGCCCTAGTGAGCCACAGGTGTGAGCTCCTGGTGTTTTTCTGGGTTTTCAGTCCACAGCAGGGCTGAACAGCTCCAAGAAAAAGAAAAGCCCTAGTCTGGGGAACTTCTCTGCCTCAGCTAGCTAAAAACTAACTAAAAAACAACAACAAAAAAGCTTTCTCCTGCTGTCTGTGCTGCAGACAACACAGTCCGGGAGCAGGAATGTGGAGGAGTGAGTGCAGTTTCTGAAAACAAACTGCATGCTTATTCTTTCCTCATTCACTCTTGAATCCAGTCCTAAAGGTGCAGAACTCGATATCCAGTATAAACAGAACAGAGGATTGGGGTTACAAGCATCATAAAATCACCCTAGGACACTCCATGAGGTAAGGGCTCTGCTCCTCCGGCTTCACCACGCTTTTGGCACGATGGAGATGGGGCTGCTGTTATCTCTGTCCACTGGGACATCCCAGGGGCATATTATCAGGATCTGCTCTGAGTGCTGCTGGTTGCTGGGTGATCCAGCTCCTCTGGGGCCTCAGGAGCTTTTGGTCAGGTTTGTGAGCATGCGGAGAAGGGATCAATTGTCCCTCTGCTCAGGAGCTGGAAGATCAGCACCTGGAAATCCCCTGGGCACCAAGAGCTGCAATCTCAATGGAAACACCATTTTGCAGATTTCCTGGCCAGAACCACACACTCCCTGTCACACCATCCACTGCTCCTGAACAGTGTCACATGTTCTCTGCCTTGTCCCAAGTTCCAGTGGTGACCACCTGACCAGAAGAGATGATACGCCCTCTGTAGCCCAAGCAGAGGGAACCCAATGCTGTCCCAGCCCTGAGCTTTGCTGCCATCCCCAAAAGTTTCTTGTAGCTTATGTTAAGGTAAAATATGTTGCTGCAGGTGATACTGAGGTATGAGTTCCCAGCCAGCCCGGCAGCAGCCTGGGGAGGGCAGCCTGTGTTCCTGCCTCTGCTTCTGGAGTTAATCACCTGGACTGCTGGAAATGTGGAGCAATTGGCCCTTGTTTTGCCTTTCCCTGCTAGATTAAAGAGCTCTTAAGTACCTGGTTTGTTATTTCTGCCAGGATACTTGCCGCACCGAGGTCCTTGTGACTGTAATCAAGCCACCTCTTGATCTTCTTCCTGATAAACTAAGGAGGCTGAGTGTCCTGTCTGGCTCCGTTGGAAATGTCCTCAGCCCTTGTCTCCCCCTCCCGGGGTTTCTCTGCAGGCTCTCCGGTTTGGGCACAGCCTGCTTTTGCGATGGCTTCGAGTGTGTCAGGATTGGACCTGTCGGTGCAAAGTCACTCTCCTGTGTCAGCTCCTCCAAAACAGCTCTTAAGTCTTGCAAAGCCAGCAGTGGAAGATACAAGCAAACAAACAAAAGGCTGCACAAACCTCCCTGCCTGCACAGCTGCAAATCCACCCACAAAGCCTGAAGACTTTGGGCATCCCTTCCCCACACCAAGTTTACTCTGAGCATAATCCCCCCTCAAATCTCCCTTCAGTGAGTTCTGCTCTGCCAGGCAGGAGGGAGGCTCTGGAGAGCTGTGCTGCAATGAGCATGGTTGGAGCTGAGCATCTCAGGAAATGAGGGGCCTCTCCAAGCTGTCAGGAAGGGACCAGTGAAGGCCAGTCCTTACCCAGGTATCACATCCATCCCCTGACCCTCAACACGAGCTCCAAGCCCTCAGAGAACCCCAGCGGCTCTGGTGCCGATTGCTGCCTGTTTCTTCACCTTAGAAGCTGATGGACCTACATATGGCTGGCTGGAGAGTGGTGACGTGGGTGGCCAGGGCAGCGAGGATGACATCTGGGACCTTGGATGCAAGGTGTCACCTGCAGGAGCCCACTCCCTTGAGCCACAGTGCAAGCAGTGCCTGTGGTCTTTGGCAGCTTCACAGCCACTGTGCAGAGAAGTGCGAAATGGGCCAAATCACCGCTGCGTTTGTACAGATAAAATGAGTCTGGTACTTAATTAAAGTAATATTCAGTACCTTACTTCTGACTGAAATACCCTGCAATACATACTGCAGGTGTTATGCAGACTGAGGCTAGCCCTTGTTATCAAGCCCTGTAGGGAGCATCTCCCAGTCCCTGGTGCTGAGCTGGCCCTGCTTACCCTGTGCATGCTTACTGCCCCGGCCAAAAAGTGGCGTTTGCAGGACTCAGGTCACTGCCCCCCAGCAAAGGAGCTTTTGGGCAAGCCCCAGCAGCATGTCCTGCCACCGGCACCTCCTGAAAGGGACCTTCCGCTGCAGCCCCGGCCCATTGTCCAGAGGGATAATTGGAGGGAGAAGTGAAATGGGGCTGTAATGAATTCTGCAGCTATTCAACAGGGCCGGGAGGCAGAAAGCTCACTGCTTCTGACAAAGTGCTGAGGCTGCTACTTCCATTCTGTGTCCAGAGGGGAGGTCTCTGGAGGGCAACTCACTACTGAGGAGGCTCTGGGGTTGAAACAACACCTGGCATCTGAAGTTTTACCCTTTCTGTGCAAACATGCTCTGATGTGGCTGTGCACAGGGTCCTTCCTTGCCGGCTTGGCAGGGCTGCAGCTGTTGGAACTTCCCACTCACACAGTGAGGTGCCAGGGTGTCCCCATCAGTGTGTTCTGCTGACACCAGCCGCCGCTCTGCTGTCCTTCTCCCCAGGCTGCTCTCATGGGCTCTGCCTGGCCAAGTATTCATTCAGTCATCCCTGGCATCCCATGCAAAACTTCCTCAGCCACAATGACCCCAGAGACCAATACCTGACCTACCCCAGCACCCAGCAGCACACACACAGCTCCCCCGGGCCCCTGACAGGGGCTAGATTGCCCCCTTCCCATATTTTTGCAGGGGATGGAGCAGCTCTGGAGGGCGTACCCAGTTGGGGGTGGATGGAAAATCTGTGCTCCTCTTTCCAGGCATCCTGGGGCTGTGAAGGGCTGGACGGCGAAGTGTCTGTGTGGTCCCTCCCGCGCAGGCAGAGCCCCATGGAGGGCAGCTCCTCTCTCCCACACGCTCCTGCCGGTAGCTGGCCGTCTCCAAACATCTTGCATCGCTTTGCTCAACTCTGCCGCAGCTGCAGCCGAGCTCCTGCTGGGATCTCACACTCAGGGTGGGGTTCCCCCTTCTCAAAAGCCTGCTGGCAGCATCCGGCTGGAGGGAGGGACGCTGTAAGGAGCGGTCTGCTGGGACGCTGGGCTGGCTCCGGCACAGGAGCTGGGTCCATGGTGCCTGAGCCCTCGGGGAAAGCTTTCTGTCACTTTGCCCAGGCTGCAGAGGGATCGGTGGCAGAAGATCTGGAAGCCTGTGCAGGGGCTGGCCTCCTGCACATGAAGCCTGGAGGGGATGAGGGAGTACCCAGCTGCCTCCCGGGTGCAGACAGACACATGGGGACAGTGAGATGGTGTCACAGGGCAGTGCCCACAGATGCAAGCCTGAGGTGCATCTGTCTTATTTTACATCCAAATGCCCTTTAATCAAGTGCATAAGTGAACCCCTTCTCCTTCTTGCCCATTGGGATGGCAGAGTTTCAGACCTTGGAAGGGGATTTAGCTGTTTTGTCTCCAGCCCAGTAAACCAGGTGAACGTGCAATCACAAACCACTGGCAATTACAGCCATCACAATTCCCTGCATCAGTGCCATAAACAAGTGGGAGGGGGAAGCCAGAGCACAGTACCCTGAAGAGCAAGAGAAGACTAACAGGACAATGTTCCAAGGTTTAGAGCAGGCTGCAGGCATCCTTAGGGCCCAGTGCTGTTCTTCCCAGCCCACGGTGCTCTTGTAACACCTTTGCTCAGTGGAGCTCAGCAGGTTGTCTCAAGCCTTAAGGAAAGCCCTCCTGACCTTCCTGAGAAATGACTCCAGCAAGCAATAAACTGGGTCATGTTTACTTTAGAGAGGTGTCTCATCGGGCTTTAACACAAGACGGACAGCTCTGAACTGTGAAACGTGTCTGACACCAGAGCCATAGCTGGAGCAAGCCACAACCACTAGCACCTGGGACTAGCTGGGTCTGAGCCTCTCCTGTGAAGGATGGGAGGCCATGGACAGTCCATCCTGTCAGACCTTTTCCTGTCCTTTTTCACATGGGTGATGGTTAACCAGCTGCAACTACATCATGCTCCTCCAGACTGGCAAACACTGAGTGATAAGAGAGCCCCTCACCCCATGCAAGATCGGCAGTGGGGGCGAGGATGAGAGAAGAGGGAGTGGTGACTGTGCTGTGGGCTGACCCAGCCTGGGAGGAGCCTCCCAAGAAGGTTCTCTGTGACCCTCTTGCTCACCGTGACACTGGCTGAGCAAGTACAATGCAGATCTCAGCCATGCCCCTCTCCCCTTTGCCTGTTTTTGGGCCCTCATACCACAGCCCTCATCCATTACTTCAGCCATGGGTGGCTATGGTGGTCCAGCTCCTCATCCCTTTGAGAAGAGATGATCCCACTCAGCCTGACCCCAGCACCAGACCCACTCTCAAACCTCTGGGGGCAGCTGCCCCAAGCAGGCAGCCCTGCAGGCAGGAGGCTGCCCACGGGCTGTGCCTGCAGCCTGCCCGCACGCAGCTGAGCCCAGCGGGGAAGGCAGGGAGCACCAGCCCTGTCTGTGAGCACAAACATCTGCTTGGAGCCTGCTCAGAAACACCAGCGCAGGCTGTCCAGCTGCCAGACTCTCTGTTTCGAAGCACAATAAAAGCTGAAGGATGCCTGAAAGCAAATGCCCCGTGGGAAGGGCAGTGCAGAGCTCTGTACTGTGGGACACACCAGCACTGATCCCACAGCGAGGAGCGAGGCTTGGCTGCAGGGAGAAAGGAAGCATCCATCAGGCCTGTTGGAGTGTTTGCTGTGAGACCCTTGTGCAGCTGATGACCAGCCAGAGCCCTCGCAGATGCAGAGCGAGGGATAAGAGCTCCGATTCCCCTGCCCATTCACCATGCCGGGGACTGGTTTGGTTGGAAACACTGCTTACTGGAAGGATCTGTCCTGATGCACCATCGCCCCAAATCTCCCCCTTCCCTTCCACGCTCATCTCCTCCAGCACACACTGTGATATAGACCTGAAGGATGTCCTGGCTCCTCTTCCACAGCCATGCAGGTCTCCAGTATTGTTTTGCATTTACATGCTGCTGTCGAATGCCTGAGTGCAATGGACCATTTGCTCTCCCCTGCCATAAACAGGATTCATTTCACTGCTGGAACAAAGGCAGGTTGTCTTCCAGGTCAGGACATGAGCCTGTTGCTGATGGAGGCAGGGATGAGGCTCAGCCTGATCTCATACTGGAGATGCAAAAAAGCCAAATGTTTCCCAAGCCTGGCAGGATCAGGCTGTGTTGGTCTGACTTTATACCAGTCATAGCATCAGTGAGGATGCTGCTGTGCAGGGGGGCGGGTACCACTTCCTCTGTTTGGCAGATGCCCTATGTGCGTGAGCACTGCCAAATGAGATGGGGGTTTATCTGGGCTGCAGCAGGGCTGTGAGGGCCAGAGCCAGGCAAGATACGTAACTGAGGTTCAGCATATCCTGCTCCCTCTCTTGCTACAAACACTGTCCAGATTTCCAGCGTCAGAGGGAGAAACATCAGCCAGATTGTTTTATGGTTTCAAGAACTCATAATGTTTTCCAGAGAATAGAGCTACAGCCCATCTTCTGCAGTGGGACAAGCTGTAGGAGCCTCCAGTGATTGCTGACAGCCCTCTTTTTAAAGGGATATTCACATCTGAGCATTGAGGAGCCACTCTGGGGGTCACACTCACACCAGCCTGCACTTTCACTGCTGGGACCAAAGCCCCTTCGCAGAGGGAGGCTCCAGTGAGCCGATAGGTGCCCCCTTTGACTCCCTGTACATCCCACACTCAGACAGTCAGACAGTTTCATTCCCTGACTCAACTCCATGTTCACCATAACAGAGTCCAGACCTCTGGTTCCTAATTTAATCGTGGTGCATTAACATGACAACAGGTCAAGTTGTGTACTCCCAGAAAGGGACCTGAACACAGCAATCCCTGGGGTTCTATGCTCTCACAGTCTGTGCTGTACTTGCCTCTTGGTCCAATGGTGATATTTAGCCCGGGGTCTCCTCACTCTTCATTGGGTCCTGCAGAGTCTCTGGGTGACCAGCTACCTCCCTGCTGGGCTGTGCCACAGGTCTCCATGTCCTTAGGAGACAGTTGGTGCCAGTTCACAGCTCCTGTTCTGCAGTTCTAGCCATTTCCCCCGTCCATGGAACAACCTGCAGCTTGCACACCAAGGTACCTGCACTAAGTATATTCCTCAATACTTCTGACCTCCTCAGTAGCAAGAAAAAACTGACAAAACAACAGGGAAAAAAAAAAAAGTCACCATTGGAAAGGCTCTTGCTAGGCACCCCAGTGCACCCATATCCAGAGAGGTGCATGCCATGCCAGCCCTGAGCAGGGAGCAGCCTCCTCCTGGCACAGCCTGGGAGATGTCCCCCTTGCAGGGCAGCCACAGTTGCTGTTGGTACCAGCATGGCTGGGCAGTGTGATGGGAGCCAACAGCCCAGGGATGGTGTCTGACCCCACCTGGGGGGAAAGACCCGGCACAGGCCCTACTCCAGGAGTGATTTTAGGGATGAGTTTTGTTGAGGTGCTATGCAACAGCATGCTCAATCAGACAGGCTGTGTTTTCTTGGCAGGGCTGGGAGGACACGGAGAGAGCCACGGCTCTGCAGGCAGTCACAGGGTGACCCAGCCCTGGCTCTCAGCCCTGGCTCCCAGCCCCTGAGCCACCTCGTGTCTCAGTCCTGCAGTGAGGCTGAGTCCCAGCCTCTGTCCTAGCAGTGCTGTCCGAGCCACACGGTTGTGCTGGCAGGCTCATTACAGCAGGTCTGCTTTTAATTAAGCAGGATGCTGCTTTTGTATAGCTGAAGCCCTTGGGAGTTTGGGTACAGAGCCTTCACCGCCGCGGCTCCTGCTGCTCACCCCTGTGTGCAGGGCAGCAAGGGGGGAGGCCGGGGGCTTTGGGAGCACATGCAGGGGCGGCGTGTCCCACCCACACAGGATGTTGGCTGTGTCCCCAGGGTGACAGGGCATGGTGCAGTCTGTACCATGCCCTGTGGCGGGTGTTTGCTCTCTTGGGGCCGGAAGGCAAAGCCCAGGGCTCTTATCGTGCCAGGCAGATAAGGGTTAATGCCCCAGCAGTTGTGCTGAGCTGGCTTTATTGGCAATAAACCCCGCCTGGGAGCAGCTTCCTAATCATTACAGATTGCAGGTAGCGCTAACTCCAAGGCTGTCCTTCAGTAACAGCACCTCTGCCCTGCCCTGCCGCCCTTGCACTCCCCTTGGCAAACACACCAGGAGCAGGCCCCCTCCAACCCCGCACCCCTTCAGTGCCACACAGCCCCCTTGCAGCCCTCACTATGGTGCTGGCACAAAGGGCATGTGCACCCAGCCTGCTCCCAGCGCTCAGTGTGGATGCTGGTGCGGGGCTGAGCAGGAAAACGGTCCAGAGGCTATGGCCTGTGTGGATCATATCACTGTCCTTGGATATCTGAAAGGCACTGGAGTGGGGAGCTGGTACCCCTGGGGCACAGCTCTGCTTGGGCAGAGATGTCAGAAATCCCTCCCGTTGCAGAAGCTGGGAAGGGGAGAAGATTGTCCCAGCCGTTCCCAGCACCAGCTGATCGCACGGCCACAAATGTTTAATAAATGGGAGTGGAGTCATTTGTCTGGGCCGATCCCCCCAGGAAGTCTGTGCTCTGCAAAACAAACCGGGCTTTTGTTTGACTTGTTTTAAGTAAAACACGTCACCCCTGTAAATCACAGGTCCCCTTCCCTGCCCCAGGGGCAGCGGTAGAGCAAAGGGGGCTGCTGGCCTAGAGGTGCCGGTGCAAGCCGGAGCCACGGGCTGGCAAGTCTGGTCCCACCATCGGGCCGTGCGTCCCAGCTGGAAGCCGCGGGGCCGGAGCAACACACAGCCACCCCAACCCGCTCACACGCCGCGCTGCACGCAGCCCCCGGGCGGCTTTGCGGCGCTGCTCCCGGGGGACCCTCGTCCTGGCTCCCCCAAACCCCAACCGCGCCGCCAGGCCGCTTTGCCACCACCCCTCGCCGCCTGCGGGCCGGAGGCCTGGACGCCAGCCCAAGGTCAGCCGTCGGCCGCGGGCCCTTGGCAGAGCGCGGCCGGTGGCTGTGGACAGCCGGGCGGGGGGCTGCGCCCTCAGGGCCGGCTCTCGGCCGCGGCGTGCGGGCGGCGTGCGGCCGCGGGCTGCCGGCGTCCGGCCCCGCCGCCTGCCAGCGGGGGCCGGGCGCGCTCGTGTGCGGCGGCAGCGGCGCGCTCCCTCCCGCGCTCCCCACACCGCTGGCAGCCCGCCACCGCGCCGGGGGTTCGCTCCTTTCTCACGACCTCTCAGGTTCCTGAGCTCATCTGGGAGCTATTCATTTCCTGCCAGAAAACAGCCTTGCCTGCTAAAAAAACCACCTTGGCCGCAGAGCGGCCCAGGGCTTGGTACGAGGGCTCTCCCGGCTTAAATCATAAAGCTCCGGCTGTCTGGCTGGAATCAAAGGCAGGGCGGGCGTGGGGGGGGCGCGGGGGCCTGTGCCATATGGTAGCACTTAAGAGCCAAGGAGGAAGCAAGGAGGGGCTTTTGCACCGCTCGCGAGGAGTGTGGGAAAAGTTAATTGACTTTAATGACAGGTTTCCCGGGACGGCAGCAGCAGCAGATGGAAGGGAGCTGCGGGGATGCGAGGGGCAGCCGGGGCTGTAAGCTCCGTGGTGGGTGGGGGGCAAGGCAGGGCGCTGGGAAGGCAGAAAAAGCTCCCTGCCCACGGACCCCCGTGCAGGCGCACTGCAGGCAGGGATTGGAGTACTGCTCCTTCCAGCTCAGCACCCTCCGCTCAGCAAATGCACCCACAAGAGCGGTCATGAGAGAGACAGATCTGCCTCCAGCCCTGCCCAGGATCCTCTCCGCTGGCAGACAGGGCTCAGCAAGGTGCCCAGGGAAGGCAACAGGAGCTGCATCCCATCTGGCAGCACTAAGTCCAGTCCCTTTTCCTACCTGTCCTGCACAGTCCCCACAGGGTCACAGCTCAGCCCTGTACCTTCCCTGGCCCTTTCTTACCCTTGTCTGCTCATCCCACAGCTAATGCTTAAAGGCATTTGCTGCACCTGAAGGAGAATTCCCACACACAATGATCCACAGACCCACAGCCTGCATTTGTCATCCCAATTTGTCACGGGCTCAGTGAACTGGCACCAAGAGCACAACTCTTGGGAATTGCTCTGATCCCCTTAAAGCTCACAAACTCAAGCAGATCTCTCATGTCAACAGGCTGTGGGATAGAGTAAACAGAGAAAGCTTTGGAGAAACCGGTCCAAGCATGCCATATCTGCTTTATACTAGGCTATTTAAACTCCATTAGCAAATAGGTTCATCTTGTCTTTCACTCCGGGATCTGCTGTATGTTCTCCATTAGCCTACAGCAAAGTCTCTTTTTTCTAATGTGCTTTCCCAACCAACTGCTTCAGCAGAAAAGGAAGACTCTGCTCAGATGGAACAGCATTCACTCCTTTAAGTGATACATTACTGGTCTACAGCAACTCCACACAAGCCATCCAGCAACAGGAGCTGGTCTAATGCAATTCTGAGACAGGTCCTGCAAGCACTTCTTTGAACACACAGTGGGCTCAGTCCTACCCTCAGTACCTCCAGTACAGAAAGGTGACACTCCGGCTGTTGGAAGGGAAGGAAAGCTCAGCCTGTACAGCTACACAACTGCCTTGGGACAGCAAACCTGATATTCCCAAGCCTTGCATACAAAACCTGGCTGTGAGATGCCTCTGTGAGAGTGGCAATGCAGGCAGGCCAGCAAGGTGTTGGAGGAGAGAGAAGGAAAAGCTTACCCCAGGGAGATCAGCTCATTTAAAAAAAAAAAAAAAAAAAAAAAGCTGCCACTGCCCCCAGCCACATCAGGACACACTGCAGAGAGAGATATCCCAGGCACATACCACTCCCTTCCCAGGATCTATTTTCAGATCAGGTGAATATGCTTCTTTACCAGGAGCAAAGCTGGGGAGTCAAACCCCAGCAGGTTTAATCCATCTGGTGTCACTCTCCCCAGGCACCTGGATACAGTCAAGCACCTGACTGATCCAGACAAAATCTAACAAGCTTTTGCAGCAGGATTTGGATGGAAACCCCAGTGGATCCTGGCACATCTTAAAGCTTTCTGCTCTGAGTTAGGACTTGTTAAGAAGGGCCATGCAAGCTGTAACCTGAGACTGCTGCTTGCCACTATCTATGGCTTGCATCTTGCCTGGAAACGGGGCATCCCCAAGTCACAGAGGTCAGCTGCAGCTCCTGATTAGAGTCCTTGCAGCCCCACATCACTCCCTCGACCACGTGTTTTCCATATAACAGCAGAGGAAATGCCCAACTCTATCAAAACCACATGCAAAGCATTAATCATCAAGCAGAGCTTGGCTGGTGCTCAGGGTCGGGAACAGCTCTATGCTTTTAAGTCCAGGTGGAGGTGGTGCCCAGCGCCTGCTGTAGCCCGTCAGCCAGGAGACAGGAGCACTCGTGTCAGGCTTGTCCTGCAGAGCCACTGCTTTTGTAACACGAGAAGGTGGCAGGCATCACTCTCTCAATCAACTGACTGGAGTCACTTGCAATTTACACTACAGCTTGGGAAGCAGGCTCCTCTGGGTCCAGGGCAGCAGGCTCACCCGGGCAGCTCAATGTCTTGCTTTACCACAGCTACACTAGCTCCATCAGCCCTGAGGTGCCAGAACAGAGCAGAGGTGCCTCCCACAGCACATTTACTAGCTCTGCAAATACAAGCTCCTTTTAACAAGTCTGATTAATTGAGCTGCTCCCAAAGAAGCAGTAATTACATCTGCCCCAGGGCAGGGAGAGGGGCCAGGTGATTTCACAAGACAGAGGGGACAGAGGGTCTGAGTGACGGCTCCAGCCTGGCAAGCAGGACAAGGCAGCCCTGGAGCAGCAAGATCCACAGGCAGCCAGGAACTGGGCTCCCTCCTATGCACACATGCCAGAGCTCAAATTTTCTCCAAAGGCCTTCCAAAATGGAAGGGAAACTTTTATTTTAAGAGCATTCAAAAAAAAAAAAAATTCCCAACCAAAAAACAAACCCCCAATCTTTGGTGTCACAAAAGGAAAGGGAGAAAAGGAAGAAAAAAGATCTCGTGTAAAACACGAAACACTGTCAAGGGAGCGCTATGGTACAAAGGCACAATCCAATATGAACATATAATCTATGTACAGCCGTGCCAGCAGCACGGGGTGCAGCGCCAAGTCCAGTCCGGTGCCTGCCACCCTCACCAGGGTCTCCAGACTGAGTCAGCTGTGCCAGGTGGCGGGCCTGGCGGCGAGGCAGCAGTGGCAGCTGTGGGTGGGCCACCATACAGAGGCAGCACAGCTCCACCAGGAGCAAAGGCAGTGCTGGGAATGAGGAAGGCAAACTGCCCATCGGATGCCGGCAGCAGCTGGAAGCCACCGTACACCTTGGCTGCATCGGCACCTGGCTTGCAGGGCATGCCCGGGAGCGGCCCCACGCCACTGCCTGGAGGAACCAGGGGAGGCCCAAAGGCTGCGGCTGGCGGTAACGGGGGCGGTGGGGGCGGCGCAGGGTAGTTCATGGTGTTGATCTGAGTCATGCAGCTGGCCAGGTGGCCCAGGAGCCGGGTGCGCACCTCAGTGTTGACGCCCTCGCAGGTGGACAGGAACCGCGTCACCTCGTTCATGCACTCGCTGAAGCCGGCTCGGTACTTGCCCAGTACTGTGGGGTCTGTGCTCAGGGCAGCTGTGGGAGACGAGAGGCACACGGCAGTCAGCAGGCTGCACAGCCCACCAGCATCGCATCCTACAGCCCCCCTGAGCTAGGAATCCAGACGGGAAAAGCAGCCCCTTTGGCAGCTTGTGCTCCCAGGCACCAAGAATTTAGATGGAGAGCACAGCCTCTCTGCTACCAAGTCCAGCAACACCAGGCACCCAGGTGGGAAACAGGCAAAGAATCTCCTTATGTCCCCATTTACCAGGGACCAAGGTTGGAAACAGTCCTTCCAGTAGTTCTTGTGCCTCTCACATCCCCCAAAATAGATCCATGTGCAGAGCACAGCTCTGCTAGCAGAGGGAACTCAAGTTGGGACTGCAGCCCTCTCTGTGCTCTCCAGCACAGAAATACACAAACAACCCAGTGACCTTCCCAGTATCTCCTTATTGGGGATACTAGCACAAAGCATGATGCCCCTCACCACCCCCAGCAGCAGCGATGGAGCACTGTGTCCCCCATGACCCTCCCGTTCACAGGATTCAGGTGCGGAGTCACTGGCACCAGGAATGCAGGTTCAGATCTCAGTTCCCTCCCTCCATCACTCCCCGGGAATGCAGGTGCAGAGCCTGGTGCTCCTACTACCCCTCTCTACCGAGCAGGCAGGCAGGATGCGATGCCCCTGGCTTGCAGGCAGCGCCGTCCCAGCTCCCTCTCTCCAGTTCCCCCTTGGAACTCACCAGTCATCTGGGCTCGCTGGAGGCTCCGCAGGTGCTTGACGGTCATCTCCAGAATGTCGGCCTTCTCCAGCTTGGAATGCCGGGAGCTCTGCGGGAACAGGCGGGGCTCAGACCGGCCCGGCGGCGCCGTTTGTCCCCGCACCCCCCGCCCCGACCCCCGTGCGCTTACATCCTTCTTCAGCGCGTCCAGGATGAGCGTCTTCAGCTGCCCTAGGCTTTCATTGATGCGCGCTCGCCGCCGCTTCTCCATGATAGGCTTGGAGGACTGCAAGAGAGCCGACAGTCAGCGTCCGCCGCGGCTCCGCACGGCGCTGCCCGTTCCGTCCCAGCCCGTCCCGGCCGCCCTTACCTTGCGGTGCTCCGCCGCCGTCTTCGGCTTGTCGGGCGTCGCATTGACGCTGGCGGGGGTGGCGGCCACCGGCGAGGCGCTGCTCTTCTCCATCAGGTCGGCCGGCATGGTGCGCCGCCGGGAAGAGGCGCCGCGGCGGCGGCGGCAGTGTGGGGGCCGGGCCGGGCCGGGCCGTGCGGAGCGCTCGGGGCGGCGGCGGCGGGGCCGGCGGGGCGCGGGTGCCGCGCGCCCTTGGCCCGCCCTTACTTATATAGCGCGCGCCGCACGCGCGCGGCTCGTGTGAAACGTCCCCCGCCGCCGTTCCCACACTCGCGCCCAGCCAATGGGCGCCGCCCGCACGCGGCCCCGCTCGTGGACGGCGCCCGCCCATTGGCTGCGCGCCGCGCGGCGGCCGCCGGCCAATGGCGCGGGGCGGGCGGCCGCGGTTTAACCCCTTGGGCACCGCCCGCGGCGGGGCGGGGGGGGGGGTGTGCGCGGGGAGCGCCGCGCTAATTACCGGGTTAATTGGCGCCCGTGGCAGGCGCGGCCCCGCCCGCTCCCCTGGGGGACCGTCGGCCCCGTGGCGGGCTGCGCTGTGGGGGGCCGCGGCACTCCGGGGTGATGGCCGGGACGCGGCGGGCCGGGCCCGGCTGTGGTGGCCGGAGCGCAGCTACCGTGCGCGGGGGCTGCGGCGAACCGCGGGGCGCGCTGCGGTGGCTGCGTCCTCCCACGGTGCCCGCAGCGTCGCCGCGGTCGCCCAGATCTCCCTAGGGCAACCCAGGTCCCCCCACAGCAGACCGGGTCTGCCCCCCCGTCACCCAGGTGTCCCGACGGCCGCCCGGGCAGTGCCACGTGGTGCTGCCGCTGTCCCCGCAGGTGTGCCCGGGGCCGGGCAGGGCCGGTGCCCGGAGGAGCGCGGGGCATGGCGCAGGTGCGCGGTGGCACGCTCAGGGCTGAGGGCGGTCCCCGCCGTGGGCTCTGCTGCCCGGCTCGCACGCCAGGCTGGCGGCGCGGGCACAGCGTGCGCTGACATCGCGGGGCACAGGCGAAACCGCACCGGGGGAGGTGCCTGTCCCTCGGCCCTGGCCCAGCCGCCCTGCTGCCACCTCCGGCTGGGTTGGACACTTTGTGGGTTACTTTTAAAAAAATAGAAAAAAAAAAAAAAAAAAAAAAAAAAAAAAAAAAAAAAAAAAAGCCTGGGGACTTGAATCCTTTTTTTTCTCCCCTCCGCTTGACTGACTTTCTCACACTCGTATTCCCATAGTCTGCCAGCTAGGCCTGAGTCATCCTGCCAAGAACTAGACCTGGCCTATTCAAAAATGTGCTCACTCGCTCTTTCTCTCTGTCTGTCTCTCTCTTTTTTTTTTTTTTTTTTTTTTTTTGAGTATACACAGTAATGTTTTTCCACCTCCTCTTGTACCTGATCTGCACCTGTACAGGGCCAATCCCACACGTATCACCCGATCTTGCCTTTTCAGAGACCGTGAGAAAAATAAAGTTCAAGAAAGAAGAGACATGTTTGCAGATCTCACCGGTGCAAAGCCCTCGTCCCTGCAGAGGCTTGCCTGCTGAGCCTTCAGAGTTTAAAAAAAGAAAAATAAATAAAAGGGAGAGTGTCATGTTTAAAACTGCGGAAAAGTACAAATCCTTCTTTTAGCTCCTTGATGGAGCCACAAGCCTTTTGATTTAAAAAAAAAAAAAAAAAAAAAAAAAAAAAAAGCAGCCTTCAGCATGTAAGGTTTAACTTCAGATGAACAATATTTAACGTAAGTTTCAATTTGCTAGGCAGCTGGACAAACTCGAGTGAGGGAAGGAACGAGACTGCGCTGGGAAGTCAGTGCTGAAAAGTGCTTTCACAGTTATCTTCGTGGGGATATCGGAGACAACAGATGAGCGTGAAAACTGCAGCATGTTTTTTGGAGAGCTTAAAAAGTTCTCCGCTGGATCAATATTTCTTCTAGCGCTGACATTTGCATATATTGGTGGGGAAGAAAGTTATGACAACTGCTGAGCTGGTGTTCTCTCTCCCTCCTGCGGGAGTTTGCAAAGGGCTCAGGAAATGCGGCGCTGGGCAGCCCGGTCCGTCCCGGCCGGAGTGAGAACAGGCTGCAATTATGTCTATGTTTGTGGCAGCCGAGGAGCTACAAACCGCCTGTAATTGCCGGCAACAGGTCGGTGTCTCTGTGGGACGGGAGCGGGGCAGGCAGCAAGAACAGGCTGTCATTAGGGGTTGCCAGCCCTCGCCCACACCGCGGACCTGGGAATTGCCCGGCAGCAGCTCCACTCGCTGCGCTCGCACCGTGCCGCAGCTCCCACCCTGCCCACGGCAGAGCCTGCCGGGTGCCTTTCGCTTCTGGGGTGTGCGAGGAGCGGGGCTGTGGGGAATGGGCCTCTAAAATCGTCTGTTTCGGTGGATGCTTCTCAGATCCACCAGCGAGTGCTGCGCAGGGCAGTGGGAGCGGCGACGCTGGTGTGTCCCTGCTGCACATCTCCGCCCGCCTGCCTGCCGCTGTGAAATGCCTTCATGCGCAAGGGTTGCGATCTCCAAGCGGAAGCACGTATACTTGTGAATTCCCCAGGGATCAGGAGAGGAAGGGGAGGATTTGCATGGAAGGATGTCTCTGGAAATGAAATGGCTGAGGCCAAGTTTAGGCTGGAAGGCGGTGGTGAAGAGTTTTTTAACCACTGATGGGATCTGGAACAGATCCTATGGGCGCCTCCAGCCCCGCCTTCTCTTGTGAAAGAGGCGTCAAGGGGGGAGGTGAAACCCTGACATAAGGGACTGCCCCAGGGACTGGGATGTCCCTTGTCCCGCGGTCCACCCAAAGTGTTTTTTGCTTTGCTCCGGCAGTCATCTTGGATTACAAATTGGAAATTATCCAAAACAGATTTGGGAAGAACCTTTAGACAATGCATTAGGGCTTTACTGACTGGCAGAACATCTTGGAGGAAAAATGTGTTGGCAAGAAATTTTAGACTAGTCCTGGGCACGGGCCAGGGGTGAGAAGGAATAAAATAGGATGCTGCTGCTGGTGCAGCATGCAGGAGATGAGGAGGTGGCAGGGTTGGCTGTGCCTGCTCTCCAGTCCTTTAGGAAGCAGCCAAGATGAGCAAAACATGCGTCTAGAGATTCAACTGTTTTAATATCCAAAGCTTGAAGTATCCTAGGAAATACAGAAAATAGAAACCAAGTTGCTTATAAGAACTGGGTCATAAACTGGATCCCAGGAATGACACAGCAAGCCTTTCCTCTTTGGGTCGCAGGCTGAAAACCTAGCCTGGCCACAGCTCAAAGTTGTCACCACCCTGAAGGCTGGAAAACAAGTGCTGCGTCTCAGGGATATGTCCCTGGCACAGGTGTCTCCTCTGGACAGCCCTGCACACATGCCTCTGCTCACAGTTCCCGTCCCAGAAGCTGTTGTGCAATCCATACCCAACCTGCTCCCCTGGCAGGGGTGATCTCAGAAGCTTTGGGTGCAGGTTTCAGGATTTATTTCCCCTCTATAAATGTTTGCCAGGTCTTTGGAACAAAGTCACTTTTAAACTGACTTCCTGACAAAGCTCCCTCAATGAAGCAAAGCTTTCATGGATGTTGCTCCCCTACACACCATGTCTTTGTGATAAAGAGGGCAGCTTTTGTGCAGCAGTATCACTGCCTGGCTTCCTCGATGGCAGGAGCAGCTCATTTTAAGGCAGCAGCTTGGTTTTATGGCAGATCCTGCCCTGTCATTCCACTGGGAACCCCTTTCCCGAAGACCTGCTGAGATCCAGGGTCCCAGCTCTGTCAGACAAGCCTCAGGGTGGGTGCTTGTGTGGCAGAGAAGCTTGTGTCCCAGAAGCCAGGCTCTTTCAGCTGTTCCCTGGCTGCTACTGCAGAAGAGAGGCTGAAGTGTTTACTCATTTCACTTCTCACTGTGTGAGTCAGGCTGGGTGTGTTTGGGACAGCTCTGGCCATTCTGCAGTGACACCCTCTTGTGTGGAAGGAGCATCCTGGTGCCCTTCATTCTGTCGCCCACTCAGCCGAGGAGGCCTCCGTGGGAATGGTGCAGGAAACTGTGGGATGAAGAGGCCAAAGCTTTGCTTGAGTAGCAAAGTACCAGTCTGAGAAACTCCAGAGTCACTAAGGACAGACAATGAAGAACCATTTTCATCTCCCCAGCCCATCCCAGCCCAGGCTGGAGCATGGCTCTGTGCTGAGAAAGGCTCTGGGACAAGAGCCAGGATACCTGGATCTCTTGCTAAGCTGATTCCTCTTGGCAGGCTCCTATCCTGCTGAACCAAGGAAACGCTGCCGGGGAGCTGGCGGGGAGGGCATTTTGGCAGCTGTGAAATGCCACCCATGTGGATGGGAATTCCCTTCCTGATACCCATGGCATTACTTCAGAGGTTGCTGGTTTGGCTAGAGCAGCCACAATGTGCTAAAGGGCACGAGATGGTGCAGCCCCAGCTTTCCCCTTTGTGCCTTTCCAGAGCCCCAGCTCCAGCCTGGTCCTCTGCTGGCAGCCAAGGCAGGGTGTTGGCAGGCATTGCAGCTGGGAACAAGCTCTGGGAACATCCCTAAATTTCCTATGGGGCTTGGACTGGTATCTGGCACTGCTGCTACCAACCAGAGGTTGTGAACTGCCTTATACCCTTCTCTGAGAGATGCTCTTTTCATGCAACTTGCCCAGAGTTCACCAGACCACTGGTTTGCACTCTGCTGACCATGACAAGGCAGTCCCACTCCACAACAAGAGCCAGTATCCTTGGCAAGATATAGGAGCCCTAGGCAGAGGGACAGACAGCTGAGCCTACATCCCTCTGAGAACCAGAAATAAATGCGCAGTCACTGCCACACTCCAGAGGGGAGAAGGAGCATCTCGGCTCTTGTTCACTCCCTCTGTGGTGGGAGGTGTTGGCAGTGAGAGCAGTTATTTATTTATTAAGATCCCACTTGTGTTGCTGCCTGAGGCTGCTGGTCTGTGTGCTGGAGCTGTGGTGCTTGCGTGCTTGCAGGGAATGGAAAGATTGTGAGCTATGAAGCAGGAGTACATATATGAAAATACTGTGAGTCTGGTAGTGGTGAGGCTGGAGAGGGCATGAGGGCTCACTGGCACAGAAGATGTCCCTGTCCCAAACACTGAGCAGGAGGAACCCTCTTGAGAGCCAGATGAAGGTGGATGTGCATCAGCTCCACATCCCGAGTCCAGTCTCCAGCTGTGCTGCTGCAGCAGCACCAGTGTGCTGAGCCGTCTGTGATCCCTGACATGCTGTGGCTGCAGGAAACCCTGCAGGCTTTTCCAGAACACGGCTTTTAAGTCAGATCAGACCAGCAGTGCGGTTTGCAGCCCAGCTGTGCGCAGCTGGGTCGGCGCAGCCAGGGGATGGGAAGACGTGGGCGGGAGCGTGGCGAGGTGGGAGTCATGCCAGCCGTCCTCTGTGCAGGGAGCTTGTGGCTGGGTGCGTCAGCCTGCCCTCAAATTCCCAGCACACAAGCCCTTTTCCGTGCCCCCGCTGCCCTCTTCCCCTGGCCCTGCCGGCGCCTGCAGCCAAGGGCAGGTGGGAGCCTTGGCATGTGGCTCCCTGGGGACTCAACCTTCACCAACTGCAGACTCATGAATCCCCCAGGGCCAGCCCTTGGCCATAGTGTCTGTGCTCTTCTGCAGAGTGATCAATCATATTTTCCAACACAGTTCCTTCTCCTTGGTATTAATCAGTCCGAGAAAGCAGCCTGGACTGATCACTGCCATTGGGCTTTCTGCTAAATTTACCAGCTGATCACCATCTCTTCTCTTCACGCCATGAATTGGCAGTAGGGAGTGTGTTGTGTAAACCCCATGTTATCCTCAAAACCCTGGCAACCGTGATGATGCAGCAAGAAAATATTTGGAACCTTTGGGAGGTGCTGCGAACAGGCGGCCCTGCCTTGCACTGGGAAGCTCTGCTGAGAGCAGTGCAGGCAGGACGGGCAGGCCAGGGGCTGTGTGCCCCACCAAGGGTGGGGACAGAGGTCTCAGCCTCCCTGCTCTGACCAGATCCTGGAGCCCTTGGGACACGAGGCATTTCCCCTTGACAGATGGGATTGGTCACAACTTGCCAGCCCTCCCATTTCCATTATTCCTGTGCCCATTTATTCAAGAAAACACAGGATACTTCATGGTGCAGTGCTTTCCTACTGCAGAAGGGAGCCTTTGCGGAGCCAGCGTCTTTCCTGATGTAGATGAACTCTGATAAATCCAGGGTACAATGAATCATTTGTACTCAGTGCCTGATCTCCCTGGTGTCTTCAGTTTTGTTTTAGTTTGGCAGCATTACGGAGAGGATTAGCCTATCTTACTAATATTGAAATGTATACATAATCTGAATCCCGCATTCCTAAAATCAATATTCATTATTCAAGGTGACAACAGAGCTCAAATTAGTCCTTTAGCTGTATCAAGAGTATCAGGATGATCACATGTTATTTGGATTAGCGACCTCATGCAGACACATGGCTTCACGGACGTGGGTGGGGCGGCAGGGCACGGTGCTGAGGTGCGTGGCCAGGAGGATCCGAGGAGCCGGATCCCACCCTGCCTCCTGCCTGGGGCAGTCCTGGGGAGCCACCTGAATTGCGCCAGAGCTCAGCCGTGGCGGCAGGTGAGGTGATCCGGGGCAGCGTGCCAGGGGGACACAGGGACGGTGGATTTTTGTTTGTTTTTCTGCCCTGGGCAGGCAGTGGGAGGAGGGGATTTGAAATCCTCGGTTAGCACACTTTGACAGCAGCGCAGGGTGTGTGCTAGAATGGAGTGGTTTCTCCCTTGTTTTTGTTTTCCCACTTGCTGATGTACAGCCAAAGCTCTCCATTAGCCCTTTGGCCGTTGACAGGTGTTAGCAAGGGGTGGGATTTTGGAAAACTCCTGTGCATGTTCCATTTGCTTTGCCTGGTGCACGGCTGCACGTGTGTGTGTCCAGAGCTGTGTGCATGCCCTAGTGCCAGAGATCATGATGTAGAATCATCCTCATATGGGCTAATACAAGGTCTCTTGTGAGCTAGTCAAGTATTGATGTGTTACTAATTGCTGTTATAGAAAATATTATCCTTTAGAGAATGTTGTTGTTTTATATAACAAGGGGATAATTTACAGTTCAACTGTTTAAATCATGCATTAATTGCTAAATGTAATGAATAAATACGTTTGCAAGTACAACATTTAATTTGCACATATTCCAGAAGTCTAGACATTAAGATGCAGATCACTATTTGATAAGTAAGCTGGAATGTCATATGAAATGACATTGATTTTCACATGATGAAATATCCTGAAATGAGATTTCAAGGTCCTTGTTCTTCCTTCCCTGCAATGAAGGGCAGCGTTGTCATCGGCTGCCTGAGAAATGTGTCCGGGCTGCCTGGGAACACAGGGGAAAGCAGGAATCCTCCAGGAGCAACACAGAGAGCACAGCGGCAAAACTAGGTTTGTGCAGATGCAAGTTTTTAATATTACAAAATGTAAAGAGAGAATATAGAGCTGAAAATGGGGGATGTCTGCAGCAGACTGGGAAGCTTCACATCAGAGCTGACTGATGGCAGGATGGCTGTGGGGCTGTGAAAAGCATAGGGAGTACCTGAGGAGGTGAGCTGGGAGCATTGGTGATGAAAGGGAGGCATTAGCGCTGCTGCCTGGGCACTGGTGAGGCCTCAGCCCAGTGTGAGGATGCAAGCAGGAGCAGCAGCAAATAAACCCAGCAAAGGGGGCTTTTGCAGCCTGCTGCTGGCCATGTGTGCCCAGTGGCTGTTGTTTGCACCGCGGGAGGCTGCAGGAATCTGTGCAGGACTGTTCTCCAGAGAGTGAGAAGCCCTGCCTGCTGCTGGAGCCAGGGCTGGCTGCTACTGCCCAGAGTAAGAGGCCCTGCAAACAGAAGGCACCTGTGCTTCAGTTGCTGATATTGAATAATCTTGGGCTACTGGTGCCCTTTTGCAGGCCCATATCTTTATTGGAGGTTGTTAAAGCCAAACCTCCCAACAGCAATAACATGACTACAAAGCATTTCTAAGAATAAAGTACATGGGAATAAGGGAGATACTGAGATCCCAGCCAATTTCAGTACAATACAAGTCTGAAGTACCTTATAAAGTTAACAAGTCAAATTTAAATGTATACAAGGCTCAGGAGCATACAGGAAGCAGGATCGGCCAAACCTTCATTGTCTTTCAAAAACTCCTCAGAAAGGCTCATGCCAAAAAAAAAGGTGTATTCACATGGTTGATACAGTGATAAACCTGGTGGAGAAATGCCAGCAGCCGCAGTGGGCAGGGATGCTCCCTGCAGGGATGCTATGGTGGCCCAGCCCCTTGTTACAGAGTGCTTTGCCCTGCTCTCTCTGTTTCTGCACCACAATAAAAGAGGGCTCTTCTGGTGTAAATCTGGGGAGTGTTTGGCAGGTGACTGGCTCCAAGACAAGCAACCCTTGCCCCTGGCTTTATGACAGGTCATCCAGCCTCTGCAATCTTGCTGCTGGAGAGGTAAAAAAATAGCTCTCCTGCCTTGCCCAGCACTATCTTCATCACACTCCTGAGCAGCACAAGCTGCAGCCAGGAGTGCAGCACAATGTGCTGGCTTCCCTGTCCCTTGTGATATAAACACCTTGGATGCCACAGACAGGAGCGGGACAAGGAAAGAGCTAGGAGAGACTGCTTGTGCTGCATGCCCAGGAGCTTGTCCCTGCTTTCGCAGAGCTGAAAACACCTGTGGATTAGCAGGGTCTTCTGTAGGCACCTGGAGAACAGTTTGTGAAGTGATACAATGTGAAAACTATACCAAAAGGTCCCAAGCCTGCTCCTGTTTAGCTTCCTTGAGTACCAGATTAAGAACCAAATGTTCTCATGAAATGCCAGAGACCCAGAGCTCTTTCAGCTTGCCTGAGTGGTGTCATTGTGGTGAGTTTCCAGTGCCTGATCTTTTCTTCTCCTGTGTGTTATTTGTGTTTAGCAGGCTGTATTCTGCCTTCATCATGTGCCATTGTGTGTTTATACATTTTACCTATCCATTTGAAAGCAAGAATCAGTGCCGCAGGACTTACCAATCAGCCATGCTCTCTAGCAGAGCATCCAAGCAAGCTGCATTGCAAACCATCCCAAGACTGCAATAGAGGCAGAAAAGTCTCAGGAAAATGCCCTGCTACAAAGACATCGGAAAATCAAGGTCATTTCATGGCTTGTTTGTGAGTAGGAAGCAAAACCACCCCGATTTGGTGCCTCTGAAGAGGCCAGCAGAACTGGGATGCGTGTTGCAGGACTTGGTGTGCAGGAATTCATGAACCATAAGGCCTTGTCAAGACTAATTTTTAAATGAAATGCAGTGTCCCAGCAAAACACATGCCTGAGACTTAAACCAAAACCAAAGTACAAAATGTGGTCTTTAAAGCCTGGGTTCCATCTCAAGTGAATAGAAGCCACATGCATTCATCTGACATCAGATTTTGGCGTGATCTGAAGTTGTGCTCACGGAGGCTGCAGTGAGGGCAGGCAGAGGAAGTCTTCATCTTCTCCTACAGTCCTGAAGACTTGATCAGCCTTTCTCCATTTTCCAAGTGAAAAGGCTTCTGACACCAACCCTATGTATGTAGGCTCCCGAGGTGTGAGATGGAGCATCCCAGGGCTGCTCAGCTGCTTGCTCCACGCTGTGTGCAGGCAGCAGTGAGGCCACTTCCACCAGCTTGAAAACCTGGTGCAGACCTGCATGTCTCTCCTCTTGCTGCCCACAGTGGGCTTGGGACTGTGAGCTCCCAGTTAGACCACTCTGTAGCAAGTGTCCCGCAAAAGTGGCAGTATTGAGGCTTAACCTTTATTAATTAGGAAGAGGAAGAAATAATGCTGGCAAAATATTGTCAAATACTTCAAATTAATGATTAATTCTAGATGGAGTGATACTGTTTGATGTGGTCTTTGCTGGTTTAAGCAGGAGAAGGGTGATTCACTCTAAAGGAATTTATAAAAACACAAGTATTTGCTCATGGACAATAAATACTGGGGCAGATAAAAAGGGGGATGAAGTGTTCGCTGTTGTGATAGCAACTCTGCTTGAGAAAACTTTTGACCTTCTCACATCTTAAATCAATGGGCCCCCCCTCCCTCACTTTCCTCCTGCTCTGGAGGCTGAAGGAACGGGTATGTGGGAGCACACCAGGCTCGCCCTGGGCTGTGTTGCTGGCAGGTCCCCCTGTTTCTCTCTGTTCCCACGGGGAGGACCGGGCACCCGCTGGCGCCTGCCGAGGGGCACAGGGCAGCATCCGACAGCAGTTTACACAATCTGTGTACACAGCCTAATCTGTCAATTTGCCTGTTGTAAAAGTAAGCGCATAAACCTGGTGCTGAAGCTGCTGTGGTTTACAGAGCTGCTCCACCTGGGAAGCTGAGATTTGCGCTGTCCACTGGCAAGCGAGGCATCCCATCCCACCCCATCCCACCCCATCCATGCCGTCTCAGCCTGTCCCCTCCCAGTGCAGACAGGCAGGTTGCCCAGGGGGGCTGGCTGCAGGCAGCAGAGCCCATGAACAGCCCGGTGGGAGCAGCAGCACAGGTGCCGGCCGTGCAGCGCCTGCCCCGCGGCGCCTGAGAGCCATCGGGTGGGTACCTGAGGGAGAGAGCTTGCTATCTACCTTTCCCGTGGGAATACGATGCAGCTGAGATAACCCCTGGACCTCGCTGGGACTCTGCCAGTGTCATTAAAGTGTTGACATCTGCTGATTACCCTGACATGATGCTGGTTTTATTGAGACAAGATTAGCCACTCGCACTTTGACGGGAGGTGGGGCACACACCGTAACTGGCTGTCCCCTGTCAGGAAAGGCTTCAGAGCTTTTTCCATTCTGGTCTTTTTTCTTTACGAAAATCCGTTTGTGCCCTAAAAATAACAGCATGGGAGTGAGGGCAGAAAGCAGGCAGAGCAAAGTCCCTGAGCTGGTTTCCAGCCTTGCCATGTCTGTTGTGGGTGAGCCAGCAGTGCAGGGTGGCCCTGGTCACGTCACCTGTCAGTGTGGGGCTGATGGAGCAGAGCTGATATCCACAGAGGGGCTGAGCTCCTGCCTGCAGCCATTCCCGCAGCATCGCCTCGCAGGCTGTCAACGAGCCTTTCATCACAGCCCCTTCTGACATCAGCCTTTCCAAAACACCTGAGCTCCTTGTGGTCCCTGTGCTCATAACACTTGGAAGTGACAGCGGCTTCTGGTTCCAATTAACCCAGGGGCAGTTTGGGGACTATCTGATTGCGCTGCAATGGAGGGGAGAGGAGAAAAAGCCTTTCTGGGAAGCAGCGATTGAGTGCGTGGGTGAAGAACCTCTGAAAAAAGCAGATGGTTTCTCTCTTGCCTTCCTCCTTCTTTTCCTTTTTTTTTTTTTTTTTTTTTTTTTCCCCCTGAATTCCATGAAACAGACAACCCAACAGCACATTTTTCACCATCAAAGCTTTGCTGAAGGGAATTCTCCACTGCTATTTCATTTCTTCCTTGTGTTCACAGATTGTAAAGCAAACGGCCTCTGGAGAGCATGGAGGACAGATCTGTCCTGGGGTGACAGCAGAGGACTGGCCAACATCCTTGGGGCATGACAGGCTCTCCCTGGCAGCTGGCAGCCAGGGGAAGTGAACACACATCTCTCTTGGGATGCTGGGAGACAAACATGGCACTGCAGCTGACAGCTGCTAGCACTGGAATCTGGGACACTGGGATTTGCCAAGGTCCATAACCTCTGCCTTGGTCACCTGCACAAGGCTTAACAACTGTGAGTAGAAGCTGCAAGCAGCAGGGGCCAGGCTGTTCCTGGGCTGGCCCCACTAAGTGATGCTCTCCTGGGGGGAGATGCACTCACAGGTCAGCAGAGGCAGGTCCCACCTGGATCCTTCCTCCCACAGCCTTCCCACAGCCACACCACAGCCAGAGATCCCAAATATTATGTCTCTGGGAGGGAGGAAGCCATAATCCCATGAAATCCCAGCCCACAGTGTGCCAATCCTTTAAATTACTCTCTCTTGCATGCAACATGTTCAATGCCTGTTGAAAGAAAGGTGTTTAAAGGAGGAGCTCTAAATGGAAAATAAGCTTGAAGGGCAGATGGGGTCGGAGGGTTTTGTCTTGTTAATCCGAGATCTGGTTTTTTGAGACACCATTTTTAGACCTGGCAATGCTGGCTGATTGCTGCCTGCTGCGATGCATGGCTGCACTGGCATGCTGTGGGAAGATGCTCTTTGGAAAGGAGGAGGGAGGAATCAGCAAGGAGCTGCAGCCACAGCGGGGGATAGGAGCAAGGATGGCAGCCACTTGTGCACGGAGGGCTGGAGAAGGATACTGGAGGTTCTGTTCTCCTTCCATCAGTGACTGGGACACAAAAAGGGAGGATTTGCTTGTGAAATATGTTTCCCCAGCCAGGAAAGTGAGATGTGGAGGTCGGTGTGGGGCCAGGAGCTCCTGCCCAGTCCCCTGGCATTGGCGGGTGGCTGGACAACATGGTTGCAACACATTGGCTGAATCAGAGGAAGAAAACATTAGAAGAGAATGGCAAAACTTCTGGCAAGACAAATGGGACCGAAATGACCATTGTGACCAAGAGGGTCCAGAGCAACTCCCAGCCAGAGCAGTCGCAGTCAGAAAATAACCTCACTGCTTGTTGAAACATGAGCCACACATGAGAGGGACAAGCCAGCATGGACTGGCAGGGACAGGCATCCCTTGCACCGTCTCCGTGGCCTCACACACCACTGCTCCCACAGAAGCACAAGCCTGCTCTTTGCTGTAAGCTGGTGAGGAGCAGCCAGCCCCACATATCACTGGGTAGGTGTTGTGTTTGTCACCTCTGACATCAGCTCTGTGCCTTGAGGATGTCCTTTGCCTAGGGAAAAGCTGCTTCCAGGCTCCAGACCCCGGACAGTGAATGGTAGCGACCCTGGACTGGGATGTGGGTGCACTGAAGGGGTGGTGCTGCCCCATGCTGTGATGCTGCTGGTGGTGCAGAGCCCCAGCACTGAGCTGGGCCTGTCCCTATATCCTGGGGCTCCGGAGCTGCTGACCCAAACTTGGCAGGTTTGGGGTGAAAGCAGGCTATTTTTGGAGGTGCTTCAACCCCAGTCCCTACGTGTCATAGGGATGCCCACTGAAAACAGGGATACTTCTCACTTTCTCCCTGCTGCACCCCAGGAACCCATCCAGTTCCCCACCGAGCCGGGAGTGGGGTCCGTGGGAAGAGGACAGACGCGGGGCTCGCTGGCAGCCCGACAGGGGCTGGCGGGGCAGGAGGCAGCCCAGCCCGAGAGCTGCTGCTTTTCACACCCCGTCAGGCTGATGAGCGGCCCCGCTCCCTCGGCGCCCAGCGCCTGCGAGGGTCAATTACAGCGATTACTTCAAGGAGTCAAACCGGCTGCCGGCAGCGCCGGGGAAAATCTTTGTTTCGCGTTTGGCTTTGTCAAAGGGAAGGAAAGAAGTGCCCGGGCATGCGGCGGGGGGTGAAAGAGCCTCTGCTGTACGAAGGGCAAAAGTCAGAGGGCGGCTGGGTGTTTGCCGCGGAGGAGGCGGCCCCGGGGACAGCCGCCCTGTTCTGCCAGTGCCGCTGAGCAGCGCTTGGGCCTTGGGCAGCCTCCAGCACGCTTGGTCACTCAGGAAGGGACTATCGACAGCCCGGCAGAGATTGCAGGGAGAAGCTAACCAGTTCGTGCTAAAGACAGCCTTTAAAAGTGAATGCCATACTTTGGCAAGTTAAAAGTAAAGTCACAATAAAAGGAATTTAAAAGACTGTGGAAGAACTTGCAAAAGGTATTAAAACCCGAAAATAAACATATTTGCATAAATGCCAGGAGCAGGAAACCAGCCAGCAAGCCAGTGCAGGTTGTAAATGACAGAGGCATGGACAGAGCACCCGGGGAAGGCAAAGCCTCAGCAGAAAAGCTGAGTGATGGCTTGAGAATGCTCAGATAGTG
Organism: Hirundo rustica; assembly: GCF_015227805.2. Classification (NCBI taxonomy): domain Eukaryota; kingdom Metazoa; phylum Chordata; class Aves; order Passeriformes; family Hirundinidae; genus Hirundo; species Hirundo rustica. Next base: position 13,893,785 of record NC_053459.1, read on the forward strand.
CCTGCCACCCTCCCCGCAGGGCTGTGCCAGAGGCCTGTCCCACAGCAGGGGGCTGCTAGAGATGTCTTCCAATAAAACGAGGGGCTACAAGTGGCCAGATGTGGGATGAGGCAATGCCAGCCCAACTGGCAGTACCCAGCTTTCCCTGCCAGCCTTAGGGCAGAGGGTGGGGAAGGAGACATGAGCTGCAGCCAGAGGGGCTCAGAGGATCTCACGGGCAATTTGGGAAAACTCATCTATAACAGATCTGGGTCAATGCAGCACTTAGGGGGGACTCAACACCACCTTGCAGGAGGAAGCCATGCCTCACAAATCAGCCAGGTCACCAAGCGTGGGGAGCAGAGCAGTGTGCTGGTCATGGAGCAGTGATGCTTCCAAAATGTTGGGGTTTTTTGCCTTTGCACCTCTCCAAAAGGCCCTGACTGCCCAATGGCCTGAAGGGACATTTGCCTTGCATGGAAAAACAACTGGTAAAAAGTCTCAAAGACAGCAAAAGTAAAGCTGGCTGCTGAGCAGGAGCTCACAGTATTAAACTTCAGCTTGGCAAAATGGCACATGAAATTCAGTATTGATAAAGGCAAAGCAACAACCCACAGACAAGCAGCCCTCAATAGCCATGCAAAATGCTGACTCCCTCTTCAGTGATGCTGAGAAAGAGTCAGAACAGCAAGCATGATGTATGATTAGGGAAAGAAGAGAGGACAACTAAATACTCTCTCTTTTAGAGTAGTATGTGCTGTGGTTTTTTCTCAAAAAGGATGTAAGGGAGATAAATATGAAGAAAGGTCTTAAGGATGCTTGGGAATAGAGTTTGGAGGCATGGTGAGAAAAGATCAGATGTTATGGCCACACAAGCTTGGAAAAGCTGAAGGAAGGTCATAAAGGTCCAGGAGTTAGAGTAGAAGGTGGAGGGAGACATGGCATCAAACTGGAACAGCGAAATCATGTTGAGAGTATGTCCAAAATGAGGAGGAGGAAGCCTTTGCCTTCATCAGCACTGCTCAGCTGTGAAACCCTCAGCCACAGGCTGTAGTGGCAGCCAAAAGCACCAAGTGGGGAAAGCTGCACCCACTGATGCTGAGTGTGTCTGACACAACAGCTGCAAGCAGCTGAGACAGAGTTCACCCACACCTGAGCTCCTCTGCTCCCCCCAGTACCTGCCCCCTTCACAGCAGGGCCTGGGGCTCCAGTTGCACTGCAAGCTGGCAACTTTTGGCCTGGGAAAAGGGTGAAGGAATCAGGATACCAGACCATAAGGCTGAGCTGAGCACACAGAGGAACTGTCTGAGATGCAAAAGGTCAGGGGGCTGTGCCTTGGCACTTTGTTTTCCATGTGCCGCACTAGCTTTGAGCTGCCAGCCAGAAATGCTGCCCTGCCCACCACTGCTGCCTCCACTGTGCAGCACCTTCCCTCCTCCCTGACTTTTATGAGCAAGGATTGACCAAGATTTCCTCTGCCACATTGACAAATATCTTGAGTCAGGAAGAAAAAGAAGCAGAACCTGTCTCTGCATTGCACGCTGGAGCGGTCATAGGATCACGCAATCAATGGTTTGGGTTGGAAGTAACCTTGAAGATCATCTAGTTCCAACTCCCCTGCCACTGGCAGGGATGCTACCCACTAGATCAGGTTGCTCAAAGCCCCATCCAGCCTGACCTTGAACATTTCCAGAGATAGGGAAGTGTTATGGGTGTCTGGACGGCAGCTGCTGGGTGCGCAGCCTGGCGCTCCTGCAAGGAGAGGGAGGCACCAGGGCAGCAGGACTCGTCTGTCAGGGCAACACCTGGCCTTTGGCAAGTGACTTTTATTTGGTGCAAAGCCGTTTGCTGCCTATCTGGCTGGCCAGCCCTGCTGTGTGCCTGCAGCAGTGGTAAGAGAGCTCAGCATCCTCCACAGCTCCACACCAAAATCCAGGCCCCCTCCAAGGTCCCTTCTGCCTGTAGCGAGCAGCCTGGCCAGCACCCGTGCCCGGCACCCTGCCACCTGCCCCAGTGCTGCCATCCCGCACGCGAGAGCCGGGGGCAGGCGCTGGCCGCCGGCATCGCTCGCCCTCCAGGGCGCGGGCCTGGGGTGGGATTTGTGGAGATTATGCCGGAGGAATTACAAAGGAGCAGACTTTCCCACAGACGCTTCAATCGCTGCCCTGAGAAAGTGTGTGAGCTGAGGCAGGCCGCCTGCCTCACAGTGCTTTGGGGAGCGCACAGGAACAGCACACACGGTTTTTAATAATTAAGTAACTTTAATTGTCCTGGGAAAGCAGCGCTTGCCTTGGGGCACTCTGCGCAAACTCATAATTAATGTTACCGGGAGAGATTACGGGAAGGAGAACTGAGAAATGATTCACTTTTGCTTTTTAAGCCTCTCCGTGTTAAAGCTGTATTATCCCCCGGTTTAAAGCCTCATTTAGCTGTGAGGAAAGCCAGTGTGCTCAAGGGGGGGAGGTGGGGGGAAGCAGGCAAAGCACCCTGACAAATTACAAACAGCCGCGCCAGGCTCCACCACCAGCCCTGGCGGGATGGGAGCCGGCAGCCAGCACAGCTGGGAGAATCCTGCGTGTGCAGAGCAGCCCCGTGGTGGAGAGCCCAGAGGAGTGAAGGATGCTCATTGCCAGCCCAGGCCTGAGGCTGGCATGTGTGTGCAATTCCCACGTGCACCTTCTTGCTTGAGGGCTCCAAAGGCAGCTGCCAGCACAGGAGCTGCCAGACAGTACCGAGGCAAAGACTGGTCTCTCCCAGTACCCCCAGTGCACCAGAGGGCTAAATCCTGGGAAGCCTGAATTTGGCAAAGTGAGAGCTCCTCCTTGGAGTCAGAGGGTGACGAGCCCTTTGTAAATCTGATTTATTCCAAGTAAATAAAATGGGCATTTAGCACCCTAAACTTGGCTACACTCCTCTGCCATAACCTGCCGTAACCCTCCAGGGAACAGTGCTTTCCTGTGGCAGCATGTCACCTGTCTCAGCTGTGCAGCAAGCAAGCCATTCTCCAGGACACGTACGGCAAGGGCAGACAAAATCCCTGTGTTGGGACATGCCTCAAGCAAGCTGAGCCCCCCAGGATTCCCAGCCCTCCTCCCCAGGCAGCTGCCTGCCCCTCTGGGTCTGCTGAGCAGGGGGATTCATTCAGCTCAGCAGTAATGCTGATACTGAGCGCCAGCACAGCCCAAGCCCCACGGGGAACCCAGTGGATAGGCACTGCTGGTGCTGCACAAAGGGGTGGGCAGTGAGGGAGGGATGCAAATCCTTCCCGGGGAGTGCGGCGCCTGGGATCCGTGGTGCTTGCTGGCGCGTTTCACCCACTTTAAAACCAACAACCTATTGGACTGGAGAGCCTCTTTTCTTTCTTTTTTCCTTTTCTGTTTTTTTTTTTTTTTCCCCTTCCGCCCAAAGCAAATCACTGGACTCACGCAGGACACAAGGTATTTTACTCTATAGAAATCCTTTTTTCAGGCAACTATGTCAAGAATGTTTTCATACTTTGGGCTGGATGGGAAAAAAAAGGGCTTAATCCCCTGAGATGGTTATTTCTCTGAAAACAGACATGCAAATGCTGGACTTGTCAAACCTTAAAATGTTTTCTTTATTCAGGGAATTACTGCCTGCCTGCTGAGCCCGGGTAATGCTGACAGGCTAAGCCCGGGGCCTTGGCAGCAGAGCATGCAGAGTGTGGGAAAGGGCGGCTGAGGCACGCGCCAGATAAGATCATACAATAAATGATACAGCCCTCCGGAGCACATGGCCACTTTCATATGCAAACAGGCCTCCCTGTACACACACACACACACACACACACACACACACACACACACACACACTCTCTCTGCCTGGGCAGGAGGCAGCACCTTGCTGCACGCCCGGGCAGACGCACCTGCACACGCATGCACACGGCTGCAGGGCTGGCAGGATGCAGGGGGATGCAGGACAGGTTTTGTTGAGCCCAGTCAGCATCCCAGGTCCTGGGCAAGGGGAAATCTTCCCACTGACCCATGGTCAGGCCAAGCACATTCCCTGATTGTCCTGTCATGCCTCAGTGGCTGCATTTTGCATCTGGGGCATGGTCGCTTGGAGGTTCTACCGGAGCCCTGTAAAGGAAAGGAAAATCATCATCCAATAACTTGGCTAGTTCTTTCTTCCACCTGTGAGGTAAAACCTGGAAACGGGACTCAAATGGATCAGAAGATGACAAAGATAATCCAAAAGGCACAGGACTTTCAGTTCCATTCTTTTAGCTGTCCTGTTGTTTTGGACCTAAGTGGCTTTTTGGTATCCATGCCTGGGGCTGGGAAAAGAAGCCACATATTCTGCCCCCTGACAAGGATTCATTTCTAAAGAGAAGCAAAGATCATGACCCCGCTGATGGGAGCAGCAGGACTGATGGTGCCATGCTCCTGTTGCCCATGGAGGCAGCACCAGCCTCCCCCCAGGCATCCACAGAGCCCTCACTTGAGCCATTTGTGCTTTCTTTGAAGCGTGCAGACCTGATTCAGCCGGGAGACGGGCAGGCAGGAGGCCGGCGTGAGCCTCCCTCAAGCTCTAAGTGTGGCACCTGCACATTTATTTTAATGACGTGGTGCCTGGCAATCCGCAGCCGGCAGCGGAGAGCCGCCGTCATGGGTCACAGTGCTGGTGGGTCACACAGCCAGCCACAGCTAATGACCCATGTGCTGGGTAGGAACAATGGCTCTGAGCTACTGAGAGTTCAGCAAAAGCCACCGTGGGAGGGAGCCGCCACAGCAGCAGCAGCAGCAGCAGCATTTGGAGCCAAAACTGGCTCCCTCGAGGAGTCAAGTGCCAGCCCAGAGCAGTGCTGGCACCAGCCCAGGACCCCATGGGCTGTTGATGGCCACGGTCACCCGTTCCTGTCCCATCATGGCAGCATGTCCTGCTCTGACACCACCACCCACTGGTGGTGGGTCCTGCTGGGACATGTTTTGCAGGGTGCATTACTAAATGAATCTCAGCACAGCTCCTCCTAACCCGAGTTTAGCTTTTGACATGGTTACAGTTGTATTTTTAGGGCATGCAGGAGCCTGAGTGCGGGGGCAGAAGGCTGCTGAGCACGCGAGGGGTGGCAAAATAGGTGGCCGGTGATGGATGTCTGCCCTGTGCTCCTCCAGAGCCCTGCACACCCACAAATCACAGCTCCTCACTCCTCACTGCTCTCAAGGTAGCTGGGGAAGGGGGAGAGCCACGGTGGGGGGGGGGGTCCTGGCGTCTTACTCCCGGCTTAATACGGTGCATTCACACAGATAATCTGTCAAGGAAAAAATGAGCCAACAAGCTATCTATTCTTGTCTGCGCTATTTTCCCATGTCAGAAACAGGCTGGGCTGAAAAATGTAGGTTTCCCCTTTCATCTTGCCTTTCAGAGCCCCTGAACAAGATGCCTTTCTTTGCCAGCACTCGCCAAGGAGATCTTGCCTCGAAGAGCAGAAAAAGGGGCTTTTTTTTTTTTTTTTTTTTTTAATATCTGTGCCCAGGCTGTGCCAGTGGCAGGGATGTAGAGTAGCTTTTATTTTCCTTGGGAAGGGAGGGTGTGCTGATCTCTTCCTTGAGCTCCCATTGTTGTTACTGTTTCCATTAAGCTGAATTAGGGGTGACAACAAATATTTCTCTTCCACATTTTATTTTTAACATGAAAAGAAGTGTCTGGGAAGGCAAAAAAATAACATTTCCCCAGGTGGGAGGTCCCAGTGAGTGAGAGACAAGTGATGAAATGCCACTGCATCCTCCCCTCAGGATGTGTCCCTAGTGTCCCTGCTAGCCAGGCAGGCTGTGGTGGAGCCTCCTCTCCCCCCTGTCCATGGGGTGGCAGGGATCATGAGAGGCAGGCAGAGGTTCCGCACACCTCAAGTTTACAAGGTGGTGGCAATCCTTGCTCTCCTCTGGCCGGGCATCTTGGGCTCACATGCCCTTTTTACTCAGTTGCTTTGGTCTAATAAAAGCAAGAAATGTGTTTTTATAGGCGTTGTGGTCTGTCTTTCATTAATCACATTTCTTTGCGTTCTTGCTGGTTTGGAGTGACTGGCAGTGGCCACCAGCTCTCCAGCTGCGCGGGCTGTTCTGCTAGTGCTGGGGTGTGTTTGTTGATTTATGGAAGTGGTTTTCAAAAAATAATATTTGAAATGGCCAGGTAACAGCCAAGTGCAGGGAGAGGACATATCAGCAGCACTTCTATAGCAGTGATCCGGCTATCTGGTTTCTTGTAAAAGCAAATAGTTTAAAGGGTCTTAGGCTGTTCTGCTTTCCTTCACAATTTTGAGAATATTTTGAGAATTTTGAAAATTGTGGTCTTTGCTATGGTTTCCCTGACCTGGGGATCACACATGGCAAACAAATAAACCCTTTCTGAGATCCAGTTAGTGGTACCATTGAAGCCTACATTTTTTATTGTTTTTGGATGTATCCTTTTGGAAGAAGAGATGGATACTCTTCCCTCCTCCCAGTGCAGAAAAATGGAAGGTCAGGCTCTCTCCAGAAGACTTGGAGGAGCCTGTCCACACCAAATATCAGTGATAGAGACTTGGTCCTTACAGCCAACTGTGACACACAATCTAGGTCAACTTCTTTTCCCCTCAGCTTTTCTTGGAGGTTTTGTGAAGATGAGCAGAAAGAGGAGACAAAGCTCTGAAAACAAATGTTTCTTCCCTGGAGAATGTCCAAGCAGCCCTCAGTCACTCGGCATGTTTGGTCCCTGCCACCTGCAATGAGGACAGGGGAAGGAACTCGTGCAGGGAGCCCTGCAGAAGGGATGGCCAAAAGCCCAGGCTGCCATGAGCTGCAGCACCAGTGCCTGCTGAGCCTCACTGCTGAGAGTGCAGGGCCAGCACCCACACCCACCAGAGAGCTGTCGGAAGAGCTGCAGGGCCAGGGATGTGCTTCTCCACCAAAATGTTTCTAAGGCAGGGCTGCTGGAAGAAACCGCAGGGAAATGGGGATCAGACAGAGCAGGCAGCTAATTGGGAGGAGTAAAAATACATAGGTAAGATAAAAGAGAATGTTTGCATTGTCTGGAATCCCCAGGCCATCCCAGGTTTGCCTCCAGCTGTTTGGTGAAAAGCCCTTTCCAGCCTTTGAGAAGGTCATGGTTAGTCTGGAATCAAACAAAATGAGCAAGCGAAGGCGAGCAGGCAGGAAGGCATGAAGCCAGCTCCCTTGACTTTTGGGAGGACTGGGAAACTTGTAAATGCAATTGCTTGTGGTGGTGTAGCACTCAGATTGCCACAACTTTTGCATGACAGTAACCAAGAGACC